>NC_092151.1:36921147-37546316 GCF_045791955.1 Oncorhynchus clarkii lewisi | reverse complement strand
CGAATGCAGTAAGAAGCTAAGGTAAGTTGTTAGCTAGCATTAAACTTAGCTTACAAAAACAATCAACAATCATAATCACTCGTTAACTACATATGGTTGATGATATTACTACTTTATCTAGCGTGTCCTGCGTTACATATAATCGATGCGGTGGGCATTCGTGGAAAAAGGACTGTCGTTGCGCCAACGTGTACCTAACCATAAACATCAATGCCTTTCTTAAAATCAATACACAGAAGTATATATTTTTTAAACCTGCATATTAAGCTGGTTAGCAGGCAATATTAACCAGGTGAAATTGTGTCACTTCTCTTGCGTTCATTGCGCGCACTGACCAAAGGCTCGTATTTCTGTATGTTATTATGTTATAATTAAGTCTATGATTTGATAAAGCAGTCTGACTGAGCGATGGTAGGCAGCATCAGGCTCGTAAGCATTCATTCAAACAGCACTTTCGTGCGTTTTGGCAGCAGCTCTTCGCTGTGCTGCAAGCATTGAGCTGTTTATGACTTCAAGCCTATCAACTCACGAGATTAGGCTGGTGTAACCGATGTGAAATGGCTAGCTAGTTAGCGGGGTGCGCGCTAATATCGTTTCAAACGTCGCTCGCTCTGAGACTTGGAGTGGATGTTCCCCTCCCCGCAGATTTTGTGGAGCGATGGGTAGCGCTGCTTCGAGGGTGGCTGTTGTCGATGTGTTCCTGGTTCGAGCCCAGGTAGGGACGAGGAGAGGGACGGAAGCTATACTGTTACACTGGCAATACTAAAGTGCCTATAAGAACATCCAATAGTCAAAGGTATATGAAATACAAATGGTATAGAGAGAAATAGTCCTATAATTCCTATAATAACTACAACCTAAAACTTCTTACCTGGGAATATTGAAGACTCATGTTAAAAGGAACCACCAACCACCATTTCTCTAAGTCATAAAGCCTTAGCCAAAATGCAGGGAATAAAATCTCTTCACTTTAGGATGTAGAAACAGGTTAAGAACCATATTGGAGGCTGTCAGTGGCATTCCTTTGCCACAAGGCAAATCTCCCAGTTCCCTGACTGGCTGGCTGCTAGTCTACCAGTCCCAGCTGTGATGGAGGCTGTGATATTGTGGTATTGTGTCTGTAGGAGGCAGGATGCATTCAGCCAGCCAGACAGGCCCAGCTGGGGCAGTTTGTTCACACTCCAAAGGGTTCCCTGAAGACAGGATCATAAAGAACGCTGAGTAGCTGCTCCAGCTTTCTGTCAGGGCCTGGGCTTCTCCTTGAAACATTTTCATTGGGCCTGTGTTTTTAGACCTTTGCAGGCAGTTCCTAGCCAAAGTCCCTGGCCCAATCTTTTATGGCCCTGGGATTTACTGGTTTACAGTGACACTGTGCAGAGTCACATTGCTGCTGCGTTGAGGTCCCATTAGGCCAGTGACTGCAAATGATGTGTTGGCCAGCTCTGGTCCGCTTACCCAGGCAGGTATACAGTGTGTGATTAGAATAAAAACAGGATGGAGGTTTATCACCAAATTTGACTTAATGCCGTCACAATATGCATATGAACAGTATGGATTGAACACATTAATATCACAAAGGACTGTATGTTCCTCCTCATTATGGTGTGCAGAACTTCGCACAGACGTTTCGTAACGGCTCTGTACTACACTAACACTGACCACTGCCTGATTGAAACCACCCCTCGAGTTGATGCACTTTGTACTCTGAAGGGCTTGGAGGAGAACACTGACGACATAACATTCCGTACGTCTCTGTGGGAATGTTCTGGAACCGAGGCCAGCGTCTCCACGCACCGCTTTCACCCGTACGTCACCCATTCTTAGTGTGAAAGGCTTCCCAGCAGCACCATAAAGTACCACTGCACATTACCTGGCAACCCTGGACATGAAACTGGGTGATTCTGGCACAAATGCAGTAATAACAGCAAGCCACGCAATCACTGCCGACCCTACAGCAGCAAGGCTGAGACCTTTCTTGACTCCCATCACAGGATCAATCAATCCCACGTCAGGGTTCAGGAGCCTGATCTGTCATCCTCAATAATCCTTCTTCGGTCCGAGCACTAGATCAAGGTCGGCTGGATAATTGATATTGTCTGTCGACATTTTCTGCCCATGAGTAATAGAAGTGATACGGCAAGAGATGGACTTGATCCTAACCTCTTCAGAGTGAAGAGGAGTAGCAGTGAAAGGGCATCAGCAGTGAGTTGCTAGGAAGTGGGTCTAAATCTATGCGAGTGATAAGAGTCAAATTGATTACGTTTTGTCATAATGTTTTCTGGGGTCCTCTATTTAAATCACAAACATGTCACAAACATGTCCTTGTCCCAGGGCTAGGGTTCTTACAAATGTGTAACTGTAAAGGGCATTCAGTGAAAACTTGCCCCTCCAGCCCAGGTGGCCAGGGAACACACAGTGTTATTGTAAGCTGCTATGGGATGCTGGGTAAATATTTAGTCTGGGAGAAGAACAAGTAATAAATTAGAGAGCTTTTACTCAATCTCTCTGGGCCTGCTGTTATAGCCATGCAGGGGTGTGGGGGTGGGGGGGGGGGGGGGCAAGTCTCTGGGATCTGTTAGGGCTGGCAGGACAGGAATATAGCAACAGAAAACTCACTAGCATCACTCAATTCACAGACTCTCTGGCAGACGTGAGAAAATGAGTGAGGAAATGTGAAACTGAAAGCATGCCTGCTACAGATAAAACCAAAGGTTCATGGATCGTAATAATACAAAAAAAGGATTGTTACATTTGTGAATATAAAATGTTATAATCTCTAAACAAATACCGTCCTCTGTCTGAGCCCTGTTTCCCGACTCACTGCACAGAGAGTCTGCAGATATCAGGCCTGCCTGTCACTGTCTCACAGACGTCCCCTCACACTAAGTAACAGTCACATCACACACACACTACTATTCACACACATTGAGCTACTCAACCCTGTCCACAGAAAGGTCCTCAGCGGAACGGAGGGATCGGGGGAGCTGCTGGAGGCATAAGGGGAAACCCATACGCTCTGTATCATCTCCTAACATTCCTTAAGCCAATTACAACGGTCCAGGATTTAGCTGTTAGCAAGGCAGACGAGCATGAATGACGGTCAACATTCGGATTAATGTTGTCCTGATTTTGTTTTGGTTAAGCGTAAATAGAAGGGGAAAACAAAGCAAAAGCTAACATGGGAAGAATAAATAAAGAGATGATGAAAGTCCAGCTTCAGCCTTGTATACTAGAGTACCTTGTGAATAGTCTACTCTAGTGGGATAACAAGACTTGTGAAATCTGGCAACAAACACTAAGGAAATGGACATAACTAGGAGGAAATCAAACTGGAGTGATGTCCTGACATTCTGACACCTCCTCAAACTTAAAGAGATTGCCTCAGTAGGCCTCTTGCCAGGTCCAGAGTGCTCTCTCTCTCTTTCCCCCTCTCGGGGGTCAGGTCTGTCTGTGACAGCTGTGAGGCTGTGAGCGATAGACTGCCAAACCTGCTCTCTCCACCGATCCCTCCACAGGAAGCTGCGGCGTGTCATTTCTTCCCACTACCCCAACACAGACCAGAGACGTGTCACCCACCGGCCGCAAAAGCCCCCACGCAGGTAGGATCATGGGTAGACAGTCGGGCAGGACATGGAGAGTCCGGGAAGAGGAGAAGTGAAGATGTGACTGACCGTCTGAGCCGGGGAAAAAAGGCCTGTTTCTCCTCAGTCTGTAGCCAGGCAAGAAATTCTACTCCATGAGAGACACTCGACTGAAGCAGATTGAGACATATCCGAGTGCTGAATGCAGGTCATTTTCCTCCACTGTGAAGGGCTCTATAAAATCTGTTGTATTTTTTGGCTCAGTTATTTTCTCCCAAATTCCATTTAATCAGTTTCCGTTTCCCCCTGTTTTTTCAGGTTTTCACTCTCAAAATCACACCTTTTTAATAGACAAACAATGCTTAAACGACATCAGGAGACCACTTTTGAGGTCTGGGGAACTATATAAAAAATAACTTTTGGGTGTAGTTACCCTTTAATTCCAGTGGGAACCTAGCAAGAGGCTGTTTAGCAGTGTTTCTGTTGAGCACAAACAAACACCCACTGGATTGATGCAAATAATCATTATATCCTTCTCCCAGGTAAGCATAGGCTACTTTGTAGTTCATATTTAAATGAGAAGGTTTGTTGGGAAAGCTTTTCCATCTACCAGAAGACTGTTTTCATTCGCATCATGGCTAACGGCTACAAAAAGTGGTAGACGTGCACACAACTCACAGACAGCGGCAAGCTCGTTGCCTCTTGAAAGTTGCAGGAAATATGAATCACTGATGCATTCTGTTCATGCTTATGATAAACTTGGACAAATGTATTAAAGACATTTAGTCGATTGCCTACTAAGTTCAATAAATATTTGAATATTGTTGAATTTCATTTTAATGTGATTCCGTCCGCGTTCTCCGCATTGCAGATTTGATAAGGTCCTAACTGTGATGCTTTGTCACATATCTCCAGAGAAAAACTGAACAGTCAGGCAAATGTGAAGAACGCTTCCCAGGATCCAAAATACACAATTAACCGTGCAGTCGGGATCAGAGAGATGGATGGAATGCACACTTTGATTACTTAATTAAGTAATAGTGGAAAAGTACAGAAGAGAGTGGATTTGATTAGGCCTCCCTGCAACCTCCATGTCTGTCCACTCAATCATCACACCCCACCACAGATAGACTCTTATTACATCACTGGCTATTTTTCACTGGGCTAAGTTCAGGATGACGGATAGCCTGTGGAGCTTCGCTTAGGTTATATACTTTACTACAGCCACGGCTGAGTTATGCCAGAATCAGGCAGCAGTATTGTGTAATAGTGGACTGTTGACCAAAACATGCAGGGTATTTCTGAGGTTAAAACCCCAGGTGGAATATGTTACTCTTCTGTTGTTGTGCAGTTCACATGCACTCGAAAATTCAGTTCGCCATGAATAACATTAGGCGAAACTCTAGGGCCACCCAAATAGAGTTGTATAGCAAGTCTACTAAGCTATGAATTGATTTACTGTTTCAGTGGAAGCATCCTCTCCAATTCACAGTATCCTCTCCGCCAAGCTGTTCACACCATTAGTTGAACCCTCGAATGTGACATTATCACTCTAGGAATTCACCCCAGGTGTAGCACTTATTTCTCAATGCCAGAAACGCATATAGTAGTAACTTAGATCACCCCAAGAAAACATTCCCAAATTACAAACTCTTAAATCAAATTATTATTATATTAAGTTGTTCTAAAAGCTGGGTTTGAGGTTCTCCCCAAATCAGCTCTAACTTCATAAGGAATCCCACAACCCCACATCTGAAATAGAACAACTATTTGAAATGCCCTCACTTGCACTAGGTTAACGTGGTTTTAGCCACAAGCACAAAATCGGTAAGTGTTACCAAAATCTGATAAAATGTGGGACATTTGTGAGAATGAGTAAGGCGAATTGGGCGTCTACTCGTCAATTTGCAGGGTAATGCAAATTTGAAAGAGTGCTTCAGCAAGAACTTGCTTCTCAAAGTGGATGCTGTCCCTACCATCAATGTCACTTCTAAAGCATCTCAAACAGCCAGCAGCACCAGCAGAGACTGAGAATTATCATGGGTTTCAGTCAGCATGGAAGTCAATCAGGTAAGTAAAAGTCAAAGAGCTAACTTGCTACCTCTCTGCTAATGTTAGCGAGCGCATTTAGCTCACGTCTTCCATGTAAATAACACAAATAAAAAGAGCCAACTGTAAACATGTCTGCCATCTCTTCGTAACCAACTACTGATGCTGTCATACTATAAACAGTACAATCTTAAGGGAAAACATAGTTTTGGCCGCGATGGTGGTCACTGTTACTGTATAAAGCAAGTTTTCAAGGGGGCTGCGCGTTGCGGTAATTCTGTATTTCTGTGGCTCCGGGGGAGTTTTCTACATAGCCTGCCGAGTGTGGGCTAAACTGAAATTTGACACTTGACGCTAGGAGGGGTGGATTTTACTCAATGGGAAAGTTTATTTTTTGGATCTTACGATCAATGTTGTCACAGTTGATTCTTGTTGAAGAGGCAGCTGCTAACGTTAGCTTGCTATAGCTAGCTATCCTCTTCCTCCATTTCTGAATGAATTTGTGCTATTTCTTTCTCGCTAGAAAAATAAGCGAGCTAGATTTTTAAGTTCCTCCACCGTGTGACTCACAGAAATTACGATCTTGTGTTCGGGGCATTCCGGCAGTCTTTGTGGTTTTAATATGCAGGGAGCATAAATTGTACAATTGCAAACTAACAAAGAATGTTTCAAATTAGAACCCATGTATATTAGTTAATATACAACACCAACTACATTAGTATCTGTTAGGGTCCATTATCTGCTACCTGGAATTTAAAGCAGCAGACCACCCCTTTAACCTAGACCAGCATATCTCCCCTTTAGCCAAGGAGCTGATCGAGGACTGTAGGAGAAAGAAGTGAGAGCACGCATCCCAACCACATTGACGGGGCTGTTGTGGAGCGGGTCGAGAGCGTCAAGTTTCTTGGCGTCCACATCACTAAGGACTTAACATGGATCACCCCCCTCTCTCATCTTTTTAAGTGGGAGAACTTGCACAATTGGTGGCGGACTAAATACTTTTTTGCCCCAATGTATATATATATATACGGTGCGTCGCCCCACGGACCTCCCGGTCGCGGCCGGTTACGACAGAGCCTGGGCGTGAACCCAGAGTCTCTGGTGGCACAGCTGGCGCTGCAGTCCAACACTTTGTTTTTAGATTATTTAAACCAAATTGAACATGTTTCATTATTTATTTGACGCTAAATTGATTTTATTGATGTATTATATCAAGTTAAAATAAGTGTTCATTCAGTATTATTGTAATTGTCATTATTACAAATAAATTAAATAAAAAATAGTCCGATTAATCGCTATCGGCTTTCTTTGGTCCTCCAATAATCGGTATCGGCGTTGAAAAGTCATAATCGGTCGACAGCTACCGCACAGTCATGAAAAGGGCACGGCAGTGCCTCTTCCCCCTGAGGAGGCTGAAAAGATTTGTCATGGGCCCTCAGATCCACAAAAAGTTATACAGCTGAACCATCAAGAGCATCTTGACTGGCTGCATCACCGCTTCGTATGGCAAAGCACCACCCTTGACTGAAAAGCGCTACAAAAGCTCACAACCCAGTACATCTCTGGGGCCGAGCTCCCTGCCATCCAGGACCTCTATATCAGGCGGTGTCAGAGGAAGGCCGGAAATTTGCCAAAGACTCCAGCCTGTTCACTCTGATACCTTCCAGCAAACAATACCCTGAGTATCGGCTCTCGGACCAACAGGCTCCGAGACAGCTTCTACCCCCAAGCCATAAGACTGCTAAATAGTCAATTAAAGGTACCCAAGTTGGGTGAATTTTGGCCCATTCCTCCTGACAGAGCTGGTGTAACTGAGTCGGGTTTGTAGCTCTCCTTGCTCGCACACACTTTTTCAGTTCTGCCAACAAAGGTCAGTGCTTTGTGATGGCCACTCCAATACCTTGACTTTGTTGTCCTTAATCCATTTTGCCACAACTTTGGAAGTATGCTTGGGATCATTGATTACCAATTAGTCTGGAGCTAGCCCTTGCTAGGCCCATCTCCTGGCTAGCCGAAGAGGTCCATCAGCCACTTGGGGTACAATACTTACTTTGCCAATTGTCCTAGACCCCTTTTACTGCCGACACGGAGCCCCGATGACCCATCATGACTGGACTACTGACGTAAATCGCCCGAGTGGGTTTTTCAACTGGCTCCTCCGATGCAACGTCCCCTGAATTCCCATCTGCTATCCGCGGGCCGCTAGCTGTCTAGAGCCTATCGGAGCCTATCGGACTGGGACATGCTTAACACCCCGGCCATCCTACAATCTAAGCTTGATGCCCTCAATCTCACACAAATTATCATGGAACCTACCAGGTACAACCCCAAATACGGAAAATCGGGCACCCTCAGATATCATCCTAACCAACCTGCCCTCCAAATACACCTCTGCTGTCTTCAACCAGGATCTCAGCGATCACTGCCTCATTGCCTGCATCTGTAATGGTTCCGCATTCAAACGACCACCCCTCATCACTGTCAAACGCTCCCTAAAACACTTCAGAGAGCAGGCCTTTCTATTCGACCTGGCCCGGGTATCCTGGAAGGATATTGACCTCATTCCGTCAGTAGAGGATGCCTGGTTATTCTTTTAAAGTGCTATCCTGATAATCTTAAATAAGCATGCCCAATTCAAAAAAGTTTAGAACCAGGAACAGATATAGTCCTTGGTTCACTCCAGACCTGACTGCCCTTGACCAGCACAAAAACATCTTGTGGTGTACTGCATTAGCATCAAATAGCCCCCACGATATTTAACTTTTCAGGGAAGTTAGGAACCAATATACACAGGCAGTTAGGAAAGCAAAGGCTAGCTTTTTCAAACAGAAATTTGCATCCTGTAGCACAAACTTCAAAAAGTTCTGGGACACTGAGAAATCCATGGACAACAAGAGCACCTCCTCCCAGCTGCCTACTGCACTGAGGATAGGAAACACTGTCACCACCGATAAATCTGCAATAATTGAGAATTTCAATGAGCATTTTTCTATGGCTGGCCATAATTTCCATCTGGCTACCCATACCCCAGTCAACAGCCCTGCACCCCCCCACAGCAACTTGCCCAAGCCTCCCCATTTCTCCTTCACCCAAATCCAGATAGCTGATGTTCTGAAAGACTGCAAAATCTGGACCCCTACAAATCAGCTGGGCTAGAAAATCTAGACCCTCTCTTTCTAAAATTATCCTCTAAAATCGTTACAACTCCTATTACTAGCCTGTTCAACCTCTCTTTCGTATCGTCTGAGATCCCCAAAGATTGAAAAGCTGCCGCGGTCATCCCCCTCTTCAAAGGGGGAGACACTCTAGACCCAAACTGCTACAGACCTATATCTATCCTACCCTGCCTTTCTAAGGTCTTCAAAAGCCAAGTTAACAAACAGATCACTGACCATTTCGAATCCCAACGTACCTTCCCTGCTATGCAATCACGTTTCCGAACTGGTCATGGGTGCACCTCAGCCACGCACAAGGTCCTAAATTATATCATAAACGCCATTGATAAGAGACAATACTGTGCAGCTGTATTCATCAACCTGGCCAAGGCTTTCGACTCTGTCAATCACCACATTCTTATCGGCAGACTCAACTTCCTTGGTTTCTCAAATGACTGCCTCACCTGGTTCACCAAGTACTTCTCAGCTGAGTTCAGTGTGTCAAATCAGAGGGCCTGTTGTCCGGACCTCTGGCAGTCTCGATGAGGGTGCCACAAGCCTCGGGCAGACAAATTTCTCTGAATACATCAATGATGTCGCTCATGCTGCTGGAGATTCTCTGATCCACCTCTACGCAGACGACACCATTCTGTCTACTTCTGGGCGTTCTTTGGACACTGTGTTAACTAAGCTCCAGACGAGCTTCAATGCCATAGAACTCTCCTTCCATGGCCTCCAATGGCTCTTAAATGCAAGTAAAACTAAATGCATGATCTTCAACCGATCACTGCCCACACCTGCCCGCCCGTCCAACATCACTACTCTGGACGGTTCGGACTTGTGGACAACTACAAATACCTAGGTGTCTGGCTAGACTGTAAACTCTCCTTCCAGACTCACATTAAGCATATCCAATTCAAAATTAAACCCAGAATCAGCTTCCTATTTCGCAACAAAGCATCCTTCACTCATGCTGCCAAACATACCCTCGTAAAACTGACTATCCTACCAATCCTTGATTTCGGCGATGTCATTTACAAAATAGCCTCCAACACTCTACTCAGAAAATTGGATGCAGTCTATCACAGTGCCATCCATTTGGTCACCAAAGCCCCATATACTACCTACCACTGCGACCTGTATGCTCTCGTTGGCTGGCCCTCGCTTAATATTCGTCGCCAAACCCACTGGCTCAAGGTCATCTATACGTCTTTGCTAGGTAAAGCCCCGCCTTATCTCAGCTCACTGGTCACCATAGCAGCACCCACCCGTAGCACGCGCTCCTGCAGGTATATTTCACTGGTCACCCCCACTGGTCACCCCTCTCTGCTGCCAATGACTGGAACGAACTGCAAAAAACACTGAAGCTGGAGACTCATATCTCCCTCACTAGCGTTAAGCACCAGCTGTTAGAGCAGCTCACAGATCACTGCATTTGTACATAGCCCATCTGTAAATAGCCCATCCAACTACCTCATCCCCATACTGTTATTTATTTGATTTATTTTTCTCCTTTGCACCCATTTCCCTACTTGCACACTCACCTTCTGCACATTTATCACTCCAGTGTTTAATTGCTATATTGTAATTATTTCGCCACTATGGCCTATTTATTGCCTACCTCCCTTATCCTACCTCATTTGCACACACTGTATATAGACTTTTTCTATTGTATTGTATATCTATTGACTATATGTTTGTTTATTCCATGAGTAACTCTGTGTTGCTGTTTGTGTCGCATTGCTTTGCTTTATCTTGGCCAGGTTGCAGTTGTAAATGAGAACTTGTTCTCAACTAGCCTACCTGGTTAAATAAAGGTGAAATTAAAACATTTTAAAAAATTGTCCATTTGGAGGACCCATTTGCGACCAAGCTTTAACTTCCTGACTGATGTCTTGAGATGCTGCTTCAATATATCCACATAATTTTCCTCCCTCATGATGACATCTATTTTTTTAAGTGCACCAGCAAAGTACCCTCACAACATGATGCTGCCACTCCTGTGCTTCACGGTTGGGATGGTGTTCTTCGGCTAGCAAGCCTCCCCGTTTTTCCTCCAAACATAAGGATGATCATTATGGCCAAACAGTTTTATTTTTGTTTCATCAGACCAGAGGACATTTCTCCAAAAATTAAGATTTTTGTCCCCATGTGCAGTTGCAAAACATAGTCTAGCTTTTTATGGCGGTTTTGGAACAGTGGCTTCTTCCTTGCTGAGCAGCCTTTCAGGTTATGTTGATATAGGACTCGTTTTACTTTGGATATAGATACTTTTGTACCTGTTTCCTCCAGAATCTTCACAAGGTCCTTTGCTGTTGTTCTGGGATTGATTTGGACTTTTCGCACCAAAGCACGTACATCTCTAGGAGACAGAACGCGTCTCCTTTCTGAGCGGTATGCCGGCTGCGTGGTCTCATACTGGCGTACTATTGTTTGTACAGATGAACGTGGAACCTTCAGGCGTTTGGAAATTGCTCCCAAGGATGAACCAGACTTATGGAGGCCTACAATTCTTTTTCTGAGGACTTGGCTGATTTCTTTTGATTTTCCCATGATGTGAAGCAGAGAGGCACTGAGGTTGAAGGTAGGCCTCGAAATACATCCACAGTTACACCTCCAATTGACTCAAATTATGTCAATTAACCTATCAGAAGCTTCTAAAGCCATGACATCATTTTCTGGAATTTTCCAAGCTGTTTAAAAGGCACAGTCAACTTAGTATATGTAAACTTCTGACCCACTGGAATTGTGATACAGTGAATTATAAGTGAAATAATCCATATGTAAACAATTGTTGGAAAAATTACTTGTGTCATGCACACAGTAGATGTCCTAACGAACTTGCCAAAACTAGAGTTTTAATGACACCAACCTAAGTGTATGTAAACTTCCGACTTCAACTGTAGACACTCGCTCACACACACACTGAACTGTCATTCTTACACAAAACCCTCCCACATTCACAAACACTACATACACACACAAACACACACAGGCATACCGACACAACAAAAACACATTAATACCCACACTTTTACACTCATCAGTTGCTGCTGCTACTCTGTTCTTTATTTTACTCATTATTATCTATCCAGATGCCTAGTCACTTTACCCTGTCTTCATGTACATATCTACCTTGTACATTGATCTGGTACTCCCTGTACTGTATATAGCTCCATTATTGTGCATTTTATTCCTCATGTTAGTCACGATTCCATTTTGCATTATTATTTTATAAACTCTGCATTGGAATGGATCCAACTCTGAGTTGGAATGGTTCGTAAGCAAGCACTTCACTGTAAAGTCTATACCAGCAGGGGGGGGGGGGGGGGGGGGGGGGGGGGGTAATGTAAACGGTTACCCCCACCCCAGTGACCGAAAACAATAAATGTCTGCCTAACAACCAACAATCCTCCATCTCAGCAATGAGGATCAAACCTAACCATCTGTCCCACTAACATACGACACATTCTTATTCAACCATGTCCCCCCACCACACACGTAGAGAGACCTCTCCATCCGCATACCACACATCCCTCATCCTATATCACACCAGATACAAGACAGATGGGAAAAAACAGACAGGATGGTTTGAATTAAGGCTATTTATTAAACACAAACGCCACTTTCCCACCTATGGCTTTATTTACTGCTGGGTCCTGCTTAGTGTTGGGGACCTTTTGAACTCTGACCCCATCCCCTGGCCTCCTGCTCGGAGTCCTTCATGTGTGACTAACAGTGTGTGCATAAGCTAGTGTGAGACAATGGTGAGGTACTGTGTGTGTGTGTTTGTTCGTACGTGTGGTCGTTTATGCGTGTGCGAGTCAGCGCGTGAGACAGAGAGACTCACGCTGAGGTTCCTGTCCCAGATCTGGATGGTTCCGTCCTGGCAGCCGGCTGCCACTAGCTTCCCGTCTCGGCTGTAGGTGCAACATGTGGGCGTGACTTTCTTCCCCTGCAGGGAGCGGGGTTTGAAGCACATCTTGTGCTTCTTGTTAGAGCTCAGGTCCCATGTTCGAACAGTACTGAGAACACAGTGAGAAAGAGTAGAGGTTTATGAACCAACACACAAGATGCTCAAACGACACATGATATTAACATACAGTGTATTTGGAACGTATTCAGACCCCTTGAATTTTTCCACATTGTGTTACTTTACAGCCTTATTCTAAAATGGATTAAATAAATAAAACATCCTCATCAATCTACACACAATACCCCATAAGGACTAAGTGGAAACAGGTTTTTAGAAATTGTTCAATATTAATAAAAATAAAAATAAACTTATTTATGTAAGTATTCAGACCCTTTGCTATGAGACTTCGAAATTGAGCTCAGGTGCATCCATTTTCCATTGATCATCCTTGAGATGTTTCTACAACTTGGATTGGAGTCCACCAGTGGTAAATTAAATTGATTGGAAATTATTTGCTAAGGCACACACCTGTCTATACAAGGTCCCACGGTTGACAGTGCATGTCAGAGCAAAACCAAGCCATGAGGTCGAAGACATTGTCTGTAGAGTGAGGAGACAGGATTGTGTCGAGGCACAGAACTGGGGAAGGGTACCAAGACATTTCTACAGCATTGAAGGTCCCCAAGAACACAGTGGCCTCCATCATTCTTAAATGGAAGAAGTTTGGAACCACCAAGACTCTTGCTAGAGCTGGCAGCACGGCCAAACTGCTCAATCAGGGGAGAAGGGCCTTGGTCTGGGAGGTGACCAAGAACCTGATGGTCACTCAGACAGCGCTCCAAAGTTCCTCTGCTGAGATGGGAGAACCTTCCAGAAGGACAACAATCAAGCCTTTATGCTAGAGTTTGACAAAAGGCTCCTAAAGAACTCAGACCATGAGAAACAAGATTCTTTGGTCAATTGAACTCTTTGGCCTGAATGGTAAGAGTCACGTCAGGAGAAAACCTCGCACCATCCCTACAGTGAAGCATGGTGGTGGCAGCATTATGCTGTGGGAATGTTTTTCAGCACCAGGGACAGGGAGAATAGTCAGGATTGAGGGGAAAGAGGAACGGAGAAAAGTACAGAGAGATCCTTGTTGAAAACCTGCTCCAGAGCTTGAGAGGATCTGCAGAGAAGAATGGGAGAACCTCCCCAAATACAGGTGTGCCAAGCTTGAGGTGTTATACTCAAGAAGAATCAAGGCTGTAATCGCTGCCAAAGGTGCTGAGTAAAGGGTCTGAATACTTGTGGTATTTCAGTTTCCTAAAATGTCTCATTATGGGGTGTTGCGTGTTGATTGATGAGGGGAAAATAATAAATGTAATCCATCAAAGAATAAGGCTGTAACGTAACAAACCGTGGAAAAAGTCAAGAGGTCTGAATACTTTCCGGATGCACTGTATGAGCAGTAGCCCGAACCTCTGTGCACAATATCCCCGACTAGAAATTCCTCAAATCCATTAACAATCACAACATACCACCGTTCCATTATCATCCAAATATTCTGAGAGCTCTCCTATTACAACTCCACAATTCCTATCAGCCAGTAACTCACATCATATAGATGTTCCCTAGTCTCTGAGCCTTCTTCCCATACCCCTCCATATAGTATCAGCCAGATATGTGTTGAAGGATGAGAGGTTATGGAACGGAGCAGAGAGACAGAACACTAGATCAGCCTGACAGGCGTGTCTGAAGCCTCCATGAAGTCCTGATTTTACTCCCTACATCTGCTCAACACATTATTGAACCGTGCTGCAGACAGACGGCGCAGGATGGGAAGAATTAAAAAACAAACATACATATTTCTAACACCGATAGGTACACAAACACAGCTGAGCTGGTTGTATACGGTTGAGTCAATTCTAAGTGTTGAACCAAATATTGACTTGGCTACTAGGAGAGGAGTGATAATACAGGGACAGGGTGGTAAAAGTCAATGGAGGCATTTTGAGGGAGGTTGCATATATTCTCTGTAATTCCTTGAAAAGGTGATAAAAAAAACGAATACATTAAAATCATCCCACACAATTTTACCCAGGTTAGAAATTCTAAACAAGGGCATGGTCTCTGTTAAAAAAATAATACTTTTTGACGAATAACGGGTTCCACACGTTCCTGCGTAGTTTGGGAAACATATTACTAATATTTTGTTATATTCTTATTATAAAATATATGTATGTTGACTGATCAGGTCCTGCTTGAACTAATCAATAACGCATTTCTTTGTGATGGTGTAAATTCAATGGGTTTATTAAAATACCCACATCTGCACACCCCTACTCCCACCCGTCACCGGTGCCGGGCTGCACAACGCTATGTATAAAAGAAGTATGCTGGTAAAGTGGTGAGAAAAAAAAATGACTGTTTGAAAGGGTGTCATATAAACATAGCCATATTTTTTTCTACAGGTAACAAACCATAAATTTGACCTGAAATATGTATACGTGTCAGACAGGCTCAAAGCAGGCATTCTGCAGCTTTTAAAACATACCAACGTGGACACTGGACAGTCATGTGACTGGGACCACCAAGGCCTGTAGGGTCAGAGGGGAAAGGAAGTGTAACCTTTAACCTCACCAACACGGTTGGTTTCCCATCCTAAGGATGCCTTAAGGAGGTAAGTTCCAAACGCCTCCTTACCACCTCACTCAACATTATAACCTTCACCTAACTTAACAGACGCTCAGTAGTTCACCCTTCTAAAGAGGTTAAGGAGATAGACAAGAGGAGGGGGGAGGAAAAGGGAGTACAGGATGAGAGAAAATAGAGCGAGAAATAGAGATGGAGTAGAGTAGAGACAGAGGGGACAGTAGAGAGGGGAAAGGAGGATGGGGAAGTGGAAGCCGACTAGCACAAACATGAGTCAGAGGGCAGACACTAGAGGCGCCTGGTGCCATGTGTCAGCCTAGCAGACCAGCCTTGCAAATGTATGTCTCTCTTGCATGTGTGTCTCTCTGACCCACTGCCTGTTTCAACAGGCCTGACCCTTGGGGGTCACAGGGTCAGGAGAGGACCATAAACACGCAGAGCTGCTACTAACAGCAAGGCATGGATTCCTGCACGGCTCGCTACACACTACAACAGTCAGACACACACTCAACTGTGTTTAGATAAGTTTGACAAGGTGACACAGATGCCAGCCAAAGACAGATCATCTGAGGGAGTATTGGCAGTTGTTTAATAAACCTCACAAATTTACAAGTGTTTAATAATGTTGCTAGCACGAAGTGCTTTCAGGCTGATCCTCATACTAGCAACGCAGTGACCAAGTTTAGTGCGTGATGTGAATTCGTATGTGAATGTTTGTGTGTGTGTGTGTGTGTGTGTGTGTGTGTATGCATTGCATACATGTCGTGGGTGACAGGAGTGTGCAGGGTGACAGATCGTTCCACCTGCTCGCTCACAGACGTCTCTATTCTGTCTACATAGGAGCCTAGGTGTCTGTCCAGACACTAAAGACAGCAGAACTTTTCACGTAGCAGCACACAACACCAGGAATTCAATTCATCTCAGCCAGCCTCTTTCCAAAACATGGCCTTGATGGCTGACAGGGCAGGAGCAGAGGCCACCGCCACCCCACCACGGCTGGGCCGATCCTGGGTCTCTCACACATCTCAGCAGCTAGGCAAGGATGCTCTACCACATATTAGGTGGGAAGTTGTAGGGATTCAAGGAATGGCCGCAAAGTAATGCAAAACCTAGTGGATTGTAAACTACAGGTGCACTCAAGTTATTTAGGAGCTGTTTCTTCTAATAAATTATTTTGGTGACCCTCTAACATCACCCGCTTTAGAAGGGTGCTACGTTCCTGTGTGATGAACCAACAACTTAGCAACCATCTCACAAGTCGCACCTCAATTCTTTTCAATGAAGTGACAAAACATTCACGTACAGAATAATAAAGAAACCAAAACACGGAGGGGCACACAAAGTATCACGCCACCCTTTCTTTCCCTTCCCCAACAAGCCTGTTTTCGCCTCAATCAGCGCTCGCTTTTTCCTGTGTAAGCGCTTAAAGACCCAGAGGGGTGTTTGTGATAAAAGACGAGATCCATACAGCCTCAGTCATGCATGTGTGGTTTACTAGGTAACACAGCCGTTCACACATCAACCCAGGGTTTAGCCCCCCCCCCCCCCCCCCTCTCTGCCTTCAGATGCTATCTGTGGGACAGTCTTTAGGTCTGCCAGGGCCGGGTGGCTGGGATTATGGGAAAGCTCCCCAGATGGAGGGATAAGGAGGAGAGGAATAAAGGACAGTCTGATCAAAGCGCAGGGGCCTCTGTGTGTCAGGCTGTGTTAGAATGGCTGGGGGCCCGGGGATGGGGCCCGGCTGTGAGGCCCTGTTATAATCACTGATAGGGATTAGAGTGGAAAATGGAAGCTACTCCATCTCAGAGGATGTACAAGATAAGAAGGGGAAAGAAACTGCTGGCTGTCAAACAGGAAGAGGAGCAGTCAAGAGACATAGACGAACACAGTAGGTTCAACCAGACATCCAGGTGAGGCCGGGGAAGATGTTGACTTATCGCCTCCTTCGTGCAAAAACATAGTATACAGAATAAAATATACAGCACATTGCTATTATATGATATTCCTGTCATAGCAGCGGGAAGTTGGGGAGCACCCCTTGAAAAATCAGAATGTTTTATTTTTTTACAACAAAAAGTAGTGCACTGGACCTTCACTAGTATTGGCGGACCGATAGAAACGTCTGTAGTGCTGGGAAAAACATTTTTTCAGCATCTCCACTTCGGCAAAAAAGGTAGTTGTATAATTAAGAACAGTATCTTGCAGGATTAAATAGTTGAAATTGTAGTTGTTGCCCTGTCCCTTTCTCTGTGATTGTCATTCTAATGGCATTCATTGAAAATGTCCTCAAACATTCACATCAAAAGATACAAAAGTTACGGACAAAGACAAAACATCCACATCAAATAGAATATTTTTACAACGTGGAAAACAAACACTTTTTGTACAGTAATAATTTACTGTATACACTCACTAATACTGTAAGTTGCTCTGGATAAGAGCGTCTACAAACATGGAAAATGAATGAATAGACAATCAGTTTTCACATAGAAATAAGATGCATTTGCAAAGTATTTCAAGAAATTGGAAAAAGTATTTTTACATTCCGCAAGTATTATCAGATGAACTGTTTTCTACAGATACAGTGGGGCAAAAAAGTATTTAGTCAGCCACCAATTGTGCAAGTTATCCCACTTAAAAAGATGAGAGGCCTGTAATTTTCATCATAGAGAAAAAAAATCCAGAAAATTACATTGTAGGATTTTTAATTAATTTATTTGCAAATTATGGTGGAAAATAAGTATTTGGTCACCTACAAACAAGCAAGATTTCTGGCTTTCACAGACCTGTAACTTCTTCTTTAAGAGGCTCCTCTGACCTCCACTCGTTACCTGTATTAATGGCACCTGTTTGACCTTGTTATCAATATAAAAGACACCTGTCCACAACCTCAAACAGTCACACTCCAAACTCCACTATGGCCAAGACCAAAGAGCTGTCAAAGGACACCAGAAACAAAATTGTAGACCTGCACCAGGCTGGGAAGACTGAATCTGCAATAGGTAAGCAGCATGGTTTGAAGAAATCAACTGTTGGAGCAATTATTAGGAAATGGAAGACATACAAGACCACTGATAATCTCCCTCGATCTGGGGCTCCACGCAAGATCTCACCCCGTGGGGTCAAAATGATCACAAGAACGGTGAGCAAAAATCCCAGAACCACACGGGGGGACCTAGTGAATGACCTGCAGAGAGCTGGGACCAAAGTAACAAAGCCTACCATCAGTAACACACTACGCCGCCAGGGACTCAAATCCTGCAGTGCCAGACGTGTCCCCCTGTTTAAGCCAGTACATGTCCAGGCCCGTCTGAAGTTTGCTAGAGAGCATTTGGATGATCCAGAAGAAGATTGGGAGAATGTCATATGGTCAGATGAAACCAAAATCTAACTTTTTGGTAAAAACTCAACTCGTCGTGTTTGGAGGACAAATAATGCTGAGTTGCATCCAAAGAACACCATACCTACTGTGAAGCATGGGGGTGGAAACATCATGCTTTGGGGCTGTTTTTCTGCAAAGGGACCAGGACGACTGATCTGTGTAAAGGAAAGAATGAATGGGGCCATGTATCGTGAGATTTTGAGTGAAAACCTCCTTCCATCAGCAAGGGCATTGAAGATGAAACGTGGCTGGGTCTTTCAGCATGACAATGATCCCAAACACACCGCCCGGGCAACGAAGGAGTGGCTTCGTAAGAAGCATTTCAAGGTCCTGGAGTGGCCTAGCCAGTTTCCAGATCTCAACCCCATAGAAAATCTTTGGAGGGAGTTGAAAGTCCGTGTTGCCCAGCAACAGCCCCAAAACATCACTGCTCTAGAGGAGATCTGCATGGGGGAATGGGTCAAAACACCAGGAACAGTGTGTGAAAACGTTGTGAAGACTTACAGAAAACGTTTGACCTCTGTCATTGCCAACAAAGGGTATATAACAAAGTATTGAGATAAACTTTTGTTATTGACCAAATACTTATTTTCCACCATAATTTGCAAATAAATTCATTAGAAATCCTACAATGTGATTTTCTGGATTTTCTTTTCTCATTTTGTCTGTCATAGTTGAAGTGTACCTATGATGAAAATTACAGGCCTCTCTCATCTTTTTACGTGGGAGAACTTGCACAATTGGTGGCTGACTAAATACTTTTTTGCCCCACTGTAATTACCAGACTGAAGTTACAAATGCTGGTAAACTTTCAAATAGATTTGTTTTAAACATGCTCCACGAAAGAAGTGCACTGGGCCTTTACTAGTCCTGCATTAATAGACCGATATAGACTTCTTCAGCCTGGGCAAAGAAAACGCAGCACCCCCACCACCACCCTACTTCCCGTGGCTATGATTCCTGTGTGTACACTGGATTTGAAATCCACCTCAATAGTGAGATAAAAAGGCTTATAAATATTGTCAGCTTGGTTTAATGGATCCTCATTAAGCTCAATAAGTAGCCCTACTTGCATCTGCATCCAAAGACCAAATGATAAAGTGACTGTAGCTCATCCAGGTTGATTGGTTGAAAAGTTAAGTAAGCCATTAGCCTAGATCCCATTGGAGTAGCACAGGAGGAAATTACCATGAAAGTCTCTTGTCGCTCCAATAAAACAGGAGTAGCCTCACCATTGCAGCAGGTCGAGGTTATAGAGTTCAACATCCAATCCATTCTGTGCTGTGAGGCAACAGTCTGTACTTGAAAGTATCTGATTGTGGTATGTATAGTGAACAAAAAAGTGTT
This sequence comes from Oncorhynchus clarkii lewisi, assembly GCF_045791955.1. Lineage (NCBI taxonomy): Eukaryota > Metazoa > Chordata > Actinopteri > Salmoniformes > Salmonidae > Oncorhynchus > Oncorhynchus clarkii. The sequence continues at coordinate 37,526,252 of NC_092151.1, read as the reverse complement.
GGTCCATGTTTCATGAGCTGAAATAAAAGATCCCAGAAATTTTCCAAACGCACAAAAAACTTATTTCTCAGATTTTGTACCAAATGTGTTTACATCCATGTTAGTGAGCATTTCTCCTTTGCCAACATAATCCATCCACCTGACAGGTGTGGCATGTCAAGAAGCTGAATAAACAGCATTCATTACACAGGTGCACCTTGTGCTGGGTACAAGGCCTACTACAACGTGCAGTTTTGTCACACAACACAACGCCACTGATGTTTTGAGGGCGCATGCAATTGGCATTAGAGGTCGACCAATTAATCGGAATGGCCGATTTCAAGTTTTCAACAATCGGAAATATTTATTTTTGGACACCGATTTGGCAGAATTAAAAAAATTAAAAAAAAGATCTAGGGTCTTGGCTGATTTCTTTTGATTTTCCCATGATGTCAAGCAAAGAAGCACTGAGTTTGAAGGTAGGCCTTGAAATACATCCACAGGTACACCTCCAATTGACTCAAATTATATCAATTAGCCTATCAGAAGCTTCTAAAGCCATGACATCATTTTCTGGAATTTTCCAAGCTGTTTAAAGGCACAGTCACTTAGTGTATGTAAACTTCTGACCCACTGGAATTGTGATACAGTGAATTATAAGTGAAATAATCCATCTGTAAACAATTGTTGGAAAAATTACTTGTGTCAAGCACAAAGTAGATGTCCTAACCAACTTACCAAAACTATAGTTTGTTAACAAGAAATTTGTGGAGTGGTTGAAAAACAAGTTTTAATGACTTCAACCTAAGTGTATGTAAACTTCCGACTTCAACTGTATGTTTCAATTGACTGGATTCCTTTATTGAACTGTAACTCGAAATTGTTGCATCTTGCGTTCATATTTTTCTTCATTGAATTACATTCCAGGGCAGCAGGATATGGAACACTACCTCCGTAAGGCAGGCGGGGTGCCGGGCTCTGGGAGACGTGGTGTTAGAGACGCGCTGGACTGTGGATGAACCTGGTGTGTCTGAGTGTCTCAATGCCCAGAGAGGATGAGAAGTTCTCTCAGACCCCTGGGACGTCGGTCTGTTCTCACTCCACATCTCCGTATTGCCATGGAGATCACAATTAATAGCCCTGTGATCCTGCACAAGTCCTCCAAAAAGCCCAAATTAGGGTATCTCCAAGCTCCATACTTTGGGCTGAGAACGTAGGGTTACATATAGAAAAATGGGAAAAATACTCAGTTGACAAGCACAGTATGCCAGAAATGAACAATTAAGAGATAGTGGGATGATCTCAAGAGCAGGGAGGAGTATCAGTTTACATCGAGACGGAACATAAAACACTTGTGAGAGCTCAACTCAGAGGCTGCTACAGTGCGAGAAACCCCATAGCAAAGATTTACGGGGTTCGCTCAATTCACACATCCTTTATCATGGTTATTATACTGGTGTGGCCCGAGAGCATGAAGCAGATTCATAATGGTGTCCATTTCCAGAAAGATCATGTACAATGGTGATTCCTTAATGTACCATCTACACTGAGTGTACAAAACATTAAGAAACCCTTTGTATTATTGAGTTGAAGGCACGCCCCTCCCTCAGTGTAGATCATATACTGTATGGAATGGTGCATGGAATGGTGGGGTGTACTGTATGATAAAGACAGCAGACAGGTGAACCTCCAGGACAGGGGCTGACAGAGACATGTTCTCCTCTCCTCTGGGGCCAATCGGAATCCACATCCCAGCCCTGTCCTGCAGCCCAGCATGGAGGTTATCCCTGGCATCCAACAAAACATTCCTCACAGTTATTAGGGTTATTGTTTGTGTGTGTGTGTGTGTGTGTGTGTGTGTCTCCATCCCTATTAATCTGTGTCAAAACATGTCTTACTTAGTAAAACCCATAGCTCAATCTTGGCTAGAAATACTCCCACAGAGGAACAAAGTCTTTACACTTTCCAGGGGCAAACTATTTGGCCTGAAACATTTTATTCTCCTTGAGGCTTTCAAACAGGTGTTCTTTCAGCAGAGAATTTGTTTAAGTAACACCGCACTTAGCAGCTATTTGGGCCCTATGCTTCAAATATGAGTAATCACATTGCGTTTAGGTAGCGTGCTATTTGGCATGTATGCCAATTTAATCTCAAACAAGAGTGAGAATGTTGAAAGGGGCTTCAATACGGTCTAACTCCAACTGCTGCTCCACGGGGCTACTTTATCGGGAAACGACATCTCTCGTCACATTCCTCTGATAGAAATATGTTGGGATAGTTTAGTCACACTTAAAGAGGACCGCCAAAGCCATGGGAAGAGGAATCCACAGAATGTGACAACCAGAGAATATGCTGTAGATCTTAGGCCTAATAACCCACGTAAAAACATACTATAGTATACTATGATATAAATACTGAGTATTCACTGTAGTGTTTTTGCAGACTGTTCTGTAGTATTCACTGTAGAAAGTCTATGAAAACACTAGTGAATACTGTAATATTTACTGTAGTATTTACAGTTAATAAATACTACAGTTTACAGTAAAATAAAACTCTAGAATATACTGTAGGGTTAAGGGAAAGGGGATACCTAGTCAGTAACTGAATGCAGTCAACCGAAATGTGTCTTCCGCATTTAGCTAAACCCCTCAGAAAGGTGTGGGGGGGCTGCCTTAAAGGAAAACTCCACCCCCAAAAACATTTTGGTATTTGTTTCATAAGTCCATTGCTAATATAGTCGCAAAACGTTTTGCATGTTAGCAATCAAGCTTTCAAGATATGTAACTTTTAAAATACAGAAATCTGGCTCATATGATGCAAAATGCATCATACAGGCCAGAATTCTGTATGTTGGCAAATTTCTATATTTTGGTCCATTTCTTAGCATCGAAGATAACATTTTGTACCAATACCCATGTGAGCCTCCCAGGCCAATGTTGCCCAGGGTTAATTAAGAACATAATAATATTACATTGTATTGCATTACACACTTAAACTTATTCCACCAATCCCTTGGTCAAAAGTTGTTTGTGTTGTTAGTAATAGTTATTTATTTAGACAGCTGGCTGTGGAACCCAATTTGAGAACCCCTGCTGTAAGGAACACAATATATGGTCTACAGTGCCTTCGGAAAGTATTCAGACCCCTTGACGTTTTCCACATTTTGTTACGTTACAGCCTTATTCTAAAATGGATTAAATCGTTTTTATCCCTCATCAATGCACACACAATACCCCCATAAGGACAAAGCAAGAATTGGTTTTGCAAACATTTTTGCGAATTAATAAAAAATAAAATATCACGTTTACATACAGTGCCTTGCGAAAGTATTCGGCCCCCTTGAACATTGCAACCTTTTGCCACATTTCAGGCTTCAAACATGAAGATATAAAACTGTATTTTTTTGTGAAGAATCAACAACAAGTGGGACACAATCATGAAGTGGAACGACATTTATTGGATATTTCAAACTTTTTTAACAAATCAAAAACTGAAAAATTGGGCGTGCAAAATTATTCAGCCCCTTTACTTTCAGTGCAGCAAACTCTCTCCAGAAGTTCAGTGAGGATCTCTGAATGATCCAATGTTGACCTAAATGACTAATGATGATAAATACAATCCACCTGTGTGTAATCAAGTCTCCGTATAAATGCACCTGCACTGTGATAGTCTCAGAGGTCCGTTAAAAGCGCAGAGAGCATCATGAAGAACAAGGAACACACCAGGCAGGTCCGAGCTACTGTTGTGAAGAAGTTTAAAGCCGGATTTGGATACAAAAATATTTCCCAAGCTTTAAACATCCCAAGGAGCACTGTGCAAGCGATAATATTGAAATGGAAGGAGTATCAGACCACTGCAAATCTACCAAGACCTGGCCGTCCCTCTAAACTTTCAGCTCATACAAGGAGAAGACTGATCAGAGATGCAGCCAAGAGGCCCATGATCACTCTGGATGAACTGCAGAGATCTACAGCTGAGGTGGGAGACTCTGTCCATAGGACAACAATCAGTCGTATATTGCACAAATCTGGCCTTTATGGAAGAGTGGCAAGAAGAAAGCCATTTCTTAAAGATATCCATAAAAAGTGTTGTTTAAAGTTTGCCACAAGCCACCTGGGAGACACACCAAACATGTGGAAGAAGGTGCTCTGGTCAGATGAAACCAAAATTGAACTTTTTGGCAACAATGCAAAACGTTATGTTTGGCGTAAAAGCAACACAGCTGAACACACCATCCCCACTGTCAAACATGGTGGTGGCAGCATCATGGTTTGGGCCTGCTTTTCTTCAGCAGGGACAGGGAAGATGGTTAAAATTGATGGGAAGATGGATGGAGCCAAATACAGGACCATTCTGGAAGAAAACCTGACGGAGTCTGCAAAAGACCTGAGACTGGGACAGAGATTTGTCTTCCAACAAGACAATGATCCAAAACATTAAGCAAAATCTACAATGGAATGGTTCAAAAATAAACATATCCAGGTGTTAGAATGGCCAAGTCAAAGTCCAGACCTGAATCCAATCGAGAATCTGTGGAAAGAACTGAAAACTGCTGTTCACAAATGCTCTCCATCCAACCTCACTGAGCTCGAGCTGTTTTGCAAGGAGGAATGAGAAAACATTTCAGTCTCTCGGTGTGCAAAACTGATAGAGACATACCCCAAGCGACTTACAGCTGTAATCGCAGCAAAAGGTGGCGCTACAAAGTATTAACTTAAGGGGGCTGAATAATTTTGCACGCCCAATTTTTCAGTTTTTGAATTGTTAAAAAAGTTTGAAAATATCCAATAAATGTCGTTCCACTTCATGATTGTGTCCCACTTGTTGTTGATTCTTCACAAAAAAATACAGTTTTATATCTTTATGTTTGAAGCCTGAAATGTGGCAAAAGGTCGCAAAGTTCAAGGGGGCCGAATACTTTCGCAAGGCACTGTAAGTACTCAGACCCTTTACTCAGTACTTTGTTGAAGCACCTTTGGCAGAGATAACAGCCATGAGCCTTCTTGGGTATGATGCTACAAGCTTGGCACACCTGTATTTGGGGAGCTTCTTTCATTCTTCTCTGCAGATCCACTCAGGCTCTGTCTGGTTGGATTTGGAGCTTCGCTGCACAGCTATTTTCAGGTCTCTCCAGAGATGTTTGATCAGGTTCAAGTCCAGGCTCTGACTGGGCCACTCAAGGACATTCAGAGACCTATCCCAATTCCACTCCTGCATTGTCTTGGTTGTGTGCTTAGGACCATTGGCCTGTTGGAAGGTGAACCTTCATTCCCGTCTGAGGTCATGAGCGCACTGGAGCAGATTTTTATAAAGGATCTCTCTGTACTTCGCTCTGTTCATCTTTCCCTCAATCGTGACTAGTCTCCCAGTCCCTGCCACTGAAAAACATCCCCACAGCATGATGCTGCCACCACCATGCTTCACAGTAGGGATGGTGCCAGGTTTTTTCCAGACGTGATGCTTAGCATTCAGGCCAAAGTTCAGTCTTGGTTTCATCAGACCAGAGAATATTTTTCTCATGGTCTGAGAGTCCTTAGGTGCCTTTTTGAAAACTCTGAGTGGGCTGTCATGGGCCTTTACTGAGGAGTAGTCTGTCTGGCCACTCTACCATAAAAGGCCTGATTGGTGGAGTGCTGCAGATGGATGTCCTTCTGGAAGGTTCTCCCATCAACATAGAGGAACTCTGGCGCTCAATCAGAGTGACAAATTGGGTTCTTGGTCAACTCCCTGACCAAGGGCCTTCTTCCCCGATTGCTCAGTTTGGCCGCGAGGCCAGCTCTAGGAAGAGTTTTGGTGGTTCCAAACTTCGTCCATTTAAGAATGATGGCCACTGAGCTCTTGGGGACCTTCAATGTTGCACAACATTTTTGGTACCCTTGCACCTTTTATTATTTATTTATTCTATTTAACTAGGCAAGTCAGTTAAGAACAAATTCTTATTTTCAATGACGGCCTAGGAACAGTGGGTTAACTGCCTTGTTCAGGGCCAGAACAACAGATTTTTACCATGTCAGCTCGGGGATTCGTGTGTAGATTGATGAGGAACATTTTCTATTTTATCCATTTTAGAATAAGGCTGTAACGTAACAAAATGTGGAAACAGTTAAGGTATCTGAATACTTTCTGAATGGACTGTATATAGTGTACAAATGGGGATATGTGGGAGGAGAATGGGCAGGGTACATGTTAATTAATAAATACTGTGGTGTTTTGCGGACATTACTGTAGTATTTACTACAGTGTTTGTTTTGCGGATAATACTGTAGTATTTAGTATAGTATTTTTCAACAAGTACTACACATGATTGAGAGACACTACAGTGCGTAGTATAGTATTCTACAGTTTACTAAAGAATTCTATAGTAATTTGTTGTATTTTTTTAGTGTGGGTAAAGACAGTGCGACCATTTGACTCACCATATGCGCCTAAATAGTTTGCTGTGAGACCTGGAGTTTTAATTTAGATGCACTAGTGCGAACACAAAAAAATCCCCTAGATGATAATTGTTGCAATGATTACTTCACTGTACCGCAGCCCGAGAGCCATGGAGAATGCACTGAGTGCAGATACATGACCTACATGCTTGCACCATTGCTAAAGAAAACGGCTTGTTATCTTAAATATGTGTCATTGTGCTTCTAAATATTTCAACATAGGGGCACACGTGCTCCTTGTAAAAAAAGGTCAGTATAGAGCCCTGAAAGAGCTAGTACATTAAAGCATCGAAAGCAGCACATCAAAAACAGCTTCAGAACAATAGAGGGAGAGAGAGAGAGAGAGAGACTATTAAATCTGGGTGGTAACACTGGTCTGTTGTCAGGAAGACAGACGAACGGCACCAGGCGGTACGGCTGGCCCTCCTCTGGTCTTCAGAAATAGTCCTGGTTTATCTGGCCCATTGTCAGACAGAGGCACACACACAGAAGCCAAGACATCCGGGCTCCCCACTGGGACCACTGAACGGGAGTGCAGGAGTGGGGAGGAGAGAGACAACATTTCCAATTTAGTCATTCAGCAGGCGCTCATATCCAGGGCGACTTACAGTAGTGAGCGCATACATTTTCATACAACCCCTTCAGAATCACTGGGCCTTTAGATAACTGCCTGAGGTGAAAACCCAGGCTACAGCCCAGCTCCCTGTGCTGTGAGGTCTACTGGGTGTACCTCCCACGCTGATCATCATTACCCAATGACGACGCATGAACTGTTTCTTACTGTCAGCAGCACTTCATTGAGACTAACACTTCACCGTACGCCTCATTCAGTCCCTTCCAGTTCTAACTTCAGTTACTCATAGTGAACCTCACCTAGCTCACAAGAGGCAGTCATAAAAAGTCCCAAACATCCCCTTTCACAACATCCGCCCGACAATCATCCGTTCCCCGAGGCCTTAGAGTGAGACGTGTGATTGAGGGAGACCGAGTGGAGGGATGGAGGGCAGGAGAGGAAGAGAGACTTTGAAAGAAGAGGGACCTCCTGAAAGCAGGCCACTGGACATTCCCTTCCTCTCCTGGTCCCTGTGGCCCAGGGAGTTGTAGTGACCCGCTTCGGACCCTCCCGCTGGGGACCCTTCACATCTACAGCTGGCCGCGGCTGCAAACGGCTCTCTGTCCACTGCTCTGATCTGCTCTACTCCCAGAACTGGGCTGGCAACCCCCAGTGCTAACGTGCCACATGAGGATTCCCAGGACCCAAAGTAAAGCTAAATAAAGCAGCTAGCCCCAGCGCCACATCTGGGAGGGAGAAGAGACGGTCAGAGGTGAACACTGGTCCCAGCCCCTACCCTCCTCAGCCTTGTTTTCAGTCCTGATCATGGTGTTGGGTTTCTGCTCCGCTGCCTGTCACACTCACTTAGACTCATCACTGGGGTTCTCTCCCTCTCGCTCTCTCACACATATACACACATACATAAACATGTTCAGAGAAACACACATGGACCCCGCCTGTAAACATAGAAACACTACAGCCCCTGTGATAAGCTCTATGGGGAAACCAATTGGCTAGAGGAACACATAACAAACAGAGGGCTTGTGAAAGTGTAGTAGGTTACATGGATAATTCTGTATTGTATTACCATTGTATTCTGAAAACAGAGATTTTCCCCAATGAAAGCTCCAGGAGGTAACTCCACACTGTGAGAGAGGTGAGGACAGACCAAGGGTCCCAAAGGCGTAGCTTAGCCTGGAGGACTCCCTGCTGGTGACAAGTGAGATGATGGGAAACTAAACCCAGCAAAAAAGAAACGTCCCTTTTTCAGGACCCTGTCTTTCAAAGATAATTTGTAAAAATCCAAATAACTTCACAGATCTTCATTGTAAAGAGCTGTTTCCCATGCTTGTTCAATGAACCATAAACAATTCATGAACATGCACCTGTGGAATGGTCGTTAAGACACTAACAGCTTACAGACTGTTGGCAATTAAGGTCACAGTTATGAAAACTTAGGACACTAAAGAGGCCTTTCTACTGACTGAAAAACAACAAAAGAAAGATACAGAGGATCCCTACTCATCTGCGTGAACGTGCCTTAGGCATGCTGCAAGGAGGCATAAGGACTGCAGATGTGGCCAGGGCAATAAATTGCAATGTCCGTACTGTGAGGCGCATAAGACAGCGCTACAGGGAGACAGGACAGACAGCTGATCGTCCTCGCAGTGGAAGACCACGTGTAACAACTCCTGCACAGGATTGGTACATCCGAACATCACATCTGCGGGACAGGTACAGGATGGCAATAACAACTGCCCGAGGTACACCTGGAATGCACAATCCCTCCATCAGTGCTCAGTCTGTCCGCAATAGGCTGAGAGAGGCTGGACTGAGGGCTTGTAGGCCTGTTGTAAGGCAGGTCCTCACCAGACATCACCGGCAACAATATCGCCTATGTGCACAAAGCCACTGTCGCTGGACCAGACAGGACTGGCAAAAAGTGCTCTTCTCTGACGAGTCGCGCTTTTGTCTCACCAGGGGTGATGGTCAGATTCGCGTTTATCGTCGAAGGAATGAGCGTTACACCGAGGACTGTACTCTGGAGCGGGATCGATTTGGAGGTGGAGGATCCGTCATGGTCTGGGGCGGTGTGTCACAGCATCATCGGACTGAGCTTGTTGTCATTGCAGGCAATCTCAATGCTGTGCGTTACAGGGAAAAAAATCCTCCTCCCCCATGTGGTACCCTTCCTGCAGGCTCATCCTGACATGACCCTCCAGCATGACAATGCCACCAGCCATACTGCTCGTTCTGTGCGTGCTTTCCTGCAAGACAGGAATGTCAGTGTTCTGTCATGGCCAGCGAAGAGCCCGGATCTCAATCCTATTGAGCACGTCTGGGACCTGTTGGTTCGGAGGGTGAGGGCTAGGGCCATTACCCCCAGAAATGTCTGGGAACTTGACTTGGTGGAAGAGTGGGGTAACATCTCACAGCAAGAACGGGCAAATCTGGTGCAGTCCATGAGGAGGAGATGCACTGCAGTACTTAATGCAGCTGGTAGCCACACCAGATACTGACTGTTACCTTTGATTTTGACCCCCCCCCCCCCCCCCCTTTGTTCAGGGACACATTATTCAATTTGTTAGTCACACGTCTGTGGAACTTGTTCAGTTTGTCTCTCAGTTGTTGAATCTTCTGTTCATACAAATATTTACACATGTGAAGTTTGCTGAAAATAAACACAGTTGACAGTGCAGTTTCTTTTTTTGCTGAGTTTATATTGTCAGCAATGATAAACCAGCATTTTTGGAAGCTCAAACTTATACTGCCTAGTAACTGTTGAATTGGAAATAGACTTCGAGAGGGCCATATTGATGCCCAGGTGATCTCAATGAAAATTAGTCTTAAAGGGATATGTTAATTTGCAATCCTCCAGCTGATCCTGGATAAGCCACTGTACCCCAGCTCAAACAAAGACTCTAGTGATCATACACCGGCATTGCTGTCCTTACATTTCGGTGAGACTATCCGACTAGTTTATTCCCTGTAAGTATCGTTTAGGGTCTTCTTCTCTGGTGGGGGTCCTGATCCACATAATCCTGCTGTTAGGAAGATTAGTGACCAAGTAGGCATGAGTTGCACGGTGCCATTCTGAGAAAGCAGTGAGACATGGCAGTGCACCCTTATTCAGCTCATTACTGCCCTTTTCAAACCAATCAAGCCACTCATCCCAGCTCTGATAGAGCCCTCCAGCTGTAGGAGACAGCCTAGTGCCGTGTTCATTTAAATCAAATACAATTTTCGGGTAACGGCCTAGTGCAGCTGTTATTGCGGGGATAGCGAAATGCTTTGAAAGTTCCTAGCTTCAGCAGTAAAAAAAAAAAGCATTTAACCAGGAAGGCTAGTTGAGAACAAGTTCTCATTTACAATTGCGACCTGGCCAAGATAAGGCAAAGCAGTGCAACAAAACAATAACACAGAGTTACACATGGAATAAACAAACATACAGTCAATAATACAATAGAAAAAGTATATATACAGTATGTGCAAATGAGGTAGGATAAGGGAGGTAAGGCAATAAATAGGCCATAGCGGCGAAATAATTACAATATAGCAATTAAACACTGGAGTGATAGATGTGCAGAAGATGAGTGTGCAAGTAGAGATACTGTGATGCAAAGGAGCAAAATAAATTAAATAACAGTATGGGGATGAGGTAGTTGGATGGGCTATTTACAGATGGGCTATGTACAGGTGCAGTGATCCGTGAGCTGCTCTGACAGCTGGTGCTTAAAGTTAGTGGAGGGAGATTTGAGCCTCCAGCTTCAGTTATTTTTGCAATTAGTTCCAGTCATTGGCCGCAGAGAACTGGAAGGAAAGGCGGCCAAAGGAGGAATTGGCTTTGGGGGTGACCAGTGAAATATACCTGCTGGAGCGTGCACTACGGACGGGTGCTGCTATGGTGATCAGTGAGCTGAGATAAGGCGGGGCTTAACCTAGCAAAGGCTTATAGATGACCTGGAGCCAGTGGGTTTGGCGACAAATATTATGCGAGGGCCAGCCAACGAGAGCATACAGGTCGCAGTGGTGGGTAGTATATGGGGCTTTGATGACAAAACGGATGGCACTGTGATAGACTGCATCCAATTTGCTGAGTAGAGTGTTGTAGGATATTTTGTAAATGACATCGCAGAAGTCAAGGATCGGTAGGATATTCCGTTTTACGAGGGTATGTTTGGCAGCATGAGTGAAGGATGCTTTGTTGCAAAATAGGAAGACAATTCTAGATTTAATTTTGGATTGGAGATGCTTAATGTGTGTCTGGAAGGAGAGTTTACAGTCTAACCAGACACCTAGATATTTGTAGTTGTCCACAAGTCAGAAGCATCTAGAGTAGTGATGCTGGACGGGCGGGCAGGTGCGGGCAGCAATCGGTTGAAGAGCATGCATTTAGTTTTACTTGCATTTAAGAGCAGTTGGAGGCCATGGAAGGAGAGTTGTATGGCATTGAAGCTCGTCTGGAGGTTAGTTAACACAGTGTCCAAAGAAGGACCAGAAGTATACAGAATGGTGTCATCTGCGTAGAGGTGGATCAGAGAATCACCAGCAGCAAGAGCGACATCATTGATGTATACAGAGAAGAGAGTCGGCCCGAGCCTCTTATTACCAGTGCAGTAATAACTAACAATACCAAACAATACATGCAACCCCAAAAATGTAAATAAAGGAATTAAGAAATACTGAAATAGAACGAGCTATGTCAGAGTACGGTAAATATATAAATATAGGACACCAGAGTTTGGAGTGTGACAGTTTGAGGTTGTGGACAGGTGTCTTTTATACTGATAACAAGTTCAAACAGGTGCCATTAATACAGGTAACGAGTGGAGAACAGAGGAGCCTCTTAAAGAAGAAGTTACAGGTCTGTGAGAGCCAGAAATCTTGCTTGTTTGTAGGTGACCAAATACTTATTTTCCACCATCATTTGCAAATAAATTAATTAAAAATCCTACAATGTGATTTTCTGGATTTCTTTTCTAATTTTGTCTGTCATAGTTGAAGTGTACCTATGATGAAAGTTACAGGCCTCTCATCTTTTTAAGTGGGAGAACTTGCACAATTGGTGGCTGACTAAATACTTTTTTGCCCCACTGTATCTTTACTCAAGTATGACAAATGAGTACTTTTCCACCACTACCAGCTTATAACAGTGCGTTTGTCTGTCCCTGTGAACCTCAGATTCACCGGCACAGAGAAACGCACACGCACATACAACTCACCCGTCGTTGGAGCAGGTCATAAACTCGTCCTTAATCTTGGGGTGCCAACAGCCGCTGTTCAGCATGGCAGTGTGACCCTGAAATTAAAAGACAGAAACGTAGTTAAATGGCTATAATTTGACCCAATCAGCACTGAGGAATCTGGATTTCAACAAGTAACGACCAAACATCTATTTTACGGAGTGGCACGTCGTGCATAGCAGCCTGATCTCACTGCTCCTAGTTAGCCCTTGGTCCTTCTCCAGAGAAAAGAGATGGACCTACAGGGAAGGAGAACCCCCCTGACACTGAGCCACTGACCCCTAAACACCAGAGCCAGCCAGGCCCAGTGGAGCTCCCTCTGCCTCAAAACTGAGAGCTCATAGGCCTGTGACCTCCAGCAGGGTTCTGCTCTGGTAAAAAAAAGCACTCACAGAAATAGCCATAACAAATAACATCTTCAAAGAGCGACTGCCCAGAGAGAGGCCCTCTTGCACCGAGAGGGCAGGGGATTTCTCCGACGTGCAGCCGAGAGTTCAGACATGACATATCTCAACCTGACAGAAAGGACAGGAGTTGAGAAAAATGACATCAGTGTGTGAATTTTGAAGAGGCCTGCCTGTTAGCCCTTTTACCATGGGACTGGACACGGCCCGGCTTCCACTGTACTATGTTCCCCTTTACCACGACTTATCAAACCGTCATTCTCTCTCATTTATAGCATTTAAATGCTATATCTCCCCATACTGTAAAATACAAGAACTACATTGAATTTTCACAGATGGAGAACAAAAAAGTATTTCAACCAATACTTGTAATGCTTAGGGTACAGTCCACAAATGGTGTTGTATGTTTAGCGCTTATATGGTTTTGTAAATGACTGAATTAATTCCACGTTCTGGCAAAAGGCATCAAAACAAACAGCTCCGGTCGTTCACAGTCTTTTAATTGGACTGGAGGAACTACCGTTGCTATGCACCTCTGATTCCCCTCCTCCCCAACAGAACAGGAGAGGACAGCCAACTGCCAATGCCTGATTAGAACCAGACTGACACACATGGGATAAACAAAGCATATAGTCAATAATACAGTTGAAGAAAATCTATATACAGTGTGTGCAAATGAGGTAAGAAAGGGAGGTAAGGCAATGAATAGGCCACATTTGAGCGGCTGGCTTCCGGGTTAAGCGAGCAGTGTGTCAAGCAGCAGTGCAGCATGGCGGGTCGTGTTTTGGGGGACGCATGACACTCAACCTTTGCCTCTCCCGAGTCCGTATGGGAGTTGCAGCGATGAGACTGTAACTACCAACTGGACACCACAAAATTGGAGTGAAACACACATTTATTTTTTTTATTTATTTTTATCATGGCTCTCTTGTCCCTCTGCAGCAGACATGATGAGCAGTATGTTTAGAACATCGAATTGCCATAAAATCACAGTGTCGAATCGCAATACATATAGAATCGTGAAAATTGCAATGCATATCATATCGCTAACCAAAGTATCATGATAATTCCCAGCCCTCTCTCTCTCACACACTGTGTGTGTGTGTGTGTGTGTGTGTGTGAGTGAGTGAGAGAGTGAGTGAGTGAGTGTGTGAGAGAGCATATGGGTGGGTGCTGTGCAAGAGACAGAGAGCAGAAGAGAGTGAGGGAGAAAGAGAGAGACTAGTGTGTGTGTGTGTGTGTGTGTGTGTGTGTGTGTGTGTGTGTGTGTGTGTGTGTGGTGTTGATGTAGGGATGTGAGAGAATTAGTTTTGGACACACTACATTTGCTGGGTCACCTTCAGCAGAGCTGCAGAGCTTCACTACCCAAAACCCTGCTGCCAGCAACAGCCCCAATGGAGCATTGGATCCACAGGAATGTAGAGAGACAGAGCAACACCCTACAATAGTTCTCCTACTGGGGAAGTCATCTCTATCACATCATTCTCACAGGTGTCTCAGCCACCATGCAGAACATGCTCTGCGAATGGACAATCAGCAACGGCCTTTTCGACAGCAAAAACTGTTCACCCAAGACGCATTGAACGAACGCGACCTTGGTCAGTGGTCGGTCACCACGGCATGATCTAGTTGTGAATGTCATCGTGACCCTCTCCTACTCCACTCTGACTGTTCCCAGCTGGAAGTACAGTACACATCATTACTCCCATACACAAACTAACCTGCAGCTGCAGAACATACAGTGCAGGGGTCATCCCTGACACAAAGCTAAGGCCCAGGCCCGAATGCTTGTTTGAGTGGCCACCGACAGGGGGGCTGGAAGGCCATAGTGTCCGATGGCTATATCTCTTCCCTTCTCAGTAACAGAGGAAGCACATATCAGAGAGTAGGTGGTGGATGAGTGTGTACCTTGGTGTTAGCCATGTCCACGATGTACTGGTCTCCCTTGGGACACTCCATGACCGGGAACCCGTCGCGGTCCAACACCTTGGCCTGGGCATTCCCAGAGACCACCAGGATGACGTCACCAGTGATGCTGTATTGCAGGGACCTGATCTGGTGGCTGAGAGGGGACACAATGGGAGAGGATGAGAAAGGCAAAGCTTTTTTACTTATCATTCCCATGGATGCGTGCGGTAAGTGTCTTTGTGGGAGTTTCTGTTGAATTGGTGAGAGACATCTGCTAGGTCTGAACGTGTACGGCATCAGAGCTACAGCGATGTCATATAACAGCTTTAAATCCCGAAGCAGTTTTAGACTAAAACCTGTTACCATAGGAACCGTGACAACAGACATCACAGAGAGTTAGCGGAAACAGTCGATTTGGACCAGACAGAACAACAGTGGAGATGTCTAGGTCTGGGCCTCTCTCTGTCTTGTCCCTCAGACACAATGAACAGTCTGTTAGACTGGGACAGAAGAATGTAACACACACCGAAGCTAACCTTTGCTGCACTACACATAGTTGGGTTTCTTCTTTACAGCAAGAAAAGGAGTGGAGATTTTCAAATATGAGCCCAAAGATTGGGATTTAGCTACACCAGCAACCCATTCACAATACCAATCTATGCGCTGAACTGTTACCTCCTACTCCACGCACACCACACGTGTCACGCAAACACACACATAACCACTCTCCCAAAGTGCAGATAGCAATTCAGGTCAATATCAAACTGCATTAACCCAGCAGGGGGTAGAGGGGCCAGCCAGGTTTCGTGCGGGGAGCCGAACGCTTAGGGAGTGGGACCATAGTGAAATAAAACTGGGTTAACATCTCTGTTCCTACCTTCAGGGTCTGGAGCACAGACAGCCATCACTACATTTCCTTCAGAGGAAGAGTCAACAACACTGAAAGAATCAAGGTTCCTCATTAAGTGGAAATAACCCCTCGTTTTTAACTCTAGCGATGGAGAAACAGTGGGCTTCACACGGCTCTCCAAATACGGCCTAGTGTGTCAGTGACCGCAGAGACTATTGGACGGCTCTGTAATCAGGCTAAATGTGGCGTGGAGTTCGGCTAATAAGATTCAGGGAAAGCCCGCTCCAGCTCAGCCCATTGGTTCTCAAAACCGCTGAGAGAATGTATTCGTTGATGGGTTCCACGAAACAAACATTAAATACACACAGTGATACACATGTACACAAACACATACACAAGCTCTTCCTCTCATCTGCATCCGAGCATACAGTATTTAGGTTAGGTCCATTTAATTAAAGGGAGAAGATCCATTCCTCTGACATGAGGTAGTACAGTTAACATGAGGTGCGCTGAAGCAACACAACAACATGTTTGTGCATGTGTATGAGCATTTTGATAGCAGGGTTTCCTTAGCTGGTAATTGGCGTTTTTTGGCCAATAAAATTAATTAAAAGCCGATAAATACAATTGTAGCAGGACAAATTGTCCCGGGGTGCATATCAGACTCACTAGAATATATTGAAAGAACGGGTTCAGAATATTAGGGATAAATTAAATAAAGCCATCTAAATTACATTCATATTCGTCTCCGTTTCAGCACCAGTTGGTAGACTTAAAAATACTCTGATCTTGTCGATTATTTAGGGTTGGGAAAGTATTTATGAACCATAAAAAGAGGCTTAGAGAGCCTTTACACACTAAATATATTGGTGAATAAAAAAATACAGTGGTTTGATTCATCCTGAAAGTTGCCATATATCAAGATCGATCGATGGGATATTGGAAGTGTTTCCGCTGCAGTCATTTAACTGTCGTGGCGCACTTTGAACACGCTAGAACAGGCCACAAATCAGACAACCCATAGTAGAATAGTTGATCTATTTACATAGTCGGCTTGTTCCTCTAATTGTGGGGAAAATAACCGTTTAAATGGCCTTTGTTAAAAAGGCGATTCCAGCTTTCCATTCCTACTTCATTTATTTGTCAACTCCTAAATATGCTCTAACTGCAGTGTCATGGTTAAGCACCATACACCTCTGCAAATCCCTGTGAGTGCATAGGGGAGAGTGGGGCTAACTAACAGGTCAATTGTAGAGTAACTTTGATTTAAAACGCCACCCTATGAAGTGGTTTCTTGGAGAAGTACAAACAGGGAACGTGTTGCCCCGGGTGGAGGTTTACCCCAAGTCACCTAAACATATAGGCTTACATTATATTCAGTGTTTATGCAAGATGTTTGGGACATAAAATTCATCAATAGAATGGTAACTAGTTAAAAGATGACATTTGGGATCTAACTAATGATTGGCCCAACAGGGTAAACCCAGACAGATAACCCCATGCTTCAGCCTATGCTGCATCAGTTGGGCTACAGGTGGTAATGCTTATTGCTAATAGCATACCTAATAATAAGGACCGAAATATGGTAAATTGCCACATTCAGCTCTTCGACCCATGGTAATGTTGGAAGATTAGTGTACACAGAAATATAATAGGGAGAATAGTGTACAATAGTAGGCAACATCCATGTCTATTGCCTGCACTAACCACGGAACTGTGTGATGACACGGCCAATTAATTATTGCACCATGCGTCGGGTTCAAACTGTTACGACTTGGTCTGCTCTCCGCTACATAACCATTTAATCACCCTACATGTTTTGTTACTAATGATCCTCAGCAACAACCACACGGCCGTGACGCCGTTTACAGAGGAAGCAAACGAAGGTAATCGAAACATGTCATTAAATGGAATGATGTAGGCTATAGCAACTGAATAGAACTAACAGTAATTTGGCAGTTGAATATATGTGGTTATTAGGCATATTGACAGTCGATACTGATAGAGGCTAATACTTAACATGATACAAATAGGAAACAGAGGACGTCTGGGTAGCCTATAATTAACAGTGGCCATCAGTGCAAGTTAAAATGCTGTACAATTTAAATTTAAAACTTTACTTTAAGTTGATTTGCTTCAGGTTGCTGCCATATGAGTGGTTTCACGTTTGTCTCCAGCTAAGATAAAATAGATTTAAAAGTGTAATTTATATTTACAATTCCCTTATCCAAACAGATTACTCATTTATCAATAGCTCTTATCAAGTTATACATGTAAAAAACATTAGCCCGAGACTGCCACGCGCAGCTCCCCCGGGACTGTCCCGCAGAATAAATATCAGCCCACAGAGAAATGCACGAGATTGAACTGGTCGATCTCAAAGGTATTCCTGGTAGATTTGCAAACTTTTCTGTAAAAATAAAAAAATAAAATTATTTTTTTTCCCCGTCTTGGGCTGTTGGCCGTAAGTGTACCCGATTCAGCTGCCCTGCGCGCCGGGAAGGCAACTGTTGTCATTTTGAACCATTTCATGTGTCTGAAGGTACAAAGCTACAGCAAAGTTGATTCTGTGAGATTTCATAACATTTAAAACCATGACTAGAGAAGACTGTCAATGAATACAGCAAAGAGCTGTGTTTATGTTGAAGTTCTTACTCAGCACTGTCAACACTTTGTATCGCTGCAGCAGTAATGAATGAGTAGGAAAGTGTTTCTATAGGCTTGCGTTGTTAATATTAGAGGCTTTGGTCTTTTTTAATATCAAGGAATATTTCACTTCCTTTGTTCATTGGAGTAACAACATGAATTTGTGCATGAGGCAGAAATAATGTGGTGCGACTCGAGTTTTGCCATCAGTTGGAAGACGATGTCCCTTTTTGGTCAGTGTCAGTGGAGGAAAGGGAGAGCGGAGGGATGTTGAGAGACTGACCTTGAGTCTGCTGCTCTCTCCCTCTGCTGAGACTGACCATAAGATGCAGCAGGCACCATCAGCCCGGTAAAATAAATAAATAAATGCTAATTATTTAAACGCATGCTCACTCAGGTGTGCCTCACAGGTGAATGCTATGATCCCTTATTGATGTCACCTGTTAAATCCACTTCAATCAGCGTAGATGAATGGGCAGAGACAGGTTAAAGAAAGATTTTTAAGCCTCAAGACAATTGAGACATGGATTGTATATGTGTGCCAGTCAGAGGGTGAATGGGCAAGACAAAAGATTTTTTTTTATTTTTATTATTTTTTTTACCTTTATTTAGCCAGGCAAGTCAGTTAAGAACAAATTCTTATTTTCAATGACGGCCTGGGAACAGTGGGTTAACTGCCTGTTCAGGGGCAGAACGACAGATTTGTACCTTGTCAGCTCGGGGGTTTGAACTCGCAACCTTCCGGTTACTAGTCCAACGCTCTAACCACTAGGCTACCCTGCCGCCCCGACAAAAGATTCAAGTGCCTTTGAACAGGGTATGGTAGTAGGTGCCAGTGTGTCAAGTACTGCAACGCTGCGGGGTTTTTTTCACACTCAGCAGTTTCCCCTGTGCATCAAGAATGGTCCACCACCCAAAAGACATCTAGCCAACTTGACACAACTGTGGGAAGCATTGGAATCAACATGGGCCAGCATACCTGTGGAATGCTTAATACCATGTAGAGTCCATGCCCCGATGATTTGAGGCTGTTCTGAGGGCAAAAGGGGGTGCAACTCAGTGTAAATTAAAGTGCATGGAGAATGGTGTTTATTTCTATCTACAAAAATTCAGTCCATGTTTTTTCCACTTGGAACCAGTAGGTTCACTAGACTTTAATCATGGTTTCCTCACGTGTAAAGGTGTTGGAATTAAGTCAAGGTCAGAATATGGCATATCTGTAGACACCACCACACCTTCATTTATTCCATCTACACCCCAAACAAATAGCTGGTGAATAGCTTGCTATTCTCATGCTTAAATTCAAGGTCAGAACAGAGAGAAAAGAGCATAGAAAGGGAATTATGTTCCATGTACGTTTGGTTAACTCGGGTCTGAATTCCCCCCACAGTGAAAAGCCTACAAGGGGATACGTTTTACTATTGTAGTGGACAAATATGAGAAGAACGTAGGCAACTGTGCAACTCGCTATTCAGGTAGGATGCTATTTTTTTTAAACTTAGTTTTTTATATGAAAAATGTAAACAAAATATCATTATTGTATATCATTGTTATTATTGTAGGCCTATTTATTGGTCTAAACCAGCTCCTTAAGAATGCCGAATGTGTTTTGTTTCATTCTGTTGAGACATTTTGGTTGGCTAAGTGAAGTTTGATCTGTCTTTATAATTGTGTGCCCCATATTTAGTTTAAGGTTTAAGTAGGCTTGTTGTAAAATTAATATTATTAGCCTATTGTTATCATTTGTTGGTAGGCACCAGCCTTTCTTAGTAATTG
Organism: Oncorhynchus clarkii lewisi; assembly: GCF_045791955.1. NCBI lineage: Eukaryota > Metazoa > Chordata > Actinopteri > Salmoniformes > Salmonidae > Oncorhynchus > Oncorhynchus clarkii. Next base: position 37,506,459 of record NC_092151.1, on the reverse strand, counting down.
CTGCAATTGCGACCAGTGTTACTCCTATTATCTACCAATATAATGCTTATCTTAATAAATAAAAAATATTTGGATAACAAAATTCATGAATTAGCCTCCTTCTGTACACCTATATCTGTATAGCAGACGCAGTAGCCTTTCTGGCAAGGATAAAGAAATGCATGTCGGTGTCGGGCATGCCGCCGGCACATCTATCTCTGGGGCTAGGCCTACGTTTCTCTTTCTTCATATATATTAATATCATACAGTGGACTCCTAAGCCTATAGGTGTATGCATGCAATGCCCTGATGCATTTATCACTAAAATCTCCGACAGCTGAACCGTGATGTGGACAACTATTGTTTAAGGAAAGTAAAAACCAATAAGACAACTGGCTGTAAAGTTTTGCATAGTGTTTTTGTCATTTGTTATAAGCTTCTTTTTTAAGGTAAAAATGGCTCATTTGGCCAATATCCCTCGTTTATTGATGGCTCTGGCTGCATGGGTGGACGGCCTAATGGGTTACGCTCCCAATGCACTCCGTTTGATAGGCATGCGTATGTTCTAGTCTAGGTGGTGGACACACCATTCGCAGGGCTGTATTGTTCTGAAGGAATTCAGAGCTGCATCCATCCCAGCAAAGTCCCAGAAGCGCACGTCAAAGTCGTATCCCCCGGTGACCAGACGGGCTCCAGAGGGGTCCAATGCCAAGGCCGACACCTGAGGAGGGAGGGAGCAAACAGAGGTTACTTTCACCTGCCAGGGACCTTAACCACTTAACTAACACCTAGTTGCTACTGGGTTAACAGCACACCACCTAACCAGCCAGCTTAGTGCACAATGGACACAATCTTGGCTGAAGGTCCCAGTAGTTTGTCTGGATGTGCATTGCCTAGCCTTTTAACGCTAGAACCGCCATAGGCCAACGGCCACTGACATTTGATTTAGTAAATTAAAGAAATCAATCCCCCAAAAATGCTTTGTCCTGCTGCTTCCCTGACTTATTCTAAATGTTTGTATTTTACACAAGCTCATTTGTCAGAATTTTAAAACCACAGAGGAGGCCTTTTACTCCGTTTTTTCCACACCTATTCCTAACTTAACCCGCAAGACAATGTGCTGTAGGATGTTGGTACCCAGCCAGGCGCTCCACAATTGATTTTAAATTAGGCCCAACTAAATGTTAAGGAGGGTGAAGAGGTTGATTTAATTGTGAAAAAAATAGTGTAATGCCTATTTATCAGCGTCGGAGCTCATGTTAATAATTTGACTGTGCGCCTTGTGAGTTGATACCATTCTCTTTGACATTTGACTTGTAAAAAGAAGCTGTTACGGGACTGTTTTATTTACTGTAACTCTATTACTAATCAAATGTACTGTAAGGGAAATGAAAACATGCTGTGTTGCAGTAGGCCTTTAGAATAATACGAAACATATCCTTTACTCTATCTAACTTCATGAGTGGGAAACAAACAACGCCAGTCAGCCTGCACAGCCGGCCATCGAAACTACACACTATACCCAAATTTCACACATAAGAGTTAACCTATAGACAGGATTACATTTTTCAATATTCTGATGAGTGACAACATTAGGCCTATCAGTTGTCAAATTGAACATGAAGAGATGGGCGCATCTTGTAATTTACAGAGGCAGGGAAAGGATCATCACTTTATTGAATTGTCCTTCAGAGTCACATGCAGGTAAAACACTTTGATTTCTATATACTATCTGAAAGAAGATATTCTGGCATTTATATTACACTTAACTTTGTCAAATAACTCTCATAATTCAAGAAGTACAGCTCTATTTCCAAGAATATCAGTGCTGTACATGTATTCATCACATGACCACACTCGCAGCAGCACTTCTCAGGCTACTGTGCAAAAACGAGTAACATAATAAAAATCTAATATGCTGTTTATTTATGCAATTCATCCTTTACAATTGTTCATGCACTGACACTTGTGTTTAGGAATACAGCAAATCATTTAACCTGGCTGACTACTAGAAATACTAATTATACTATTTAATTATAATAGTTTCATGAATTATACTATTTCATTATACTATACTAACTCATTATACTATTAATTAATTACTCTATTACCAATCAAATCTACAAATAAAGTTGATCAAATGGATTTGTGTGTGTGTCTGTGTGTGCGCGTGTGATTGCGTGCGTGTGATTGTTTGTGTGAATGTGTGCGTGTGTGTGTGATTGTTTGTGTGTATGTGTGCATGTGTCCGTGTGACTGGTCTAAGTCTAAGATCATTGTAGAAATATACAAAACATATTCTTGACTCAAAACAAATGACTAGTGTGTTTTTTATTGTTTTGATCTATTTCCACAAATAATTATTCATGAAATTAATCCTTTATAATATATATATACAGTTGAAGTCAGAAGTTTACATACACCTTAGCCAAATACATTTCAACTCAGTTTTTCACAATTCCTGACATTAAATCCTAATAAAAATTCCCCGTTTTAGGAAAGTTAAGATTTTATTTTAAGAATGTGAAATGTCAGAATAATAGTAGAGAGTGTGATTTCTTTCAGCATTTATTTCTTTCATCACATTCCCTGAGGGCTAAAAGTTTACATACACTCAATTAGTATTTGGTAGCACTGCCTTTGAATTGTTTAACTTGGGTCAAACGGTTCGGGTAGCCTTCCACAAGCTTCCCACAATAAGCTGGGTGTATTTTGGGCCATTCCTCCTGACAGAGCTGGTGTAACAGAGTCAGGTTTGTAGGCCTCTTTGCTCGCACACACTTTTTCAGTTCTGCACATATTTTCTATGGGATTGAGGTCAGGGCTTTGTGATGGCCACTCCAATACCTTGACTTTGTTGTCCTTAAGCCGTTTTGCCACAACTTTGGATGTATGCTTGGTGTCATTGTCCATTTGGAAGACCCATTTGCGACCAAGATTTAACTTACTGACTGATGTCTTGAGATGTTGCTTCAATATACCCACCTAATTTTCCCATCTTCATGATGCCATCTATTTTGTGAAGTGCACCAGTCCCTCCTGCAGCAAAGCACCCCCAACATGATGCTGTCACCCCCGTGATTCACAGTTGGGATGGTTTTCTTCAGCTTGCACGCCTCCTCCTTTTTCCTCCAAACACAACAATGGTCATTATGGCCAAACAGTTCTTCAAGGACATTTCTTCAAAAAGTATGATCTTTGTCCCCATGTGCAGTTGCAAACCGTAGTCTGGCTTTTTTATGGCAGTTTGGAGCAGTGGCTTCTTCTTTGCTGAGCAGCCTTTCAGGTTGTGTCGATATAGGACTCGTTTTACCGTTTCCTCCAGCATCTTCACAATGTCCTCTGTTGTTGCTCTGGGATTGATTTGCACTTTTTGCACCAAAGTACGTTCATCACAGAATGCGTCTCCATCCTGAGCGGTATGACGGCTGCGTGGTCCAATAGTGTTTATAATTGCGTACTATTGTTTGTACAGATGAGCGTGGTACCTTCAGGCATTTGGAAATTGCTCCCAAGAATGAACCAGACTTGTGGAGATCTACGTTTTTTTTCTGAGGTCTTGGCTGATTTATTTGATTTTCCCATGATGTCAATCAAAGAGGCACTGAGTTTGAAGGTAGGCCTTAAAATACATCCACAGGTACACCTCCAATTGACTCAGATGATGTCAATTAGCCTATCAGAAGCTTCTAAAGCCATGACATCATTTTCTGAAATTTGCCAAACTGTTTAAAGGCAGAGTCATCTTAGTGTATGTAAACATCTTACCCACTGGAATTGTGATACAGTGAATCATAAGTAAAATAATCTGACTGTAAACAATTGTTGGAAAAATTACTTGTCTCATGCACACAGTAGATGTCCTAACCGACTTGCCAAAACTATATAATAGTTTGTTAACAAGAAGTGTGTGGAGTGGTTGAAAAACTAGTTTTAATGACTCCAACCTAAGTGTATGTAAACTTCCGACTTCAACTGTATGTATGCATGTATGTATGTATATATATGTATATACACACACATATCGGTCAAAAGTTTTAGAACATCTACTCATTCATGCGGTTTTCTTTATTTTTACTATTTTCTACATTGTAGAATAATAGTGAAGACATGAAAACTATGAACACATATGGAAACCAAAAAAACTGTTAAAAAAATCTAAATATTTTATATTTGAGATTCTTCAAAGTAGCCACCCTTTACATTCATGACAGCTCTGTACACTCTTGGCATTCTCTCAAACAGCTTAATGAGGAATGCTTTTCCAACAGTCATGAAGGATTTCCTACATATGCTTAGCACTTGTTGGCTGTTTTTCTTTCACTCTGCGGTCCAACTCACCCCAAACCATCTCAATTGGGTTGAGGTCGGGTGATTGTGGAGGCCAGGTCATCTGATGCAGCACTCCATCACTCTCCTTCTTGGTCAGATAGCCCTTACGCAGCCTGGATGTGTGTTGGGTCATTGTCCTATTGAAAAACAAATGATAATCCCACTAAGCGCAAACCAGATGGGATGGCATATCGCTGCAGAATTGTGTGGTAGCCATGCTGGTTAAGTGTGCCATGAATTCCACATAAATCTCTGACAGTGTCACCAGCAAAGCACCCCCACACCATCACACCTCCTCCATGCTTCACGGTGGGAAACACACGTGCAGAGATCATCTGTTCCCCTACGATAGGAGGTTGGAACCAAAATCTCAAATTTGGACTCATCAGACCAATGGACAGATTTCCACCGGTCTAATGTCCATTGCTCGCATTTCTTGGTTCAAGCAAGTCTCTTCTTATTATTGGTGTCCTTTAGTTGTGGTTTCTTTGGAGCAATTCGACCATGAAGACCTGATTCACGCAGTCTCCTCTGAACAGTTGATGTTGAGATGTGTCTGTTAATTGAACTCTGTGAAGCATTTATTTGGGCTGCAATCTGAGGTGCAGTTAACTCTAATTAACTTATCCTTCAGGTCTTAAAGTAATGATGGACTGTTGTTTCTCTTTGCTTATTTGAGTTGTTCTTGCCATAATATGGACTTGGTATTTTACCAAATAGGGCTATCTCTGTATACCCCCCAATACATTGTCACAAGACAACTGATTGGCTCAAATGCATTAAGGAAAGAAATTCCACAAATTAACTTTTAGCAAGGCACAGCTGTTAATTGAAATGCATTCCAGGTGACTACCTCATGAAGCTGGTTGAGTGCATGCCAAGAGCGTGGAAAGCTGTCATTAAGGCTAAGGGTGGCTACTATATAAAATATATTTAGATTTGTTTAACATTTTTTTGGTAACTACATGATTCCATATGTTATTTCATAGTTTTGATGTCTTCACTATTATTCTACAATGTAGAAAATAGCAAAAAATATAGAAAAACCCTTGAATGAGTAGGTGTGTCCAAACTTTTGACTACTACTGTACAGTTGTGGCCAAAAGTTTTGAGAATGACACAAATATTAATTTCCACAACGTTTGCTGCTTCAGTGTCTTTAGATATTTTTGTCAGATGTTACTATGGAATACTGAAGTATAATCACAAGCATTTCATAAGTGTCAACGGCTTTTATTGACAATTACATGAAGTTGATGCAAAGAGTCAACATTTGCAGTGTTGAACCTTCTTTTTCAAGACCTCTGCAATCCACCCTGGCATGTCAATTAACTTCTGGGCCACATCCTGACTGATGGCAGCCCATTCTTGCATAATCAATGCTTGGAGTTTGTCAGAATTTGTGGGTTTTTGTCTGTCCACTGTCTCTTGAGGATTGACCACAAGTTCTCAATGGGATTAAGGTCTAGGGAGTTTCCTGGCCATGGACCCAAAATTTCGATGTTTTGTTCCCTGAGCCACGAAGTTATCACTTTTGCCTTATGGCAAGGTGCTCCATCATGCTGGAAAATGCATTGTTCGTCACCAAACTGTTCCTGGATGGTTGGGAGAAGTTGCTCTCGGAGGATGTGTTGGTACCATTCTTTATTCATGGCTGTGTTCTTAGGCAAAATTGTGAGTGAGCTCACTCCCTTGGCTGAGAAGCAACCCCACACATGAATGGTCTCAGGATGCTTTACCATTGGCTTGACACAGGACTGATGGTAGCGCTCACCTTTTCTTCTCCGGACAAGCTTTTTTGCGGATTCCCCAAACAATCGGAAAGGGGATTCATCAGAGAAAATGGCTTTACCCCAGTCCTCAGCAGTCCCTGTACCTTTTGCAGAATATCAGTCTGTCCTTGATGTTTTTCCTGGAGAGAAGTGGCTTCTTTGCTGCCCTTCTTGACACCAGGCCATCCTCCAAAAGTCTTTGCCTTACTGTTCGTGCAGATGCACTCACACCTGCCTGCTGCCATTCCTGAGCAAGCTCTGTACTGGTGGTGCACCGATCCTGCAGCTGAATCAACTTTAGGAGACGGTCCTGGCGCTTGCTGGACTTTCTTGGGCGCCCTGAAGCCTTCTTCACAACAATTGAACCGCTCTCCTTGAAGTTCTTGATGATCCGATAAATGGTTGATTTAGGTGCAATCTTACTGGCAGCAATATCCCTGCCTGTGAAGCCCTTTTTGTGCAAAGCAATGCTGACGGCAGGTAACCATGATTGACAGTTGAAGAACAATGATTCCAAGCACCACCCTCCTTTGAAGCTTCCAGTCTGTTATTCAAACTCAATCAGCATGACAGAGTGATCTCCAGCCTTGTCAACACTCACACCTGTGTTAACGAGAGAATCACTGACATGACGTCAGCTGGTCCTTTTGTGGCAGGGCTGAAATGCAGTGGAAATGTTTTTGGGGGATTCAGTTCATTTGCATGGCAAAGAGGGACTTTGCAATTAATTGCAATTCATCTGATTACACTTCATAACATTCTGGAGTATATGCAATTTGCCATCATACAACCTGAGGCAGCAGACTTTGTGAAAATTAAAATGTGTGTCATTCTCAAAACATTTGGCCATGACTGTACATACAACAACAAAATATATGGGGGATTGGAAATGATGCAGACAATTACAATGATGGAAGCTACAATCTATCTGCAATATTAAAGCTGTTCTACCCCATAAACAAATAATATGTTTATAATAGTTTATGCACTATTTATCAAGCATTGGTGCTTATGTTTGTTGCACCTTGCAGGTTGATATGCATCTGATGCATATGCTAAAGGAGACGCCCGGCAACGTTCTCTAGCGGGTACTGATAGACAAAGGCCAGGCAGTTCTATTGTTAATGAGTCCTAGGAGGGAAATATCCAAATTAATGGGTGCTATATTTAAACGGGCTCATGAGTGCAATGAGTAACAATGAGCAGTTTGGAATCCACTTTGGAAAGGTTATAGAACGCCGCAGTTAATAAACATAGAGGGGGGGGTTATAGAGAGGAAAGTTGGAAAATACTTACTGTTTTGGTGCCATGCTGCAGAGTAATCTCATGAGTGTCTGGAATCTTCTTCACTGGATTCTGAGAGAGAGAGAGGGACAGGAAGTTGCCTGTCATACATGTGTTGATGAAGGTGGAGTGGCACTCTGTCATACACAATATTTCAGCTTTAATGGGCTGTGATATGCTACAGGCTGGTTTTCTCCCACAGCAGGGTCCACTAGCTACACCTACACCCAATGGGAGGGCTGCGTTTGGCCTGAGGGCCGTGTTATTACCAGAGGCCGACATGTCACAGGCCACCATCCATCACATAGCCCCACGGCGGCCTCAAATCACACCTGCTCTGAGAACGCTGGGTGTCTGGCCTATATCACCCATAACATACACACAGCAAAGAGACTTTTACTACTCAGAGAGAAAGAGGGGGAGATGAGGGAGAACACTTTTTTAAGGAGAAAACCATCTGGCCAAGTGTCTTTGGGCGGTGCATTTCGGTGGCCTACATACTTTAAAATGATGTCTTTTTGTTATGGTTTATCAGGAGGTGGTGTGAGAAAGCCAACTCTTGTTTACCAAGCAGTACACCAAGATTGCACTGGGTCGACTCACAATACATTATTGTGTAAAAGGGAATGATAAAGCAAGTCTCATGAAATGCTAAGAGTGTACTGGCCTCCAGTGGTATAACATAGTAAGAACACACCATGTAAATAAATATGTGGCTTCAGGACTGTAAAAAATGTTCAGTGTTACAGACTGAAATGTATAATGATCATAATTATGAACCTATTTGGTGTGCTTATGTAAATTGTTTATTGTTGCAGACAGAAATGTATGTACTCATGTAAAGGTTTAGCAACAGTATGGGAGCAGATGTTTTTAGCCTCAAGCAAATCTACTGTAAAATGTTTAGTTGTTTCCTTGTGTCATAAGTGGAAACAGACTTACATCATCTTCATCATCCTCCATATCATCATCATCGTCGTCTTCATCGTCAGCTATGCTTCCTCTGTACCCTGGTGGTAGTGGTGGCCCCACCAAGTCCTCATCATCCTCCTGACCAGTCAGTTGTTTGGGCACTGGGGGGCCAATAAGCTCTGAGTCAGAGTCTGCGTCACTATTGCTGCTGCCACTACTGCTCTCCTCCTTCTTCCTGTTGGGTAGTATGTAAGAGAGACCCATGGGTTTCAATAATCTAGCCAATTCTGCATACTGGTAATAACACTCAATTTGAAATTACCCTCCCACACAGTTAATATAACTCAGAGCACATGAAAGTCATTGGTCAGTTAGGATGGATGGGATTGTTTGTGTTACCTGGGTGCAGGGGCAGAGGCTCTGTCTCTCTGTTTGGAGCTTGATGCCTTGGCTGTATGGGAGCTGTCCCCAGTTTCCTCTTTCTGCCTCTCCTCTGGAGACACAGCTGAGGTTAGACACTTAAAACACACATACACTGAGTTAAAGGGAAGGTAGCTATTTGTCACTAACCTAATACTTGTTGACTCCTCTCGATTGCTGTTCTTCGGGTCTGCTCAAAGATGGCATCCAGGTCAAAGGTGCGAGCTTTCTTTCCTGGAGTGAAGAGCAGAACGCTGGTGTGAAAATGCTGTACTCACCTATTAAAATACATTTCTGGTGAACATGTTGTTGACGTCAGGTTGATATGAAGGCCAATGGAAGTAACACTTACCAAAGCCAGAGAATCCCATGACAGAGGCCATATCTCCATCACTCTGGTCAGACGCTAAAAGACAAGGAAAGGATTCAATCACACTAGCTGCTTCATTCATTCACTACTTTCTCTCAACATGAAATCACTACCATTGTCAATACTTAATGTTCCCATTGTCACACCAAGAACTAACCAAAAATCAGACAGACTGTATACATAATTTACTGACAGACTGACTACACTACAGAGTGGCTATTGTATTTCACAAGCTAGCTCACATATGCACAAACACATACACTTACTTATATTACATTGCAAAAAATATTGCTAAATGTAAATACTTTGCTAACCATACCCCCTATTGCACATTCAACTATTGTTCTTGTTTGAGTGCCTTTGTATTATATTTTCATTCCCATATTTTCATTGAATTTCTATTTGATCGTTATTGCTTATTTTATTTTACATATATTATACTGTTGTCGCATTGTTGAGGTGAACCTGCAATTAACCGTGTCATTGTACTGTGTCTGTGTACATGTGTATCCTGTGCATATGACACATACATTTGACTACCTAGCGCATTACAAACTGCACGAGGATACAAACTTCTGTTGGGTTGAGCTACTTTGCAGTTGGACCCGTTTAATTACGAAAACATTTCAGCGTGCTTTGTTCATTGAAAGAATAGTCGTAGCCAGAGATGCTGTAGTAGCTAACGTCAGCTAGCTAGCTAGCTTGTTTGGTAGCTAGCTAGCTGACGTAGCAGCAACAACAACAGGATTATTTCTCTCACATTCATATTGAATAATCATGCTTGCTACGAACATTGTCCCCTGCAACCATTTATTCGCTTAATTATAAAATTGACCCCCCCAAAAAATCAGCTAATAACGTAACATTTACCGTTGCCCGTTGTGTTAGGATCCATGTTGTTTTTTTTTAAGTTTACTTGAACTGTGACCCGGAAGCTGCTTCAATATTTCAACAAAAGCGGCAATACTGCAAAGTAGTTGTCATTTCTAGCTATTGATAATATTGTCACTTCCAGTCATTGACCATTTGTGCAGATTCTGTATCTTACAAAAAAAAAAGAGGCATACTTACCCTTTCTAGTACTATCAGTCTTTATAAAAATATATATTTTTAAAATGTTGATCTATGCCACAAAGCAAAGGATACATTCAAACTCTATTTCATTTTTTTCCTGAGTGGAAATCAACATGTTCTTTTATTTTACCTTTATTTAACTTGGCAGATCAGTTAAGAACAAATTCGTATTCTTTTCAATGACAGCCTAGGAACAGTGGGTTAACTGCCTTGTTCAGGAGCAGAACGACAGATTTTTACCTTGTCAGCTCAGGCTTCGATCGTGCAACCTTTCTAGTCCAACACTCGAACCACTAGGCTACCTGCCGCCCACATCAGCTGGTTATAAGTTCACACAAAAATAAATACATACGCAGGTATTTAAAACCCAAAACAAAAATGTCATATACACACACTGGATCTCCAAAAATAGACATGACAAACTCATACAATACAAAGATAAGGCATGAGTACCAATATGATGATGCTGATTCTCTGGTACCAAGAGGATGCATGACAAGACACACAGTACTGACTACCCTCCACATGCTCCCGTGAACAGTTGAGACGCTTTCAAGTAATATCACAGCGTATAAGCACATCAATGGTTTTAATGTTGTGTTCTGATCCTTCCCTTGTGACCCTCTGCTCCTCTTGTCCCTCAAGATAGTCATCCTCGTCCCTGCATGCCGATGGGGATGCTCGAAGTCAATCAGATGGCCCCTTCCGAGGCCACAATGCTTTCAATGGCAGCCCAGTCCAGTTTGCTGAGGATGCTGCCAGTGCTCTCTGACAGGGTATCAAGTCTGTCCAGCCCTGCTCCCCCAGCTCTAGCCACCACACCACCCTGGCCCTCTGAGTTCTCCAGCCCCAGCAACCTGCAGATCTCTGGAGGGGGGTTCCATGGGCTCACCACCTCCTCCTCCCTCTCTTCAGTCTCTCTCTGCTCCCTTGCTCCTCCACCTCTCCGTCCAGATGACGACTGGATCACTTCTCTTCTCCACTCTACAGGGCGAAACAGGGTATAACTTTAATCTGTATTACCTAAACACAGGGTTGGGTAGGTTACTTTCTAAATGTAATCCGTTACTGTTACCTGTCCAAAAATTGTAATCAGTAACATAATTTATGGATTACCTAAACTCAGTAACGTAATCTGATTACATTCAGTTACTTTTAGATGACTTTCCCTTTAAGAGAGGCATTAGAAGAAGACAAAAATGTATGTTACCAATTGAACGACAACGATTGCAGGATAAATCAATGTTAAAGTTTACATAGCTGGCGATATATGGATGTAAAACTTTACTTTAGGGGTTGGCTATGTAGGCTTCTTATAAACCATTGCTTTCTACTACATATAATAATACAATTAAATTATATCTTTACATTAAAAACCAAAGTCTATCAGAATTCCAGTCATTCCAATAAATGTTATACCCCTTGATCTTCAAGAATAGGACTTAGAAATATGGAAGTATAGATTAGCCAAATTGTTTTACCTGGGCATAACCCCAAAACGAAGGACTTATTAGCCGGCCCTACTGTGTTGTTTATGATGTTGTTGTCATGGAGGACTGATTGGGGTCATTGAGTTGAGTTGAAAAATAAATGCTGCGCTCATGGAATGGCATGCTTTGAGCACTACTGAAAAGAGCTATTTACATGTGAAAAATGAATGCCATATGATGCATTTGCTATAGGCCTATTGTTTACCTTTTTTTTGGTGACACTTTGATATCTCGATAATATCAAATCAAACTTTATTTGCCACATGCGCTGAATACAAGTGTAGACTTTACCGTGAAATGCTTACTTACAAGCCCTTAACCAACTGTGCAGTTCAAGAAGGTAAATATTTTATTCAAGTAGGTTAAAATAAAAAGTAACACAATAAACAATAACAAGGTTATATACAGGGGGCACCAGTACCAAGTCAGTGTGCAGGGGTACAGGCTAGTTGAGGTAATCTGTACATGTAGGTGGGGGCGAAGTGACTATGCATACAGTGCCTTGCGAAAGTATTCGGCCCCCTTGAACTTTGCGACCTTTTGCCACATTTCAGGCTTCAAACATAAAGATATAAAACTGTATTTTTTTGTGAAGAATCAACAACAAGTGGGACACAATCATGAAGTGGAACGACATTTATTGGATATTTCAAACTTTTTTAACAAATCAAAAACTTAAAAATTGGGAGTGCAAAATTATTCAGCCCCCTTAAGTTAATACTTTGTAGCGCCACCTTTTGCTGCGATTACAGCTGTAAGTCGCTTGGGGTATGTCTCTATCAGTTTTGCACATCGAGAGACTGAAATTTTTTCCCATTCCTCCTTGCAAAACAGCTCGAGCTCAGTGAGGTTGGATGGAGAGCATTTGTGAACAGCAGTTTTCAGTTCTTTCCACAGATTCTCGATTGGATTCAGGTCTGGACTTTGACTTGGCCATTCTAACACCTGGATATGTTTATTTTTGAACCATTCCATTGTAGATTTTGCTTTATGTTTTGGATCATTGTCTTGTTGGAAGACAAATCTCCGTCCCAGTCTCAGGTCTTTTGCAGACTCCATCAGGTTTTCTTCCAGAATGGTCCTGTATTAGGCTCCATCCATCTTCCCATCAATTTTAACCATCTTCCCTGTCCCTGCTGAAGAAAAGCAGGCCCAAACCATGATGCTGCCACTACCATGTTTGACAGTGGGGATAGGGTGTTCAGCTGTGTTGCTTTTACGCCAAACATAACGTTTTGCATTGTTGCCAAAATGTTCAATTTTGGTTTCATCTGACCAGAGCACCTTCTTCCACATGTTTGGTGTGTCTCCCAGGTGGCTTGTGGCAAACTTTAAATGACACTTTTTATGGATATCTTTAAGAAATGGCTTTCTTCTTGCCACTCTTCCATAAAGGCCAGATTTGTGCAATATACGACTGATTGTTGTCCTATGGACAGAGTCTCCCACCTCAGCTGTAGATCTCTGCAGTTCATCCAGAGTGATCATGGGCCTCTTGGCTGCATCTCTGATCAGTCTTCTCCTTGTATGAGCTGAAAGTTTAGAGGGACGGCCAGGTCTTGGTAGATTTGCAGTGGTCTGATACTCCTTCCATTTCAATATTATCGCTTGCACAGTGCTCCTTGGGATGTTTAAAGCTTGGGAAATCTTTTTGTATCCAAATCCGACTTTAAACTTCTTCACAACAGTATCTCGGACCTGCCTGGTGTGTTCCTTGTTCTTCATGATGCTCTCTGCGCTTTTAACGGACCTATGAGACTATCACAGTGCAGGTGCATTTATACGGAGACTTGATTACACACAGGTGGATTGTATTTATCATCATTAGTCATTTAGGTCAACATTGGATCATTCAGAGATCCTCACTGAACTTCTGGAGAGAGTTTGCTGCACTGAAAGTAAAGGGGCTGAATAATTTTGCACGCCCAATTTTTCAGTTTTTGATTTGTTAAAAAAGTTTGAAATATCCAATAAATGTCGTTCCACTTCATGATTGTGTCCCACTTGTTGTTGATTCTTCACAAAAAAATACAGTTTTATATATTTATGTTTGAAGCCTGAAATGTGGCAAAAGGTCGCAAAGTTCAAGGGGGCCGAATACTTTCGCAAGGCACTGTACGTAACAAACAAACAGCGAGTAGCAGCAATGTATAAGAGGGGATGGGGAGTCAATGTAAATTGACCGGTGGCGATTTTTATGAATTGTTCAGCAGTCTAATGGCTTGGGGGTAGAAGCTGTTGAGGAGCCTTTCAGTCCTAGACTTAGCACTCCGGTACCGCTTGCCGTGCGGTAGCAGAGAAAACAGCTGTTTAAATGGCAAATCCACAGATGAAACAATAACAAAACTGTCGCTCCGCCTCTGTTTTGGTAAAAAGCTGAGGGATGGGCTTGAAGAAATGTAACCACTCTCAGATTAATAGACATAACTATGGATACAAGGACTGACCGTCCATGACATCAAAATTATTGTTTTAACCATGTTAAGCTCATGAGCTTAGTTCAAATGTCACACTCCATGAGAACCCACAATATAAGCTTGTGTTTTTCCAATGTTTGTATGGCCTCATAACATGGTTAAAACAATAAGTTATATTCTTCAAGAATCAATGGATATACAGTATCAGTCAAAATGTGGGACACACCTGCTCTTTCCAGGGTTTTTATTTTTTCTACATTGTAGAATAATAGTGAAGACATCAAAACTATGAAATAACATGTGGAATCATGTAGTAAACAAAAACAAGTGTTAAACAAATAACACATTCTTCGAAGTAGCCACCCTTTGCCTTGATGACAGCTTTGCACACTCGTGGCATTCTCTCAACTAGCTTCATGAGGTAGTCACCTGGAATGCATTTCAATTAACAAGTGTGCCTTGTTAAAGTTAATTTGTGAAATTTCTTTCCTTCTTAAAATGTGTTTGAGCCAAGCAGTTGTGTTGTGACAAAGTAGGGGGGTATACAGAAGATAGCCCTATTTGGTAAAAGACCAAGTCCATATTATGGCAAGAACAGCTCAAATAAGCAAAGAGAAATGACAGTCCATCATTACGTTAAGACATGAACGTTAGTCAATGAGGAACATTTCAAGAACTTTGAAAGTTTCTTCAAGTGCAGTCTCAAAAACCATTAAGTGTTATGATGAAACTGTCTCTCATGAGGACCGCCACAGGAAAGGAAGATGCAGAGTTACCTCTGCTACAGATTAAGTTCATTAGAGTTACCAGCCTCAGAAATTGCAGCCCAAATAAATGCTTCACAGAGTTCAAGTAACAGACACATCTCAACATCAACTGTTCTGATGAGACTTGCTGTAAAGAAACCACTAAAGGACTTGCTTGGGCCAAGAAACACAAGCAATGGACATTAGACTGGTGGAAATCTGTCCTTTGGTCTGATGAGTCCAAATTTTACATTTTTGGTTCCAACCACCTTGTCTTTGTGAGATGCAGAGTAGGTGAATGGATGATCTCCGCATGTGTGGTTCCCACCAAGAAGCATGGAGGTGGTGGTGTGATGGTGTTTTGCTGGTGACACTATCTGTGATTTATTTAGGATTCAAGGAACACTTAACCAGCATGGCTACCATAGCATTCTGCAGCGATACGCCATCCCATCTGGTTTGCACTTGGGACTCTCATTTGTTTTTTAACAGGAAAATGACCCAACACACCTCCAGGCTATGTAAGAGCTATTTGACCAAGACCTGGCCTCCACAATCACCCCACCTCAACCCAATTAAGATGGTTTGGGATGAGTTGGACAGCAGAGTGAAGGAAAAGGAGCCAACAAGTGCTCAGCATATGTGGGAACTCCTTCAAGACAGTTGGAAAAGCATTCCAGGTGAAGCTGATTGAGAGAATGCAAAGCTGTCATCAAGGCAAAGGGTAGCTACTTTGAATAATCTGAAATATAAAAAACACTTTGTTACTACATGATTCCACATGTGTATTTCATGTTTTGATGTCTTCACTATTATTTGAAAATGTAGAAAATGGTAAAAATAATGAAAATCCCTTGAATGAGTAGGTGTGTCCAAACCTTTGACTGGTACTGACTGACTGCATGTGTGTATGACATTTATAAATCCAAAAATGGATGTAGCAACTACAGATTGCCCCTTTTAGTCTATCATAAGTGTGCGAGTTTGAGCACGTGTCCATTAAGCCTATGGATTTTGTTTTTATCAGAATGAATTAGATTGAACACCCCACTTTTGTTCCATTGGCTGGGATCTGCACTATGCAGCAGTTGTAAGAGCGCATTTTTCACTGGCTGTCCACTGGTTTCAAAAACAATGATTGATAGGCAGCTTAAACTTCTTGAGTTCAACCATTATTGGGTTCAAATAGACATTTAGATTTGTGAACAGCCATCAACAACAACCACAATCCGTAAGGAGCAGATAGCTAAATGAGAGAGCAGCAGTGTGATTCACATCAATGCGCTATGTAGATATCAATAGTAAAGGATATACTTATCACCGTAGACTACACCACTGCTGTCATCCTTAACTCCAGGCGTTTATTAAGGTTGGATAATCTTTGGATGCCAACAGCAGTCGCACCATTGGAAGACAGCTCAGACCGTAGCCTACAAAAGCCTATTCCTGCTCTTTTACCGCGATCCATCAAACACATTTGGCGTGTCATCATAGTGGTCTCTGACTTGTGGTCAGACTCGCTCAGGTGGAACACACTTCAACTTTCACTTTTTTTCAATGCTGATTTGAATGTCATTGAGTAAGCAGAGAAATGTTGACGATTTTTGTTCTCTCTCAAACATCCTTTCTGAATTTAAAAGTAATCATCTAGTTTTTCAAAAGTATCTGTAATCTGTTTACAATATTTTGGCTGGTAACGAATTACAGTTACCGGGTTTTGTAATCATGGTTTTTGTAACATGGTTACATGTAATCCCCAACCCTGCCTAAACATGGCTACTAAGATTACTCAACAGCTTGGCAGTGTCTCACCTTGCTGGCTGGGTGTCATCGGCCCAGTCCCAGTCCTGCCCCTCAGGTCTGTGATCATACCCCGCCGGGTCACGTGGGAGAGACGATCCCCTGGCAGAAAACTCGCTAACGCCCAGGAAACAGACACACTGGTCAGTCACTGCATCTGGCAACATTCTAAATGCTATGGATCCCAGGTCATCACATATCAATACATTTTGTTAGCGTAAACCCCTAGATATTCTTAGAACACCAAAATCAAAAGAGATTGTTAGTGGATGGTAGAAGCCTTAACCTGGTCTGTGCAGTCCCAATCTGGAAGTCAGTGTCTCCTGCCCCCCTGATGACGCAGGCCGTCTTTCTGAACGTGGTGTCACCCCTGGAGAGGAGAGGGAGCGGGCTCTCCCAGTCTGGGGTTTGGTACTGGTCCTCCTCCTCCCCCCAACAGAGAGACTACGACCTCTGGGATGTCACAGAACGACAAGGATCATCCTCTATCCCTCTCATTATAGTTTTAGACACATTTGTTGAAAACTGTTCTTAGAAACCAAATTGTTCTTAAAAACCACCCAGATGTGAATACCCTACGAGGTGTACCTGGGGCTGCTGCGGGTGCTGCCGACAGTCTGAGCTGTAAGGGGTCGTGTGGAAGAGGGTCGTGAGGAGGTGGAGGGTAGGTTCAGGGTGCGGTTGGCGTTAGTGGGCAGGGTCAGTGGGGTGGTGAGGAGGTCTGTGATCAGACTACAGGCATCGCGGGCCCGCTGATTGTGGTGCTCCAGCAGAACCGTCCTAAAAGGTCCAAATACACAACATATCAACACACATACACGCCTCTAGTACTTGGAACACTTTCATGTACATTACCGTGTAGGCCAGTTTTATTGCTTCTTTAATCAGGACAACAGTTTTCAGATGTGCTAACATAATTGCAAAAGGGTTTTCTAATGATCAATTAGCCTTGTAAAATGATAAACTTGGATTAGCTAACACAACATGCCATTGGAACACAGGAGTGATGGTTGCTGATAATGGGCCTCTGTACACCTATGTAGATATTACATTTTTTATTTTTTTATTTTAAATCTGCCGTTTCCAGCTACAATAGTCATTTACAACATTAACAATCTTTTCAATTTGATGTTATTTTAAAATTGACCAAAAGAAAAGTGCTTTTCTTTCAAAAACAAGGACTTTTCTAAGTGACTCCAAACTTTTGAACGGTAGTGTATCTATCTGTATGTCTGTATATCTGTATGCATGTCTGTATCTATCTGTGTTCGTGCTCATACTTGTCTTTCTCTTCCTTGATTTTCTTATTGATGTTTATATCTTTGGACGTTGGTTTCTGTGAAGAGAAATGGTGTCTGAATGAAGGCACTGAAAACATAATCAGAACACAGAATGTAAATGCGAGTCAGAAGCCTCTCACCAGTGTGACTGGGGTTGAGAAGGGTTTGCGTTCCCTCTCCCTCTTCTCCTCCCTCTGTCTGCGGTACTCGACCAGTTTCTCCCTCTGTTTCCTTCTCATCCAAACCCTCAGCTCTCGCCTCTCCTCCTCTGCTCGCATGCCCCTCTGTCCCGCCCTGCCGCTCTGTTGCTGGTCCAGCCTGCTGTCAATCACAAACACATCACTGCTGAGAGCCAGTCAAAAGTGCTCGAGATGGTGACAATCAGAGGAGGAGTAGATTTAGAGCTGTTCACCATGCAGGTTCCTACCTGTTGAGGCGGGCAGCTTGGGTGTGCGACAGCCCCAGGGCCGTGGGGGAGATGCCTCCCCCCCTCACCAACTCCGTCAAGATGTCTGCCACATCACTCAGCCCACTGAGACCCAGAGTCTCCTCTGCCCATCTGAGGAAGACCGGAAAGGCAGGAGGAGAATAATATGTGATAGTTCAAACCACAATCACATCTATGGAATAATGCTCACACAGAGGGTAACCAACAGTGATCATTTAACATGTTCCTAAATAGATGACCGATATCAGTTTTCACATACTTACGTTCCAGGTGCTCCATCCATAGTGTCTGTTAAATCTGCAAGAGGAACACAATCAACATACAGTTTACTAAATAGGATGATACAGATCTGAATGCTGCTGCAAGGGGGTGAGTTGTGCAGCTGTCCAGTGTCTCTTCCAAGTATGTCGACCTGAAACACAAACTAGCACAAACCAGAGACATGCAAGTACCAGGTGTACCATTACAATGTGAGTGTGCCTGTATGTGGGATGTAGCATTTTTATTTAAACATATATTTTTTTTAATTGTACCATTATTTAGGCAAGTCAGTTAATGAACAAATTCTTATTTTCAATGACGGCCTAGGAAGTGGGTTAACTGCCTTGTTCAGGGGCAGAAGGACACGTGTCCACTCGCAGTCTCTATCGGTTACAGCACAAGTGTGTATGCAGAGTTAGGTAACAGCACCGAGTCCCAGCCAGGTGTGTGTGACAGTGTGTGTGTGTGGCTCTTACCTTGACCCATGTCCCACACACGTTGCTCTGGTTCTGGTCTGACGGGAGACAACCACAGGCCTGCAACCGCAGACAAGACAGAGATGCCATTCTACGCAGACTGTTCCCCAGTTGATATGCTGTAGACCTCTGGTCAGACAGACTGGTTAGAGGCACAAAGCAGGGATGTGTGGTGCTCGGGTAGACAGACACTAAAGTTACAACTGTGGTGAGCCAGTAAGAGGAGTATTAGATGGTAGCCTGGTAACTGGAAACGGCACAACAGACCACTACCACCTGCCGAACCACTAGGGACTCATAAGAACTGCAATCACACTAACACCATCACGGCTCACCATTATCTACTAGGGAGATATTTCCATTGGATCCAATGGCCAATAATGTATCAACAATGCCATAAAGGTAAGCTAATAGCGATCTGTTGACACATGTTAAG
Organism: Oncorhynchus clarkii lewisi; assembly: GCF_045791955.1. Taxonomy (NCBI): domain Eukaryota; kingdom Metazoa; phylum Chordata; class Actinopteri; order Salmoniformes; family Salmonidae; genus Oncorhynchus; species Oncorhynchus clarkii. The sequence goes on along the minus strand of NC_092151.1, from coordinate 37,486,962 downwards.
AATTGTTTTACGAGCACAACTATAATCCCACAGTGGGAATGCTTGCTGCAGAGGGCTGCTATACCTGTGGGTGTGGGCTGGTGCAGGGTCGAGGTGCTCTGGACGGCATGAGCGTGAGGAGAAAGAGAGGAGGGCTGTTTCACACCCCAAGGAGCAGAGCTGACTACGACACTATCAGGTCCTTCCTCCTGCTCCTCCTCTTCCTGGCAAAGTCCCGCTAGCTCAGGGTCATGGTGCACGGACAGACGTGATCGCCACCCTGCTCAAAAGGAGAGGATACACACATATACAGAGTCAGGGGGGGTATGGCAGAACTGTTGTTGTCAAAACGTTTGGTCTGGTGTCAAGACGTTTGGTCTGGTGTCAAGACGTTTGGTCTGGTGTCAAGACGTTTGGTCTGGTGTCAAGTCGTAACGGTTAGCGCATACATTATGGCAACATTTGGTTATGTTTGAGCACACAAGTCGAAGTTCGGTAGTTGAAGTCCACGCCCCTTCTTCTGTGACTGGTCAAAAGTACTACTCCGAGTAGGACGGGGTTCCTCAATGAAACGTGTGTTGACATTCTAAGAGAGACAACTAGTTTCCATGCACATTTTTGAAAGGAGTATGCGAGCACAGGCGTCCGCGTCGCCTAGCCCGAATTCTGCTAGGAGACGCCTTCACTGTGGATCTGACCTTCTGGTGAGACGGCCAGAGTCACTGTCTTGTTCACTGGTGTTCTTCCCTCCACCCTTTCAGGAGCCATGGCAGGACGCAGAGTCTCAATGGTGCTCACCAGCTAAGAGAGGGAATACTTCATATTACACATACAGACTATCAGCAGACTCACTGACTTGCCAATCATCAGGTCAACAAGTAGACAGGCAGGATGAGGTGCAGAAATGTAAATCCCAAAGCTACGTTACCAGTCTGGTATTGGCAAACTCTCTCTCCATGTGATCTGCAATGTTCTGCAAGGCAGCTAGCTGGGCGTCCATCTCAGACAGACGGGCAGCCACCTGGATCACTGGGGCCCTGGATGGAGCTCCACGATGGGTCTCTAGGGAGCGGCTTGGGGCTCTCCTCTCCTGCAGCAGACTGCGAGTCACTGGGTCTCCACTGGGCTCAGGGTGGGCAGGTGGGAGGGACGCTACAGAGAAGCCTGGAGGAGACACAGGACATAATACAGACAGAGACAATATACGGCGTACAAAACTGTTGTTTTAGCAGAGTGAATCGATTACATTGACTCAGACCACTTGGCTGAGCTTGGGGTTGGTCGTCCTCTGTGCTGGTGTCTGCAGTAAGTTCCGAAGGGGCTGAGTTGATGACGGAGGCTGCCAGCAGGTGGAGCTGTGCTGAGGTGGGGGGAGAGGGCTGAGACGGGGTGACGTCATGGTCCCGCACCGCAGGGCGGGGGCACGATGGCAACTCCTGTAGCAGGGCCCCATCCTCCAGATCTATCACATGTATGAACTGACGACCCTGTGCATCCGGAGAGGCAGGGAGAGAGAGATAAGACCATTAAGTAGCATTTCATAAAATGCCTGAAACAGTAAAGATGATCTGTACCGGTGTACTGAACGTTCCATTCGATTCTGTCATTAAATAGTCCTCTCACCGTGTTTCTCTCGGGTCGTTTCTCCCCCGATGTCTCTGTGTCGTGGACAGGAGGGTCTCTAGGGAACCGCAGATTCAGGAACAATTCAGGAGGGAGAGCAGCAGGTCCAGAAGCAGCAGACGTGACAGTAGGTTGGGCAGAAATTCCTGTATCTGAGTGAGGAGAAGCTGGGTCTGTGTTGGTGCAGGCATCGTGGCTCTCAGGAGGCCTCTTGTGTGTAGAGGCAAAGGCATGGAGCTCAGCTGCAGTAGACAGTGCCTTGTCCACCAATCCCTGACCAGTCAGCACGGAGTCAAATGTCCCAAGAGGGAAGACATAGCCCTCCCCAAGAACAGGCTCTGCAGGCTCGTCCTCATTGCACTCTAGCGGGAGTATGATGGAGTCCTCCGGTCTAAATGTGATCTCTGCTTTCTCTCCCTCTCTCCTCAACCTCTCCACTCGTCTCTTCTGCCTCCTGCTGGAGTTGGTGCTGGTGGAGGGTGTTGCAGGGGTAGGGTTCTGTGCCTGTGGGTCCACTCTGAGGAGTTGGAGTCTGGCCTCTGCCCCCCTCTGTCTCCCTGCAGCCCAGCCCATCAGCTCCCCCAGAGGGATGAGATGTGGCACGCAGGCCGGAGGGGTGGCTTCGGGCAGCATCATCCTAGGAGGGTCTGGGTCCCTCTGGAGTAGCTGTAGTCTGGGGTTGTGGCCCATGGCTGCTGGGGTGACAGTCAGGGGCCTGGAGGAGTGTGGGAGGGGTATGAGAGCGAAGGTCGTAGGGGGGCGTGGGTCAGGGTGGAAGCGGAGGAGGGGGAGTCCGTGGACAGGGGGAGGTCTGTGGGATGGGAGGGTAGGAGGCAGGTGACGGGGCTCAGCCCCTCTGGACCTCTCCACCCTGGTCTCTGGATTCTGGAGCAGGGGCAGTGTGTTCCTGGGGGCCTGGTTGGAGGGATAGTGGGCATACTGTGTCAGATTGAGGTGTGATGGTGGCGCGGTGGACTCTCTCTCTGCCTCCCTCGATCTCTCCTCTGCCCTCCCCAGAGCGGCTGGGTCATACTGGCTGGGGTTCAGGTGGGGGGGCACGGCAGTGCTGGGTCTCCTCTCAGACGGGGGTCCCCAGGCCTCACGTACAGGGGCCGTTTTACCATGCCGCTGGAGGGACAGCAGGGGAGGGTGCAGCTGAAGCAGCTTCAGTCCTGAGCTGTAGGGAGCAGAAACCTGTGAACTACCACCAAAGGGCAGTAGCAGAGGGGCACTGCAGGTGGGGTCCACAGTGGTCTGAATCCCATGAGAGGATGAGATCAATGTCCTGGTCTGCCCCTGGATATCTCTCAATGGCTCAGGGTGGACGGCCAATGGCTGCATTTCGTGGATGGGGGGTTGGTCTGTGGGTCCGTGTCCCCCAGACAGGGGCTCCGAGGCTAGAGGGGCCTGAACCGAGCTCTGGGTCTGAGGCATAGGGGACATGTTGTTCTGGGAGGGGGTCAGATTCAGGTGAGGGAGGAGAGTGTTAGGGTGGGACAGAGGAGTATTGGGGTGTGGATAGGGCACATTGGACTGGGCCGGGAGTGTGTTGTTCTGTGACACTGGGAGGTTGACAAACGACGCTCCGACCACCTGCATCAAACTCATGAAGTTGATCTGCTGCAACTGAAGAGAGAAACACGAAGCAATCGTGAAATAGTCCATGGCTACATACATACATTTATGTATTTTCCTCTGCCTTGTCTGATGTTCAAATTTATATCCACCTGGACCAGTCTGAATAGCTCATCCTGCAAGAGCTGTCTGACAGGGTCTGTCTGGGCCGGAAGGGTCTGGTTGGGAGCAGAGGCAGGGGCAGGGGTCGTATTGGTGCTCCCCTGGGGCAGTCCGCCGTTAGGGGCAGAGTCTGCTACCTGAGCCCCAGCCTGAGGCCCTGCCCCGGGAAGGGGTTGGAAGCTGGCATTGGGAGGGCCGTCTGATCCTGAACCCTCACTCAGAGTTCTGAAGAGGAGAAAACAGACCAGGTAAATGTCACAAATGCAGATTTGAAGGGTAGTGAACCAAAGTACCTCTGTAATATTTTATATGGAACTAAAAGGAATACAAAACAATATACAGTGTGTTTTTGTTTGGGCTCACTTACATATTTCTTGTCACTTCTTCAGTAATATCTGATGGTCTTCTCAGGGAGCCATGAGACAGCAGATTCTCTGCCTCCTCCTCTCTAGAACACACAAACATTCATGTAAACATAAACATGATGTGAAATGACTTTTCCAAAGAGACATAAAACAAGCCCTCTAGTAACTGGCTGCTGCTTTGGTTACAATCCACAGTGTCGGTCACGTAGAAATAGAATGAATAGAATCCATTTCTATGGTCTGTCATACCAAACTGTAGCTTCTGTTTACTATCACCACGGTAACAGTAGCCTACCAACTCACCTCGACCAACCAGCCACGGTTTGGCTCTGGAGTCAAATAGTAAATGAGAACAACAACAAAGAAATCACTTTTCCCTATGTTTCCCACACCCAGAACTCACTGAGAGCTGACAATGTTCTCTTCCCTCTCTGAGCACCGTAGATCTGCCAGCGTTAATGCCTGGGGAGAAGAAAGGATAGATAAACTTAGTGACCAGGTGCCAACCAAACACTTCATCTAGCAACATAGAGGAACGATCATGGTGTGATTGGCAGTGCCCACCTGGCCTGGTGGGCTCAGTGTTGGACGGAGGCTCTTGATGTGGACAGAGATGTTGAGGATGGCGAGAGAGGCTGATGACCTCAAGGCCTCGTCAGCATTGCTGTCCTCTCCTTTTTCAGCAGAAAGGTCACACTTGTTGTCTGGGAAGTCTGACACCCCACTCTCAGGGTTTAAGTTCACTCCCACAGGGTCAGAAAGCTGTGAGGTCTCTTGGGATGTCACTCGTTCCACCCCCTCAGTCTGTGAGCCACTGTAGAACAGAAATATATTAAGATCCTCTCTGAGCCATAAGAAAACGATAAAACACTCATACACACACTCACTAGGACAGTTCGCAGTGTTGGGGATCCTGGTCTGGCAGAGTAATGGGTGTGCCAGCTGATGCAGGGTAACCTGTATCCACACTGCTCTCCCTCTCCAGCTTCCAGCCCACCTCAGGCTGCAACACTGGAGCCACTGTCCACTGCCTCTCTGGAACCTGGGGGTGGAGGGGAGAAAGGAGAGAGTGTTTACGGGCATATTCAATCTCTCCCTATCCCAGTCTGCTGTCCCCACATGCTTCAAGACGGCCAGCATTGTTCCTGTTCCCAAGAAAGCTAGACCCACTACAATTTGCTTACCGCCCCAATAGATCAAAAGACGATGCAATCGCCGTCACTCTGCACACTGCCCTATCCCATCTGGCCAAGAGGAATACCTATGCTGTTCATCGACTATAGCTCAGCATTCAACACCATAGTACCCTCCAAGCTCATCATTAAGCTCGAGGCCCTTGGTCTGAACCCCGCCTTGTGCAACTGGTTCCTGGACTTCCTGACGGGCCACCCCCAGGTGGTGAAGGTAAGAAACATCCCCTACACTCCGCTGATCCTCAACACTGGGGCTCCACAAGGGTGCGTGCTCAGTCCACTCCTGTACTCCCTGTTCACCCATGACTGCGTGGCCAAGCATGCCTCCAACTCAATCATTAAGTTTGCAGATGACACAACAGTAGTAGGCTTGATTACCAATGATGACGAGACAGCCTACAGGGAGGAGGTGAGGGAGTGTGGTGCCTGGAAAACAACCTCTCACTCAACGTCAACAAAACAAAGGAGATGATCGTGGACTTCAGGAAACAGTAGATGGTGCACCCTCCTATCCACATCGGGACTGCAGTGGAGAAGGTGGAAAGCTTCAAGCTCCTTGGCGTACACATCACTGACAAACTGAAATGGACCACCCACAGAGACAGTGTGGTGAAGAAGGTGCAACAGAGCCTCTTCAATCTCACGAGGCTAAAGACATTTGTCTTGTCACCTAAAACCCTCACAAACTTTTACAGATGCACAATTGACCTGGTATGGTAACTGCACCGCCCGCAACCGCAAGGCTCTCCAGAGGGTGGTGCGGTCTGCCCAACCCATTACCGGGGGCAAACCACCTGCCCTCCAGGACACCTACAGCACCCGATGTCACAGGAAGGCCAAAAAGATAATCAAGGACAAAACCACCTGAGCCACTGCCTGTTCGCCCCGCTACCATCCAGAAGGCGAGGTCAGTACAGGTGCATCAAAGCTGGGACCGAGAGAAATGAAAAACAGCTTCTATCTCAAGTCCATCAGACTGTTAAACAGCCATCACTAGCACATTAGAGGCTGCTGCCTATAGGCAGACTAGGAATCACTGGCCACTTTAAGGAATGGAACACTAGTCACTTAATGTTTACATATCTGGCATTACAAATGTCAAATGTATATAGTGTATTCTATACTATATCTTAGTACGTTCCGGTCTGATATCGCTCATCCATATCTGTATATAGTCTTAATTCATTCCTACTTACATTTGTGTTTATGTTGTGTACTTTATTAGATATTACTGCACTGTCGGAGCTAGAAGCACAAGCATTTCGCTACACCCGCAATAACATCTCCTAATCACGTGTATGTGACCAATAACATTTGATTTGAGATAATGAGAAGAAAGGAAACCTGTCAGAGAACTCTGGTCTATGCCAAGTCTGGTGGTTCTCATCACTCATGGCACACAGCCCACGCACATCTTATATCTGGTTAATAAACAGTTCATAGAACACTATGTACTCACCTGTAAGTTTGCGCTGTAGTGGTCCATGCCTAACAGGGCGGCGGTGTACCTGTGCTCCAACATGTTGAGGGCCGTGAGCACCGCAGGAGCCGAGGCTTTGACCCGAATAACCACCCCACCTCCAGCTACCTCTCCTCCGCCCGCCTCCCTCTCCTTCATCCGGCTGGGTTGTCCCAGCAACACCCTCTTATCAGCCCAGCGCACCATCCACTCCAGCAGCCTGCCCAGCCCTGGGAACTGGGCCTCCAGCTTGGGCTCCATCTCCTGCTGCAGTTCTACAGCCTCCACGGAGCACAGGGGCCCGAACGCCCAGCCCTCCGATGGTTGCTCCCAGGGAACAGAACTCTGACTGGGGCTAGACTTCGAGCCAAGGCGGCTTCTTTGAGGTGCGGGTTCTGGAGCTGGGCTGGCTGACCTGGCCTGCAGACTGAAGCCAAACAACCCCTGCTGCCTGCCAGTCCTGAGCCCAGGAAGGGACAGGACACTGACAGACATGCTGGGTCTGGGTGTAGGGGGCTCACTGTGGAGAAACAAAGGGTTGGTAACGAGTACTGGTTTGTAGCAGTGTCCTGCTCTGAACACGGGGGCGTCACTGCCCCCCTGCCTCCTGGTCGCTTGGCGCCCATCTCTCTGGCGGCGGCGGAGGGTGGTGAGGACATCGAAGGTGAGGGAGTGCAGCTCCCTCTCTCTCAGCTGGCTACAGAAGCCCTTCAGCAGGGGAGGGTCACAGCCTGCGTCTGGGTCAGGACCGTCCTTCTCCAACACGTAGCTGAGGAAGAGCTCCAGGAAACGCAGGTACTCTGCATCCTCCAGCTCAAACTCCCAGGTCCCCACCACGGGCAGGGTCAGAGAGGGGCTGTCCTCCCCCACAGCAGGGTCCTGGGCTGGGCCCGTGCAGCTCTGCTCTTCCTCCTGGGTGCTCCCACCCTCAACTACTTCTACTTGACTTCCAGGCTTGTCTGCTCGGTCCTGCACCCTCACTCTCTTGCTGATGCTGAAAACAAAAATAGGTTACACCACAAATTCCGCCAAAGAGAAACTTTTGTCCAATCAACTTGCCTGACGTTGCCACAATGGCCATAAAAGGACAAGGTTTCAAAGTAATGATGGGCGCACACTGCGCCCAGCCCGCCACAGGAGTCGCTGGTGCGCGATGAGACAAGGACACCCCTACCGACCAAGCCCTCCCTAACCCGGGCGACGCTAGGCCAATTGTGCGTCGCCCCACGGACCTCCTGGTCGCGGCCGGTTACGACAGAGCCTGGGCGCGAACCCAGGAACTCTGATGGCACAGCTGGCGCTGCAGTACAGCGCCCTTAACCACTGCGCCACCCGGGAGGCCCAATGATTGATTTCTTAACAAATAGTTCTGACAGATACAAATTTCATCAAGAAAGCCTGAGTCTACCTGTGAGGAGGCCTGCTGTGCAGGTCAGGAGAGAGGGCCACGGAGTTCTCGGCCGTGTCTCCATCACTGTACACCAGGGGGCGCCCACAGTCCGTCAGGGTGCTGTTACTCAGACTGGCCCCCAGGGAGAATCTCTCCAGCAGGGCTAGAGCCCCCTGCCCTCCTCCCCCCCTGTCCTGCTCCTCCTCCCTCTCCCATAGGTAGAGCTCCAGGGGAGCCAGGTGCCTGGCCAGACGCTTCAGGTCCTTCCTCCTCTGTCTGAGCCGCTCCTGCACCAGAATCATCATCACCTCCTCTCCCTCCTCCTCATCCCTCTTCTCACCGTTCTGTCCTGAGGCTCGAAGAGAGAAAGAGAAGGTCAAGGAGCGAATGAAGATTAGTAAGAAACATTAGCATTACCTTACGCCAAGACAGTGGGTTTGATTCCCGGGACCACCCGGACGTAAAACGTATAAACGCATGACTAAGTCAGTTTTGATAAAAGTGTCTGCTAAATGACATATATTATTTTTGACTCTCTTTACGTTCTGCTGGGCAGAAAGGTGAAGAGCAATGACATTAGTAGATAGTAGTTACCTGGGACAGTGCAGTGCCTCAGTCTCCGCAGGAGTGAGTTGTACTTCTCTCTCAGAGGGACCCTGACTGACTCCTCCTCCTCAGGGAAGGCCTGCACCAGAGTCTCTGCCACCTGGAGGAAGACAACAGACTGGGGTAAGAGACGTGATTCCACTCTACTTTATACCTCTCCTGTGTGGGATGCGGAAAAACACAATGAACCGAATAGGAATGCCTGTGAATGAGGTGACTACCGGCTCAGGTTTACCAGGGGTACAGGGGGTAGTTCAGAGACCAAGCTGAGGAGGGTGTCCTGGAGGATCTCCTCAGCATTGAGGAATCGGGAGAAGGGAAGGAAACGACAGGCCCAGTGGAGAGCCTCCTCGCAGGCTGCGGTCACCTTGCTGTCATCTGCTGGGACCTACAGGATGAAATACACACATAAACAAGTTGTTAACAGATCATTGATTATAGAGGATCTCACACACACACACACACACACACACACACACACACACACACACACACACACACACACACACACACACACACACACACACACACACACACACACACACACACACACAGAAGAAGATACACCAAGCAACACAGGAAAAAGGCCTTTGTGTGGTACCTGGGGATCTCTCCCATGGTTCCTTGCAGCCTGATACTTCCTGCAAGACATTGAGAGCTGGTCTCTGACATTCAGCATCCAACACAGGCCACACAGCTCCCTGAAGCAGACTGGAGGGAAAAGGCTCGGAATTAGGCCATGCTTCAATGGATGAATGTAGTTCAATGGTGTGACAAACAGTCAAAAAAAGTTTCTTACTGATAGTTTGTATAGTGACAGAGTCCATGGTTCCATCCCCACTGGGTCCTAGTCTGAAGAATCCACTGCGGGTCACAAACTTCATCAGAGCCTCTGGGAAGGCCTTGGTCACACACTGCTGCTGGGAGTACTTCTGACGGATCTAAAGACCGACCACCAAGTTAGTCCCCACGAGACTCAGCATAACACTCCAAATAATTTAATTTCACTCAAAAAGATAGGCACATTCATACAATCTATTCTATAAAACAGGATAGGAGGGGAGGTTAGAGGGTGTGGGGACAGAGGGCTGGAGACAGGGGTAAGAACAGGATAGGAGGGGAGGTTACAGGGTGTGGGGACAGAGGGCTGGAGACAGCAGTAAGAACAGGATAGGAGGGGAGGTTACAGGGTGTGGGGACAGAGGGCTGGAGACAGCAGTAAGAACAGGATAGGAGGGGAGTTAGAGGGTGCGGGGGACAGAGGGCTGGAGACAGGGGTACGAACAGGATAGGAGGGGGGTTAGAGGGTGTGGGGACAGAGGGGTGGAGACAGGGGTAAGAACAGGATAGGAGGGGAGGTTAGAGGGTGTGGGGACAGAGGGCTGGAGACAGGTGTACGAACAGGATAGGAGGGGAGGTTACAGGGTGTGGGGACAGAGGGCTGGAGACAGCAGTAAGAACAGGATAGGAGGGGAGTTAGAGGGTGCGGGGGACAGAGGGCTGGAGACAGGGGTACGAACAGGATAGGAGGGGGGTTACAGGGTGTGGGGACAGAGTGGAGACAGGGGTAAGAACAGGATAGGAGGGGAGGTTAGAGGGTGTGGGGACAGGACAGGGGTAGAACAGGATAGGAGGGGGGTTAGAGGGTGCGGGGGACAGAGGGCTGGAGACAGGGGTACGAACAGGATAGGAGGGGGGTTAGAGGGTGTGGGGACAGAGGGGTGGAGACAGGGGTAAGAACAGGATAGGAGGGGAGGTTAGAGGGTGTGGGGACAGAGGGCTGGAGACAGGGGTAAGAACAGGATAGGAGGGGGGGTTAGAGGGTGAGGGGGACAGAGGGCTGGAGACAGGGGTAAGAACAGGATAGGAGGTGGGTTAGAGGGTGAGGGGGACAGAGGGCTGGAGACAGGGGTAAGAACAGGATAGGAGGGGGGTTAGAGGGTGTGGGGACAGAGGGCTGGAGACAGGGGTAAGAACAGGATAGCAGGGGGGAAGAGGGCTGGAGACGGGGGTAAGAACAGGATAGCAGGGGGACAGAGGGCTGGAGACGGGGGTAAGAACAGGATAGCAGGGGGACAGAGGGCTGGAGACGGGGGTAAGAACAGGATAGCAGGGGGGAAGAGGGCTGGAGACGGGGTCAAGAACAGGATAGCAGGGGGGAAGAGGGCTGGAGACGGGGGTAAGAACAGGATTGCAGGGGGACAGAGGGCTGGAGACGGGGGTAAGAACAGGATAGCAGGGGGGAAGAGGGCTGGAAACGGGGGTAAGAACAGGATAGCAGGGGGACAGAGGGCTGGAGACGGGGGTAAGAACAGGATAGCAGGGGGGAAGAGGGCTGGAGACGGGGGTAAGAACAGGATAGCAGGGGGACAGAGGGCTGGAGACGGGGGTAAGAACAGGATAGCAGGGGGGAAGAGGGCTGGAGACAGGGGTAAGAACATGATAGGAGGGTTCAGTACCTTGTGTAGGAGAAATGGAGGCAGTACCTTGTGTAGGAGAAATGGAGGAAATACCTTGTCTAGGCGATGTCGGGAGCGTCGCAGGTGGCTGATGTACCACTGGGCAGCTGGACGGGAGCAGCGAGCAGACCTCAGGAGCAGCAGCACCCTCTGGAGGACCCCTGACACCCTGTGACGGGACGCCCCCTCCAACAGCTGCCCAAATCCCCCTGACGGATCCTGAAGTAACAATGACATAAATCAGACTCTCGGGGGACAATCAAGGTGGAACAACATGGTTGTGGAACGGAATTGCAGAATCTAAGGACAAGGTGAGGGAAGTGATCTCTGAGTAATTGAAGACCACAGGAAGATTAGGTGGAGTGCGCCCACAGGACTGGAAAACCCACCACCGGCCCAGGCTGATGTTGGTCAAGTTCCTGAGGTTCAAGGACAAGGTAGCTGTTCTGGAAAGAGCCAAGAACTTGAGAGAAACATATATCTTCCTCAACGAGGACTATCCTGAAGCTGTGCGCCAGAAGAGGAAAGAACTGATCCCAGTCATGAAAGCTGCCAGAGTGTGTGGGGCCATTGCTTACATCCACAATGACAGGCTCATTGTCCACCCTCCCTCCCACAAGCCTGGAGGGGATGAGAGAGCCAAACCTATGGGTTCGTAGCTTCAACCACGCAGCACACGCACACAAATTGATAAATGGACTGCTGAATGTTATTTTTTGTTTTTTTTTGTTTGCTCTTTTCAGAATTATGTCTACCTCTGATAAGCTACCCAGGAAAGGGCTGAAAATAGCCCATATTATATATGCAGCATTAGAAAGGTTCATGAAATCAATAACTTGCTAACATCAGATAACATTCATATATTAGCCATTTGAGACTAATTTATATAATTCCTTTGATGATACAGCAGTAACAATACAAGGATATAACATATATAGAAGAGAGAAATGCTTATGGGGGAGGTGTTGCTGTGTATATATATATATATATATATATATAATCAAGATGCTGCACTTGATAAATTCATGAAATTGCTTCTTCCAATTATTGATAAGCATGCACCTGACTGTTAGAACTGTTACGGCTCCATGGATGGATGAGGAATTGACTGTATGGTTGAAAGAGATGGGGCAAAAGGAGTGGCTAATAAGTCTGGCTGCACATCTAACTGGTTGACTTACTGCAAATTGAAAAATGATGTGAATAAACAACAAAAAGAAGAAGAAACTATTATGAAGCCAAGATCAATGATATAAAGAACGATGGAAAAAACTTTGGAGTACTTTAAATTAAATTATGGGCAGAAAGACAAACTCAACTCAGTCTTTCATCGAATCAGTTGGCTTATTCATTACAAAAACATTTGATGTTGCCAATTATTCTAATGATTATTTCATTGGCAAAGTGGGCAAACTTAGGCAGGAAATGCCAACAACAAACAGTGAGCAATTGTATTCATGCATAAAAATATATATATATATATATATATATATATAGGAAGAAAAGCATTGGAAGCTTGAATTTTGTAAAGTTAGTAGGAGAGGTGGATTTTTTGTTGTTATCAATCAATAATGACAAACCTGGCATTGACAACTTAGATGGAAAGCTACTGAGAATGATAGCTGACTCTATCTGTCATATTTTTAATCTGAGCCTAGAGGTGTCTTTGTCCTCAGGCCTGGAGGGAAGACAAAAGTAATTCCGCTACCCAAGAGTGGTAAAGCGACCTTTACTGGTTCTAACAGCAGACCTATAGGCTTGCTGCCAACTCTTAGCAAACTGTTGGAAAGAATTGTGCTTGACCAAATACAATGCTATTTCTCTGTAAACAAATTAAACAACAGACTTTTGGCCTACTTATAGAGAAGGGCACTCAACACGTACTGCACTGGCACAAATGACTGATGATTGGTTGAAAGAAATTAAGAAGAAGATGACTGTGGGAGCTGTACTGTTAGATTTCAGTGCAGCCTTTGATATTATTGACCATAACCTGTTGTTGAAAAAACTTGTGTTATGGCTTTTCAACCTCTGCCATATCGTGGATTCAGAGTTATCTATCTAATAGAAGTCAAAGGGTTGTATTTAATGGAAGCTCCTCTAATGTCAAACATGTAAAGTGTGGTGTACCGCAGGGCAGCTCTCTAGGCCCTCTACTATTTTCTATTTTTACCAATGACCTGGCACTGGCATTAAACAAAGCATGTGTGTCCATGTATGCTGATGATTCAATCATGTATGCATCAGCAACCACAGCAAATAAAGTCACGGAAACCCTTAACAAAGAGTTGCAGTCTGTTTTGGAATGGGTGGCCAGTAATAAACTGGTCCTAAACATCTCTAACACTAAGAGCATTGTATTTGGTACAAATCATTCCCTAAGTTCTAGACCTCAGCTGAATCTGGTAATGAATGGTGTGGCTGTTGAACAAGTTGAGGAGACTAAATTACTTGGCGTTACCTTAGATTGTAAACTGTCATGGTCAAAACATATAGATACAATGGTTGTAAAGATGGGGAGAGGTCTGTCCGTAATAAAGAGATGCTTTGTGGAGTGTGGTGTCAAAAAAAGCAGCGCAAGTCCTGCAGGCTCTAGTTTTGTCTAATCGTGATTATTGTCCAGTCGTGTGGTCCAGTGCTGCAAGGAAAGACGTAGTTAAGCTGCAGCTGGCCCAGAACAGAGCGGCATGTTTTGCTCTTCATTGTAATCAGAGGGCTGTTATAAATACTATGCATGCCGGTCTCTCTTGGCTAAGAGTTGAGGAGAGACTGACTGCAACACTTATTTTTATAAGAAACATTCATGTGTTAAATCCCAAGTTGTTTGCATAGTCAACTTACACACAGACTTATTCCACCAGACATCTATTCACAGTCACCAAATACAAAACAAATTCAACAAAGTACGGTATTATATAGAGACATTATTGCATGGAACTTCCTTCCATCTCATGTTTCTCAAATAAACAGCCAACCTGGTTTCAAAAAACAGATAAAGCAACACCTCACAGCACCTCTCCCCTATTTGACCTAGATAGTTTGTGTGTATGAGTGTATGTATGTAGTTCTGTCCTTGAGCTGTTCTTGTGTAATGATGTTCTGTACTATGTCATTCTGTATTGTTTCATGTTTTGTGTGGTCCCCAGGAAGAGTAGCTGCTGCTTTTGCAACAGCTAAATGGGGATCCTAATGACATACAAAATATATAGATAGAATAACACCTAACGGTTCCATTTCTAGATATTTCTATATTTTAAGTTTGGAATAGTGGTGGAACATTGTCTCAGTCCCCCTCCCTTCAAATTGGGTGTGGTTGTACTCCAGGGTTCTCCCCAAAGAATGTAAGAGAGGCACAGGAAATGGCAGTTAACATCTCTGAGTCCAAAGGCTCTGGGCATCCCCCCCGGCCTTACTCAGCAGCACCATCTTGTTACAACATTCCCGGGGAAACGCTGTGCTCTGTAGTACCTGTGTGTTGGGTGCAGGCTGGGGGCAGTAGAGTGGAGGTGCAGGCAGGTACAGGCCCATAGGCACCAGAGCAGGAAGGCAGGAGGACAGGTCTTTGGCTGAGTCCAGTAGAGCCCCCAGGGGCTGGGACAACACATCTACCCCAGCCATGACTGATGCCTTCAGGATCTCCTGCACGGAACCCTGCAACAACTCCACGTCCTCACCTTCCAGAGAGTCTGAAAGAGAGAGAGAGAGAGATGAGAATGATAAAGGCGAGGAAAATAGAAAAGTGCATATGAGCGATAGAGACAGAGATGTGGAGGCAAACTGTACTGTAGAATGGAGGAGCAGAGGTCCCCCGTCAGGCACAACACACCTGTGAAGCTCTTGTAGCTCTCCTCATCTCCTTGGGTCTCCTCTGACCTGGCCTTCCTGCCCAGTAGAGACTCCAGCTGACCTTGAAAGAGGCTCACAGGCTCAAGGGCTGCTGGGAGATGTAATTCTCGCCATCTGAGCCTGAGGTGGCAACAGACAACCATCAGAAACTCACAAAAGCTCATTGACTTAATCATCACAATCCACATACACGTCTCAGTGGTGAATTGATGAGCTGGCAGCTCTAACATGTACAGACAAACACATACTGACCCGGTGAAGTCGCAGTGCTCTGTGGAGTAGGTGGTGTAGGCCAGGCCCAGGGAGACTGCAGTCTTCCAGTCCCCCAGACGATGAGCCAGCCAGGTGGCCTCCGGCAGCAGCCCCCCCTGTAGCAGCAAGTCCAGGGCATAGCCCACCGTCCACACCTCTGACAGCTGCTGACCCCGCACCGCCCCCGCCACACCCTCCTGGCACAGGGGCACCAGGCGCCCTACACCTGGGGCTGGAGAGAGTGGACACACAGACATAGGAATAAACACACTGTCCAACACACTGGCCTGTATGGACTAATAATGTGTGTGTGTGTATGTGTTTTGATGGAGAAGTTTTTACCATGGGGGAGGTGTAAGGGAGGCAGTACATCCACACTGTGAGGGGGCAGGATGAGAAGGGGCTGGTTGGTGAAATATAAGGCCATGAACCTTCCCAGAGTCTGTACTACAGCACAGGCTGCCTCCCTGTGGACCTCTCCAGGCAGCCAGGAGCCAGGAAGAGCCTCCTCTACAACCAACAGATAAATAAAGTCAATGTCAAGCAACAATACATGACTTTTAAAACTGATACAGATACAGTCTCTTGGCATGACATTCAGCCAATTTTTATGAGTTTTGCATTTTAGCGCTATGTAAAGCCAAAAGTATAGTTTTGTGGGAGTAATCTCTTCCAATGAACCTGGATTGACCAAGATCCATACACACCAGTGTTGTGGGCACTATCGTCCCCATGTGGTCCAGTCTGATGGAGTAGCAGACGGGCCATGTGGTCCCCCAGCCCCTGGGCCTCTTTCAGACGGTACTGGAACAGCAGTCCATACAGCAGGGACAGCAACAGACGTGTCTCCAAGAATGCACTCCGAGGCCCATCTGGGGAACAGGAGGTGACACCTTTAGATTCAAACTATCCCCCAAAACCACACATATCAACTAAACTATCCTTCTCACCTCTCTCTCTCTCTGCCCACAGCTCAGCTCTCCAAGTCTGAGCACTCTCTGAGTAGGAACCAAACAGGAAGTGCTGTTCCCCTGGGGACCCAAAACAAGGTTGCACATTTGAGTCTTCCCTTATATACAGTACCACTTCAATGTACAGAAACCAGACAACCCCCAACTTTATAGTGCTCACACAGGCTCCCGTTCATCCTACCTGTGTAGCTCAGCAGAGTGGGCCCTTCCTCCAGCCTTTCTCCCATCCCCTGTAGAGCTGTCTGGATCTGGGACAGGATGACAGACACACGGCCCTGCTCCTCCTCCCAGCCCGTACCGCTCCTACGGTACTTCAGCTCCTCCCAGTACTGCAGGGTGTGCCTGTACACTGCACGCCACACTCCCCACAATCTGCCGAGTCATAATGTCCGAGGGATATGAGAGAGAGATCAGACTAAAGAGCCAAAAATGACACTACGTTAAAAATCAATCACACGCCCACTCTCATGAATACACACATGCACAAAAGATTGACTCTACCTGCTAGAGGGCCACTGGGGGAGAGGCAGATCCTGTTGTGATGGCCCTCTTCCCTCCTCCTGCAGGAATAGCACACAGTAGACATCTGTGTGGGCACATTTCTGCTGGAGGCTGTAGGTGTGGTCCATACTGTGGGAGGTCAGCTGCAGGAGGAGCAGAGCTGTGGACAGGGTCTGGGAGGAGGGCTCAGAGCTAGCCTGGCCAGTCTGAGAGAGGTCAGGGGGCGAGGAGAGGAGCAGGCCCACTAGCTGTTGAGTTAGCTCCACAACCAAACCCAGGCAACTCCTCCCCCCTGTGTGAGGGGCACCCCAGGGGAGGAAAGAGAGAAGGGTTCTGAGGAGGTGGAGGAGGCGGGAAGAGAAGGGAATGGTGCTGTTCTTTCTCTTTCCCGTGTGGGAGCTGGGGATGGAAATTAGACGGAGGAGAGCAGCGAAGCGGACCGCACAGCGGACTGTGTACTTCAGCAGACGCTCTCTCTGCTCCATAACGCCACCTAATGACACACCCAGAGCCCAAGCTGTCAGCAAGCTGGCGTGGACCTCCCGGAGCTCAGGAGGGAGGGCTGGGGGACTCCTCTCTGAGTCCGCAGAGCTAGCATCAGGGTCAGGGCGAGAACTGGGGTCAAGATCAGCCAGGGTGTCTGAGAGGGCATGGAGGGTGTCGAACATGGAGGCAAACTCCAGCCGACCGTGGTCCTCCACATGTGAACCAGCGGGCGGTCCTTCAAGATCAGAGTCATCCTCAAACAAAGCCTAAGGAAACACACAAATTAACATTTACTATGACAAAGAGAAGAGAACATCGAGTGTGTGTGTGTGTGTGTGAGAGAATCAGCTGATGGACAGACCTGAACTCTCTGGATCAGCTCCCTGGTGTCCCCCAGGTCTCCCTGGTCCTGCAGGAAGAGGGGCAGGGTGGATGTAGCTGTGGCTGTTGGGGTAGGTACAGGTGTGGGCCTGGCTCTCAGCTCCTGCAGACTGCTACTAGGATTCAGACAGGATATGGACTCCAGCCACGCCCTGGCATGGGGCTGGGAAAAGAGAAGGTAGACAGCAGAAAAAAAAGAGCAAACAAGAGAAATATACGGGCCCGTTGATCTTAGCTATTGACCGAATTAGTATTGAGCATTTCAGCAACTACACAAGAGCAAAACAATGAAATGCACTGGAGCCAATTACATTCAACTCCCTACCCTCTCCTGACCCCTCACCTGTGTTCGCTCCAGTGCCCGGCTGGCACTCTCCAGGCCCTGGCTGGTGTCGTGCAGCAGAGCCCTGAGGAGAGTGGCGGGGGAGGGCTGCTCAGGGACCCGCAGCACTGTGGCCATGTAGCCATCAGACACAATGAGGTAGGGCAGCCGCGGGTGCCAGGTCACCGAGTAGCGCTGTCTCAGGACATCCCGTACAGACAGGCTGGAGCTGGACAGAGGGTCAACCCCAGCCCCTCCGACAGAGACTGGAGGTCTGAGGAGAGATGAGGGGTGATAGTTAGAGATGATTGGGAAAGGGGAAAGTGAGGGGAGAGATTAATATAGGTTGGGGAAAAGCATCACCATTCATGAGTATATTATAGTAGTATATTAACATGCTTTTCAAGGGGACAGGCATGTACAGTGCATTCGGAAAGTATTCAGACCCCTTGACTTTTTCCACATTTTGTGACATTAAAGCCTATTCGAATATTGATTAAATCGTTTTTCACCCTCATCCATCTGCACACAATACCCCATAATGACAAAGCAAAAAAAATATATATATTTAAAAAAAACTGAAATATCACATTTACATAAGTATTCAGACCCTTTACTCAGTACTTTGTTGAAGCCCCTTTGGAAGCGATTATAGCCTCAAGTCATTTTGGTTATGACGCTATAAGCTTGGCACACCTGTATTTGGTGAGTTTCTCCCATTCTTCTCTGCAGATCCTCTCAAGCTCTGTCAGGTTGGATCTGGAGCGTCTCTGCACAGCTATTTTCAGGTCTCTCCGGAGAGGTTCGACCAGGTTCAAGTCCGGGCTTTGGCTGGGCAACTCAAGGACATTCAGAGACCTGTCCAGAAGCCACTCCTGCGTTGTCTTGGCGGTGTTCTTAGGGTGGTTGTCCTGTTGGAAGGTAAAGCTTCACCACAATTTGAGGTCCTGAGCACTCTGGAGCAGGTTTTCATCAAGGATCTCTCTGTGCTTTGCTCCGTTCATCTTTCCCTCGATCCTGACTAGTCTCCCAGTCCCTGCTGCTGAAAAACATCCCCACAGCATGATGCTGCCACCACCACTTCACCGTAAAGGCCTGATGGTGGAGTGCTGCAGAGATGGTTGTTCTTCTGGAAGGTTCTCCCATCTCCACAGAGGAGCTCTGGAGCTCTGCCAGAGTGATCACCTCCCTGACCAAGGCCCTTCTCCCCCGATTGCTCAGTTTGGCCGGACAGTCAGCTCTAGGAAGAGTCTTGGTGGTTCCAAACTTCTTCCATTTAAGAATGATGGAGGCCACTGTGTTCTTGGGAACCTTCAATGCTGCAGACATTTTTTGGTACTCTTCCCCAGATCTGGGCCTCGACATAATCCTGTATCGGAGCTCTATGGACATTCCTTCGACCCCATGGCTTGGTTTTTGCTCTGACATGCACTGTCAACTGTGGTCCCTTATATAGACAGGTGTGTGCCTTTCCAAATCATGTCCAATCAATTGAATTTACCACAGGTGGACTACAATCAAGTTGTATAAACATCTCAAGGATGATCAATGGAAACAGGATGCACCTGAGCTCAATTTCGAGTCTCATAGCAAAGGGTCTGAATACTTATGTAAATAAGATATCAGTTTATTTTATTATATATCTGCAAACATTTCTAAAAACCCGTTTTCGCTTTGTCATTATAGGGTATTGTATGTAGATTGATGAGGCATTTTTTTTAATTTAATGCATTTTAGAATAAGGCTGTAAAGTAACCAAATGTGGAAAAATTCAAGGGGTCTGAATACTTTCTGAATGCACTGTACCAACTATGTAGAAATAATCATCAGAAATGTCAGTGATTTGTTTTGTGTTTCAAGTGCCATCAAGCTAATGAGAAAGTGAATTATGTTTAGGAGATAGCGCAAGTGTGCTGTGTGGAGTATCAAGACCAACACGTGTTAACCCCTCAAATACTGACATGAGAAAAAGGACACAATGACCATGTTGGAAGAGGAGAGCGAAGAAATAGAGAAAGAGGATGACTACAGATGAGAGAGAAGAAGAAAGGAAAAGGAAGTAGAGAGAATAATGGATCAAAACAGATATAAAATAAGTGTGTTCAAAATCAGTTTGACATTCTATGGCTATGGATGGACTGATTGATGAAGAGAGTATCACACTGATGGTATATTTCCTGTTGGATGACTTATGGAACACTTGAACAAATCCAAATTGGTCAGGGTGGCTACAATATGTAGGATTATCAAAACTGACCATTCCATTTGAAATGGGTTGCTTATATTAATGGAATCATTCTCATGTTTACCTGTAAGTGACTAGCGGATGCAGGGGCAGGAAGTGAGCAGGGCCAAAGTCCACACTGCACCCTGAGGTAGACAGAGAGAGCAGCCCCCCCAGACGAGCCAGCATGAGGAAGGAGCCCCTCTTCAGCACACAGGCCAGGTAGAGCCCTCCCGCAGCCCAGCTCACACTGCCCACCCAGTACGACCTGCAAGATACAAGGGTGCCATCTTTATCATCTAAAACACATACAGTGTCTACAGTACATACTCCCTGTTATAGTCGTGTACCTACCTCACGTATTTAGAAGGAATGACGAGTTTCTTGCTGCCACATCCCCCCAGTCCACTGGAGACAATCACAAAGTTCTGAGTGCTGACAAAGAGAACCTGCGTAGCCCTTGGGTCTCTTTGGTTCAGGACTACAGCTAACAGCAGGCCATCAGGGGAGAAGGCTGGCACCAGTGACCCCCTGGACCTCACCGGACGACAGGGTGGTGTGAGGCAGGACATGGGGTATGTCTTAGTGACCCAGCGTACACTGTACCCCACAGGACTGACGGAAAAACATACATCCTAATCAAAGATGTTCCAGATGAGCAACGTGAGAACAAAGATCTTTGATTGTATTATGACAATAAAAAGGTATATAGAGGAGTGTAAATGCTCGAGCGGCAGTATTGACCCCTTGACCCTGAGAAGTTGTTCCCAGTCCACTCACCTGCTCCTCTGACCCTCCTCCCATTGGATCTTTAGGAAAGTGACACTTAGCTCCACCTCCGAGGTGAAAACAAAAGCTGACAAGCAGATATCGCCCACTGCCTGGCAGTAAAACAAGGAAAAGACCAGAAGAAATGATAAGGGCATGACAAACGTTCCCTAGGGAAACTAGTCAGACTTTTCCAACTGGATCATGTCTATCCCTGTGGACAGAGTAGTCCTTCTCACCTCCCCTCTGACGAAGATGCTGTGTTGAGATGCCTCCTTGTCCTTTGGGGATGGCAGAGCAGTGTTTCCAGGGTGCTGTATCTGTGCCCAGCGTCCTCTAGCAGTACCATCCCGTACCCCTGACAGGTCACGCACGTCCACACACTCCCACAGGAACACCTGCCCTGTCACAGTCAACAGCAGCACCCGCATCCCATCCCCTGAAACTACCAGAGACAGGCACACGCCAGACCCTGTGTACATACCCACACATACGCAGTAAGTACATGGAGCTGTGTTGGCAAGCTTGAACATGACTTATTGTAACAATGGCTTGAGCACATACAGACCTTGTGCTGCAGTGACGAGCTGAGCTTCTGTCGGGACTGCTGCCACGGTCTTCAAGAAGTCTTTGTCCCTGCTCCATAAAAACATCTCTCCTGAGACCAGCAATCCGGCAAGCCACACACCTACAAACAAAAATGAATCATGGGAATTTATTTATTTCACCTTTATTTAACCAACAAGTTCTCATTTACAACTGCGACCTGGCCAAGATGGAGCAAAGCAGTGCGACACAAACAACACAGAGTTACACGTGGGATAAATCAAGTCAATAACAGTGTGTGCAAATGTAGTAAGATTTGGGAGGTAAGTGGCAAAATAATTACAATTTAGCAATGAGGATTACTGCTGTGTTTCTATGGAATCAAATGGTTTTGAAATGATAAAGGCCACTGAAAGTGTACCGTTCTGGGATGCGGCCATGGTTACCACCCTGGGGAGCAGGGGCTGCAGCTTGGGGGTCTTCTTCTTGGTGTGTCCAGACACCATGTTGATCTCACTGATCCGCTTGTCATCTAGCAGGAAAACAGACTCCTTCTCCTGGACAAATCAACCGTTTGATACAGTCACAAACTGCACAGATACTACCGTTTTCAATACTAGTCCATTTCATGTTCAAGCTGTGCAATCAAATGATTTGCATTATCTAGTGATGGATGTCAATATCTCTGTGTGGATGATTGACAGTTCAGTGTCCTCACCAATCCGAGCCAACAGAACCGTGGCCATGGTTTCTTCCGTTTGATGCTCGATGACAACACAACCTCCAGCTTCAGCTCCATCTTTAATCGATAATGTTAGCGTACTCCCTTGCTAGGTATTGATGGGGAAATCATCATGCACCATCTTCAAGCATCTCAGGTTGAGTTGATGTTCTGTAATGATAGGGACTTGCTAGCTAAACGAAATGCCGAGAAGCTATCATAGGTCAGATATCACACAAGTCAAATGGTAATAAAGTGATTTAGCTGGTAGCTAGCTAGCATGTATGCTACTTTGGCGTCAACAAACAACAAGGAAGTGTTGGCTGGCTAGCTAACGCTAGCTAGCTAATGCTAACACCGAACCAAAATATTTCCACTTAATCTAAACTGTAATCTCTAATGTCATTCAAATATTATTCTTGTTTACAATTAATGCAATAGTTCGACCTACAAAAATAATGAAACATTTCATTTTAATACCATCATTTCGAAGAATTTCAAATTTCCCTCCGCTTTCTGTGTGGGGAGAGACATCCCCATGATCCTGACTCCTCCTGAGTAAAGCCACGGCGTTGCCTTGGAGCTAGGCAAAGCCAGAAAATGTTTTTTGTTTTGTGCCAAATGAAAATAGCTAGCTATCTACTGACATCATGTGGCAAATATGGGTACTACGGCTGTAAAGCTGTGTTTGGATAGGTAGCGTTTATTATTTCCGTATTTTTTTCCTTCCTACGTTTCCGTAGTTGCCTCGTCTTTTCAGTGCATACACCACTGCTGTTATTGTCCACGCACATATATTATTTATTTAAAATGTTAATGTCTCAGATGTGGTAGCTAAATCAGTTTAGGTTTGTTACAGAAGTTGTTGCTGCGTCTGGATTTGGTGATATCGTTTTGTTGTCCTTTTCCTGGCAAGGATGTCTTTCAGGAGGTTAACAAAGCTGGCGTGTGGGCTTGCTGGTGGAACAGCAGTACTTGTGGCAATGGCTGAAACGAAAGGATATCCTTTTGAAAAAACGAAACATAACGAAAGTTCAAGAAAATGGACTGGTCTAGGTGTTCTCCAAGCAGCAGTGCCTCAGACGTGGTCACCAGGCCATGACCACACTGTGACTGCCAGTGGGAATGGCTGGGACAGTAACTGGGATAAGTAAGCTATAATTAGCCTAAATTAATTTCTCATGAGCACATCGCTCAGTAAAGGGAGTAAGATTGAACCAATCGAATCATTGATTCGTTGTCAGTTGTCATTATGGGAATTTGTGTATGAAGTGAAACGATATGATTCATAATTCCCTGATCTCTGCTTTTTCATGTGATTCATTTGTAAGGCGTGACCCCCTGGCACTCATAAATGGGAAGAAAAAGAAGGACAAAGAGATCACCAGTGAAGAACTGAACACAGAGGTGGAGAATAACAAACCCAAAGCGACTCGTCACATCTTCCTGATCCGCCACTCACAGTACAACCTGAATGGGAGTGTGGACAAGGAGAGGGTCCTAACCCCTCTAGGTATGTATATGAAGTGCATTGATTACAGTGTTGTAGCCATTTTTAAAAAGTATCAGTGAGGAGGCTTTAGTAAATTGAATCCAATAAAGCACTGACTGATTGATTGATTGTTTGATTGATTTATAGGCAGGGAGCAGGCTGAGTACACTGGTCAGCGATTGGCTGCCCTGGGGTTGAAGTATGATGTCATGGTCCACTCCACCATGACCCGTGCCACAGAGACTGCCAGCATCATCAGCAAGCATCTTCCAGGTCAGAGACAGGACAACAGGACACCACTCATTCTAAGCTCGAATCAAAAGTACAGTACCAGTCAAAAGTTTGGACACACCTCCTCATTCAAGGGCTTTTCTTTATTTTTTACTATTTCCTTCATTGTGGAATAATAGTGAAGACATCAAAACCATGAAATAACACATATGGAATTGTGTAGTAACCAAAAAAAATGTTAAATAAATAAAGAAATCAAAATATTTTTTGAATTTGAGATTCTTCAAAGTAGCCAACCTTTGCCTTGATGACAGATTTGCACACGCTTGGCATTCTCTCAACCAGCTTCATGAGGTAGTCACCTGGAATGCTTTTCCAACAGTCTTGAAGGAGTTTCCACATATGCTGAGCACTTGTTGGCTGCCATCTCAGTTGGGTTGAGGTCGGGTGATTGTGGCCAGGTCATCTGACGCAGCACTCATCACTCTCCTTCTTGGTCAAATAGCCCTTACAAATCAAATCAAACTTTATTTGTCACATGCGCCGAATACAACATGTGTAGACTTTACCGTGAAATGCTTACTTACAAGCTCTTAACCAACAGTGCAGTTCAAGAAGAGTTAGGAAAATATTTACCAAGTAGACTAAAATAAAAAGTAATAATAAAAAGTAACACAATAAGAATAACAATAACGAGGCTATTTACAGGGGGCACCAGTACCGAGTCAGTGTGCGGGGGAACCGGTTAGTTGAGGTAATTTGTACATGTACGTGGGGGTGAAGTGACTATGCATGGATAATTAACAGTGAGTAGCAGCAGTGTACAAAATATGTGGGGGTCAATGTAACTTGTCCAGTGGTGATTTTATTAATTGTTCAGCAGTCTTATGGCATGGGGGTAGAAGCTGTTGAGGAGCCGTCTAGTCCTAGACTTGGCGCTCCGGTACCGCTTGCTGTGCGGTAGCAGAGAAAACAGTCTGTAACTTGGGTGACTGGAGTCTCTCTCAATTTTATTGGCTTTCCTCTGACACCGTCTATTGTATAGGTCCTGGATGGCAGGAAGCTTGGCCCCAGTGATGTACTGGGCCGTTCACACTACCCTCTGTAGCGCCTTACGGTCAGATGCCGAGCAGTTGCCATACCAGGTGGTGATGCAACCGGTCAGAGTGCTCTCGATGGTGCAGCTGTAGGAACCTTTGAGGATCTGGGGATCCATGCCAAGTCTTTTCAGTCTCCTAAGGGGGAAAAGGTTTTGTTGTGCCCTATTCACGACTGTCTTGGTATGTTTGGACCATGCTAGTTCGTTGGTGATGTGGACACCAAGGAACTTGAAGCTCTCGACCCGTTTCTCTACAGCCCTGTCGATGTTAATGAGGGCCTGTTCAGCCAGCCTTTTCTTGTAGTCCACGATCAGCTCCTTTGTCTTGCTCACAATGGGGGAGAGGTTGTTGTCCTGGCACCACACTGACAGTTCTCTGACCACCTCCCTATAGGCCGTCTTATTGTTGTCGGTGATCACGCCACCACTGTTGTGTTGTCAGCAAACTTAATGATGGTGTTGGAGTCGTGTTTGCCACACAGTCATGGGTGAACAGGGAATATAGGAGGGGGCTAAGTACACACCCCTGAGGGGCCCCAGTGTTAAGGATCAGCATGGCAGACGTGTTGTTGCCTACTCTTACCATTTGGGGGCAGCCTGTCAAGAAGTCCAGGATCCAGTTGCAGATGGACTCCTTAGCTTAGTGGTGAGCTTTGTGGGCAGTATGGTGTTGAATCCTGAGCTGTTGTCAATGAACAGCATTCTCACATAGGTGTTCCTTTTGTCCAGGTGGTAAAGGGCAATGTGGAGTGCGATGGAGATTGCGTCATCTGTGGATCTGTTGGGGCGGTATGCGAATTGGAGTGGGTCTAGGGTGTCCGGGAGGATGCGTTGTGAGCCATGACCAGCCTTTCAAACCACTTCATGGCTACCGACATGAGTGCCACGGGGCGGTAATCATTTAGGCAGGTTACCTTCGCTTTCTTGGGCACAGGGACTATGGTCGTCTGCTTAAAACATGTAGATATTACAGACTCGGTTAGAGAGAGGTTGAAAATGTCAGTGGAGACACTTAACAGTTGGTCCGTCCATGCTTTGCGTACATGTCCTGGTAATCTGTCTGGCCCAGCGGCTTTGTGAATGTTGACCTATTTGAAAGGTTTTATTCACATCGGCTACCGAGAGCTTTATCACACAGTCATCCAGAACAGCTGGTGCTCTTGTGCATGCTTCAGCGTTGCCTGGCTTCTGGTTGGGTTATGTACGTATGATGAAGCCGATGACTGACTGATGTGGAGTCCTCCTCAATGCCATTGGATGAATCCTGGAACATATTCCAGTCTGTGCTAGCAAAACAGTCCTGTAGTGTAGCATCCGCGTCATCTGACCACTTCCGTATTGAGCGAGTCACTGGTACTTCCTGCTTTAGTTTTTGCTTGTTAGCAGGAATCAGGAGGATAGAATTAGGGTCAGATTTGCCAAATAGAGGGCAGGGGAGAGCTTTGTATGCATCTCTGTGTGTGGTCTAGGATTTATTTTTTGTTTGCCTACATTAAAGTAGGCAAACAAAAGTCCCCAGCCACTAGGAGCGCCGCTTCTGGGTAAGCATTTTCTTGTTTTCTTATGGCCTTAGAGTTGGTTGAGAGCAGTCTTCGTGCCAGCTTCATTCTGTTGTAGTAAATAGACGGCTACGAATAATATAGATGAGAACTCTCTTGGTAGATAGTGTGGTCTAAGGTACTCTACCTCAGGCGAGCAATACCTCGAGACTTCTTTAATATTAGACCTTGCGCACCAGCTGTTATTGACAAATAGACACACACCCCCACCCCTCGTCTTACCAGAGGTAGCATCTCTGTTCTGCCAGTGCATGGAAAATACCGCTAGCTCTATATTGTCCGTATCATCGTTCAGCCACGTCTCTGTGAAACATAAGATGTTCGTTTTTGATGTCCCGTTGGTATGATAATCTTAATCGTAGGTCATCAATTTTATTTTCCAATGATTGCACATTAGCAAAAAGAACGGATGGCAGTGGGAGTTTACTCGCTCGCCTACGGATTCTCAGAAGGCAGCACGCTTTCAAGGAGCGGGAGACTAATCCTTTTCCTGCGTATTCACGAAAAAGGCGTGGCCTGTTCCAGTGAAAGCAGGATATCCTTCTTGTTAAAGGAAAACGTTTCTTCCAGTCCGCGGTGTGTAATCGCTGTTCTCATGTCCAAAATATATTTTCTGTCATAAGAGACGGTAGCAGCAACATTATGTCCAAAATAAGTTACGCAAAAAGGAGAGATTCCAAGAACACAGGATGAGATGTTACTATCCTTTGTGCAAGCACTTCCAAGAGTTCATGAACAGTGAGCTTGGTGAAATTTGGGGAGCGCATCGTCAGTAGTGTACCTTTGGTTCCTGGGGTGTTTCGGCCTTTCACACTATACACCCTCCCCCAAATTCAAGGCACACTTAACCAGCATGACTTCCAGAGCATTCTGCAGCGATACGCCATCCCATCTTGTTTGGGCTTAGTGGGACTCATTTGTTTTTTTACCAGGCCAAACACATAGAAATACAAACATAGAACAAAAACATAGAATACCCACCCACATCACACCCTGACCAAAGTAAAAATAGAAACATACAAAGCAATCTACAGTCAGGGCGTGACATTGGGAGAATGTAAAACGTCAGCCATGTCCTTCGACGTCATCTTGGGGCTCTGCCTGGAGGTGTGTTGTGGGTGGGTATTCTATGTTTTTGTTCTATGTTTGTATTTCTATGTGTTTGGCCTGGTAAAAAAACAAATGATTCCGTATGTGTTATTTCCTAGTTTTGATGTCTTCACTGTTATTCTACAATGTAGATAGTAGTAAAAATAAAGAAAAACCCTTGAATGAGTAGGTGTGTCCAAACTTTTGACTGGTACTGTAATTCTAAGCCTCCAAACTGAACAGTACTAAACAACTTGTTTTGCTCTCTCTCTCTCTCTCTGCATTAGAGGTGGACAAAGTGAGCTGTGACCTGCTAAGAGAGGGTGCTCCCATTGAGCCTGTGCCACCAATCTCCTGGAAACCTGACTGTGTGGTGAGTGATCTGCTATCCTTAGTCCTGGAGATGGATACAATTACCCACTTGCACTTATTTTTCTTGTGCGATATTCACTTAAAGGCTTAACCGATAGAAACCATTTAGCACTTGAGCTTCAAAGCGATCTGTTAAAGTGCTGTACAAAATTGGCTGTCAAACTTTCCCTCACACACTGTACTGGTGCTTTGGTTTCTGCAGTATCATGAAGATGGAGCTCGAATCGAGGCAGCCTTCCGTCGCTACATCCACCGTGCAGACAGCAAGCAGACAGAGGATAGCTACGAGATCATTGTCTGCCACGCAAATGTTATTCGCTACTTTGTGTGCAGGTTAGTCAAGTCATCAACAACATGCTAATGGAGTTGCATAGCTCAGCTAATTCATAGTGAGTGATTTGTCCTCAGTGAGGTGAACATTCAAGAGGTTCACAGATTACTGGAAATGTGTGGAAAAACATGATCTACTTGTCAATGTTCAACACTGATAATATTGTCCCATGGTCCTGGTTTCCTGTAGTAATGCTTTAATCGGGACACATTTCTTTAGGCATTGATTGTGAGGTCAAATCTGTTATGGAACTGTTTCTCTTGGTTGATCCAGGGCTCTGCAGTTTCCCCCAGAAGGTTGGCTGCGGCTGGGCCTGAATAACGGCAGCATCACCTGGATCACCATCAGACCCAGTGGCAGGGTGGGACTGAGGATGATGGGCGACTCAGGCTTTATGCCTCCTGAAAAACTCACCCGTACCTGACACTCCTTCCAACACTGCTGGCCCCATGTAACCGGACCTTCTGCTGCCACCATTTCTCCTCTAAGATGGTTTTGCCCACGTTGGGAATCATTATTTTGACTGCAGTTTTGTATTTAAAAATAATTTGTAATGTATTTTACAGACGGTGCCATTTCTTAGTAAATTGATTTGATAATGCTTTAATATGACATTTTATGAATAAACATGAGGAAATGTACTGACATATCCATTTGTGTATACATTAAGGTATACATTAAAACAATAGATAATTTAAAACTCTTAATTTACCTTGAATCAGCTAGTTAAGTCATTAACAATATAAAACAATTTTCATAAGAAAAAGCATCATTACATACTGTATCACTTTAGTATTGGGAGCATTGTACACCATTAGGTAAATTCAAAGTGTAATCTGTAGCTATGCTATCTGGCAGAAGAGAATGCTTGCATTGAGGACATGCATTAGTGCAAATATCAGCTCAATAGTTACCAGATAAGGTAATAGTGGCTTGCATAGAAAAGCCAAAATAGTTACATGAATGGAAACTAGCACAAAGGTAAAATAAGGACATGTAACCTGTTAAATGGCAATGTAGTGGTCTTCTGCCTGGGTTCTAAAGTCAGACTATAGACCTGATGTGGTGGTACAGGATGTTGGACAACATTCCCTGTTGTGTTTTCAACACCACATTCAGATTGTGGGACATGACATCCTGTTTGCTTGTGGTTCCCCTGTGTCAGGTTGGGGAGTGGAATAGGGTCCTGCAGAGGATGGTCTGGGAGTAACAGCTCTGGGTATTGGGGCCTGGGCTGTGAAAGCTGAGCCTGCTGGGAGAACAGTTTGGTGTCCCAGTCAAGCTTCTCCTTTTCGGGCTTGGCCAGCTGGAAATACAAAACAGCAGCATTAACCACCTGAGAGTTATACAACAAAGCAGGATCAATGAGTTAGCCAGAAACTAACATTTGATTTAATGGTTCGTTTAAAAAAAAAAAGCTCAACTTCAATATGTTTTTTCTTTTGTTAAATCAATTAGACCATGCCCATTTCAAACGCATCTTTCTACAAAATAAAAAATTACATCAGAATATTAAGACAAGTTAACTCCATAATCCTACTTTGTAGTATACCGCTCAAGAGTATCGAAGACAAGATACAGTTGATGTCAGAAGTTTACATACACAGGTTGGAGTCATTAAAACTCGTTTTTCAACCACTCCACATATTTCTTGTTAAACTATAATTTTGGCAAGTCTGTTAGGACATACTGTATACTTTGTGCATGACAAGTAATATTCCCAACAATTGTTTACAGACAGATTATTTCACTGTATCACAATTCCAGTGGGTCAAAAGTTTACATACACTGCCTTTAAACAGCTTGGAATATTCCAGAAAATGATGTCATGACTTTAGAAGCTTCTGATAGGCTACTTGACATCATTTGAGGTGTACCCGTGGGTGTATTTCAAGGCCTACCTTCAAACTTGTCTCTGTTTGACATCATGAGAAAATCTAAAGAAATCAGCCAAGACCTCAGAATTGTAGACCACAAGTCTGGTTCATCCTTGGGAGCAATTTCCAAACGCCTGAAGGTACCACATTCATCTGTACAAACAATAGTACGCAAGTATAAACAGCATGGGACCACGCAGCCGTCATACCACTCAGGAAGGAGACGCGTTCTGTCTCCTAGAGATGAACATACTGTGGTGCGAAAAGTGCAAATCAATCCCAGAACAACAGCAAAGGACCTTGTGAAGATGCTGAAGGAAACAGGTACAAAAGTATCTATATCCACAGTAAAACGAGTCCTATATCGACATAACCTGAAAGGCCGCTCAGCAAGGAAGAAGCCACTGCTCCAAAACCACCATAAAAAAGCCAGACTACAGTTTGCAACTGCACATGGGGACAAAGAAATATCCTCTGGTCTGATGAAAAAAAATTAAAACTGTTTGGCCATAATGACCATCGTTATGTTTGGAGGAAAAAGGGGAGGCTTGCAAGCCAAAGAACACCATCCCAACTGTGACGCACGGGGGTGGCAGCATCATGTTGTGTGGGTGCTTTGCTGCAGGAGGGACTGGTGCACTTCACGAAATAGATGGCATCATGAGGGTGGAAAAGTATGTGGATATATTGAAGCAACATCTCAAGACATCAGTCAGGAAGTTAAAGCTTGGTCGCAAATGGGTATTCCAAATGGACAATGACCCCAAGCATACTTCCAAAGTTGTGGCAAAATGGCTTAAGGACAACAAAGTCAAGGTATTGGAGTGGCCATCACAAAGCCCTGACCTCAATCCTATAGAACATTTGTGGGCAGAACTGAAAAAGTGTGTGCGAGCAAGGATGACTACAAACCTGACTCAGTTATACCAGCTCTGTCAGGAGGAATGGGACAAAATTCAGCCAACTTATTGTGGGAAGCTTGTGGAAGGCTACCCAAAACGTTTGACCCAAGTTAAACAATTTAAAGGCAATGCTACCAAATACTAATTGAGTGTATGTAAACTTCTGACCCACTGGGAATGTGATAAAATAAATAAAAACTGAAAGAAATCACTTTACTATTATTCTGACATTTCACATTCTTAAAATAAAGTGGTGACTAACTAACCTAAGACAGGGAACTTTTACTATGATTAAACGTCAGGAATTATGAAAAACTGAGTTTGAATGTATTTGGCTAAGGTGTATGTAAACTTCCGACTTTAACTGTATGTCTGCTGACACAGCATAAAGAAACAGAATAGGTATCTATCTCACCTTAGCCTCTGTGAAGAGGGATAGGCCAGAATGGTGGTCTTCCACTTAGTAATGCAAGGGTATCTCTCAAGGTCAATCTCCATGTTATTCATTGCAGACAGGACCTCACTGTCCAACTTGGTGGGAAATTCCCTGCAAGAAAGAGTCAAAGAACATTGGTTAGCATTTCCATTGGGCTACAAAGAAACATTTATTGTGCCAGTTTAAATTGCAACAGATCATTTTGACAGGTTGACTGATGTACAGTAAATAAACAAAGACTAGACTTACCCATCCATAAACAGTTCCTGTCTTCGTCTTGTAGGGGTGTCAGTCATCAGAATTGTGTCCTTAGTGGTGTCTCCTTCCGTTGATTTGTAAGATGCGCTAGAGGATCCCGAGTCTCTCCTCCTGTCTCCACCATCTCTGGGACCATCTGGGCCCTCTGAGTCTGAGCCCTCGTCTGCAGTCAGATACTCCTCAGAGCTAGGGTTAGAGAGCTCCTCCACCTGCCTCTTCCCCCGACTCCTCTCCCAGGTCCTCCAGAAGCTACCGTCCCCCAGGTCCAGGCCTTCTCTCCAAGGTACAGAGGGAGCCAGACATGCCTTCTCCGAGTCCTCCACAGTGCCAGATGCTACCTTTAGACTGGCTTTCTCAAACTCTGGTAGGAGGTTACACACAGGTGACTGGGAACTGTTCTCCACTGGTGCTGAGTTCTTGTCATTCAGGATGTGGTTAGACAGGGCATGGCTCTGGTGGTTTTTCTGCTCCTCTGAAATGACGGAAAACACATGAATTTGAGATTACTTTGGGATTTCCCTGTATAATTTCAAGCATGAAATAATATGTTATAACATGTTTGTAAGGTTGTAGATTTTCTATGGAAGTGCTTACCTTTGGAGGGTGTTGATGTTTTAAATCCACCACCGGTCTCCTCTGTCCTCCCATATTCTTCTCGGGGAAGCTCACTTCGGTCCTTCCTATCCAGATACTCTTCCAGCCTCTTCCATCCCTCCTCTGTAGACAGGTCAGTGAAGCTCTGAAGGAAGTCCCAGTACTCTGCCCAAGGATGCCCCATGCCATGTGCAATCTCCCTGTTGAGAGAGATCAGATTGATCAGAAAATATGCCAACTGTAGCCATTACATTTTTCCTTGACATGACATTCATCGATCGTCAGCAAGTTTATGGTTACTTGATAAAATGTGCTTGTTTGTTTCCTTAGAGTTTAGCCTATTAAAAGCTCACTGCAGTCAAAAACTATATTTGCCTATGCTTTACATATACACTGAATGTACAAAACATTAGGAACACCTTCCTAATATTGAGTTGCACGTCCTTTTGCCATCAGTACAGCCTCAATTCGTCAGGGCATGGACTCATGTCAAAAGCGTTCCACAGGGATGCTGGCCCATGTTGACTCCAATGCTTCCCAAAGTTGTGTCAAGTTGGCTGGATGTCCTTTGTGCAGTGGACCATTTTTGATATACACAAGAAACTGTTGAGCATGATAAACCCAGCAGCGTTGCAGTTCTTGACACACTCAAACTGGTGTGCCTGGCACCTCATTCCCTGTTCGAAGGTACTTCAAAATCTTTTGTCTTGCCCATTCACCTACATACACAATCCATGTCTAAATTATTTCAAGGCTTAAAAATCATTTAACGCGTGTCCTCCCCTCCCCTGATTGAAGTTGATATAACAAGTGACATCAATTATGGATCACAGCTTTCACCTGGATTCACCTGGTCAGTCTATATCATGGAATGAGCTGGTCTTAATGTTTTGTGCACTCAGTGTATTTCCACACTATACGGTTGGAACAATATTATGAAAATTATGATAATGCCCTTTTAGTGTAAGAGCTGCTTGAAAAGACTCCCTGAAATTTCAACCTGTTTTTCCTGTGATGGTGGAAGCATTTTAATTCAAAACAATTACAGTAAGGTACTTCATTGTTCCCCAGAAATAATTTAATTTTAGATAAAAACAGCTGCATTTGACCTTTAAAAAAGGTCACAGGTCCACTGTTCATTCACTCACCTCCCCACACGCTCTGCACCCCTGTCAGGGTCAGATTTGAGAATACGGTGGAAATACTCTGCTCGATCCCTGGGTGGAGTTCTCCATAGTCTATGGAACTCATCTGCCTGGAAGACCAAAACAGAAAATGGGTTTAGAGACAAAGGCCTGGGCCTCTATAGATGGATTATTTCATTGTACAATACTCCAAGCTATTGAGATTACCTTTGAAGGACTGAGGGGACCCACATACGCTCTCACAGTCATGACTGGGTCTATGGGACTCCCAGCCACTCCTGATCCCAGCGAATGAAAATCCACCTCCAGTGGGCTTGGAGACCATGGCAAACCAATCACAGGCTGGAAGCTGTTGTCTGTATCCCTCAGCAAGGGAACATAGCACCGTTCTGTCAGAAAAGGGTCAAAGTTAGCAATGTGTTCACAAGTTGGCTTTTGCACATATAAAAAAGGTTTTATAGCCATCATTGGCAAACATCTAAACGTACCCTCCAAATATTCCTTGATCTTCTTCTTTATGTCAGAGGTTTTGTTTTTCCTCTCACATATCACCTGTAAAGGCATCTATAAAGTCAAGTATTTAGTCCTGTAAATCATCTATTTTCTGGCATGACATTCAGGGGACAATACACCTTACTGAAGAGAAATGGAATGCTTTACTAAGAGAAGGGTTTTAGTGCAAATGAAGTGGTTCTTCATAGCTGTAATGTGGCTTACAGTAGAGGGCTTCTGGTTGTACTTGTTCTGCCGGTGTTTATCAGTGGCCGGATGAGAACACAGCACGTTGACCACGTCTGGACAGCCAAACTTACAGGCAAAGTGAAGAGGAGTTTCATTGCTCTAAAGGGACATCACACACATTCAGTACATCTCATGAATACCTTACATACACACTTTAACGCTGACAGACTATAATGTCTGTGTGCATTGTGCTGACTACCAACCCCCATTGTATTACACAGTTACGGTTCATAGACTGCAAGTTCTCACTGCTTTGTCAGGTGTGTTGAGGTACAGGTCAACGAGGTAGCGAATGCGTTGGTGTAACATGGCCTCCTGGTCATCGGGATACATGAGTCTCATGAAGTCTGGGCTTTCCAGAGTGTCCAGGAGGAGCTGGACCATCCCTGACTGGTTCTCTTTGGCCGCCACATGCAGGACGTTATAATGGCATCCTTCCTATAAAAAAAAAACAGGAATACAGAGTTATTCCACACCAGAGAATGTGAAGCACTATTCTGCTCCCATGGAAAAGACAGAAACAGTAATTATCTCAAATACATACATGCACGATGGTGGGGTTGTCTCCAGATCCGATAAGGTAGCGTGGGTTGGCCCAGACCAGCTTGCTGAAGGCTTCCTTGTCCCCCTTCTCCACTGCCTTTCTCAGCTTGGCAGTCAGGTCCTGGGTGCGGGGGCTGCGGAATTCATTAGCCCTCTCCAGGTTCACAGGTAAAGTCCCTGATGCGGTAGGGCTTCCTGGGGGGACAAGGGTGTCATTGTATGCATGCCGGTCAACCTTTTTCTTGCTAATTTTACATGACACAAAAGAGATGAATGATCCATCTAGCTTTCTATCTATATAGTAGCTCTATATTAGATAAAGCTATGCTATGAAGCAGACACACCTGTGTGGACTACAGGTTGCAGCGCTCCCTGGGGCCCGTCTGGTGCAGTTGTGCTGGCTACAGCTGGGCAATGTTCATTGATGCCTTTTGAGAATTTCTCAGCTTCCTCTCGTGTTGAGAAGGACTTAAACCTGGACTCTTTCATTGTCATCATGGCTCTCAGAGCTTTCTTCCTGTCCACATATACACGTACTTTGTCTGGTGGGGAAAACATAGTCATTCACCAGACATTGAACTCAGAGACAATCTCTATCTTGCACTATTCATAGGATAAAAAGAGGTCTTACCATCAGTGACCACTGACTCCTCCCAATGAGGACATACACCATAGTAAACAAGGGGAAATTCTGGTTCATCCAATTCCTCTGTCTCTTTGCACTCCTCTGCTGGTGATTTGAGTTCCAGGGTGTGGTCTGCTTCTACTGTATCTGTTAAGGGTCTATTAGACTCTGCATTGGAGGTGCTACCTTCACCAGTCACCCCTCCATCCCCTCCCTGCTTCTCCAGGAGGGTTCTGGCCAGCTTCCTCTCAAAGATGGCTCTTGTAGTGGTGGTAAGGGGGCCACACTTCAGCCCTGCCCCGATAATCTCCTGTCGTAGCTGATCTGGGTTCAGGGTCTGCAGCCTGCTCATGACTTCCTCCATGTTGCTGTCACTACCTAGGATAAATAAATGTGGCATACCCAGAGAAGAGTCATGTTACAAATATACTCTGAAGAATATACTACTACTCATTCGCATCAGAAATGACACTTTAACTCGTCGTTCCTGGCCTTAAAACAGTAGATAACCAACAAATAAAATGGTACGTTGTGTCATAGGCTAAAGATAAAATGTTATTGAACCACTCTGGCCACGTTCTCTTCAAAATCACATGCATAATTGGCAAAACGATGGTCTAAAACGGAAGAATTACTACACGCCATTGTAGCCTACGTTTATATATTTTGGGATGTGGAACGATTCCATGTGGAGAATATTGTAACAATGTAGCTGGAGCACGTATTCTGTTTACCTACGCCTGTTATTTACCTATCGGGGCGCGAGCTCATTGGTCAATTCAAACAAAACGATGCCCCGCCTTTTCCAATATGACTCATAATACAAATAGTTGTACATTTGTAATAATGTATGATGTCATTACATTCAACGTGCTGCAGCTCTAGTGCATTTACACAATCGATAGTTACATATGTATTATTTAGGCTACGATACGTACTTAGGATGGCCCAATTCTCACAATATCTGCCCCATAATCATTGGTTATGAGAAACTTATAGTGCTAGGGCTAGGCCATATATTCCCATTGAGGAATGTACTACAACAGCTAACTTTTCCCTAGCCACCCTAGCTAATAGCAGCTAAGACCTGATTCAATTACGTGCCAGACATTTATTTAACTTAAATGGACTCGTAAACGTTCTCGAATACACTCAGATAATATCTTACTTCACAAACTCGTGCTTGTCGTCCTCCTGTGGTGTACTCATTACGTCAGTCAACGGAAACCGTTTAAGAACCGATAGCACCAAAGGTTTGTATAACTAAGATAGTCGTTTCCAATGGGAATAAGTGAGTCACAGTGGGCAGAACAAACAAGGAGGTGATCAGAGCCAAGCACGAGATAGCGAGATCCTATTGGCGCGTTCTAGCAAATATTTGCATATTTCCGTTAGGGAACGCCTACTCTGTGAAGTGCGCGTGTGCAATAACTAAATTCGCATTTGCACTCCTTCTAAACAACGCATTTTTTTTACTTTGGCAAAGGGTAAAGTCTACAAAACATTGTACACTCTGTTCGAAAAATATTATAGTTTTGGGAACAGAAAACTGTACTGAGCTCAAATGTGTCATTAATAAGAACATTTGCAGAATATCGGCCAAAATCCATCTCGTTCCATCTTCTCCCACTGCCGGCCACTGGGCTTTCTCTCACTACCATATTTGGTAGTGATTGGAAACGCCACGCGGAAGCTTCGCATTTATACGTCCTGTGAAATATCTGCCTCATTGTTCTAGCTGTGATAGCACTGACCAAGCAAACAGATCAAACGAAACGGGGAGGGACCTTCTTCTTCTTCTTTTTATTGGCGGACTATATCCCAAAAGGTGTATTGCCGCAACCTACTGGGTGGGGTAAAAACGTAGATACTTTAACGAAAAAAAGTAAACGTACTCTACTTCGTCAAATGTACTCAGATCCCTACACAAGCTCGGGGGCCTGACGCTTCAAACACACCGATAGTGTAATTGCGATTTGGTACACCAAAATGACTTTATTTCCAATGAAACGCTGCGTTTGCTTTGCACCATTGCCTTGCAGATGCACTTGCAGTCGTTCAGTGTGGTGTTTTTGTGCAAAATAGTATGCAGCATAATCTGGAAATGTATGCAACAAAAGTTCAAAATACACCTTCTGATACCATTTCTGTCCAGCCATCTATGCATACAGTTTGAAGCATATGGTCGATAAATCCAACGTTTGCACCACACCGAATGCAACGCTGCAAGGCAAACGCAGCGGTTCTTTGGAAATTAATGTACTTCTTGTGTACCAAAATTCAATGACGCTATCGGTGTGTTAGGCAGTATTCCCTGCAATGTTTCAGCCCTGAAAATCTTGGAGATCCAAGAATCTTTCAGCTGCTTTTACACTGATTTCCAGGCCCTTAGATGTTTTGTATGTCTGACCTGTGCAATTATCACCTGCGCAATAAACGCAACAAAATCAACCTTCTTCACAATTAGATTTCTCAACTGACTGACATCCACAGACTGTTGGCCATCCACTACATTCATCATCTCTACTCGCTGCTTCGACAATTTTCGACAGCCCTGATCCTTCCTAATTTTACCTTCACTCAGGGAACTCTGGAACGTGATTCCCATCACAATTGCACGACCTACCTGCATTTGACCAATAGAAACTCTCGTTTTCGTTGCAAAACATTTTCCATTTTGAGTAAACTGTTTCATTTTGCAACAGACAAAATGTTTTGTAACAGAATCAGTGTGATGAATACAACTCTTTTTTACAACTCAATTTTTTCCACACCCATTGGCCCACACTCCAATCAGACGGTATTCAAGATGTGTAATGTTCTAAAACTGTCATTGTGGAGTGCAGTATGATTTTATGAGAGGCAATGTTAGCCAGCAGGTGGCAATATACATTATGAAATAATCATATTCTCATATGATCCCAAATCCATGTGAGATATTTTTTTATTTTTTATTTTAAGCTGAAAGTGGATTCTCAAGAAGACAGAAAATAAATAAGAGGCACCATGGACACACATGTAGACCTAGTATTTGTGTATGTTTATATAATGTATAGAAGTCCTCTCTCAGAGATAATGTAGGCTATAATGCAGCTTCACCTCTCCACTACCTGAGACTAGGGGCTATTGTCTTCCTCCTCATAGGTTATTGAACTGGATGTGATGGTCTGAGAGAAGGCGCAATTTGACGATAATGCTTCTTCCCCCATTAGTCTCTGAATCTCACAGTCATAATGTCTCTCCTGACCCTTTTACAGATAGTTCTACCGGGGTCGCCCCTGACCCCTGCTGGAATTGAATTACCCCTGCACTCTTCCCCTTTCATCATGACAGAGCTGAGGGGAGCCAGTGGCATGTGGTGAGAGAGGAGATGCTACAGAGAAGTTCATTGGTTCATTCGCCTCTTTCCTTCCGCCTGCCAGGCACAGATGGTATTCTTTATTAGTGCCAGCGCCAGGTTCATTCTGCTCTGATGAGGACACTCGGTAGAGGGAGGGCCTGCCTGACATCCTCAGCGGTGACAGACAGCTAGCGGAAGTGGAAGAGTCCAGGGCAGCAGCCAAATGGCATGGCTGAGATAGGATGTAAGTATATGGGAGTTGGGAGAGCACAGGGGGGCTTGGTTAATATTTTGAGAACATCTGTCAGTGAATAGGCCTGAGTCTAAACAAAAGTCTGCAAACATACTTTATCATGTTGATTATTCAAACCAAGCAGATCTTGTCTGCTGTATGAAATAAATATGTTTTTTTTAATATATTTGAGCATGACCATTATAACCAGAGTTAACAAAAATGCCAGATTAGGATCCTGGCTTGGTTTATATTCATATACACTTTCATAACACCCATTTTTGAATGTGGAAATCTGACATGGTAATGCAGTGATTAGATTATCATCATGTTCTGATTGATTAATATAAGCATAAGCACAAAGACATCTGTCTCAGCCTTTCAGGGTAAAAGTGATCACGTGGATGGTTTTCAATCTATAATTTAATTTTTCCTGCATTCCCTAAAATACTTTCACAGATTGCACAGGCAGCTTTCGCATGTTGTTTCTCTTTGTTATACTGTATTTCCCAGACAAAATGTATCCATATTTGCATCCCTCAGTATGTCCCCTTGGACATGCTATTGTTTTTGCTAAGCGGCTTTCTGGATAAAAATGATCTCAGTCTCTCTTCTTGTTGTTTGTCTTCTCGGGGATAAAACAGCAATATATACAAGATGTTGATTTTTCACCGCTTTTTCAAGCATTAATTAAAAACCAAATTGTCTTTTTAAATAGACCATTTCAGCTGTATGTGTGTGTGTGTGTGTGTGTGTGTG
Organism: Oncorhynchus clarkii lewisi; assembly: GCF_045791955.1. NCBI lineage: Eukaryota > Metazoa > Chordata > Actinopteri > Salmoniformes > Salmonidae > Oncorhynchus > Oncorhynchus clarkii. Next base: position 37,447,508 of record NC_092151.1, on the reverse strand, counting down.
TGTGTGTGTGTGTGTGTGTGTGTGTGTATGTGTGTGTGTGTGTGTGTGCGCGTGCGTGCGTGTGTGTGTGTGTGCGTGCGTGCGTGCGTGCGTGTGCGTGCGTGCGTGTGTGTGTGCGTGTGTGTGTGTGTGCGTGTGTGTGTGTTAAATCTAGCTAGAGGTACATTGAACCCTTTTTGTCTGACAGAAATATATCCCAATTTTAATTTCTTAATCTCTTTGTACAGTTCCACTTCATGCTATCAGAAAATGTGTCCCTTCCTTTTTTGTTGTAGACTATAGAAAATCATATGATTTACATTAGGAAGAATAACTGGAGTTTGCCAAAATAACATGGAAATAGACACAGTATTGTAAACATGTTGACATACCGTAGCAGAATATTGTTTGAGTGAAAGGGGGTAATTAACATGCTGCAAAAGTCTGTTTGAGAATCTAATGTAAATTTAAACACACGTTCAGATGAGTGACTGCTCTTTGAGTTTTACTGTTGAAATTCACTTAATGCTCTCCCTTGCTGGTTGTGCTTAGTTGCTAAATGAACGTCAATCTGCTTTGGAAAGTCATTTTTTTGCAACGAAACATCAAATTGAGAAGATGATTGAAAAAAGAAAACTGAAGAGGAATATACCCACTGTGTTTTTTTTCCACATGGATTGATTCAAAGGAAGGATTTTAAAATTCATCCAAAGAGTAAATGTTCTATTTCTACACTAATTCTATTATACAAGGGTATTCTTACTGTATGTCTATAGAAAAAAAGACTGACCTGGAGAATGTATTATTACAATCAGGGTGTATTGTTCCCGATCTATGATTGACAACCAACACCTGCAGTATTGTCAGTAACAACTGTAAACGGTGGTTTAACACAAATTAAGTAAGCCTAAAAGCATTTTTTCATTTTGCGTAAGGAGTCCTGATAGACTAAAAGCGGAGGGACCCTTTTCCAAATTATTCTGCTGTCACAAGCTCAAGGGGATCAAGGGGATCAAAGTAGTTTCCCTTTGATCAATCCGCTTATTTATAAATTAATTAGTGTGTTTTGCATTGTGTAAGGCTGGCAGCAACAACAGTTACGAGGATAACATTTCTCCATGTATTGTATATCATATAGAACCAGGGTTGGCATGGTAACCTCATTTGCCATTGGAAGCCCTTTTTAAAATTGAAGAACGGCACTCAGGGGTATTGTCAAAACATATTTCAATATTCTTCATGAAAGCAGCTGTACATGTAGGTTTCAAATGGTAATTTATATGACATTGTGCATAATGAGGGTCCAATTTCCTTTTTTTAAAGAACACAGCTGTCAAATTTACTTTAGGGCACAATTAAAGTTCAGATTTTAAGTATGTCTTTTTTAAGGTGTTTATTGGCTCACACAGCGTTATAAATATTCACTGAGGTGAGCAGTAAGCCTATCTGTGCTACAGAGTGAACTGTGATGTGCTTAATATGTGGATAAAATGACAGGGCTGTTTGAAGGCTAATTGAGCAACTGCAAATGAAATGATGATGTGGTCATGAGGTGTTTCTGCATGTCTGCGTAAATAGGAAATGAGGTCACAGATGCAGGAAGGCGGGGTAGGGGGTAGGAAGCTTAAGGGAAGAGATGGGTGCAGCTGTTTTACCCTAAAAGCCAGCCAGTGGGAGTAGAGTCCCTTCTGAGAGCAGAGCACAGTATGAGCTGCAGGAGCATTGGCCTGGACACGCACACACAAGCACACACACATGCACACACTTACTCACACAAACACGCACATACACACGCATGCACGCACGCACACACACATACACAGACAGACACACACGCACGCACGCACAGACACACAGACACACAGACACACAGACACACACACACACACACACACACACACACACACACACACACACACACACACACACACACACACACACACACACACACACACACACACAGGTACACCCTAGATCCCTCAGGCAGACAGACCCTGCTGTGTTGCCATTAGACATTAGAGATGAAAGACAACTACCCAGATAAAGCTTGCAAATACTATATATGCTTGGAAATACTGTTTGCAATAAATATAGCCCCATGTAGCCCCGATGTGAACAATCTAAAATGTTCATACTACAATTACTGTTGGAGCAATTTGGCTTGTGCCAGTGGTATTTCATTTGGAATCACCAGTACAGTCACAGTCAATTAGTTATCACACAACCTTGAAACCATCCCTACATACACAACACACCAGACAAAGAATACAGCACTCAAACCTTTTGCAAGTGTAATAAAATACATGTATAAAAGATTGAGGCACTTCAGGTTGAACTCAACGACCTCGTGAACAATCCAATCCAATCTGTTTATGATTGGCCTGTGGTGCATTTTGAGCTGATGCTCAATTCAGTCAAGCTCAAACACATGCACACACATGCACGCCTGCAAGTGTTCACACATTTTCTGATAGCATGAAGTGGAGTTCTGTATGACGAGATTGAGAAATTCAAATTGAGCTGTAATTCTGTCAGACAAAAAGGATTCAATGTACCTCTATCTAGTCCCTCGCACCATCAGAAAGTAATCATTTTCTAGCAACAAGCCCTAACAAGCAGCTATCAATAGTTACCATGGAGACTGTGTTTTGAATGAAAGCTGTGTCTGCTGTAAGGCCATATTGCTGATGAAATTATAATTTGCGATGAAGAGGTTGACGGACGTCTGACTTCAATTCCCATTCAGGTGTGTAAGCTTGAAGTTTACTGTTTAGTCAAAGCTCCCATTCCACATATTACAATACTATCTATGTAGGCCAGCCTACCTACAGTAAATGTTGTATTTTGATCTCAGATTTATTTGAAAGCCCTTTCAAAGTGTACCAAATAAAGTCGTCCGCGTGCTTCCCAGCCTAAACAGTTCGATAGAGTTCATGCATATATTACACAACATTTTGTGACGTTTTTTTGTTAGTTTAGGACTTCAGTGAGTGTTTTTTTTTCTGGTGTTCAGGCACAAAAACATTATCGAGAGGGAAGTCGAAGATCGGAGCTGAAGTCTACGCCCCTTAGCTGGTGATAGATCAACATTAGTGATTGTAGTGTGTTTTTTCCCTGGTTTACATTCGCTCTTCTGCTTCTGTTTTCTCTCTATAAATAATGCCTTGACTTACTTTTTATATTACCCCAATAACATTTATAAACGTTGGCGAAGGTTTGGTATGGTGTGGCTATTATTAAGCTTTAGCTACTGCAGGCCTATGATATGAAGGCAGTGCGCTCCGGCGCTCCAACTGACTCTGACAGTTGAACTTCAGGTGAGGAAATCGGTTTCAGCCCTACCAGAATTACTCCTATAATCTAACAATATAATGCTTATACACTATATTTTTTGTAGAAAATGTACGAATTAGCCTCCTTCTGTACATCTATTTCTGTGTAGCAGACACAGTAGCCATCTGACATAAATAAATGCATATTGGTGTCGTAGCATGCCACGGGCATATCTCTATCTCTCTGGGGTTAGGCCTAAGCTTCTCTTCATTTATATAATATATATATATATATATATACACACAATTGAAGTCGGAAGTTTACACACACCTTAGCCAAATACATTTAAACTCAGTTTTTCACAATTCCTGACATTTAATCCTACTAAATAATTCCCTGTCTTAGGTCAGTTAGGATCACCACTTTATTTTAAGAATGTGAAATGTCAGAATAATAGAAGAGAGTATGATGTTTTTCCGCTTTTCTTTCTTTCATCACATTCCCGGTGGGTCAGCAGTTTACATACACTCAATTAGTATTTGTTAGCATTGCCTTCAAATTGTTTAACTTGGGTCAAAAGTTCAGGTAGCCTTCCACAAGCTTCCCACATTAAGTTGGGTGAATTTTGGCCCATTCCTCCTGACAGAGCTGGTGTAACTGAGTCTGGTTTGTAGGCCTCCTTGCTTGCACATGCTTTTTCAGTTCTGCCCACAAATTGTCTATGGAATTGAGGTCAGGGCTTTGTGATGGCCACTCCAATACTTTGTTGTCCTTAAGCCATTTTGCCACAACTTTGGAAGTATGCTTGGGGTCATTGTCCATTTGGAATACCTATTTGTGACCAAGCTTTAACTTCCTGACTGATGTCTTGAGATGTTGCTTCAATATATCCACATAATTTTCCATCTTCATGATGCCATCTATTTGTATAGTGCACCAGACCCTCCTGCAGCAAAGCATCCCACAACATGCTGCTGCCACCGCCGTGCTTCACGGTTGGGATGGTGTTCTTCGGCTTGCAAGCCTCGCCTTTTTTCCTTCAAACATAACAATGGTCATTATGGCCAAACAGTTCTATTGTTGTTTCATCAGACCAGAGGACATTTCTCCAAAAAGTATGATCTTTGTCCCCATGTGCTGCAAACCGTAGTTTGGCTTTTTTTATGGCGATGTTGGAGCAGTGGCTTCTTCCTTGCTGAGCAGCCTTTCAGGTAATGTCGATATAGGACTCGTTTTACTGTGGATATAGATACTTTTGTACCTGTTTCCTCCAGCATCTTCACAAGGTCCTTTGCTGTTGTTCTGGGATTGATTTGCACTTTTCGCACCAAAGTACGTTCATCTCTTAATGTGTCTGTATCTCTGTAATGTGTCTGTATCTCTGTAATGTGTCTGTATCTCTGTAATGTGTCTGTATCTCTGTAATGTGTCTCTATCTCTGTAATGTGTCTGCATCTCTGTGATGTGTCTCTGTAATGTATCTCTGTAATGTGTCTCTATCTCTGTAATGTGTCTGTATCTCTGTAATGTGTCTGTATCTCTGTAATGTGTCTGTATCTCTGTAATGTGTCTGTATCTATGTAATGTGTCTGTATATATGTAATGTGTCTGTATGTATGTAATGTGTCTGTATCTCTGTAATGTGTCTGTATCTATGTAATGTGTCTGTATGTATGTAATGTGTCTGTATCTCTGTAATGTGTCTCTGTAATGTATCTCTGTAATGTGTCTGTATCTCTGTGATGTCTCTGTATCTTTGTAATGTGTCTGTATCTATGTAAAGTGCCTGTATCTCTGTAATGTGTCTGTATCTATGTAATGTGTCTGTATCTATGTAATGTGTCTGTATGTATGTAATGTGTCTGTATCTCTGTAATGTGTCTCTGTAATGTATCTCTGTAATGTGTCTGTATCTCTGTGATGTCTCTGTATCTTTGTAATGTCTCTGTATCTTTGTAATGTGTCTGTATCTATGTAAAGTGCCTGTATCTCTGTAATGTGTCTGTATCTCTGTAATGTGTCTGTATCTCTGTAATGTGTCTGTATCTCTGTAATGTGTCTGTATCTATGTAATGTGTCTGTATATATGTAATGTGTCTGTATGTATGTAATGTGTCTGTATCTCTGTAATGTGTCTCTGTAATGTATCTCTGTAATGTGTCTGTATCTCTGTGATGTCTCTGTATCTTTGTACTGTGTCTGTATCTATGTAAAGTGCCTGTATCTCTGTAATGTGTCTGTATCTCTGTAATGTGTCTGTATCTATGTAATGTGTCTGTATATATGTAATGTGTCTGTATGTATGTAATGTGTCTGTATCTCTGTAATGTGTCTGTATCTATGTAATGTGTCTGTATGTATGTAATGTGTCTGTATCTCTGTAATGTGTCTCTGTAATGTATCTCTGTAATGTGTCTGTATCTCTGTGATGTCTCTGTATCTTTGTAATGTGTCTGTATCTATGTAAAGTGCCTGTATCTCTGTAATGTGTCTGTATCTCTGTAATGTGTCTGTATCTCTGTAATGTGTCTGTATCTCTGTAATGTGTCTGTGTCTCTGTAATGTGTCTGTATCTATGTAATGTGTCTGTATGTATGTAATGTGTCTGTATCTCTGTAATGTGTCTCTGTAATGTATCTCTGTAATGTGTCTGTATCTCTGTGATGTCTCTGTATCTTTGTAATGTGTCTGTATCTATGTAAAGTGCCTGTATCTCTGTAATGTGTCTGTATCTCTGTAATGTGTCTGTATCTCTGTAATGTGTCTGTATCTCTGTAATGTGTCTGCATCTCTGTGATGTGTCTCTGTAATGTATCTCTGTAATGTGTCTCTATCTCTGTAATGTGTCTGTATCTCTGTAATGTGTCTGTATCTCTGTAATGTGTCTGTATCTCTGTAATGTGTCTGTATCTATGTAATGTGTCTGTATATATGTAATGTGTCTGTATGTATGTAATGTGTCTGTATCTCTGTAATGTGTCTGTATCTCTGTAATGTGTCTGTATCTATGTAATGTGTCTGTATGTATGTAATGTGTCTGTATCTCTGTAATGTGTCTCTGTAATGTATCTCTGTAATGTGTCTGTATCTCTGTGATGTCTCTGTATCTTTGTAATGTGTCTGTATCTATGTAAAGTGCCTGTATCTCTGTAATGTGTCTGTATCTATGTAATGTGTCTGTATCTATGTAATGTGTCTGTATGTATGTAATGTGTCCGTATCTCTGTAATGTGTCTCTGTAATGTATCTCTGTAATGTGTCTGTATCTCTGTAATGTGTCTGTATCTCTGTAATGTGTCTGTATCTATGTAATGTGTCTGTATATATGTAATGTGTCTGTATGTATGTAATGTGTCTGTATCTCTGTAATGTGTCTGTATCTATGTAATGTGTCTGTATGTATGTAATGTGTCTGTATCTCTGTAATGTGTCTCTGTAATGTATCTCTGTAATGTGTCTGTATCTCTGTGATGTCGCTGTATCTTTGTAATGTGTCTGTATCTATGTAAAGTGCCTGTATCTCTGTAATGTGTCTGTATCTCTGTAATGTGTCTGTATCTCTGTAATGTGTCTGTATCTCTGTAATGTGTCTGTATCTATGTAATGTGTCTGTATATATGTAATGTGTCTGTATGTCTGTAATGTGTCTGTATCTCTGTAATGTGTCTGTATCTATGTAATGTGTCTGTATGTATGTAATGTGTCTGTATCTCTGTAATGTGTCTGTATCTATGTAATGTGTCTGTATCTCTGTAATGTGTCTGTATCTATGTAATGTGTCTGTATGTATGTAATGTGTCTGTATCTCTGTAATGTGTCTGTATCTATGTAATGTGTCTGTATCTCTGTAATGTGTCTGTATCTCTGTAATGTGTCTCTGTAATGTATCTCTGTAATGTGTCTTTATCTCTTTGATGTCTCTGTATCTTTGTAATGTGTCTGTATCTATGTAAAGTGCCTGTATCTCTGTAATGTGTCTGTATCTCTGTAATGTGTCTGTATCTCTGTAATGTGTCTCTATCTCTGTAATGTGTCTGCATCTCTGTGATGTGTCTCTGTAATGTATCTCTGTAATGTGTCTGTATCTATGTAATGTGTCTGTATGTATGTAATGTGTCTGTATCTCTGTAATGTGTCTCTGTAATGTATCTCTGTAATGTGTCTGTATCTCTGTGATGTCTCTGTATCTTTGTACTGTCTCTGTATCTTTGTAATGGGTCTGTATCTATGTAAAGTGCCTGTATCTCTGTAATGTGTCTGTATCTATGTAATGTGTCTGTATCTCTGTAATGTGTCTGTATCTCTGTAATGTGTCTGTATCTCTGTAATGTGTCTGTATCTTTGTAATGTGTCTGTATCTCTGTAATGTGCCTGTATCTCTGTAATGTGTCTGTATCTCTGTAATGTGTCTGTATCTCTGTAATGTGTCTGTATCTTTGTAATGTGTCTGTATCTCTGTAATGTACCTGTGTCTCTGTAATGTGTCTGTATCTCTGTAATGTGTCTGCATCTATGTAAAGTGCCTGTATCTCTGTAATGTGTCTGTATCTCTGTAATGTGTCTGTATCTCTGTAATGTGTCTGTATCTATGTAAAGTGCCTGTATCTCTGTAATGTACCTGTATCTCTGTAAAGTGCCTGTATCTCTGTAATGTACCTGTATCTATGTAAAGTGCCTGTATCTCTGTAATGTACCTGTATCTATGTAATGTGTCTGCATCTCTGTAATGTACCTGTGTCTCTGTAATGTGTCTGTATCTCTGTAATGTGTCTGCATCTATGTAAAGTGCCTGTATCTCTGTAATGTGTCTGTATCTCTGTAATGTGTCTGTATCTCTGTAATGTGTCTGTATCTATGTAAAGTGCCTGTATCTCTGTAATGTACCTGTATCTCTGTAAAGTGCCTGTATCTCTGTAATGTACCTGTATCTATGTAAAGTGCCTGTATCTCTGTAATGTACCTGTATCTATGTAATGTGTCTGCATCTCTGTAATGTACCTGCATCTCTGTAATGTGTCTGTATCTCTGCAATGTACCTGTATCTCTGTAATGTACCTGTATCTCTGTAATGTGTGGGTATCTCTGTAATGTACCTGTATCTATGTAAAGTGTCTGTATATATGTAATGTACCTGTATCTATGTAAAGTGCCTGTATCTCTGTAATGTACCTGTATCTATGTGAAGTGCCTGTATCTCTGTAATGTACCTGAATCTATGTGAAGTGCCTGTATCTCTGTAATGTACCTGTATCTATGTAAAGTGCCTGTATCTATGTAATGTACCTGTATCTCTGTAATGTACCTGTATCTCTGTAATGTACCTGTATCTCTGTAATGTACCTGTATCTATGTAAAGTGCCTGTATCTCTGTAATGTACCTGTATCTCTGTAATGTACCTGTATCTCTGTAATGTACCTGTATCTATGTAAAGTGCCTGTATCTATGTAATGTACCTGTATCTCTGTAATGTGTCCGTATCTCTGTAATGTACCTGTATATCTGTAATGTACCTGTATCTCTGTAATGTACCTGTATCTCTGTAATGTACCTGTATCTCTGTAATGTACCTGTATCTCTGTAATGTACTTGTATCTATGTAAAGTGCCTGTATCTATGTAATGTGTCTGTATCTCTGTAATGTGTCTGTATCTATGTAATGTGTCTGTATCTCTGTAATGTACCTGTATCTATGTAAAGTGCATGTATCTCTGTAACATGTCTTTGTAATGTGTCTCTGTAATGTGTCTGTATCTATGTAATATGTCTGTATCTATGTAATGTGTCTGTATCTCCGTACTGTGTCTGTATCTCTATAATGTGTATGTATCTCTGTAATGTGTCTCTATCTCTGTAATGTAATGTATCTCTGTAATGTGTCTGTATCTCTGTAATGTGTCTGTATCTCTGTAATGTGTCTGTCACGCCCTGATCTGTTTCACCTGACCTTGTGCTTGTCTCCATGTGTTGCCCATATTCCCAATGATCCCCTATCATTTATACCCGTGTTCCCTGTCTGTTTGCTGCCTGTGTCTGTATCTCTGTAATGTACCTGTATCTATGTAAAGTGCATGTATCTCTGTAACATGTCTTTGTAATGTGTCTCTGTAATGTGTCTGTATCTATGTAATATGTCTGTATCTATGTAATGTGTCTGTATCTCCGTACTGTGTCTGTATCTCTATAATGTGTATGTATCTCTGTAATGTGTCTCTATCTCTGTAATGTAATGTATCTCTGTAATGTGTCTGTATCTCTATAATGTGTATGTATCTCTGTAATGTGTCTCTATCTCTGTAATGTAATGTATCTATGTAATGTGTCTGTGTCTCTGTAATGTGTCTGTATCTATGTAATGTGTCTGTATCTCTGTAATGTACCTGTATCTATGTAAAGTGCCTGTATCTCTGTAACATGTCTTTGTAATGTGTCTCTGTAATGTGTCTGTATCTATGTAATATGTCTGTATCTATGTAATGTGTCTGTATCTCCGTACTGTGTCTGTATCTCTATAATGTGTATGTATCTCTGTAATGTGTCTGCATATATGTAAAGTGCCTGTATCTCTGTAATGTGTCTGTGTCTATGTAAAGTGCCTGTATCTCTGTAATGTACCTGTATCTATGTAATGTGTCTGTATCTCTGTAATGTACCTGCATCTCTGTAATGTGTCTGTATCTCTGTAATGTACCTGTATCTCTGTAATGTACCTGTATCTCTGTAAAGTGCCTGTATCTCTGTAATGTACCTGTATCTATGTAAAGTGCCTGTATCTCTGTAATGTACCTGTATCTATGTAATGTGTCTGCATCTCTGTAATGTACCTGCATCTCTGTAATGTGTCTGTATCTCTGCAATGTACCTGTATCTCTGTAATGTACCTGTATCTCTGTAATGTGTGGGTATCTCTGTAATGTACCTGTATCTATGTAAAGTGTCTGTACATATGTAATGTACCTGTATCTATGTAAAGTGCCTGTATCTCTGTAATGTACCTGTATCTATGTAAAGTGCCTGTATCTCTGTAATGTACCTGAATCTATGTGAAGTGCCTGTATCTCTGTAATGTACCTGTATCTATGTAAAGTGCCTGTATCTATGTAATGTACCTGTATCTCTGTAATGTACCTGTATCTCTGTAATGTACCTGTATCTCTGTAATGTACCTGTATCTATGTAAAGTGCCTGTATCTCTGTAATGTACCTGTATCTCTGTAATGTACCTGTATCTCTGTAATGTACCTGTATCTATGTAAAGTGCCTGTATCTATGTAATGTACCTGTATCTCTGTAATGTGTCCGTATCTCTGTAATGTACCTGTATATCTGTAATGTACCTGTATCTCTGTAATGTACCTGTATCTATGTAAAGTGCCTGTATCTCTGTAATGTACCTGTATCTCTGTAATGTACCTGTATCTCTGTAATGTACCTGTATCTATGTAAAGTGCCTGTATCTATGTAATGTGTCTGTATCTCTGTAATGTGTCTGTATCTATGTAATGTGTCTGTATCTCTGTAATGTACCTGTATCTATGTAAAGTGCATGTATCTCTGTAACATGTCTTTGTAATGTGTCTCTGTAATGTGTCTGTATCTATGTAATATGTCTGTATCTATGTAATGTGTCTGTATCTCCGTACTGTGTCTGTATCTCTATAATGTGTATGTATCTCTGTAATGTGTCTCTATCTCTGTAATGTAATGTATCTCTGTATTGTGTCTGTATCTCTATAATGTGTATGTATCTCTGTAATGTGTCTCTATCTCTGTAATGTAATGTATCTCTGTAATGTGTCTGTATCTCTGTAATGTGTCTGTATCTCTGTAATGTGTCTGTCACGCCCTGATCTGTTTCACCTGACCTTGTGCTTGTCTCCATGTGTTGCCCATATTCCCAATGATCCCCTATCATTTATACCCGTGTTCCCTGTCTGTTTGCTGCCAGTTTGTCTTGCTTGTTCAAACTTACCAGTGGTTTTCCTGTCAGCGCCGATCTTTTCCCAGCCTCTCCTTTCTCGTCCTCCTGGGTTTTGAACTTTGCCTGTCCTGACCCTGTACCCGCCCACCTGACCTCTCTGTGCCTGTCCCTGAGCCTGCTTTCTGTCTTGTACCTTTTCTCCACCTCTGGATTACTGAACTCTGCCTGACCCTGAGTCTGCCTGCAGTCCTGTACCTTTTCTCCACCTCTGGATTTCTGAACTCTGCCTGACCCTGAGTCTGCCTGCAGTCCTGTACCTTTGCCTTCCCTGGATTATCGACCCCTGCCTGCCTTGACCTGTTTTTACTTGCCCTGTTACTACAATAAACATTGTTACTTTGACAGTCTGCATCTGGGTCTTACCTTGATTCCTGGGAGTTTCTGTATCTCTGTAATGTGTCTGTGTCTATCTGTGTATCGTGTCTGTGTCTCTGTAATGTCCATACCCTTGTCTGTACATTATGCCTTGAATCTATTCTACCGCGCCCAGAAATATGCTCCTTTTATTCTCTGTCCCCAACACACTAGACAACCAGTTTTGCTAGCCTTTAGCCGTACCCTTATCCTCCTACTCTTCTATCCCTCTGGTGATGTAGAGGTTAACCCAGGCCCTGTAGCCCCCAGTTCCACTCTTAATCCCCAGGCGCTCTCATTTGTTGACTTCAGTAACCATAAACACCTTGGTTTCATGCATGTTAACATCAGAAGCCTTCTCCCTAAGTTATTTTGTTCTCACTGCTTTAGCATACTCCGCCAACCCTGATATCCTAGCCGTGTCTGAATCCTGGCTTAGGAAGGCCACCAAACTTCTGAAATGTCCATCCCCAACTACAACATTTTCCGCCAAGATAGAACTTCCAAAGAGGGTGGAGTTGCAATCTACTGCAGAGATAGCCTGCAGAGTTATGTCATGCTATCCAGGTCTGGACCCAAACAGTTCGAGCTTCTACTTTTAAAAATCCACCTTTCCATAAATATGTCTCTCACTGTTGCTGCGTGCCCTGGACACCATATGTGAATTAATTTCCCCCCATCTATCTTCAGAGTTTGTACTGCTAGGTGACCTAAACTGGGATATGTTTAACACCCCGGCCGTCCTACAATCTAAGCTAGATGCCCTCAATTTCACCCAAATGATCATGGAACCAACCAGGTACAACCCAAAATCCGTAAACACGGGCACCCTCATAGATATCATCCTGACCAACCTGCTCTCTAAATACACCTTTGCTGTCTTCAACCAGGATCTCAGCGATCACTGTAATGGGTCTGTGGTCAAACGACCACCCCTCATCACTGTCAAACGCTCCCTAAAACACTTCAGCAAGCAGGCCTTCTAATCGACCTGGCCCGGGTATCCTGGAAGGATATTGTCCTCATTCCGTCAGTAGAGGATGCCTGGTTATTCTTTAAAAGTGCTTTCCTCACCATCTTAAATAAGCATGCCCCATTCAAAAAATGTAGAACCAGGAACAGATATAGGCCTTGGTTCACTCCAGACCTGACTGCCCTTGACCAGCACAAAAACATCCTGTGGCATTCTGCATTAGCATCGAATAGAAGGTATAAACCAATATACACAGGCTGTTAGGAAAGCAAAGGCTAGCTTTTTCAAACAGAAATTTGCATCCTGTAGTACAAACTCCAAAAAGTTCTGGGACACTGAAAAGTCCATGGACAATAAGAGCACCTCCTCCCAGCTGCCCACTGCACTGAGGCTAAGAAACACTGTCACCACCGATAAATCTACGATAATCGAGAATTTCAACACAAATTTTTCTACGGCTGGCTAAGCCATCCACCAGGCTACCCCTACCCCGGTCAACAGCTCTGCACCCCCCACATCAACTTGCCAAGCCTCCCCATTTCTCCTTCATCCAAATCCAGATAGCTGATGTTCTGAAAGAGCTGCAAAACCTGGACCAGTACAAATCAGCTGGGCTAGACAATCTGGACCCTCTCTTTCTAAAATTATCCTTAGCAATTGTTGCAACCTCTATTACTGGCCTGTTCAACCTCTCTTTCGTATTGTCTGAGATCCCCAAAGATTGGAAGCTGCCGGGGTCATCCCCCTCTTCAAAAGGGGAGACACCCTGGACCCCAAATGTTACAGACCTATATCTATCCTACCCTGCCTTTCTAAGGTCTTTGAAAGCCAAGTTAACAAACAGATCACTGACCATTTCAAATCCCACCTGTAACGACGTTCGTCTGTAGGAGGAGAAGCGGACCAAAAAGCAGCGTGGTGGTTATTCATGTTCTTTAATGGACAACTGAACGATACATGAAATAACTAAAATCTACAAAACAACAAACGGAACGTGAAAACCTATACAGCCTATCCTGTGACAACAAACACAGTGACAGGAACAATCACCCACCAACAAACAGTGAAACCCAGGCTACCTAAGTATGATTCTCAATCAGAGACAACTAATGACACCTGCCTCTGATTGAGAACCATACTAGGCCGAAAACATAGAACTGACCCAAAACATAGAAAAACGAACATAGACTGCCCACCCAACTCACGCCCTGACCATACTAAATAAATACAAAAACAAAGGAAATAGAGGTCAGAACGTGACAGTACCCCCCCCCAAAGGTGCGGACTCCGGCCGCAAAACCTTGACCTATAGGGGAGGGTCTGGGTGGGCGTCTGTCCGCGGTGGCGGCTCTGGCGCGGGACGCGGACCCCACTTCGCCATTGTCTTAGTCCGCCGTATTGTCCGCCTCCGTGGCTTACTCCCCATGCCCACCCCTCTCAATGACCCCACTGGACAGAGGGGCTGCTTGGGACAGAGGGGCAGCTCGGGACAGAGGTGAAACAGCAGCTCGGGACAGAGGGACAGCTGCTCGGGACAGAGGGGCAGCTGCTCGGGACAGAGGGGCAGCTGCTCGGGACAGAGGGGCAGCTGCTCGGGACAGAGGGGCAGCTGCTCGGGACAGAGGGACAGCTGCTCGGGACAGAGGGACAGCTGCTCGGGACAGAGGGACAGCTGCTCGGGACGGAGGGGCAGCTGCTCGGGACGGAGGGGCTCTAGCGGCCCCTGGCTGACTGGCGGCACTGGCGGCCCCTGGCTGACTGGCGGCACTGGCGGCCCCTGGTTGACTGGCGGCCCCTGGCTGACTGGCGGCACTGGCGGCCCCTGGCTGACGGGCGGCACTGGCGGCCCCTGGCTGACGGGCGGCACTGGCGGCCCCTGGCTGACGGGCGGCACTGGCGGCCCCTGGCTGACTGGCGGCACTGGCGGCCCCTGGCTGACGGGCGGCACTGGCGGCCCCTGGCTGACGGGCGGCACTGGCGGCCCCTGGCTGACGGGCGGCATTGGCGGCTCCTGGCAGACGGGCGGCATTGGCGGCTCCTGGCAGACGGGCGGCACTGGCGGCGCTGGGCAGACGGGCGGCGCTGGCGGCGCTGGGCAGACGGGCGGCGCTGGCGGCGCTGGGCAGACGGGCGGCGCTGGCGGCGCTGGGCAGACGGGCGGCGCTGGCGGCGCTGGGCAGACGGGCGGCGCTGGCGGCGCTGGGCAGACGGGCGGCGCTGGCGGCGTTGGGCAGACGGGCGGCGCTGGCGGCGCTGGGCAGACGGGCGGCGCTGGCGGCGCTGGGCAGACGGGCGGCGCTGGGCAGACGGGAGGCTCCGGCAGAGGCGCCGGACAGACGGGAGGCTCCGGCAGAGGCGCCGGACAGACGGGAGGCTCCGGCAGAGGCGCCGGACAGGCGGGAGGCTCCGGCAGAGGCGCCGGACAGGCGGGAGGCTCCGGCAGAGGCGCCGGACAGGCGGGAGGCTCCGGCAGAGGCGCCGGATAGGCGGGAGGCTCCGGCCGAGGCGCCGGACAGGCGGGAGGCTCCGGCAGAGGCGCCGGACAGGCGGGAGGCTCCGGCAGAGGCGCCGGACAGGCGGGAGGCTCCGGCAGAGGCGCCGGACAGACGGGAGACTCCGGCAGCGCTGGAGAGGAGGAAGGCTCTGGTAGCGCCGGAGAGGCGGGAGACTCCGGCAGCGCTGGAGAGGAGGAAGGCTCTGGACGGATGGGCCGGAGAGACAGCCTGGTACGGGGAGCTGCCACCGGAGGGCTGGGGTGTGGAGGTGGTGACGGATAGACCGGGCCGTGCAGGCGCACTGGAGCTCTTGAGCACCGAGCCTGCCCAACCTTACCCGGTTGAATGGTCCCGGTCGCCCTGCCAGTGCGGCGAGGTGGAATAGCCCGCACTGGGCTATGCAGGCGAACCGGGGACACCGTGCGCAAGGCTGGTGCCATGTAAGCCGGCCCAAGGAGACGCACTGGAGACCAGATGCGTAGAGCCGGCTTCATGGCACTTGGCTCGATGCCCACTCTAGCCCGGCCGATACGCGGAGCTGGAATGTACCGCACCGGGCTGTGCACCCGCACTGGGGACACCGTGCGCTCCACAGCATAACACGGTGCCTGCCCGGTCTCTCTAGCCCCCCGGTAACCACAGGAAGTTGGCTCAGGTCTCCTACCTGGCGTAGCCATACTCCCTGTTAGCCCCCCCCCAAGAAATTTTTGGGGCTGACTCCCGGGCTTCCTTCCGCGCCGCCGTGCCTGCTTCGCCAACTCCATTCTCTGATAGCCTTCTGCGCACTGCTCCATCGAATCCCAGGCGGGCTCCGGCACTCTCCCTGGGTCGGCCGCCCACCTGTCGATCTCCTCCCAAGTAGTATACTCCATGCCATTGCTGTCCATAACGTCCTCCCATGTCCATACCTCCTCGCGCTGCTCCTGCTGCTGCTTTCTCCGTTGCCCATTACCACACCGCTTGGTCCTGTTGTGGTGGGTGATTCTGTAACGACGTTCGTCTGTAGGAGGAGAAGCGGACCAAAAAGCAGCGTGGTGGTTATTCATGTTCTTTAATGGACAACTGAACGATACATGAAATAACTAAAATCTACAAAACAACAAACGGAACGTGAAAACCTATACAGCCTATCCTGTGACAACAAACACAGTGACAGGAACAATCACCCACCAACAAACAGTGAAACCCAGGCTACCTAAGTATGATTCTCAATCAGAGACAACTAATGACACCTGCCTCTGATTGAGAACCATACTAGGCCGAAAACATAGAACTGACCCAAAACATAGAAAAACGAACATAGACTGCCCACCCAACTCACGCCCTGACCATACTAAATAAATACAAAAACAAAGGAAATAGAGGTCAGAACGTGACACCACCGTACCTTCTCCGCTATGCAATCTGATTTCTGAGCTGGTCATGGGTGCACCTCAGCCATGCTCAAGGTCCTAAACGACATCATAACCACCATCAATAAGACAATACTGTGTAGCCGTATTTATCGACCTTGTCAAGGCGTTCGACTCTGTCAATCACCGCATTCTTATCGGCAGACTCAACAGCCTTGACTTCTCAAATGACTGCCTCGCCTGGTTAACCAACTACTTCTCAGACAGAGTTCAGTGTGTCAAATCGGAGGGCCTGTTGTCCGGACCTCTGGCAGTCTCAATGGGGGTGCCACAGGGTTCAATTCTTGGGCCGACTGTTTTCTCTGTATACATCAATGATGTCGCTCTTGCTGCTGATGATTCTCTGATCCACCTCTACGCAGACAATACCATTTTGTATATAATTATTTTACATTTATTTAATGGAAAAATAAAATCAATCAATCCAAACTGTGCAGAGGCCAATTAATGAATGGAAAGAGACATCTGTTACAAAACACCAAAAAAGTTTAATGACCTTCAGAGATTGTCAAGCCAAGCCTTCAATACTGGGTAAGCCTACAAGGTAGGAAGGATGTATTTTCTCTTTGTTGAGATGGACATAGTCTATTTATTGTGGTGTTAAACACAAACCATGATATCGATGTGCCCAAAGTCTGTATGTTTTTTTTATTGGTTGTGTGGTTTATTGGCACAGAAACCTGTTGGTGGAATTTCTTTTGCATATATTTTATAGAATTATAAATGGCATCAAAATGTTGAAAATCTGATTTCCCCCCGGCTGATAATTGTCTGCAGCCGGTTCTGATTGTAGTGTAATGAAACAGGCAGGGAGAGGGAGCTCGTCTGTGGTCTTTGGCGAACCCTTAACTTTCTGGCCGTAGCCCTGCGTGGCATCGACTGTGACACAAAAGTCCATCCACGTTTATAAACACAGCTATTGTTATTTGTGGTTGTAAACATTATTTTGAGTTAATTTGATGAGGGGGAGGGTGTTCCATTTATTTTACAGTACAAGGGGAGGGTCATGTAAAAATATGTTTTACTTTGGGGAGGGGGGCGCACTTATTTTTTTATGACACCTTGAGTTGGACCAGCCCCTCCCCCCAGTACATTTGGATCTGACCCTGAGATGTAAAATTGCCCCACTAAGATCTCTTTGGCAAAATCTTCAAAATTAATGACAGATTTCTTGAGTTATCTTAGATTAATTTGTACTATTTTGAGGAAGTGTATACTGTCTACAGGGTCTCAAAATGGACAAACAGTACTAATGTAGCTTTTAAAAAATGTTTTAGCTAAGGTCTTTTAACGAAGTATGCAAGCACACTCGTTCGGTTTGGCTAGCTAAATCTAGGCGCCAGCTGAACTGAAGCATGCTGAAGCCTTAAGGAAGCTGGAAAGCCTTTTAGTGGAGGCTTAATTTTTGTGGTAGCCTAATTGATGACACTCAAAACGGCTTATTTCAGAAACCATCTATCTATTGGTGTATGTTACATTTGTGTTCGATCATGTGCTAATCGAACAACCATGAGTAAATTAAACATATTTTAATCTCCTTTGTTGTAGAGTGAGACCCTGACAGAAGCCATGCAATACCCCTTTAAGTTTTTCCGCGAAATAACAACGTGCTCACCT
Source organism: Oncorhynchus clarkii lewisi (assembly GCF_045791955.1). Lineage (NCBI taxonomy): Eukaryota > Metazoa > Chordata > Actinopteri > Salmoniformes > Salmonidae > Oncorhynchus > Oncorhynchus clarkii. The sequence goes on along the minus strand of NC_092151.1, from coordinate 37,429,426 downwards.
AGACGCTTGCGGCGTCACCGTGGTTACCGCCTTCTGTTTCAAACGATTGGTTGAGCCGTGGGAATATTCAAATTTACTCTTAATTGATTGGTCGGATGCCCGGTTTGTGCAGTCGGGAGAATTCATTCCTTGCACTTCGACATCTTTCATTTCGGTCGGCTTTGGGGAGAGAAGAGGACATGGGAGACAAATTGAGCTGATTATAGCTACAAACGAATTTATTTTCAATATCAACCCATTTGGCATTTCGAACATACTTTTTAAAAGTGGTTCTCATGGATATTTTCAGACCGATAATTCCCAGTCTCATCGGACTTCAGCAACGTCTCTTTGGAAAAGGAAATACGCCTTCCGAACAGGGGAACAAGCATCCAGCAGTGGCGAGCCAAAGATAAACAAGCCTTATGATAACACTGAACACTGTATGTAAGAAATAGTTTTTATGTCCTATTCTAGTCTTCATTGCAATTACTTCATTTGACATAATCTCGCCAGGCTATCGATTCAGTTTAATGCATTGTTTGCGGTCATCAGCAGGTGCATTCATTTTACTAGGCTATGGTTAAGATTTGTAGACCTTAAGAATTATGGGAATGGGAGGGAAATCAATCTCCTTTTATGAAACGTGGTGCATTTATATTGCCTAGATTGTTCTACTTGGATCAAATAAAGGTGAATTAATTAAGTTAATCCATCAATGTCTTGTGCGCAATGAGACCAGTAGCCCACTAATATGCGTATGGTCCCAGACCCAGTCTAGACTTGTTCATTATTTGTCCTGTAGTCTAGAATTACTTTCCTTTGGATTAACTGTTTTATGGAAACACTCTGCCCCCGAATGCGGCATCTATTGGACCTAGTTCGAGAGACTGTGGGACAGATTTGGAGTAATACTAGAATATTAAATATATTGGACTGGGACACAGGGTGGAAGGCTACTTTCATGTTTTTGATGTTCCGCGCCGTATTAAGGCATATCCAGATACCTAACTGCTAAGTTTATTCTTTAAATTTATGTTGAGTATTAGACTAGCGTTTTTCAGTTCCCCCTTTGTGCGCATTTGGAACGAGTCATAGCTGCGGAGGGTACTGCTCCACCCCCTAAAAAATAATTTAAAATAAAAAATGTTTTTTTACTAGTATTAGCAGACTAGTTGTTGCCCTGTCCCTTTTTCTGCAATTGTCATTCTAATGGAATCCAGAAAAAACAAAACCCTAACCTCAAACATTTACATCAAAAGATGCAAAGTTATGGATAAAGACACAAAACATCCACATCAAATTAAATATTTTTCTTGGTCAAATAACATGGAAAACTACAATGTTTTGTGCAGTGTTAATCTACCGTCTTTACAAACCACAATGTAAATGTACATTACTGTATAGTACATAGGCTGGTCATCTAGGTTTGTACCTGTAGACTTTCCATCACCATGAAGAAAAACAATGTGCAATACAGTAATTGAGTACTCATGTGGCTCAGCTGGTAGAGCATGGCGCTCGCAATGCTAGGGTTGTGGGTTTGATTCCTGCGGGACCAGTATGAAAATGTATGCACTCACTACTGTAAGTTGCTCTGGATAAGAGCATCTACTAAAATGGAAGAGGAATGAATAAGGCATTTCAGTTTTCACAGAAATAAGTTGCAAAGTATTTCAAGAAACTGGAAAACATATATCAAGTAATTGTTTTTTTTATTCCACAAGTATTATCAGTAACTTTTTTTTGTACAGATAATTATCAGACTTTTCCAAAAAATGTACCCACTGGGCCTTTTACTAGTCCTGTATTAGCGGACCAATATAGAGGTCTTCAGCACGGCACCCCCAAACTACTTCCGCCCACTATGGAACCACTCACTGATTGAAAGCTCCAAACGGGTCTACTCTGGCATGAAGTTCCACTCTGTCTCTGAGGTGAGCAGAATGGTTTTTTTTGGCAGATGTACAGCCTGCAATAAAGGAGGACTTATGTGTCAGAAACCCAGTGGTTACAGGAAATGCTTTGAAGTATATTATTGGCCCTTCAAAGCTGCATCCGAAGGCTATCTTCCACGTCTATTGGCAAAGCCGGAGGAGGAATCCTCACACCTCATTGCACCTAGAGGCAGAGCTGAAGGTTGGCCGCAGTAAAGGGCCATGGATAATATGCCGAGGTGTGAAATTCTATCCTGCATGCTTTCCTGGTGGTGTCAGATCATTTATTGGGTAGAGAGCGGTCACATCTTCTTCCCGTCTGAGGTTTAGCAATAAAAGAGCGGCAGCATGGCAAATTAACAACTTACTCTACTATCTGACTTTTCTGGCAATGACAAAACTAAAACATTTTTTATTGAAAACATCTTTAAAATCACATTTTAACCAGACTAAGTCTGAAATGCAAAGTTTTCAGTTTATGTTCTCAGTGTCGTCTTTTGAAGCCCATCAGGCCATATGTATGATGGACAGTACTTGACTTGGACTGAAATAGGTGCCGGTACTCATTTTGTTTATATTTAGGTGCAGGAGCTCCACAATACTTTTGAGCTAATATTCTATAAGCTTTAGCTGTAGAACATTTGAGGTGCCGGTACTTGGCTCCAGTGAGCTCCTGTCCAAGTCAAGCACTGATGATGAATAGTCCTGAGAACTCATTCCATCCGTCTCCATGTCTCTTGCCTCAGTACCTGAAAGGCCTCTGTCTGTATAAATGTTATACCATAAAGCATCCGAAACTAAATTAGGGAGGACCTGCTCCCACTCCTGCCCACTCACATAATTTAGCATCATTATGGGATTGCCTCTGAATATATTTAAATCATGAAATAAACATTATGGCCTTTTGAGTAGAGCGAATGTAATTAAACTAAATGAAAAATGCTCTGACTTACCCTCCCCCACATCCCCACTAAGGAAATTGCTTTATTCACACATCTTGAGTTGACATTCAATCCGTTTGACTGGGCTCTACTTTAATAATTCTGTCAAGTCTGCAGTTTGAATAGCAGTGGCAAAAAAAATGTTACTTTCAGCTGCCACTCTGTGTGTAGTGCTGTATGTTTAATATATGACTGAGCATAAAGTCAATGTAATTACTCTGAAATTGCTTTGGCTTTGCCTGTAATGTCTGTATTGGTTTTGACAGACAACATCCTTCATTTTGGGGAACATTTGGGTTGGAGGATGGAAAGTGTCCTTGTGTTTATTATACTGGAGTGATATAACCCAGGCCTAGTGGGGATGTCAGACATTTTACTGAGTAGCCTAGTAGCAAAACTGATATATCGGCATACTCTGCTCTAATTAACATTCTAGATATTGGCTTGGCTTGTGCTTTTTCTTGATCTGAGAAACAGTTAAAACGCGTAGCTTTTTATGGCTTGGCCAGCCTGTATTCAGTGTATCAGAGGCTAGCGGGTAGAATTACAAACAGTCATGTGTACTTCTCCCTGGGGTTTTCAAAAGATCACCTCACGCCCATCAGCATTTTATCTCCTGATCCATGATGGGGATTTGTCATCTGCTGGCTAGTTTCTCTCTGTTCTCCATGCAGGTCACCATAGGAGTAGCTCTTTTGAAGGTTCTGCGTTGGCCCCCCGGTCCACTCGTCTAGCCACCCAAGTTTCCAGGTTTTAATGTCACGTGCACAAGTACAGTGAAATGCATTTCTTGCAAAAACCCAACAATGCAGTAATCAATAACAATACTAAAAATAACTTAAGGTAGAACAAAAAAACACAAGAAATAAGAAGAACATGATAAAGTAAGTAAGTAAGCATACTACATACAGGGTCAGTTTCAGTGCCATATTTACAATGTGCAGGGATAATGGATGGATAGTATGTTATGCCTCTTTGTTGCATGTTATGCTCTGCTAGGTTTCAAACCAATGAGGTTTGTGCATATTTAGCCTGGAGTTCTATGAATATCTTAGCTGCTATCATTTCACCAAGAGATTTGGAAATTATTTTGGAGTGTGTAGGTGACATGCACACCCCAAATTTCTCCACCGGCTAAAAGAAAGAGAGTTATGACAAAAAAGATATTGAAAATAATTCTGCACCACCACAGGTAGGGGCTACACGAATATCACATTGTATTATGTATCCCGTAGTTACTCTGCAGGAGGCTATATTGCCTACTGTGTGCAGCAGGCCCACCCACTCAAGTGCTGGTGAACTGCAAGATAGAATTGATATGTTCAACCAGTCTTTCCCTTTATGCAGTCCTTTGCGCTTCATATCCAACACACAGCTAGGCTATTAGGCCTAGTCATGGGGCAAAACAAAATGGCTATTATTACCAAGATGGTTTGTTGATGTTAACCTAATATTGGGAATTTGTGTTTCCTGCCCAGTGACTGTTTGCTCTTTCTGTGTTTGTGAGATCGAGAGAGTCAGTGGAGGTAAAGTGACCTCAGAGAGTGCATGGACGGCCAATCACCCTGCTCTGCTTAAAAGGATATTGTCAATGGCTTGGTTGCTAAGCTGTTTCTCCCATGCATCCATAGTAATCACCTTTTATCTCCTAACAATGTCATGTGTAATTATGAGCTAGCTGCCATCTTTTGAAATCTGCCTAATTGGTCTTTTTATTTTATTTTGATGGGATGAGGAGGCTAAGAGACAGGGGGTTAAGGGTGGGGGTTAGAGGATTGGATCTCTGGGGTCATTGGGGAGGGGGAGCTCTGGGGGCTGTCGTTGCTGTGCTTGCCATTTTGAAACAGCCCGTTGTTTTGTGTACATTATGGTGCTCAGAAACCTCAAAGAATACACATACTGCCTGATTGCACGCGAAGCAATGTTATCTGCCCTTACTGGGAAGGCAGCAGGCAGAGGTCATTTTGGATTAGTCCAGGGACTAAAGTCCTCTTTCTCCAAGAACAGTTTGGTTTTTCCATGCCTCCCTGTGAGGACCAGAGCTTATCATTAAGTGTGGAAAAGGAGTTCTCTCCAGTGTGATTACCCTGCAGGGAGCATTTTGCCAATCTTTTCTCATGACTTCTCTGTTTTTATTAAAATGTTTAATGACTTGAAGGAATCAGTGACCCTTAACAGCATAATGAATGGCCTTGCCTGCTCTGACAGGAGAGGGGGGGGTTGGTGGGTGGGTGGGTATGGAGGAGTTTGGCAGTGAAAGGCACTGTAGCCAAAGCTATACTGTAGGAACATTTTTCCTTTTGTAGACAAAGTCTCATCAGGCAGGCATAGCTGCCACTTTGTCTCTAGAGGGTGGGTAAGCAAAACAAACAGTTAGGATCTTGATGGAAAAATGGATTATTAAACCCTAAGGACATACAAAGACTAGTTAAAGGATTTGTTCTTGGCCAGATTGAGAGCATAAGCTCAATCAAAGTACTTGTAAAGCCCAGTAACAATGATTGCTTGAGATGGTCTATGAGAATATTCACGAGAGGTCTAACTTGACTTTAGTCTGCCCTGTCTGCGGTATAAGCCAGTCCAGTCTAGTCTGGTTCTGTAGACTCTTCACCAACCATGCTAATCTGTAGAGAGAGACAGAAGAACATCTGTCACTATGTTTTGACTAGAAAAGCTTCCATCTCTCCCATGTGTGCTCTAACTGATTAAAGACAAAGACAGGCCTTTTGATTATTGCCTGGGTTCATCTTTTTGGGTTTCCACTCCCAGCAGGTGAGACTGGCAGTCAGTGGGCGGATCATAGACGCAAAGCATCTGTAGATCAAAACGGATAGTTATTGCTCTGACGTTGTGTGTATGTTTTAACCCTAGCTAGCTTTTGAACAGTGCTCATTACAATGACTTGGGATTTTCTTTGTTTGTCAAAGCTTCTTCTGTCAGAAAGCTTGAGTACCCGCAGCATAATATGAATGTTTTTGTAAGGCATGGACCATTTCTCAAGTTGATTCATTGTAAACAAACATCTGTTATGGCTGTAGTTGTTGGGCTGTGGTCTGATAGCTTAAGGTGTGTTTTGATTAGATCCAGGCATCTTGTCAGTGCCCTCAGTGAGCAGTCCTCTCTCTCTCTCTGCCCATTTGTCAGCCCACCCACACCCATTAAAACCTGTCAGACACTGTTCAGGGTAAAAGAGCAGGCTTTATGGGAAGCACAAAGTCTAACATGTCATACAGAGGAACTGTATTTTGTCGTGAAAGCATTTATTCCAAATTCAAGGCCATCCAATGTGGTATTCCACAATTAATAAACATTTATTTTATTTTACATTATGATGACATTTACATGCAGAGCACACAGCGGGCATATCAACGTAAATATTATTGTTGGATATTAATAGAGGCAGACTAAATAATGATCTCTGATGCAGCCAATACAAAGTGTCAGTGGTGTGGGACGGGAAGCCCAGGAATGGGGCATTTTGTTGACGAACATCTGTATGGACAACTGACGGGAGAGATCTGTCTGTGCACTCTGCCTCACTAACTCTGTGTGTGTGTGGTGTGTGTGTGTATATATCACACACACACTAGAAGTCAAGGTTGGCCAATGTTCCCCAGGGTTATCCAGTCGGTGTGTGGGATGAGGATAAGATAAGGCCCTGTTTACTTTTCATGCTCCCTCGGCTATTGCCAGGCTCCATGCCCAAAGCACGAGCAGTGATTTTACCTTGGCACCTGTGCAAGGACAGGGTTGAGGGAGCCCAAGGCTCTGTACCAAGGCTCCCTACTGTGAGAACCGTTAATGATGCCATGACAGAACTGAACGAGTTCATGGGATTTATGATAATCCTACATGGGCTGTATGTTCAGGTTACCTACTCCCCCCAAGTTGACAATGTGTCTGTGGTAAAATATATATTTTTCTTTCATTCTAGTGGAGAATTGTATTTTTGGTTTACGATTTATTTTTTTGCTTTTGCATGTACTTGGCCAAGGTCTAAAGAAACGTTTAACTGAATTTGAATACTCTACTGAGTCTAGGCTTCTCATACCCTCCCGCTCTCAAAATGCGTCTGCCAGAAGTCTCTCGAGGGATATTCATATCGACCCATTGTATTTATTTTTCCATACATTTTCGAGCAAGTGCATGCATTGTATAGAAATAACAATCCTCCAAACCCTGCTTAACACCGTTGTAATACCTTTTTATAGAAGCTAATCTCAATGGAAATGAGGCTCATTGTTGTCGGCCTCAGGCCTTGTGCACGCTCATTGTGTGGAGCAGAGCTGTTCTGGGTTGTTTGGATGTCCTGCAGTTCAACCTTGTTTTCTTTTTTTTGTTCAAGGAAAATAGTGCATAAGAGGAAAAAAATCTGTCTCTCTCAAACCATGTTCTGATACCAATTATGGAAACTATTATAGAATTTAAACAGGATGGCTCTTATCGGCTAATCCGGGAGTAATAGATTCCATTAAAAATGCATGGGGGGGTGCAGAGATGAAACCGGCAGCTGCAGTAGCAGTGCTGTCTGTCAGTCTGTTTTAGACTCAGACCAGACTGCTTGCCCTGTCTCCCTGGCTCCATCGCTTTGGTACATTCAGAGGAGGCCTTTGAGAGTCAGTAGATAGCTTGCAGTCACACTTAAAGACCATCAGTCTGGCATTGCAGGTCATTGATGGAACTTGTTGTTAATACTTTAGGGCTCACTTTTGGCATGGATTATTCACAAAACCTCCTGCATTTTCAGTGCTTTTAAAGCAGTCATTTTACACCCATTTTTACTGTCATCCCCAAACAGAACCTGTGGTTTTGCAGGTCTTTGTGACCACATCACTAATGGTGAGTCTTATCCAATGTTTTTTTTTTACCAGTGTACTGTAACACCGTTGATGCAGGGTGCATACATTTCAGGTTGTAAAGAGCCTGTAGGTGGCTGACCGCTCTTTGCAAGGTTATAGCTCTGCTATTCAGAGTGATGACGCTGTAAGGAGGCCACTCAGTGTAGAGACATAAAGTTAAATTAGGTCAACGTTACTGTATGAAGTTTGTGTACCTCCTGTGTCTGTGTTTGCATTTGGACCTGTCAGGGATTTCACAGTGGTTAGGGAAGGAAGGACGTTAGCACAGCACTCAAATGAATCCAACTAGAGAGTGAAAAGGGCACTCAGCCTAAACCTTTTTTCATGATAATCTAATTATTAACTGAGGATTCTAAGAACTGCAAAGACAAGCTGAGGGGATTGGGGGAGGAATGGGGTGGAGGGGTTGAGGGAGGGGGGTTAGCGAGTTTGTGTTTTTTTTTTTTTTTTTTTGTCTGTGCGTTTTAGTATTGAAAGGAAGAGTCACAGGGCAATGTTACTCTGCTCCAGTCAAGGCCCTGGAGGCCGTTCAGAGGAGAGAAGCGTCTGGAAGGTCAGGCAGATCACCGCCTTTTTATCTGCGTAATTTCCATGTAAAAAGACCCATGAGCACCAACGTGAAGTTCATAAGAGGATATCAAATTGGGTGTCAAGTGAAGGCTGTCTATATTTTGAGGAAATTATACATAGATACATTTTTCAACCATTTTCCATCTTAAAAATAAGGCAATGGCTTTAATTTCTAGTCAAACAGATAGGAAAGGGGCTCTTAGAAAACATCTACCATGAAAAAGTCTTAAGATAGAAGGGTTGGCTGGAAACGTCATGAAAAATGATGTGCGCCCATCGATGGGGCGGAAGCTGTGATTTGTTATGATTCTGAATGGTCAGATTGCTAGCAACAATGACAGGAAGCTGCCACGTGGGGAATCGTAGGTGGCTCATTTCAGCAAGTTTGTATTATGTGCTTGATACCATGTCTTGTTTTAAGGTGTTTTGACTGATTTCATGTCGATGCCAATAGGGCAAAAATCCGCTAGCTAGTTAACAACAGCAACGATGTATTTGATAGACAGCAAGTGCTCGTTTTGCAAATGTATTTGGAGACTAAATATAATATACATGTCGGCAACAATCTAAGCCAACCCTGTCTGTTTTGCCCCATAGTTGCACACGTGTCGGTTTTGTTTCTAAACAACCAATCCATCTATTAGAAATACATCAAAACACAATAATGTTGAAGCGAAGACCCATGCCAACCAGGGTGACTGTTAGGAAAATGTGACAGCTGACAACGTGACAGGGAATATTTAAATTGACTGGCTACTTGAGACATTTTCTGGACCCATATGCATTGGGTTCATAAGAAATTAAGGCGTTTACCCCCGGTGCTCAGAATGACAGAAATCACATGTCGATTCTGGTAATGCATCTGAACAGAACATGCAACTCATGTAATGAAGCAGCCAATAAAACGTCATTTTCAAACATTTGCCAAAATGCAATTCACGGGAAAACTATGAAAAGAGGGGGGATCTAAAGATGCAACAACTAGGATAGGTTGTTAATATGACTAGGATAGGTTGTTAATATGACTAGGATAGGTTGTTAATATGACTAGGTTGTTAATATGACTAGGATAGGTTGTTAATATGACTAGGATTGGCTTCTGGACAACTAAATAAAGTTTACATGAAAACCAATAGAACAGGAGAGAAATGGCATAGCGGTGGGTCCAATAGTGGAGTAAATGGGGGGGGGGGGGGATAAATTTGCCCAAATGATATAATTACTCCTTGATCCAGAAATAAATAAAATCATTCAAAATACTTCACCAGAAGCATGGATTAGCACAGAGGAATTGAGGATCATTAGATTCTTTAAAAATACCTGTGGATTGTTTCAAATCACAAGCTCGTATGCGTATTTGGGAAGCCCGCAATTTGGGCAGCATGTGTGGCAATAGCCCTAGCTGATTATTGAGTTGCGACTGTACGTGAAAAGCATCAAATATCTGAGTATAATTTCACATTTTGACAAGAAGAGTGTGTGTGGCGACAATATAGGTCAGTCTCTCTCCAGAATGGATCAGCTGTCTCCCGCCAATTATTTCGCTTTCATTGTGTGAATTGTTTGCCCATTTTATTTTTTAATAAATTCCCCATAATATAAACTCAGCAAAAAAAATAAACGTCCTCTCGCTGTCAACAGCGCTTATTTTCAGCAAACTTAACGTGTAAATATTTGTATGAACATAAGATTCAACAACTGAGAAAAACTGAACAAGTTCCACAGACATGTGACTAACAGAAATGGAATAATGTGTCCCTGAACAAAGGGGGGGAAAAATCTAAATTAACAGTCCGTATCTGTGGCCACCAGCTGCATTAAGTACTGCAGTGCATTTCCTACTCATGGACTGCACCAGATTTGCCAGTTCTTGCTGTGAGATGTTACCCCACTCTTCCACCAAGGCACCTGCAAGTTCCCAGACATTTCTGGTTAGAATGGTCCTAGCCCTCACCCTCCGATCCAACAGGTCCCAGGCGTGCTCAATGGGATTGAGATTCGGGCTCTTCGCTGGCCATGGCAGAACACTGACATTCCTGTCTTGCAGAAAATCACGCACAGAACGAGCAGTATGGCTGTTGGCATTGTCATGCTGGAGGGTCATGTCAGGATGAGCCTACAGGAAGGGTACCACATGAGGGAGGAGGATGCCTTCCCTGTAACGCACAGCGTTGAGATTGCCTGCAATGACAACAAGCTCAGTCCGATGATGCTGTGACACACCGCCCCAGACCATGACGGACCCTCCACCTCCAAATCGATCCCGCTCCAGAGTACCGGCCTCGGTGTAACGCTCATTCCTTCGACGATAAACGCGAATCCGACCATCACCCCTGGTGAGACAAAACCAAAAGAGCAAAAGAGCACTCTTTGCCAGTCCTGGGAGTCCTGGCTGGTCCAGTGACGGTGGGTTTGTGTGCATAGACGACGTTGTTGCCGGTGATGTCTGGTGAGGACCTGCCTTACAACAGGCCTACATGCCCTCAGTCCATCCTCTCTCAGCCTATTGTGAACAGTCTGAGCACTGATGGAAGGAATGTGTGTTCCTGGTGTAACTCGGGCAGTTGTTGCCATCCTGTACCTGTCCCACAGGTGTGAAGTTCGGATGTATCGATCCTGTGCAGGTGTTGTTACACGTGGTCTGTCACTGCGAGGACGATCAGCTGTCTTTCCTGTCTCCCTGTAGCACTGTCTTAGGCATCTCACAGTACGGACATTGCAATTTATTGCCCTGGCCACATATGCAGTCCTCATGCCTCCATGCAGCATGCCTAAGGCACGTTCACGCAGATGAGCAGGGATCCTGGGCATCTTTCTTTTGCTGTTTTTCAGAGTCAGTAGAAAGGCCTCTTTAGTGTCCTAAGTTTTCGTAATTGTGTTCTTAATTGCCTACCGTCTGTAAGCTGTTAGTGTCTTAATGGCCTATAGGCAATGAGTTCCATGACCCCCTTTTTCTCTAGCCAACAATAGATCTCGGTGTGTCAATGTGTGCATATGGCAAAGTCACATTAGTTGACTTAACTTTTACATTTGATCATTTTAATTCAATGATTTTGAGAAATGAAATTATTATGATTGAAATAACTGTTCCATGAAAATGTGCGTATGAAAATCATAACTGGCACGCAGAATGGTAGAAATGGTAGGATAAAGCTTCCCCAAACTTGAAACTCATGCGCTGCCTATGAAGTGTTTTTAAATGAATTGCCTCCATGTTTCCATGGTCATATTTTGCCAATAGGCTACATTAAAGCAAGGTAAGACATGCCGAATAATATTAAATAAAACATTCAAACATGCATACTGCCTCCAGCTCACATTGTGTACGGATAAGCCTGACGGTCAAATGTATTTACATCAATCAATGAAAATAATTATTTTGCAATGGGATTTTTTTCTCCTGGTCATTTTGGCCAGGAACGGTTTCATTGACGGCTAACGAAAACCCTGCTGCCAACTAATATCAGCACTTTTATATTTAGTTTTGGATACTTTTTTTGCCTTCTGTAAGTTTTAAGAAGCATTGCCTTGTGCCTTGTAATTCCATGACCAAGTAATCCATGTATCTTAAGATATTTTCACATTTTTCTCCTTCATGAGGAGACAGGATAATGAATGTTCACAGAAGTAAGTAAAGGTAGACCTGCCAATTACTTATTCTTTTTACTGATCTCAATGTTTGTTTCTGCATTATTAAGTGATTAAAATGTGTAGTTCTGTTACCAAATCAGTAACATAATTACGGACAAAACAGTAATGGAATTAATGCAATTGATTTGGCTACAATGGGGAAATCATAGTATTCACAGTTGGGTCTCCTGCTACTGTCCTACCTTCCACTGGCATTCTGTTATGCTATGTTCAGCTCATAACTAATTTCCTTCTGTTGTATGGTCGTCAAAGCGAGAGTGTTGAAACCATCTGGACAACTCCTCCCTCTCTCCAGTTACTGTTAACTCTCCTGGCGCTTGCTGATACGTACCCATTAGCCCCCCCACACACACACTTTCTATTTACTGTAACCAGCATCTGAGCACCGACCAACACAGGACGTCAATGGACATTGAAATTTGGTCAGTCCATCCTGGCTCTGATTTCCATGTCCACAGACGTCTTTTTTTTTTACCATTCCGGACCGGCCTTGATTTCGCGTCAGACATTGATTTTTGGTCTGGACCGGCCTTGAGTAAGCATAGGCCTCCATGATTGGTGACCGGACCAAATCTGAACCAATCATAGACGTCTATGTTTTACATGTTTGGACAGTACTGTACGTGAAGCACAGTAGAGTACAGTAAAGAAAAGTATAGTACAGTAGAGCACACGAGTACAGTATAATGTACGGACCATTATTGTGCTCTAGTGTACTGTGATACATATACAGTGCATTCAGAAAGTATTCTGACCCTTTGACTTTTTCCACATTTTGTTACATTACAGCCTTATTCTAAAATAGATTTTTTTTAAATCCTCATCAATCGCCATACAATACTCCATAATGACAATGCGAAACTATGTCTGAATACTTACGTAAATAATGTATTTATATCTTTTGCTATGAGACTGGAAATTGAGCTCCGGTGCATCCTGTTCCCATTGATCATCCTTGAGATGTTTCTACAACTTGATTGGAGTCCGTCTGTGGTAAATTCAATTGATTGGACATGATTTGGAAAGGCACACACCAGTCTATAGAAGGTCCCACAGTTGACAGTGCATGTCAGAGCAAAAACCTAGCCATGAGGTTGAAGGAATTGTCTGTAGAGCTCCAATACGGGATTGTGTCGAGGCACAGATCTGGGGAAGAGTACCAAAACAATTCTGCAGCATTGAAGGTCCCCAAGAACACAGTGGCCTCCATCATTCTTAAATGGAAGAAGCTTGGAACCACCAAGACTCTTCCTAGAGCTGGCTGCCCGACCTGACTTAGCAATCGGGGGAGAAGGGCCTTGGTCAGGGAGGTGATCAAGAACCCGATGGTCACTCTGACAGAGCTCCAGAGTTCCTCTGTGAAGATGGGAAAACCTTCCAGAAGGACAACCATCTCTGCAGCACTCCACCAATAAGGCCTTTATGGTAGAGTGGCCAGATGGAAGCCACTCCTTAGTAAAAGGCATATGACAGTGACAGTCCACTTGGAGTTTGCCTAAAGGACTCTTAGACCATGAGGAACAAGATTATTAGCCTGGTTCCTCTCTAGGTTTCTTCCTAGGTTTGGGCCTTTCTAGGGAGTTTTTCCTAGCCACCGTGCTTCTACACCTGCATTGCTTGCTGTTTGGGGTTTTAGGCTGGCTTTCTGTACAGCACTTTGAGATATCAGCTGATGTACGAAGGGCTATATAAATACATTTGATTTGATTTTGATTTGATTATCTTGTTTGAGGAAACCAATATTGAACTCATTGGTTAACTGATTTGCCTAGTTAAATAAAATGTAAGAATTTGTTCTTATTTACAATGATGGCCTAAAAATCCCCCCCGGCTAAACCCTACCCTAACCCGGACGATGCTGGGCCAATTGTGCGCCGCCCTCTGGGTCTCCCGATCACTGCCGGTTGTGATACAGCCCGGGATTGAACTTGGGTCTATCGTGATGCCTACTAGCACTGCGATTCAGTGCCTTAGACGCGGGAGACCGAGTGGCTTCAGGACAAGTCTCTGAATGTACTTGAGTTGCCAAGCCGGAGCCCAGTATTGAACCCGATCTTACATCTCTGGAGAGACCTGAAAATAGCTGTGCACCGACGCTCCCCATCCAACCTGACAAAGCTTGAGATGATCTGCATAAAAGAATGGGAGAAACTCCCCAAATACAGATGTGCCAAGCTTGCAGCATCATACCCAAGAAGACTCAAGGCTGTAATCGCTGCCAAAGGTGCTTCAACAAAGTAAAGGTTCTGAATACTAATGCAAATGTGATGGTTTCGTTTTTATTTATTTTAATAAATGTAAAGAAATGTTTAAATCTTATTTTTGCTTTGTCAGTCTGGGGTATTTTGTGTAGATTTTTTTTATTTACCTTTTATTTAACTAGGCCATACAACTCCATGCACAAGGACTACTTTGAACAATTTACACAACATTTCACAAAAACACATTCACTAAAAGAACTGCGTAGATGCAACGTTTATAGCAGAATTACGGTAAAATCTCCCTCAGTTTTTTTTAATGCATTCACGTTTTCCCAAAGCTCTTAAATATCTGCTTCGAATTTAATATTCAAATATGTCTTCGGAAAGAACGGGGTGTCAGCTATGACATGACACCTTGAGTTTGAAAAAAAATGTTGGTTATTGAACTACAGTAAGTGAAGTGGATTTACACTCGGTAACAGAATTACGGTAACGGAATTTGGTGCAGAATTATATATCATGGGTCCCTGATCTGTACTACACAGAAATTGTTCAGATTTGGACTGGTTGGTCCTGACTAACAAAATTGATTTTGTTTGGGGAAGGAACTCATTAGAATAATAGCCAGTATGTAAAATAATACCTATATATGCAAATTATGATCTTGCATATTTCTAACTTTGTGTACCTATTCAGCATACATCACCATGAAGAGAATGGCATTTATATCCATAATTCTACATTTCTGTGTAGTACAGATCAGGGACCCATGATATATAACTCTGCACCAAATTCCGTTACCGTAATTCTGTTACCGAGTGTAAATTCACGAACTCTGCCTGAAACTAATCCTGGACCTGCGGGAGTAGCGGATCCAAGACCCAGAGTACAAGGTGTTGTGACACGGCAGTGTGAGTGGCGTGGAACTTCTTTTTTTTTTTTGTCTGTTGTAAACATGCTAGCTCGCTAACGTAATGTGCATCTTGCTAACCGCAACCTGAAACGATTTTAAGGTCTTGTGAAAGCAAAACTTATTCTGTAGAATTATCACAAACGCTTCCGGAAGCCGAACCAGGGTGCTGAATTTCACATGTGAAAACACCCTAAAGAACATTAGGTCAAAGCCATTGTTGAGTTCCTGCACCTAAATAAACAGTACCAGCGCTTTTTTTCAGTACATGTCAAGCGCTGACCTCCTCCCATAGGGGTGTTTCACAAATGACAGCCAGCCACCAAGTCAACCCACTCTTCATCAGTCGCTAACTGACTCTCATACTGTTGATGGATGCAAAAATCAGGGAGGAAGCTAAGGAGGATACTCTCTTCTGCCAGGTTCCTAGATAAACAGCCAAGGCTTGACCCGAAAGGACAATTGTCTGGTGTTTAGATAAGCAAACAAATTTTGAGGAATATACCTGGCTCATAATGCTAACTGATGTGTTTACGGTCTGTCAAACAAACTATTAGGCTACGTCACTTTCACTGTGTGATTCTGAAAACTGATTTTTTTTTTGCCTGGTGTAAGACCTTTTCAGCCTGACAAATGATTTCAGTAAATCTAAGGCAAACTTTCTAGATAAGAGAGATCAGGTTTATGTGCCTTATCAATTGCTCTCTCAAGGGTAGGCTACCCGGAAGGATAGACTACATGTCCTTGGGGGACCATCTGGATCCAGTAAGAATATAAGAGGATCATTTTTAGACCTCTGTTCATTTAAACCATGACAGCCATCTAGCTCCCCATCACTACCCTTCTCCCTCTCAAAGTGACCTTGTTATCTCCCAATAAACAATCCTCTTTCTTCCCGAGCCCAGGACAAAAGGCCATAACTTGTAAAATGAGACATTTTATTTTCCAATGCCATTCCCGCAGACCCCCCCCCCCCCCCCCCCAAAAAAAAGCCCTTAGCCCATCATTGATGGAGCGGCCAATTTGTCTGCCAAAACGTCCTTATCAGGGGAAACCTTGGGAGACAAAAGATGGAGTGCAGAGCCAGGGGTCTTATCAATGTGGCATACCCTCAGCGGACCTGCATCACGCCTGATAACGCCTCTTATCGCAGCCACTGGTGTCACCCCAAAGTGGCAAGGATTTACTGTCCTTGCCACTCAAACTTTGTCCCCTTTTTATTTTTTTATTATTATTTATTTTTTATCCATCACTGTGGAGACCTTGCAGACAAAAATAATAGGGAGCATAAAGCTCCCATGCGATTGGTTGGCAGAAGAAGAGGAGGAGCTGAGTAGATCTATGGGATTAAGCTGAGGTTTTTAAGTCAAATCAGGAGCTGAGGTACATATTGGCTGGTGTTAAACTGCATGGTTAATTTGAGAAAAATCTGGTCAGCACTCAGCAGTTGTTTGAGGTTTTGTGAATGTCGGCAATGCTAACAAGAAAAAAATAAAGCAGGTGGGGAATTGGATAGATGACCATGACCATGCTTGAAATCCCAATTGGGTCATAGTCATAAGTCATAAGTAGAGCTGTGTCGATGACAGTTGTCTTCTTGCTGGCAGATGGCTGCCTGATTGACAGTTTGTAGAGACTTCAGATATCCTGGGTTATAGTTACAGTTTTAACAATGTGAGCTGTTGAGTTTCATGTATTTGCATTTTTTTAATGCATCTCATCTAAAGTAAGGAGAACTGATGGGGATATCACTGAGCGAGTAGGAGCTGGAAAAAAGGTCTGACGGGCAATGGAAGGAGCCCTTTATCTCAATGGCACTGGTACTCTCTGAACTCACTTTTTGATCTGTCTATACTCTGTCCTTTTTAACAGGCAGTCTAATTGAGAATGCAAAAGTACTTTCAGAGCCCTAAAATAACTGTTTATTTTACTTTTACATTTTGAGGGGACGAAAACAACATTCTGCCAGTTCCTTTTTCTAGCTTCCTTTTTAATTTAGCTTAAATAAAGCAGCGGCCTCTCTCTGTGAATAATGCCTGCCTTGATGCATTTTTAATCGGGAGGAAATTGGGAGAGTAATGGCAGTTATTCTGATACCCGTCTCTCTCATTTTTCGACAGTAAAGTAGTGGAGGCATTTCCCTGGAGATTTCTCTTTCTCTGTGCCTTTTCTCCTCAACCCTCTTTTGACAAATGCGTGGTAATGGAAGGGTTGTTGTGAAATTGGTATTCTTTTCAAAATGGAGTCTGACCATAGAGAGGCTTTTAGCTTGTCAGCTGTGTGTGATCAGATGAGAGAGCGAGAGAAAGAGGCTGTGCTGGGTGGTTTGAAGTGGGGCTGTCACATTGTGAGAGGAGAGGCAGGTGGGGGAGGAAGAGAGGACGAAAGGGGTGAGAGAGTTGGGGGGGGGGGGGGTCTCCAGGCACCTGACTAGAATGAAAGCCACTCTGTTCCTCCTTTCTTTTGGGGTGGAGGTAATCATGTTTCTGTAGCCAGTCACTGAGCTCTCTATCCTGTGGCTGACTCACTTAAACTGGCCTGTGGACATTGAGGGAGAAATGAAAACAAGCCAAAGAATTGTAAAAGAAAAGAGGAAGACAGGGAGAATAAGGAAATGAAGCCGCTCTGAGACAGCTGTGTGCAAGACATTCACTTGAATTGAAACTTCAGGGGTGCTGTTTCTTTGGATAGAAGTAAAAGATTTGCTGACCATACAGTACCATTTAGATGTTGTTGCCGGTATATAGGCCTATGCACCTATCTATAGAGAGTAGAATATAGTACTCTGCTTAAGTCTAGTATTCAAAATGATAACTATAATAGTATTCAGCTATGATAACTATAATAAGATACTGGGGTAAAACATTTCTTAATCATACACAAACACACCTACACTCCCCTTCCATATGTATTTAGACAATGAAGCTAAAATTGTACATTTGGCTAATATATTTCAGCATTTTGGATTTGATCAAATATTTCACCTTTTTATTTGAAGGTATTTTCATGTATCTGTTTTACCATTTGGAAATGATAGCACTTAATTCAACTAGTCCCCACCCCATGTGAATAAGTCATAAGTATTTGGACAAATTCACTATTAGTGCATCAAAGTAGTTAAAAGTTCAGTATTTGGTCCCATATCCCTTGCACACAATGACCCTCAAGCTTGTGTGGCGAGAATCTCGTTGGATGCATTTGCAGTTATGTTTTTGCCCAATAGTAACAGAATGGTGAATGAAGACTGGGAGTAAGTTTCTTTCTAAGTGAGTAGATAAGATGTTTCTGAACACTTCTAAGTTAACCCTGATAATGCCGTGGGACTGAATGAATCATGAATATTTATGAGTGAGATGCTGTTAAGAGGCTACACCTCTCACATTGACCAATATGACCACCCTCCATTTGAAGACGTCGTAAGTGCTTTCATTTCTAAATGGTAAAACCGATATGTAAGAAAATACCCTCAACATTCTGTACTGTTGCCTAATATGGAACATTCTATCTCAAATTCTGGGGCATAGAGCCAAATATATATTTTTTGCTTCTGTAGTGCCTTCAGAAAGTATTCATACCACTTGACTTATTACACATTTTGCTGTTGCAGCCTGAATTCAAAATTGATTATATTGTTTTCTCATCCCATAATGACATTGAAAATATGTTTTTAGACATTTTTGCAAATGTATTGGAAAAATAAATACAGATATCTAATTTGCATAAGTATTCACACCCCTGAGTCAATACTTTGTAGAAGCACCTTTGACGGTGATTACAGCTCTTGAGTCTTTTTGGGTAAATCTTTGCACACCTGGATTATACAATACTTGGCAATTATTCTTTTGAAAATTCTTCAAGCTCTATCAAGTTGATTGTTGACTTTATTTTTTTCATTAAACTAGGCAAATCAGTTAAGAACCAATTCTTATTTACAATGACGACCTACCAGGGAACAGTGGGTTAACTGCCTTGTTCAGGGGCAGAACGACAGATTTTTACCATGTCAGCTCGGGGATTCGATCCAGCAACCTTTCGGTTACTGGCCCTACGCTCTATCCACTATGCCAGCTAGTGCTAGAAGACCATATTCAGGTCTTGGCATAGATTTAAGTCAAAACTGTAACTAGGCCATTCAGGAACATTCAATATCATCTTGGTAAGCGACTCCAGTGTAGATTTGGCCTTGTGCTTTAGGTTATATTCTGGCTGAAAGTTGAATTTGTCTCCCAGTGTCTGTTGGAAAGCTGACTGAACCAGCTTTTCTTCTAGGATTTTGCCTGTGCTTATGGCTGTTACATTTTTATTTACGTTTTTTACAAAACTCTAGTCCTTGCCGATGATAAGAATACTAATAGCATGATGCAGCCACCACCATTCCTGAAAATATGAAGTGGTACTCGGTGATGTGTTGGATTTGTCCCAAACAGTGCTTTGTATTTAGGACAAAAATGAACTTTCTTTGCCACATTTTCTACAGTTTCGCTTAAGTGCCTTGTTGCAAACAGCGTGTTTTGGAATTTTTTTCTTTCTTTTCACTCTGTCATTTAGGTGAGTTTTGTGGAGTAACTACAGTGTTGTTGATCCATCCTCAGTTTTCTGAAATCACAGCCATTCAACTCTGTAACTGTTTTAAAATCACCATTGTCCTCATGGTGAAATCCCTAAGCAGTTTCCTTCCCCTCCGGCAACTGAGTTAAGAAAGGACGCCTGTATCTTTGTAGTGACTGGGTGTATTGATTCACCATCCACAGTATAATGAATAACTTCACCATGCTCAAAGGGATATTCAGTGTCAGCTTTTTTATTTGTCCACCTCCTCACTTGTCTTTGTGGTTGAATCTGTGCTTGAAATTCACTACTCGATTTGAGGGACCTTACAATTATTTGTATGTGTGGGATACAGTCATTCAAAAATCATTTAACCACTACTAATGAACACAAAATGAGTCCATGCAACTAATTATGCACTTTGTGAAGCACATTTTTATTCCTGAACTTATTTAGGCTTGCCATAACAAAGGGCTTGAGTACTTAAGCCATTTTAATTCTTTTGGATTCATTTCTAAAATGTTCTACAAACAAAATTCCACTTTGACATTATGGGCTATTGTGTGTAGATCATGGACACTCTCAATGTAATACATTTGAAGTTCAGGCTGTAGGCTAACACAACAAAATGTGGGAAAAGTAAAGGGGTTTGAATACTTTCTGAATGCACTGTACATATGGAGGGGAGTGTATCCTTGTGTGTGCCGAAGCCATTTGGGCGAGAGGGCTGCTTTTGGCTTTTCACTCCTGATCTATATCAGCATCAATTCATAGAGACATTCTAGACTTCCTGAACTCCAGGCTAGTGACTGGGTAAAGGATACAGCCGACAGCAACAACAGGCCATGTAAATGCGCTGTGTTATTTGCAACAGAGTAAGATGGAGAGCAGAAAAGACCCATCATAGCATCTGAGCAGAGTGGGGGAAGTTGACTTGATGTTAAGTGATATTACATTCTTAGATGTGTAGCCTCTGTAGTTTGAAGGGGGGGGGGGGTTGCTGAGTTAGAATATGGTGTTACAGACCCGAGTGGGATTTTTTTTTTTTTTTAAATGTAGGGCTTAAAAGGAAACGGGAAACTCCTGAGGGGCAAAACATCCATCAGCATGGTAGCAGTTTGCTTTCAGGGCTTTGACTTAAGATTAGATAAAAGGTTTTGCATTCAGTTCAACTGCCAGCTGCTTATAATTTAATACATGATAAAAAGTCTAACTGGTGTGTTTTTTTTTTTCTCTCGGTCTCTCTCAGGATCCCCCAAGGTCCGAGTGGCTGTAGATCCCAGAAAGCAGCAGCCATGTTAGCCTGCCTACAGAGACGGCAGCAGAACCTCTCATCTCAGCGTCTGGTCTGCAACCCCAAGATCCTGGATGCTCCGCAGCAGCAGCAGCCCAGCACACGACAAAGTGAGTCCCCGTGTCTCTGCTCTCAGCAGCGCAGGACAAATCAAATCAAATGTGTATTTGTCACATGCGCCAAATACAACAGGTTACCTTACAGTGAAATGCTTACTTACAAGCCCTTAACCAACAATGATTTTTTTTTAAAAGTGTTAAGTGAAAAATAGAAAATAAAAGTAAAAAATAATTAAAACAGCAGCAGTAAAATAACAATAGCGAGGCTGTATACAGGGGGTACCGGTACAGAGTCAATGTGTGGGGGCACTGGTTGAGGTAATTGTGGTAATATGTACAGCAGCAGTGTAAAAGAGGGGTCTGTGTAGCTCTTGGATTAGCTGTTCTTATGGCTTGGGGGTAGAAGCTGTTAAGAAGCCTTTTGGACCTCGACTTGGCGCTCCGCTACCGCTTGCCGTGTGGTAGCAGAGACCACAGTCTATGACTAGGGTGGCGGGAGTCTTTGACAATTTTTAGGGCCTTCCTCTGACACCACCTGGTATAGAGGTCCTGGATGGCAGGAAGCTTGGCCCCAGTGAAGTACTGGGCCGTACGCATTACCCTCTGTAGTGCCTTGCGGTTAGAGGCCGAGCAGTTGCCATACCAGGCAGTGATGCAAACAGTCAGGATGCTCTCGATGGTGCAGCTGTAGAACCTTTTGAGGATCTGAAGACCCATGCCAAATATTTTCAGTCTCATGAGGGGGAATAGGCTTTGTCGTGCCCTCTTCACGCTGTCTTAGTGTGTTTGGACCATGATAGTTTGTTGGTGATGTGGACACCAAGGAACTTGAAGCTCTCAACCTGTTCCACTACAACCCCGTCGATGAGAATGGGTGCGTGCTCGGTCCTCCTTTTCCTGTAGTCCACAATCATCTCCTTTTGACAACAGCCTCTGACTCTACATTTCACTACAGAGACCCATTTTGTTTAATTTGTGGCGCTGTGTTTGTATCTCTGTGTAGTGACAGTCAGATTTTGCGAAAGAAAGCCCTGTATAAGATTTTTAGGGGGAAAGTAAAGTTTCACTTTACATACACAACTGTAGTTTAGTTCAGAGAAGTAGAGCGTTGCACCCGGGTAAACCAGACTCTCCTGTAGCAACCATTTGTACCACAGTGCCTCCATCTGATGGAGTTGATTGGCTTCAATTATGCCACTCGTCTCTCTGCTGCATTGGAGGTGTGGAGTTCTGCCTGCAGGGCTACGGAGCAGGAGACCACAGGGCTGTTCTGTGGTGAGGAAGGGCAAGTTCACCTTGGCCTATCTACCGCTGCCTGCCTGGCTGTCTGGCCTGCTGAAGAGAACCGTGCAGGGTTGATATCTCCCACTCAGATCTATGTGGATCCTCTGTGTCTTATCACCGGTAGTCATCTTGCACTCTTTCATTTCATTCTTAAGAGCACTGATCAATGATGGAGCGGAACGCTGTTATGTTGGCTGGCCCGGTTGTTGTTGCTGATGATGATGATTTGCCCTGCCAAGGGCATACTAGCACACAACCCCCCACCCACATACCTTCTCCTAGTCAGCCCTGAACTTTTGCCAATATAACTATTTTACACTTCTTACCTTATTATATGCCTCTTTCACACGTACTTGCACGCTCTGCCATTTTAACTCTAAACACAGTGCTTACAGTTTATTATTCAGGTGTTTTCTGCTATTTATGCTGCTTTTTGCAGCATTATATGGCTGGTACACAGTCAAAGAAAACCCTGTTGTCATGGCCACTCTCGCTCTGAGACCTAAATGACATAGGGGAGAGTGGGGTATGTTGAGGTGTTTTTTTACATTCAGCATCACTATGTCAAGGAAAATATATTATTATTTCTAACAAATACAGTACCAGTCAAAAGTTTGGACACCTATTCATTCAAGGGTTTTTGTTTAGTTTGACTCTTTTCTACATTGTAGAATAATAGTGGAGACATCAAACTATGAAATAACACATGGAATCATGTAGTAACCAAAACATATTTGAGATTCTTCCAAGTAGCCACCCTTTGACTTGACAGCTTTGCATACTCTTGGCATTCTCTCAACCAGCTTCATGAGGTAGTCACCTGGAATGCTTTTCCAACAGTCTTCAAGGAGTTCCCACATATGCTGAGCACTTGTTGGCTGCTTTTCCTTTACTCTGCAGTCCAACTCATCCCGAACCATCTCAATTGGGTTGGGGTCGGGTGATTGTGGAGGCCAGGTCATCTGATGCAGCACTCCATCACTCTCTTTCTTGATCAAATAGCCCTTACACAGCCTGGAGGTGTGTTGGGTCGTTGTCCCAATTCAAGTGTGCCTTGAATTCTAAATAAATCACTGACAGTGTCACCAGCAAAGCACCATCACACCACCTCCTCCATGCTTCATGGTGGGAACCACACATGCGGAGATCATCTGTTCACCTACTCTGCGTTTCACAAAGACACGCGGTTGGAACCAAAAATCTCAAATTTGGACTCATCAGACCAAAGGACAGATTTCCACCAGTCTAATGTCCATTGCTCATGTTTCTTGGCCCAAACAAGTATCTTTTTCTTATTGGTGCCCTTTAGTAGTGGTTTCTTTGCAGCAATTTGACCATGAAGGCCCGATGAAGGCCTGATTCACGCAACAGTTGATATTGGGACGCATTTATTTGGGCTGCAATTTCTGAGGCTTGTAACTCTAATGAACTTATCCTCTGCAGCAGAGGTAACTCTGGGTCTTCCTTTCCTGTGGCGGTCCTCATGAGAGCCAGTTTCATCATAGCGCTTGATGGTTTTTGCGACTGCACTTGAAGAAACTTTCAAAGTTCTTGAAATGTTCCTGTTTAAAGTAATGATGGACTGTCGTTTGTCTTTGCTTATTTGACCTGTTCTTGCCATAATATGGACTTGGTCTTTTACCAAATAGGGATATATTCTGTATACCACCCCTACCTTGTCACAACACAGCTGATTGGCTCAAACACATTAAGAAGGAAAGAAATTCCACAAACGTACTTTTAACAAGGCACACCTGTTAATTGAAATGCATTCCAGCTAGTTGAGAGAATGCCAAGAGTGTGTCATCGAGGCAAAGGGTGGCTACTTTGAAGAATCTCAAATATAAAATATATTTAGATTTGTTTAACATTTTTTTGGGGTTGCTACATATGTGTTGATACATGATTCCTATCTTTGCTGTATGCCTTCATTCAGACTTCTCTGCTCAATATCACTTACCCTTATTTCTGGAACAGGGCTTTCGTTTTGTTGTGCCAATTCGTAAGCAAGATTTCTGCATTTGAGGCTACTAGACCCGCTGCTTGTTTTATGGGGCATGATGATGTCTGCTCTGTAACAATAAAAATTCACTGTTGAGTTCATATGCATGACACACAAAAATACTATGCATATTATACATAAAACTGACAATGTCATCCATTATCTGTATGGGATATGGTGGCCATTGGCTCAACTTATCCTAAGGCAAATATTTAGACTATTATCCCACACAGCTTCAAGGATGCACTTTCATGCTGGGTTTAGGACCTCATATTGTAGCTTATAGAGACCCCAACTGATGTATAAAACGATCTACTTTGGGTTTAGATACAAGCATCATGAAACCTATAACACACAAAATTCATTTGACTTTGTAAAAATCTGTTTACCACTTTTCCCCATGTCTTCCTTCATAGTCTCCACGAAATGACCTCTTCCTAAATATTTGGTCACATGATTCATTGTGTGTATTGTTTCCTACAAACAAAGGGTGGCTCAACTAACCCTTTGGCTCAACTTACCCCGCTCTCCCCTATGTAACATAAGCTAGAGATGACCTCATTCCCTAACCAATTGAGGATCTTCCTTTTGAACTTGGATCAAAGAAAATGCTTGCTCAAGCACATGTGTTAATCAGTTGATAAGTGATTGCAAGCCATGTTATCCATGTCATAAACAGAGGTTTCAAAAGACCGTGTTTATTATTCCCACTGCCAGTGCACATTATTATCACATTTAATGAGAGTATATGTTGTGGCAGTTGTCGGCTGATGAAACCAGCACAGGGCATTCTGAGTTTACGTGTCATATTTCCATGATTCAATTCAGAGATAATGTTTAATCACTGTGTTTTATACTGACTTCTGTGGAAGTTTATGACATAAATTTATGGGAAACCGCATATCACGCTGTGCCTATCCCCACATAGCTAGCGTAATAACATATTCAATTTTTTTATTCGTGATATAAATTGCCTATGGAAAATGCATAAATCGTCTGAGTGATTAACCTCTTGGCCGATGAATAATTGTGTGGAGACTTTCAGACGAAATGCAAGCTGATGGATTTGTAATGTATATTGTATTTCTCTAGCTTCACTTCCCAGATTTGGGCCATGAAAACAAATCCTGTGTATCCCTCAGCTTTCCTTCACATTGAAACCTTCCACTAATGCTCTCTGGGAGACTAGCAGTCTCATATCCCCATGTCCCTCATCTCTCTCCCGGGGTGAAACACCCCTTTTTGTCTCTCATTATTAAATATTAATTGGGAATCAGTAGAGCACTTGTCTGCTAAATGCTGGAACAGAAGGACCTAGTTTGCCTCAGGCAGAACCACGGGCGCCTTTCACATCCTGTTTACCTGCAGGAATCATTCCTCCCTCCCGGAGCTGTGTGTGTGTGTGTGTGTGTGTGTGTGTGTGTGTGTGTGTGTGTGTGTGTCAGTGGCGTACTACAGCTAATTTCCTACAATTCTACACATTTTGCAATGAGGCTGAGAAGATGTTCGTTTTACAGCTTTTCTTTGTCACTGCTTCTGACGTGTTCATATGCTATCGGGGGGGTGTCTGTGGGGAGCAGCATCCATCCCCCCCTTCCCTCCAGCACTAACCTGACATTTCAAGCACATCCATATGAAACAAACTGCTCTACTGATTGGAGCCTGCTGGTTGGACTTGATTAGACCCAGAATAGTTCTCTAAAAGGTTTTTGAGTTTATGTTTTTCCCATTGGGATTCTGTGTTGAAAGGGTGGTTTTCACACAGATTTTTGTTGAAAAGCTTTCACAGAGGATGGAGGTTGCAGGTTTAGACATCCATTAGAATGGTTTGTCGGTCTGTGGTTTGGTTTCACAGAGGAATCCCTGACAATGACAACCCATCTCTTAAATATGAGGAAGTGTGTATGTGTGACTGAGTGCGACGGTTTATGTGATGAAAGTTAATGAGTGCTCTGCTTTACTCTGCTCTTGGCCTGAACGGCAGATCAGAGCCGGGAATGCTTTTTCCCACGCTTCCGGCCTGTCTTTCCGGAGGGCTCTTTTAGAGCGGCGCACTGCTTTCCCCGGGGCTGCTGAGCAGAGTGGCACAGAGACAAATGGGGAGTGACACTCGCGTAAAGAGTTACCCGCCTGTGTCTCTTCAAGCACAAATAACTAAGTGTTCACCACTGAGGTTATTCTGTTCCACGACCAACACCCCTCATGAAGAGATTAGAGAGAGAAAGCGAGGGATGGGATGTTAATGGGTTGAATGAGTGCAGTTTCTCTTCATGTGTGTATGAGAGCGGGCGGCCTTATGTCCCACCCGGGACGAAGAGGACTAACTAATGAGAGCGAGGGAGTGGTAGACTGAATGGAGTGCTAGGCTCTGTGTGTGTGTGTGTGTGTATCAGTGCTTTGTCTTTCTCTCGTTCTGTGTCTTGGGGCTGATGAGCCTCTGGTTTGCCAGGGTCAGGAGCTCAGGAATAGTAACCTCGGTGGAGTTGAGTATGTAGGTCTGCACACAGAGGACTGGAACACAGGGACTCTGTCCAGCCTCTCTACTCTCACTCCGGATCTATGTGAGGAGGCCTCCGCCTCGACCCAGCTAACCTCCTCAGACTCCATTAATATTAATGCATGTTAATATGGATACAGAGGTGAAGAGCGCTGCAGGCGCAGCATCTCAATACCTCTGCTTTATAAGGGCACCGACCTGTGCACAGCTAGACACCATTCAGATGCTCTACCGTAAGATCCAGACGGCGCCCGAGATCCCCACTCCCCTCATGGATATTGAATGCATGCATGAGGTTTCTGAGTTCATTTTCATTCACAGCAGTTACTGTATGCCTCGGTCAAATTGAAAGGAAAGTAAAGTAACCATGTGGAGCTGTATGGTGTACTGTATTGTATTGTACTGTATTGTGTGGGACGCGAGGCAGGTCCAGATAGTCGATACGAAGCGTCCTTGCACTGCCTGAGCAGCAGGGGGGGGTAGTCAATTACAGTGCCTTGGCGCTAGGAGCTGAATGGAGTCGGGGTCAATTAATTACATGGGCCCTAATGAGTGGGCTTATTAGGGCCAACTGTGCTTGTACCAGAGGTTGTCATGGCAACACAGCGGTCTAGGTTTTTAATGTGTTAATCAGCCTAGTTGTCAAGGAGAGTCTGTGGTTGTGTAGGGCAGGTAGGTACGATTAGTGTATAGTGGTGTTGATATTATTAATGTTTGGATCGCCATCGTGAAACACTGGTGTGTAACACGATGTTTGGCAATGAGTGTGTGTGTGTTTGCTGGTGATTTCTGAGAACTGCACTAATTAACCTCCGTGAGTGCTGCTGTGTGGCGCGTCCCCAGTGAGGATTAATCATGTTTATCAAACAAACATTTTAATCTTACAAGCATTTAACACCAAATACCTTTCGCACAACCTAGACTTTTGGGCTTCTTGCCCTGTTTTTCAAATTTGTCTGCTAAGGATCTTTTTGTGATAGTTGCACAAGGACAATCACCAAGCATAGGACTACATTACTGGTTTTCGTGATCATTGTAATGGAGGGAGATGTAAAGGTCATTTTGTTCGGTTCCTTCTGTTGGTCTTGGTGTTTTGTGAGAACCAGAAGAGCAGCAGTTGTTTTCTGTGGAACTGGAAATTCAATGAGCCACTCCAAATGCAGTTTTTAGCCCTGGCTCAGGGGCTTGTTTTGCCTGTTAATCAGTGATTAACTCAAACCGCTCCAAAACAACGAGGTCTCCACTCTGATCTGTGGGGTATTGCATTAAGCTTGACCATGGGAAAAAAGATTAGCCAGCTTCCCGCGACTGAAAGCGTGGTGTGGGATTGTACGGAGGTGGATTCAGTGCAGGGTTACGGAAGACTGTGGCATGGTGAAGAGTACTTTACGCTGTACATCATCTCCCCAATCTGTTTCTCATTGACAGTTTATGTTTGACATATTGTAAACCTTAACTATTAGGCCTACATACATTCATGCATGGAAATGTGTACACACACACCACACCACACACACACACACACACACACACACACACACACACACACACACACACACATACAGATACACGGGATCAGGCTGCTGAAAATTGTTCATTTGATTTCCAGAATGTGCCTGTGGTTAATTTTGGATGGAGAAATTCTAGAGAAACTAGAGGAATAGACTCTGACATCAGACTAGACTGTAGCTCGCTCTCTGGCATAGCTTCTCTTCGGATCCTAAACACTGAGTTCACACTGAGGCAGTTCCTGGTGCACAGCAGCACAGCAATCCACATAATTCCAGGTTTCCACTTTCATTTGAACCACCCTAACTGCTGTGATATGCCATTCGTGCCACTGCCAATGGTATTCAATTGATAAGTGACTTTAATATTTGAGCGGGTGAGTTTCAAACCAGCCGAGGCCTGTGTGTTGCCACATGAGCCCGTTACTGTGGTGGCATGGCCACACTGCGTCTTTGTGCCGCTGACAGGGCTGTAATCTGTGGATTTATGGAGCGAGACGGCCTTTGAAGATGAGTTAGCATTCCGAGTGTTTTTGAAGTGTTTACGGAAAACCAAGCCAATCTGGAGGGATCAGGGCAAAACATTGACTCCATACCAAACAAGGATGGCACCAAAGGCACTCCGTGATTGGTTTCACAATATTTATCTCGCTGTGGTAATTGGGCGCGAGAGATGATTCGGAGCAGAATAGATCGCTCTTTGCGTGGTACAGTACTTCTGATTGATGCTGGTGTGTTGTGATGGAAGATGCCGATGATGCCTTGAAGTGGGTTTCTGTAATTAACCAATAAGTCCTGTATATATGGTCCATGAAGCGGTGAATTGGGAGCATAAACGGTTTGCGGGGCTTCCTGTTCTTCCCAAGTATTCTTTTATTAGCCCAGCACCTGCATTTTGAAGGACGTGTGTATGGCCAATATACCACGGCTAAGTGCTGTTCTTCGCGTCGTGCCTGGATACAGCCCTTAGCCATGGTATATTGGCCATATGCCACAACCCCTGAGGTGCCTTATTGCCTTTGTAAACTGGTTACCAACCTAAATAGAACAGTGAACAAGTATCTTTGCGTCATACCCGTGGTATATTTGCTGACATAGCCTAGCATCCAGGACCCAAACTACTGGGTTTATAATAGATATTATATCACTGAAGTAGGTCAACTCATTAACGTAGAGTAGATTAGTGCTTTCAGGTGAGCACGAAAGCACTAATCTGCTCTAGTTCTAACTGTCGAAGGGTCATGAACTCTCCCTGTTTTGACCAGAAGGCAGTTAAAGGCAGCTCATTCTTTATACACTCCTGGGTCCTTTGTTCAGTGTGACACACAGTATCAAAGCATTCTGCAACGGGAAAAAAGAACATCTCTGCTCATATTGGACAAGTCCAGGCAGTAACTCCCCGTTTTTCAAAAAGTATTCTCCTTACTGAATTAGTTTTTCACCTTAATGAGAGACTTGATGCTCACGCAGGATCACAGGGTTGTTTCGACGTCTAGAGGTTGAGTAGGCATCTGTTTAACACTCCCAGATGTCCTTGTTTTCTTTACCACTGGTGTATAGTGATACATAAATAACTAGTGTTTCTCTCTGTTGTATTTCTCTGTGGAATTCACTCCGGCTGCTGCTGGCACTGCTGCGGTGCTGTTCTGTTCTGTTCCCTTGGCTCCACTGGGAGATGCTTGGATGGATAAAACACTCCACCTCTCCTCTTTCCTCCATTTTAAACACCCAATTGTATTTCCTTTTATGAGATGGATCTTGTAGATTGAATCATTTTCACAGTTGGAGGCTCATTGTGGACCTGAAATGAAATTAACTCCCCAATCAATTCCGAACGGGCACAACAAGTGAGTTCTCCCTTGCACGGCTGAAGTGCCTCTTCAAATGGGTTTTGTTATTGAAAACGAAATGAAGTGTTTTGTTTTTCACGCTCCCTTTGTCGCCTCTCTCGGCCTTGTTCTGTGTGCTGTGGCAGTGATTTTCGCTGACGATAGAGTAGGTTCATTTCAGCACTTTTGGTTTTCATGTCAGGAATTCCATAAGTGTCGTTCAGAGGGGCGGTGGTAATTTCTGTCAGGTGATTTATTGCTTTTAAATGGAGCGCCTTTTGCGCGTCTCCTTTGTCGCTGTGAGCTAAGCAGCCATGAAATTGCCTGAATAATGGTGTTTTAAATCCAATCTTGTTTTGTCCCCTCAGTGTTCCCGTAGACCATTCAATAGCCTTCCCTGTGGAGATTGCTCTTTCTCAGTCTGTCCTGACTTCTCAGTTTAAGCTCCAGGCTTTTACATCGCAGGTAATACAGGTCTGTAAGAGGCTAGCTGAATTTTTACTTTACAGGTAGGCAGCCTTGGAAGATTTGAAAGCGATCGTCATCTTCAAGTCACATTAGAGATGGTTGGATATAGGGCTACATGGTAGAACATGAGTGTTTCTTTTCAATCAGTGAAATTAGAAGATGTAATTACAAGGAATAAAAACATGATTCTCCTCATCATTTTTTTTCAAGGATATTGGCTGTCAGACTGTATGAGAAACCACAACAGCTTTACATTTCTGTTTTCGATTGGCCAACAATATAAACGCATGAGCACAGCTGTAATTTCTTCCCTTCCAGTCCCATCCGCTCCAGCTTTTAACTCGGGTACATCTGACGGTAGTTTCATGGCCAAATGTCACCAAATGAATCCCACTTGAGCCGCTGCGACAAAATTGGCTTTCTCTCTCTCCCCCGCTGACTCCTGCTCCACTCCCTGATTTCCCAGGGTAATCCGATTCTGGGTTGAAATAAGTCCAAATTAATTTTATAAAGCACTGATCAAACAGTGCCGTAGGTGTTTCCCTCCCCCAAATGAGTTTATAAGAGATGCAGATGTCGACTGTTCATCTTCCTAAAGAGGGGGGGAGGGGGGAAACTGGAGAGTGTGAAAGGGAAATGGAGGAGATATTACAATAAGTGTGTTTTTATTGGTCTATTTGTCTCAGCTCTGCTCCTTGGACATTGTGTTCTCTGTTCTGACATGCTTTTGTTTATTTGTTTGAATATTTATCACGAGGAGTGTTTTTGCAAAACAGCTTTTGTGGAAAGGTCAATCGATTGTTTTTATTTTAGTCCCAGCTGGCAAGTATCATCAAGCCTGCCCTTGTACTTTATAACCAGGCACATAGTGTGAGAGAACTCTTATGGAAGTATAACCATTTCCTTGTTTGTTTGTGTTGCAGGTGAGCTGGTCTCCATGAATGGCCCTCGGTATCCTTCCCCTGCAGAGCTGGATGCCTTTGCCCAGAAGACGGCCAGCAGCCCCCTGTCCATCAAGATCTTCCCATCCAACATCAGAGTGCCGCAGCACAAACAGCTGAACAGGACGGTCAACGGCCTGGACACCACATGCACCCAGCACTACAGTCCCTACTCAGGAGGCTACCAGGGCCTACTGGGTGTTGTAAAGGCCTCCGTCTCCGTGGTCAAAGGCGTACTGAAAAACTCTGAGGGCAAGAGGACTAAACATTCCCCCGCCCAAACTGCAGTGGCACCGTACAACCTTTTCTGTAGCAACAGACACGGGCAGCAGAAGAGCTACCGCATAGGCTCCTGCAAGCCTCATGACGGGCCAAATGTGTCTGTACCCTCTAATATCATTGGGGCTGTGTCAGTCATTCCCACCCCGGTAGGGCAGACTCTGGCCCCTCAGCCGGATCTGGATGTCCAGAGCCTGCTGAGGCAGATGAACAGACACACCCACAGCCAGGCCCTGCAGCACGGGGGAGGGGCCCAGCCAAGCCCTTCCCTTCAGGCTGTGGCTGCTGTAGCCTGCTCGGATTCTGGCTTTACGCTGGGAGTAGCGCCCCAGAGCAGTCTGGCATATTCGGGGGCCGTGCTGCCCACCCAGAGTGCAGACATGGCCAAGGCTGGCTACCTGGACAGAGTGGATTATAGCACATGGCAGCACAAACAACAGCAGCAGCACTATCAACAGGGGGCGCTAAGGATATACAACAATGCTCGGATGGGCAGCGGGGGAGGTGCCGTGGTCAGCCGCTCTCCAGAGACTTGTCTCCCTTTGGCCTGCTCGGCACAGCTCTCCTATAGGCCTCATCCCCTCAGTGCAGGCACTAACGGGGCAGGAGCAGGGATAGGGCAGGACCGGGTTAGCTCCTCCCCTCTGAACTGTGCTGCCATGCATGGGGAGTTCTCTGTGGGCCAGTACTTCGCCCCTCCCTGGAACAGTGTTCTGGTCACTCCGGACAGCGACTGTTACAACCCTCAGGAGCTGGTGCCTGGCTCCTCTATTGTCCGGCCCAGAGACATGGGGCTCTCCCACCCTCATCCAAACCATCACCCCAACTGCCAGCTCCACCCCCACCCCCACCCTCACCCCCAGGCCTATGCCACAGACCAAAGCCTGGGCCTCTGTTTTGGGATGCCCAGCACCAGCCTGTGCCACGCCTCTGTGCTGAGCAGCAGCCTGCAGTCTCTGGAGTGCCTGATCAGTGAGATCCACCCACCCTGCATTAAGGAGCGCATGCTGGGACGGGGCTATGAGGCGGTGGGGATGCCCCAGCTACTGGACCACAACCTACAGCACACCCACATTCAGCTGCCTGTGTTCCGATAAGACGGGACATATCCACACAGGGCATACAGTGCCTTCGGAAAGTATTTAGACCCCTTGACTTTTTCCACATTTTGTTACGTTACAGCCTTATTCTAAAAAAAAATGTTTTCAAATAGCAACATTTTTAAAAAATGTTTCCAAATGTATAAAACTTTTAAAACAGAAATATCTTATTTATCTAAGTATTCAGACCCTTTGGTATGAGACTCGAAATTGAGCTCAGGTGCATCCTGTTTCCATTGATCGTCCTTGATGTTTCTACAACTTGATTGTAGTATATTGTGGTAAATCCACCCGTGGTAAATTCAATTGATTTGGAAAGGCACACACCTGTCTATATAAGGTTGACAGGACATGTCAGAGAAGAAAACAAGCCATGAGGTCAAAGTAATTGTCCGTAGAGTTCTGAGACAGGATTGTGTCAGGGAAGGGTACCAAAAAATGCTTACAGCATTGAAGGTCCCCAAGTCCACAGTGGAGAAGAGCCTTGAACATGGAGGTGACCAAGAACCCGATGGTCACTCTGACAGAGCTCTAGAGTTCTTCTGTGGAGATGGGAAAACTTCCAGAAGGACAATCATCTCTGCAGCACTCCATCAGGCCTTTATGGTAGATTGGTTAGACGGAAGCCACTCCTCAGTAAAAGGTACATGACAGCCAGCTTGGAGTTTACCAAAATACACCTAAAGGACTCTCAGACCATGAGAAACACGATTCTCTGGTCTGATGAAACCAAGATTGAACTCTTGAATACCAAGTGTCACGTTTGGAGGAAACCTGGCCCTATCCCAATAGTGAAGCATGGTGGTGGCAGCATCATGCGGTGGGGATGTTTTTCAGTGGCAGGGACTGGGAGACTGGACAGGAAAGAGGGAAAGATGAACTGAGCAAAGTACAGAGATCCTTGATGAAAACCTGCTCCAGAGCACACAGCCAAGACAATGCAGGAGTGGCTTCGGGACAAGTCTTTGAATGTCCATGAGTGGCCAAGCCAGAGCCCGGACTTGAACCCGATCAAACATCTCTGGAGAGACCTGAAAATAGCTGTGCAGCGACGCTCCCCATCCAACCTGACAGAGCTTGAGAGGATCTGCAGAGAAGAATTGGAGAAACTCCCCAAATTCAGGTGTGCCAAGCTTTTAGCGTCATACCCAAGAAGACTCAAAGCTGTAATCGCTGCCAAAGGATGTGTGTCCAATGTGTTGGAGAAACACTGTACACCTGGCGACCGTGTCAGAGTGCATGCGCCCGTCCCGCCACAGGAGTTGTGAGAGCTCGATTGGCCAAGGACATCCCTTCCTGCCAAACCCTCCCCTAACCCAGATGACGCTGGGCTAATTGTGCGTTGCCTCATGGGTCTCCCGGTCTCGGCCAGCTGCGACAACCCTGTATCGAACCAGGATCTGTAGTAACATAGCTAGCAGCAATGCAGTGCCATAGACCGCTGCGCCACTCGGGAGGCCCATTTGCTAAACATTATAAAGAGCTGTTTTTGCTTTGTCATTATGGGGTATTGTGTGGTAGCTTGATGAGGGGGGGAAAAAAAACAATTTAATCAATTTTAGAATAAGGCTGTAACAACAATGTGGAAAAAGTCAAGGGGTCTGAATACTTTCTGAAAGCACTGTTTACTGTATAACAGAAAATATACTGTATAACAGGAAATATACTGTATAACAGGAACTCTATGGATGCAGCGTTTCATTTTGAAGCGACCACCTCAGAATGAGAAATGTACAGTACCTTTTTATTTAGTGTGTATGTGTGGGTTGTATTGGTAGAGGGCTATGTGGTTTGGATGTGACCAAGTGTTTTAAACCTTTAAAGGGTAATGATAATCATGACCTAAAGGGTCATCTCATTTGACATCTTAATGTTTTCATTTCGGAGGGTTTGTTATCCAATCATATCAGTTCACATCTTCTGGAAGTTCCTCAGAAGATTCCAGTGCTGTGCACTATGTCAGAATGGTGTTTTGGGGCTTATTTTCCCATATGTCCATCTTGTTTAATTTTTAAACCATTTCAAAATGTTGTAAATTCAAGTATGGCGAAAAGGTGACGTGCAAGCAATCCTCCTATTGCCCTTTTACAAAGTGCCAAACTGGAACATTTTATACATAGGGGATACAAGGGCACAGCTCCAGGGCTCAAGACTGTCATGCTTTAACCCTTACACTTAATTGACCAATAAAGGTCACTGATTATAATGCACTGTTGTAAGAATGGAAAAGAATAGGTTAGACATGGGGAAAGGTGTCTGGGATCTGTTATTTTAAAATAAACACTTGAATATTTTGTTTGGTTTGTATTTTTGTTTGGCATAACCTGTGTTGGCTGCTAATGGAGCATAATGTATTTTAGATAATGTTTGACATTGTTTTTGTTAATTGTTTTGTCTGATCTTTGATTGATTACTGACTGTCTGTTACCAGGCTGTTGCTAGGCTGCATGTCACAGGCCAGATATCTGCAAGCCATCACCGTTAATGTTTGATCATTTCATTTATTGGCATGACAGATAATTATGTTTTACCCAAAACAGCACAGACTTTGAGGACAGGATGTGCCATTTTGATCATCTAATTTGTTCACATCTTGCTATTTTCTTAGCTTTAGTTGACATTCATCATTCATCCTTTAGGTCTGAATGACAAAAATACTACCTTTATCATCAGGAGTCCCTCAGAGTTTCCCGGTGACAGGGGAACTGTGAAAGTATGACTATCAAATTCCATGGAAGACCATTTGATTTACAAATTAGTCGAGTTCACTGGATAGGTGTCCTGTTTTCACAATCACTGGAGAACAGACATTCCTTATACAGTCACTGCTTTTCTGTCAATGTTTTCTTTCTAAAGATTAGATGTATTTATTTGATTAGTGGTTTATTTGATGGCCTGAGAAGTATGGCTATATAAAGAATCTTTGTCAGCACTGTCTAATATAATTGCTTTTTATTTTCTTCAACCAGTTAGGATTTATGTTGGTTAACAACATAAGTAACCGACTCAATGACTATGAAGTGCAATTATAATATTGAACAGTGAGGCCTCTACAAACATGTTGAAATAACAACATTTACATGAGTACATGTCCGACCCCAGACTCCCATACCCAATCCCCTATTCTTAATTAAGATTGTCAAATAAAAAATCTAAACCCAGCACTTTGTTGTTTTTTGGTGCACAAGTTGAAGTACTGCAGACAAAGGAGGCGGTTCGACTCAACTGCGTTCAGATAAAGTACAATTGCAAGCAAGTGAGAAAGTTCATTAGAGAGTAAAATAAGTTTTCAAGTTCTTCTCTGAAGTGTAATATTTTAATTTTATTATGCCAAGGTGTGTATCATATATAATGCGAAAGAAAATTGCGGAGTGCGGAACGTAGAAAGACCCAACACAAACATTGTTTCACTGAGCCTATTTGACTCCTCTAAATATTATCTAGGCTTAGTACAGTGACCTAAGTATCAAAGGCTAATCCGGTTTCAGTATGACCCAACTGCTAACAACTCAATCAACCCAGCTCACATCTCTAAGTACACGTACTAGATCTCAATGTCGATCTAGTACATGTAAGCGCATCAGGTGCTGCCAATTAAGGTGATCGTCAGTCAGAGTGCCAGCTTGTAGAGCCATGAGGCTGCTGGTTTGTTGGGTGGCCATGAGGGCTTTCCTTTTGGTTTTGAGTCTTTTAGTTTGGACATGCCTTTTTTTGTAATACCTATTTATGTTTCGTCCTCATCTGAACAAATAATAATCTGCTTGGACTGGCTGACCAAAAGGTCAAGAAGGAGCTGACCCTGGACCAACACCTCAGCGCAAACGCTTACGTCACACATTAAGCACACATCAATTCAGGTTACAAGCCATGTAGCTAGGCCTTAGGCATAATGAGTGCAGCAAAATCAGTGGGCTAGTTATTGGTTTTGTAACACTAGGCTTTGGAGAAAGGGGGAGTATACTACATATTGTAAGTGGTTGGACTGTTAATGGCCACTGAGGTTTTGTCATTGAGTGTGAACCCATAAAAAAATTATAGGTTAAAAAGTTTTCTAAACGGCACATCGATTACATGATTATAGCATCATTGTCTAAGGATTTACTATAGATTGGGAAATGGGATACTTTTTTGTTCATTTTGGAAGGGGGGATTCTATTCTCTTCAGTGGCTATTATTACAGTAGCCGCAATGGCTGGAAAAGCTTGAGGTAGCTTGGAGCTAGTGCAACCTTAAAAGAGTCATATACAGTACCAGTCAAAAGTTTGGACATACCTACTCATTCAAGGGTTTTTCTTAATTTTTGAAAACTATTTTCTACATTGTAGAAAAATAGTGAAGACAAACTATGAGAACACACATGGAATCATGTAGTAACCAAAGTGTTCAATCAAAATATGTTTTACAGTGGGGCAAAAAAGTATTTAGTCAGCCACCAATTGTGCAAGTTCTCCCACTTAAAACGATGAGAGAGGTCTGTAATTTTCATCATAAGTACACTTCAACTATGACAGACAAAATGAGAAAAAAAATCCAGAAAATCACATTGTAAGATTTTTTATGAATTTATTTGCAAATTATGGTGGAAAATAAGTATTTGGTCAATAACAAAAGTTTATCTCAATACTTTGTTATATACCCTTTGTTGGCAATGGCAGAGGTCAAACGTTTTCTGATTTTCACACACTGTTGCTGGTATTTTGGCCCATTCCTCCATGCAGATCTCCTCTAGAGCAGTGATGTTTTGGGGCTGTTGCTGGGCAACACGGACTTTCAACTCCCTCCAAAGATTTTCTATGGGGTTGAGATTTGGAGACTGGCTAGGCCACTCCAGGACCTTGAAATGCTTCTTACGAAGCCACTCCTTCGTTGCCCGGGCAGTGTGTTTGGGATCATTGTCATGCTGAAAGACCCAGCCACGTTTCATCTTCAATGCCCTTGCTGATGGTAGGCTTTGTTACTTTGGTCCCAACTCTCTGCAGGTCATTCACTAGGCCCCCCCGTGTGGTTCTGGGATTTTTGCTCACCGTTCTTGTGATCATTTTGACCCCACGGGGTGAGATCTTGCTTGGAGTCCCAGATCGAGGGAGATTATCAGTGGTCTTGTATGTCTTCCATTTCCTAATAATTGCTCCCACAGTTGATTTATTCAAACCAAGCTGCTTACCTATTGCAGATTCAGTCTTCCCAGCCTGGTGCAGGTCTACAATTTTGTTTCTGGTGTCCTTTGACAGCTCTTTGGTCTTGGCCATAGTGGAGTTTGGAGTGTGACTGTTTGAGGTTGTGGACAGGTGTCTTTTATACTGATAACAAGTTCAAACAGGTGCCATTAATACAGGTAATGAGTGGAGGACAGAGGAGCCTCTTAAAGAAGAAGTTACAGGTCTGTGAGAGCCAGAAATCTTGCTTGTTTGTAGGTGACCAAATACTTATTTTCCACCATAATTTGCAAATAAATTCATAAAAAATCCTACAATGTGATTTTCTGGATTTTTTCCCCCTCATTATGTCTGTCATGGTTGAAGTGTACCTATGATGAAAATTACAGGCCTCTCTCATCTTTTTAAAGGGGAGAACTTGCACAATTGGTGACTGACTAAATACTTTTTTGCCCCACTGTATATTTTACATTCTTCAAAGTAGCCGCCCTTTGCTTTGATGACAGCTTTGCACTCTCTTGGCATTCTCTTAACCAGCTTCATGAGGAATGCTTTTCCAACAGTCTTGAAGGACTTCCCACATATGCTGAGCACTTGTTGGCTGAGCACTTTTCCTTCACTCTGCAGGCCAACTCATCCCAATCCGTCTCTATTGGATTGAGCTCGGGTGGTTGTGGAGGCCAGGACATTGATGCAGCACTCCATCACTCTATTTCTTGGTCAAATAGTCCTTACACAGCCTTAAGGTGTGTTCTGGGTCATTGTCCTGTTGAAAAACAAATGATAATCCCACTAAGCGCAAACCAGATGGGATGGCGTATCACAGCAGAAAGCTGTGGTAGTCATGCTAGTTAAGTGTTTCTTGAATTCTAAATAAATCACAGACAGTGTCACCAGCAAAGCACCACCTCCTCCATGCTCCACGTTGGGAACCATACATGCGGAGATCATTCATTCACCTACTCTGCGTCTCACAAAGACACAGCATTTAGAACCTAAAATCTCAAATTTGGACCAGACCAAAAGACAGATTTCCACCGGTCTAATGTCCATTGCTCGTGTTTCTTGGCCCAAGCAAGTCTCTTCTTATTGGTGTTCTTTAGTATTGGTTTCTTTGCAGCAATTCGACCATGAAGGCCTGATTCACGCAGTCTCCTCTGAACAGTTGATGTTGAGATGTGTCTCTTACTTGAACTATGTGAAGCATTTCTTTGGGCTGCAATTTCTGAGGCTGGTAACTCTAATGAACTTATCCTCTGTGGCAGAGTTTACTTTGGGTCTTCCTTTCCTGTGGCGGTCCTCATGAGAGGCAGTTTCTTCATAGCGCTTGATGGTTTTTGCGACTGCACTTGAAGAAACGTTCAAAGTCCTTGAAATGTTCCGGATTGACTGACCTTCATGTCTTAAAGTAATGATGGACTGTCGTTTCTCTTACTTGAGCTATTCTTGCCATAATATGGACTTGGTCTTTTACCAAATAGGGCTATCTTTTATATACCCCCCTACCTTGTCACAACACAACTGATTGGCTCAAATTCCACAAATTAACTTTTAACAAGGCACACCTGTTAAATTAAATGCGTTCCAATGGACTGGTGAAGCTGGTTGAGAGAATGCCAAGAGTGTGCAAAGCTGCCATCAAGGCA
The DNA here is from genome assembly GCF_045791955.1 of Oncorhynchus clarkii lewisi. Lineage (NCBI taxonomy): Eukaryota > Metazoa > Chordata > Actinopteri > Salmoniformes > Salmonidae > Oncorhynchus > Oncorhynchus clarkii. The sequence goes on along the minus strand of NC_092151.1, from coordinate 37,389,767 downwards.
AAGGTTGGCTACTTTGAAGAATCTCAAATATAAAATATATTTAATTTTGTTTAACACTTTTTTTGGTTACTACATGATTCCATGTGTGTTATTTCGTAGTTTTGATGTCTTCACTATTATTCTACAATGTAGAAGATAGTAAAAATAAAGAAAAACCCTGGAATGAGTAGGTGTGTCCAAACTTTTGACTGGTACTGTATATGGAAATACGATTCCATAGGCCTTCCCTCACTCCTCTCCCTGCAGTGTTGCATTTGTGTGTGAAAAATGCATGCTCTCCTCAGGATAAATGCGCAAGAATATATTACTTTTAATAATGTATATTATCCCATTCTTCAGAAATGGGCTAGCCAACTCTGAGCTGTTGAATATTTAGCCTGGAGCCGGAGGTTCTGTGTCTTCAGCACTGGTTTTGCATCATTACCAAAATGTCAGCTCACAAAAGATCTGATGATGTCAGTTAGTTTGGCCATTTTTATTAACGCAAACATCAGAAGGGTTAAACGTCAGTGTAAAGAAAAACTGAAATAGAAAGAAAATCACTTCTGCTTACACGATGATGACCCGTTATTCAGGGCAGGTGGGGCAGAGCCTGTTTTGCTTGTTATTTTAGCATTAATACATAGTTTGCAAACAATGTAAATATATATATATATATATATATTATTGAGTTAATAAAGCTGCATAACAAACATGGTTTCTTTTTGGTTTTCTTGAGTAAGGCAGCTCCAAAATGCAGATGTTCCAGCCTAGCTCGGTGCTTTCTGTGGCGGTGGGGCAAGCCAGCAGAAAATACGGAGCGTTGCACTGTGATTGGCTCAGTGTTCTGTCACTCATGGGGACACTATGTCACCGCCAAGTCTAAGGGTAGAGCTCGAAAATGTAATTCCCTTGAGTGCTGCCATTGTTACATTGCTAAATGTTACATTAGAAGTGTCCATCCAAGAAGGCTCAAGGTCATTGGACACAGATAAAATGATGTCAAATCACGTTATATCTACAGTAGCTTTGATCATATGGATCATACAACATCATACTTTCAAAATCTTAGCTAGCAGTCATCATCATGAATCAAGTCGACAATCTACTGGCAAATTATTTTTAATCCTTGTCATATGAAGAGAAATAATGAAGAGAAATGTTAGATAAAATGTATCGGTGCTCATCAGCCATTGGACATAAAGGCTTACACAACAAGTTGGAAATCGCAAATTCAACAATGAGTGGTTTGGAAGGAGTCAGTGGCTAACTGCAAGTATTGCAAAGCAATCTTTAGAATCCTATTCAGTGGAGTGACTCTGTGTTCCCAAATCTAAGATTAAGGGTCTCTTTTCGTAGTTTTTTTGTAATTATAAACATTCAACATTGGCCATACTGTCAATGAAGCATGATTTGTGGCGCGCTCAAAACAACTATTAACTCGGAACGGTAAAATCTGACTTTAGACAGTTCAAGACAACTGGGAACTCAGGAAAAAGGAGCTACGACTGGGAAAATACGTTTTGAACTTTCATCCAACTCGGAATTGTAAATCGGGAACTCTGGCCTCTTTCTAGAGCTAACACCCGAAGATCACTGACGTCACCATGATTCAACCTTTTTTCCCCCCCGTGTTCCCAGTTGTCTGAAAGCACCATAAATCCAGAGATTGCCAGACTTTAATGACAAAGTTTCACCACTTAATTTGGCCTACTGTTCTGACTTGGTGGTGCATATCTAGCCTATAACCTGTTTTTGAGAAATGTAATCATCGATTATTGTAAGAGCTTTCATTGTCTGCTTATATGTCCCCTTTATTTATCCTACAGTTCTAACTTGGTGTACAGGGAGAACACCGTAAGAATGGCCCATGTTCTGAATTCTGTCGTTGTACATTTCAAACGTGCTGATAGTTATATTGACTACGTTCGTCCGAGCTCGCTCATAAATGTCTTATCGGAATTATGGATTGCCTCTTATACGCTTGTCGTCCCCTTATGCCATAGTTTGTTCATCTCAATTGTCAGTAGAAACCACATTTGTTTAAGCAAGTCAACCATGTCATCTATGTTTTTTTTAAAGGCAGTAAATTATGCTGAATGATCTGTTTCACTGCCAGACAAGGCTCCACTGATAGCCAGGTGTAGCAGTGGTGTAGTGCAATTAATGTTGTGTTGTGTAGTGGCTTTTCTTGCATGCATCCCACATTTTTTTTGCCCCACCAAGATTTACATGCTAAAATTGCCATTGTGCTTACTCATACTGTAAAGTATTCACACCCCATGACTTATACCACATTTTGTTGTTACAGCCCAAATTCAAAATAAAAACATTCTTACCAATCTACACACAATACCACATAATGACAAAGTGAAAACATGTTATTTTTTATATTTGCAAATTTACTAAAAATGAAATACATAAATCTCATTTACATAAGTATTCACACCCTTGAATCAATACTTTGTAGAAGCACATTTGGTGGCGATTACAGCTTTGAGTCGTCTTGGGTATGTATCAGCTCTGCACATCTGGATTTGGGGATTTTCTCCCATTCTTCATTGCAGATTTTCTCAGGCTTTGTTAAATTAGATTGTAAGCAGATTGTCAATGGAATTAGCTGGGCCACTCAAGGACTTTCACATTCTTGTTCTGAAGCCATTCCAGCGTTGCCTTGGCTGTATGTTTGCGGTCATTGTCCTGTTGGAACGCAAATCTTGGACATCTATGGACAGTTCCCTGGACTTCATGGTATGGCTTCTGCTCTGACAACTGTGGACCCTCATATAGACAGGTGTGTTTCTTTCTTAATCCTGTCCAAACAATTTAATTGGCCACAGGTGGTCCAATCAACTTGTATGGACAGCTCAAGGATGATCAAAGGAAATTGGATGCACCGGAGCTCAATTTGGAGTGTAATAGCAAAGGGGTGTGAATACTTATGTAAATTAGATATTTATGTGTTTCATTTTCAATAAATTTGCACAAATCTCAAAAAACATGTTTTCACTTTGTCATTATGGGGTATTGTGTGTAGATGGGTGAGAAACAAAAGATATAATACATTTTGAATTCAGACTAACAAAATTAGTCTGGAATTAATTTGGAAAATTAATTTGGAATTAGTCAAGGAGTATGAATCATTTCTGAAGGCACTGTATGTAAAAAAAGCTCATTCATGTTAGGCGCACAAATGGGGCCGCAATAAATCAGATCGGGACCGCATGTTTGACACTACTGCTGTAAATAGGGGCTGTTGATTTAGCTTTGTTTCTTCAGTGTTTAGGTGCTGAGTAGACCTGTCGTAAAGGTGGAGCTGTCGGTGAGGCCCCGTCTCTGGTCTTTTTGTTTGTTCTTGGTCTTTTGTCTGCCCTGCCGGGAGGCTTCCCTTCCTGTTCCTCCCAGGCTGTCTGTGTCCTGGCTCCTGGCTGGGCTTTGAGGCAGCTGTGCTGATAAACCTGCAGGATTAAGAGGCCTGTTCAACCTGCACAGCACACGCTCACAAAGGATTAGAGGGACAGGAGCCACTCTGTCCTTTAGCACTACCACAGTCCCTCAGGGACAGAGAGGGGAGATAATGGGGGTCGGTGAAAAGGGGAAGGCTCTCTCATTAGAGCGGTCACCCCATTACATTGACTGCATAAAACTATTGGCAATAAAGATGCTAAGTAAATGTAGAGGGTGAAAGTGTTCCAGTATGTTATCAAATACATGCCCTTTTATTTAGAGCACATAAAGTATGTCCAACATTTTTATGTTGTGTGTAAATAAACAGAAGGTGACCTCTATTGGAAAAAAGTTGCAACTGCATCCCATGAGAAGGACACAGTCAATGAATTCATATTTATTTGGTAAATGTCCCCCCCATGAGGTTGACAAGTGAATTGCTTCTTATGACAGGTAGGCAGGAGCTGGTTTTATCCATTGGCTTTTGGTATAAAGTGATGAAGGACACCGTGACTCAATACACAGTACTTCAATTCACATTTTAATGTTTAAAATTGAATATAAATTAGGTTCATCATTTGAAATCTACAGGGTGTTCAGAGATTTGATGTGAGCAATGCACATAACCATATTCCAGGTATATATATACAGTACAAACCCAAGCATGTTTCTTGCAAATTAATAAATATATGCATTGACTTTGTTCTTTTGATTGGCTCAAAACCATGTCACCCGCACTATAGAATGACTCCCCTCAGTTTCCAACAATTAGCACATACATTACAATTTCTGAAATAACCTTTCTGAAAAAAAAATATGCTTTCAAAATAGTATGAAGTATGACAACCCAATAGTGAAGGAAACTGACATGTAAATGTATGTGCCAAATACTGTTTGGCATTGTGTTGACAAAATTGAAGGAACTGAAAATATGGATTCCACTAATGGAAACTCTTACAGACTGAAATCGTTAACCCAAAAAGACATGAAAGAAGTGCAACCCTACACAACTAAATGTTCAGTTGTTCAAACATCACTCATAGACAACTTAAGAACACCTATGTGAGAATGCTACTCATTGACTACAGCTCAGCATTCAACACCATAGTGCCCCTCAAAGCTCATCAATAAGCTAAGGACCCTGGGACTAAACAGCTCCTTCTGCAACTGGATCCTAGAATTCCTGATGGGTAACCCTCCAGGTGGTAAGGGTAGGTAACAACACATCTGTCATGCTGATCCTCAACACAGGGGCCCCTCAGGGGTGCATGCTCGGTCCCCTCCTGTACTCCCTGTTCACTCATGACTGCACGGCCAGGCACAACTCCAACACCATCATTAAGTTTGCCGATGACACAACAGTGGTAGGCCTGATCAGCGACAACGATGAGACCGCCTATAGGGAGGTCAGAGATCTGGCCGTGGTGCCAGGACAACAACCTCTCCCTCAACGTGATCAAGACAAAGGAGATGATTGTGGACTACAGGAAAAAGAGGACCGAGCACACACCCCATTCTCATCGACGGGACTGCAGTGGAGCAGGTTGAGAGCTTCAAGTTCCTCTGTGCTCACATCACCAACAAACTAACATGGTCCAAGCACACCAAGACAGTGAAGAGGGCACAACAAAACCTATTCCCCCTCAGGAGACTGAAAAGATTTGGCATGGGTCCTCAGATCGTCAAAAGGTTCTACAGAGCATGGCCTGGTATGGCAACTGCTTGGCCTCCGACCACAAGGCACTACAGAGGGTAGTGTGCACGGCCCAGTACATCCCTGGGACCAAGCTTCCTGCCCCCCCCCCCCCCCCCCTTTTACACTGCTGCTTCTCTCTGTTGTCATCTATGCATAGTCACTTTAACAACTCTACCTACATGTACATATTACCTCAACTAACCGATGAGCACATACCTACATTTACATTGACTCTGTATTGGTACCCCCCTGTATATAGTCTCGCTATTGTTATTTTACTGCTGCTCTTTAATTACTTGTTACTTTTATTTCTTATTCTTATCCGTATTTTTTTTTTTAAACTGCATTGTTGGTTAGGGACTCGTAAGTAAGCATTTCACTGTAAGGTCTACACCTGTTGTATCTGTTGCATGTGACTAATAAAATGTGATTTGAAGTCACTAAAACCACTAATGGTGGTTATAATCTTTAAAGGCATGGGACAGTTGACTTCCCAGTAGCTACCAGGCAGTGAGGGCATTATCTCACATTTCTTAGCAGAGTTACAGTAGGAATTTTATGAGTCATGTGCAATGCGAATCAATAGCAGGAATATTCTCCCCTCCCACAGAGAAAGAGATGCTGTATTAAAATAACACTGACCAGATCTCAGGATATCACTTCTGAATGTCTCTTACCTGTGGTGAATCATGTGTAACAGCATCAGACCGCACCAAGAGCTGTGCTAGACCTGTACGAATTAAAAAGCACAACACGGAATATGCCACTTTCTGTCCAGCAGCAACTCATCAGGGGCCAAACTATTAACATTCAGTAGGGAGGGTTTTAAAAGGAGGGACAGAAAAGTAATAATAAAAATGGTGCCCCGGATGAAAACGTCTTCTTTGAAATAGAATCCTCAACCCTCAAAAGATGGAATGTCCCATCACCTGAGAGAAAGGACGAAAAACAGAAGACAAAGAAAGTAACAAGCAGGATGCTGCTGCAGTCCGGTTTGGGGGACAACATCACACGCTATAGTCCAGCTCTGCATTCAGCGTTGTGCACATCTCATAGATGGCATCCACAGTGGCTGTGAAATTGACAAGGAACTGGCGTACACTAGCCATGCAGTCCTCCACTGTGACCTCTTGACCTTTTGACAGGGCCTTGATAAAGTCTGACTTGTAGGGTGCTGCAAGCAACACCGCCTGGAGTGGACAGGGAGAAATACAGCTGTGTGTGTGTGTACTCAAATACGTGTATATTTGAGTACATGTTATTTAAATACTTATTTTCTGTGTATTTGAGTATTTTCAAATTATATAGCCTGAATCAACTACTTATATTGGAAGTATTTGAAAGTATAATAATTTCACAAACACTTTACTTGACATCCAATGTCATAACTCAATATGACTAATATTACATCTAAACTGCGGGTTTAGAAGAAATATCAGCCCGCGCAGAGAAGCAATTTTGTATTGTTTTCCCCTTTAGTTAACACTATCAATGTTTTGCTCTACTGTGGGAATTTTGGTCGAATCAACGCAATATTAGCCACTTTCAATGTAACATTGAAAGCAAAACAAAGCAAAACTAACTGTGCAAGAGATGTTCATGTGGGCAGAGTGTATTGGAGTAGGATTCTATTGCAGTGACAGGCACTACTCAGGCCCCTACTCTACACAGAACGGTGCACCATAACCAATCAGAGCTGCAGTAGGCCTATAAACAGCCATTTCCATATATGGATCTGTGACATTCACTTTGAACTGGATTGTGTTTATAGCATGAGCCGTCACGAGTAGATGAGCTTGTTTTGAAATCAAAGTGAGAGCTGCATGTAGCCACCTGTGCACATTTGTTCATATCCTTTGCTAGTTAGTGAGTTATTAGCCCAGTTATAGCTAATTTCTAGTCAGCAATGGGGGAGTGATTGCTTTCTACAAGAGCACAAAATATGTGCCTTTCTAGCCATCTTTGAAAAGCTAGTCAGGTAAAGGGGTAGTGTTGTATTTTGAGACGGTCTTGAATAAGCTAAATAGACAATAGGTAGAGGGTAGCATAATTTGTCTGATTCTCTCTATAATGGTATAGTAATAATACTTTTTAAAAACATTTAAAGTGGTTTCTTGCATCAAACGTCACATTTTCAGTCACCTCCTTGTCTGAAGGATAAACAGGTTAAGGTCAAGCCCTGCATGTTCTCATGGAATTTCTCATGGAATGTAGCCCAACATTGAACACCACACATTGGCTGCTTCTGTAGGCTGAATGATAAAACAGCTAGTTCCATGTTAAAATGTTATGGGATGCATTTTATCCATTGTTTTTGATGGTAGGCCACTCTGGTAGGCCTACATTATGATCAAATAGCCACAGTAGCCTACTTGGCCACTGTGCGTTGGGCCAGTAACCGAAAGGTTGCTGGTTCGAATCCCCAAGCTGACAAGGTAAAAATCTGTCGTTCTGCCCCTGAGCAAGGCAGTTAACCTACTGTTCCCCGGGCACCGGAGAGGTGGATGTCGATTATGGCAGCCCCCCGCACCCCTCTGACTCAGAGGGGTTGGGTTAAATGTGGAAGACATATTTCAGTTGAATGCATTCAGTTGTACAACTGACGAGGTCATAACCATGTCATAACAGCTGACATAACTTGTTATTAATATGGTCATAACACTGTCATATATTTAGGACTGTTGTGATATATATTGTGTTATTTTATGGCTGGTTATGACACCTACATAAGAGTGTCAAAACCCAGAAAACCTACCACACAAGGCAAAACAGTTCATTACACCATAGCCTCAACAGTATGTTTATGTTATTTTAGCATTTTCTGAAATTGACTGTATTAAATTATCATTGTAATAGCACACACATTGATGTCAGACATGCACCTACCCAAATGCTCTGTTCCGGATGACAGGGATGAATGCTGGAGCAGATTTCAGGAGCAGGACAAGACACCCTCTTGGTGACTGACGACTGACATAAGGGCATGTACGTGATCATCATATAAGCCAGACAGTCATATGACGGTCATAATCCTTGACAGTGTCATAAAGTGTATTTTCTTGGTCCAAGTGACACAGGATGGTCATAATGCTTCACGACAGTGTCAACTCATTTAAAATATGATTTCAAACAACAACAAAGGACTTAAGAAACAAACTTACAAATGAAAGGAAACTTCTTGGCAGGGAAAAATGATTTGAATAAATGTGAGTTTTAACACCCTTATGTAGGTGTCATAACCAGCCACAAAATGATGCAATATAAGTCACAACAGGTGTCAATATATGGGTCATGACAGTGTTATGACCATATTATGTCAGTTATGAAATTATGACATGGTTATGACCGTGTCAGAAAGTGTTATGACGCTGGGTGTCAAGTAAAGGGTTACCATAATTTCCTATAAATAGCCTACTATTTGAAAGTATTTTCAAATATATCTTTCAAATATTAGTTTACATTTGAGTAATTTAGCAGACGCTCTTATCTAGAGCGACTTACAGTTAGTGCATTCATCTTAAGATAGCTCGGTGGGACAACAACATATCACAGTTGTGTTAAGTACATTTTTCTCAATAAAGAAGTTTCTGGCAAAGTCAGTACTAGTAGGAAAATATGTGCCTTTTTGTGTGTGTGTGTGGGTAAGACAGATGTATTATTTAAAGTACACTCTTCTTTGAAGAGATAGGGTTTCAGATGTTTTCGGAAGATTGTTTATTTTCAAATACCTGGGTTAATGCATGGGAGTGTATTTGAGTCAGGGTATTTGAGTATTTTCAAATACTTTCCAAGTGTATTCCCAAATATATTCCCATATTCAACTACTTGCCTTTTCAAATAAAACTTTTCTAAATACTTACTTCCAAATGTCTTTGAAAGTAATACCCTAAATTGTATTTGAACCCAGGTCTGTTACATAGTACACCTTCACTGAGCAGTTCATACACATTCAGTTATTATATTTATAAATGTTTTGCTTTGGGTGAATGAAGTACAATATGAAAGCAATACACTCAGAGGTGCTTGAGCACCAGGCTTAAGTAGAAAACCCGGTCAAGGGTCAAAGGACGTCAAGACTATGCCACCACATGACTTTAGTCACATGGTCTTACCTTAAAGATCTTCTGCACAAGACAGCCGTGGTATTTCTTCAGGGCCTGGTCGTAGGCTTTGGTGATGTTAACACGGATGAGGTTAGGGTTGTTCTCGTCTTTCTCTCCGTCTGCCAAGCTCTGCAGCAGGATCTGGATGAAACAGATACCTCTGTGGGAGAGGACAATCAGCTTAACTCACCTGATTTCAGTCCCACCATTATTCATGAAGTGTAGGTCTCTATCTAGACATAAGCACACAATTTCACGGCCTTTAGGCAGTACAAACCTCTAACACATTCAGATGTGATGGTTCTGAGCTCACCTCTTCAGCCACATTAGGGCCAAGGTGGCTCCCACTTTGGGCCACTCTGTGCCATGTGTCTCCTTCTCTGCCTCCACTATCTGCTGTAGAGTTGCATACTTGGCAGGGTCCTTGTCAAACACACCTCGGATTTTCTGGAAGGAAAATATGACCATCCAAATGTTAAGGCTTAGGCATTAGTTATAGACGTAAGTTGCAGTAGGGTTACACACAAGGCACAATTACAGTGTGTGGAAAACATGCTTACTGTTATATTGCCACTGATGTCTGATTTGATAGGAGCAAATACTTTTGACCCCAGGCAGTCTGGAAAGAAGGAGAGGAATGAAACATTGAATTGAAATGCAATCAAGCAGTTGTGAGTATATGCAGACTCAGCATCTTGGACGTAGCTGGACACCTTCTTGGGGGGAGGAAAGATTATAAATTGAATTTTTCTCCCACAATGCTTATGGGAATTCTATGATTGTTTCTTGTTGGGCAATCAATAGAGAAAAGGGTCCATTCATATAATCTGAAGTCACAAGGAGGTCAATGCAGTGTGTAGTGTGGGAGGAAAGAGAGGGGCTACAGCAGCTCCATACAAACCCACATTCACATGGTTCCTCTTGCGCTGGGGTTTCACTCCTTTGGTTTCACTACCTTAATACAATACTTAATTAAAATCAGATTCGTAAACCTTATGCCTAGACTATTCATTGAAATTACCAAGATATCAAAACAACATTGTGCAAGGTTGTTACAACAGACCATTTAAATCCCAAGATGAGCCTATGATTGAACCATCCACAAAGATACTTGCGGCTCATTCAAAATTCCATTATGGTACTTTATTAGTATGTGTGATGGTAATCTTTGCAAGTCTGACATTGATCAAGTAATTATAACGCTGTACTCACTCCACATAATTTGTTATTATTCACCTAGGTCAATGGCTCCCGAGTGGCGCAGCATTCTAAGGCACTACATCTCAGTGCTAGAGGCGTCACTACAGACACCCTGGTTCGGATCCAGGCTGTATCACAACTGGCCGTGATTGGGAGTCCCTGGTGGACATTCCTGCAGTCAGCGTGCCAATTGCACACTCCCTCAAAACTTAAGATATCTATTGTGTTGTGGGACAAAACTGCACATTTTAGAGTGGCCTTTTGTGCCCAGCACAAGGTGCACCTGTGTAATGATCATGCCGTTTATTCAGCTTTGTTGATATGCCACACCTGTCACGTGGCAAAGGAGACATTCTCACTTACAGGGATGTAAACAAATTGGTGCACAAAATTAAAGAAATTTGCTTTTTGTGTGTATCAGACATTTCTGCTATCTTCTATTTCAGTTTATGAAACTAACACTTTACATGTTGCATTTATATTTCAGTTTAGTATTGATGACTGGGGGCTCTGTTTTGAAACCTCCATCTTGGGACTCCCCGTCCATTGTATAAAATATTTTGGAAGCCATAGAAATGCATTCATTCATGTCTACATTTGTTTTTGCCACATTTATTCTACTACAGCCACCTTAATGCATACTTTTATATATGAACTAAACAAAACTTTTTTTACTTAGTATAACCTCTAAAGTATAACTCCTATAAAGTTCTAATGTTATTGCCGCCACTACTTAAATAGCCTATATTAAACATTTAAATGAAATACTGTAGAGCTCCATTCATTCCTATGGAAGACTGCCAATATGGCCGGCTGGTTGCTTCAAACCCTCTTATTGGCTGATGCTATGTAATATAGCATCAGCAATCCGAGGTTTATATACATAACTCGATCTGACTCTTCCGAGTAGGTTATCAAGTCAGAAATTCCGACATGACATGAACGTGGCATATCAAACCTGTGTTTTGTTAAGACTAAATAACAATGTAAATTTAGTTTATTTGAAAATGTCGTTAGACAACCATGGATAGTGAGACAGAAAGAGAATGAAGCGACGATATTTTCTAGATAAAGGTATCGTTGAAGGCGAGCTTGAGCGACTACAATTTCATGAAGAACATGGATAGTCAGGTGGTCTACTTACCAACAAAAAGGTGACTCCAGAAACAACTTTGTATTCACTGCGTTGTCGGCTGGAAGCTTTCCGAATTGGTTATCCATTAATAGTGCTATCGTTTTCTGAAATAATACGACTAACCTGAATGATCACAATTGCTTTCTTCCGTGTTCACTGTGCAAGGCAACTGAACTGTATACTTTGGCAAGGACCACCAAGTTGGCGTGGGAGTGCTTCTCACTTTACGTCCATTCAAGAGGTTTTTTTTTATTTTTAAAAACATGTTTGAATGAAATACGCGAATGGCATGTCACGTTTAGACACGGAACACACCTGTGATTTATTCAATGGGCAACGCTACTGTACAAAACATTACTCTGATAAAATTATCAATAAAGAAAAAAAATTGAACAATTAAATCGGAAGGATATATGACAGAACAGAACAAACTGTAGCCTAATAGTTGAGGTAGGCCTATTCATTATTTATAGATTGAGTAATATAAAACAAACTAGTAGTCGAGTTATAAATTCAAGTTTATTACTTTAAAAGGCAGTTCTTTATTTCAATCACAATGTAAGTAACTGTATGACTGTTGTCTGGCTCATAACACGCAATGGCACACAATTGATCCTCACTCCCCACATCCCTGGACAACACATGACACCCACATGACTGTATGGCCCATAATACATATAAAAAGGACAAATGTTTTGAACACATCTTAAAACCCTATTAGATGCACATGTTTTTACCACTTGCAGCACAATAAAGACAATGTAAATCATGGGACACACACACACAGGCTGGGTTTAGCACACACACACACACACACCACACACAGACAGAGTGAGAGAGATCACAAGCACATCTGATTGCCTGTGGATATATTGAAATCCAAATGCTGTATAGAAGACATCACCAATATGAAAACTTGCATGCCTTAAAACAGCACAGAATATGAGGGAACTTTACCTGTTAAACATTTTAAGAAAATAAAATGTTGACAATTTGTCAAGTGTGAGATTGTATTCATACATAGAATATAGAGAAGGGTTGCATGAATTAAGAATAGATGGTTTGTACATTTTTATACTTATCTTTTTTACAAAACAAATTATAGAATTTGGGTTGGCTGTTTTGAGTATCCCTTTGGGATAAACGTCAGAAAAAAACACTACACTAAAACAAAATGTATATTGTGCATGTGTGTGAGGTATGGCTACATTGGAGGTATGATCCTATTTTTTTATGATCCTTTTTTTGCTATACCCTTTGAGTTCAAACAACTACGAAAAGAAACTGAACAATGGAAAACTGACTTGGGCGTTGTCCTCACCTTTATGGCTTTGGCATGAAACATAAAATGGCATTAATGGAAAATACCTTGAGGAAAACATTGTGATGGACGCATCATGGCTCAGTATTCCACTAAGCTACAATCAGGCCCATAATTGTTGGCACCCTTGATAAAGATCAGCAAAAAAATACTGTATCAAATAAATACAAATACTGAGCTATATTGTTGGCTCAAAAATAAAATAAGTCAAAATTATTGGCACCCCTGTTTTCAATAGTCTATCGCCCTCCCCTTGTGAGGATAAAGACACAGCCTTTTGCTAAAATGTATTATGAGATTGGAGAACACGTTGGGAGGGATCTTAGAGCATTCCTCGTGCTCTTATGGAGTGCCCTCTTCAATTTAAACCACTGGGTGTGCAAGTCTGGAGAATGAGATGGCAATTGGAAAATGTTGATTTTGTGGTCAATTAACAATTTCTACCTGGATTTTCATTAGTGCTTAGGGTTATTGTCTTGCTGGAAGATCCACTTGCAGCCAAGTGTCAGTCTCCTGGCATTGGCAACCAGGTTTTTGGTTAAAATGTCCTGGTACTGGGTAAAGTTCATGATACTGTTGACCTTAACAAGGGCCCCAGGACCAGTGGAAGCAAAATAGTCCCATAACATCAAAGATCCACCAATCCAATGTGCCAATGCCGTTTATCAAACTCCAGGCAGTGCTATGGTCAGATGTATTTATTTTAGTATTTTTTGTTCATCATTATCAAGGGTGCCAATAATTATGGATCTGACTATGTTTAAGATCCCAATGTGTTTGGCCTTGAATAAGAAGTTAAAAGCGAACTGTTTGAAAGCATTGGACAGCCAACTGTCCTTGTTGCATAGCAGAGAGCACCAAGAACAAGCACTCCCAGCAACCACAAATGTTCAGCCACCTGAAATTGATCCAAGGCTGTTTAAAATGTGTAATGTTGCAAAATAGTATCGAATGTCTCCTTTTGAGGTAATCCCAGATAGATACTCATACTGCTAGAGTATGATGACCTGTCTAAACCGATGGACAAATCCCTTGGGTAACCCAGATTTCGCATGGTCCACTTTCTGTAAACTTGAGTACTTTAAATAAAAATGGTGGCATACAAATAACAATGGTAACACTGATAAACACTAACTTGAAATTAGTACTGATAATATATATATATATATATCTCAAATATCTAAAAAGGGATGTTAGTCCTTGGGTTAAAAAAAACATCAGTTGCTGTTCTCTTTGGTTGTCACAGTGACGAGTTGCTTGGCAGCCTTGGCAATGTCATAGGCACACTGGATGACCTGCTGCGTGACCAGCTGCATGTCGGAGGGGCAAGGGTTGTGGGGCGAGGCCTTCTGGCACTCCCCATGGAGCCGGCTGGCACTAGAGGTGAGCAGCCGCAGAGACCCTCGCACTGTGTCTGAGCATGGCCTCTGAGTAAAGGAGAGAGGAGGCAGGAGGTACTGTTGGCAAAACATATGCCATTAACGGTCCTATTAACACTGCAGTGTAAGGAGTGGATTTACTGCCATTGTGTGTGTGTGTGTGATTGCATAAACTTTTCTCGACCACCCTGAAGAAAAGAGTGCAACATCTAACAACAGAACACCAGCTGAGCTAAGATGCAGGACATTCATTTCCCATCCATGTTTACCAAACAGAAAACCCTCTGGCTCTTGCATACAAAGGAGGAGTGTCTCAGTTGGTCATCCCAGCTTACCTTTGGAAACAGGATGGCCATCTCTCTCACAGCCACATGGATCCTTTCTGAGCACGGTACAAAGCTGAGGGGGGAGGAGAAAGAAAACATCAAATAATCGAGTGATCCTTTTTCCAACATAGGTGTTAGTAGATAACTCTGGCCCATTTTGTTCTCCTTCTCAATAAGACAGTTAAACAAATATGTTGAATACTTAGGAATGTTTCCAGAAGCTTGCAAAGCCATTGATCCCCTTACTACATTAAGACACTTCTTAAAGAACAAAAATCAGCAAGCCATGTCCTGGTGGAGGTTTATTAGTGGACAAGTGAGAGAATGAGCAGCCCTGGTTATGTCTACCATGGAGCAGACAAAATAGAATATACTGAAGTGTCTTCATTAATAGCAACCATGTGCTCCATTTGAGGAAATTGAACACCAGTACTGTATAGATAATTCTTGAATTATGGTGGTAAATGCTGTCCCCTGACTTTGGCACCCAGTAAAAACACTTTAAAATGACAAAAACATGAGAAATATGTTTTGTTTTATTTAACTTATTTATTATTCAATACTGTAAATACTGTTGGAACTATTTAACGTTTTTCTATAAATTGTAATATTTGTAGCTACTTTTAAGTACAGTGCCTTGCGAAAGTATTCGGCCCCCTTGAACTTTGCGACCTTTTGCCACATTTCAGGCTTCAAACATAAAGATATAAAACTGTATTTTTTTGTGAAGAATCAACAAGTGGGATACAATCCTGAAGTGGAACGACATTTATTGGATATTTCAAACTTTTTTAACAAATCAAAAACTGAAAAATTGGGCGTGCAAAATTATTCAGCCCCTTTACTTTCAGTGCAGCAAACTCTCTCCAGAAGTTCAGTGAGGATCTCTGAATGATCCAATGTTGACCTAAATGACTAATGATGATAAATAGAATCCACCTGTGTGTAATCAAGTCTCCGTATAAATGCACCTGCACTGTGATAGTCTCAGAGGTCCGTTAAAAGCGCAGAGAGCATCATGAAGAACAAGGAACACACCAGGCAGGTCCGAGATACTGTTGTGAAGAAGTTTAAAGCCAGATTTGGATACAAAAATATTTCCCAAGCTTTAAACATCCCAAGGAGCACTGTGCAAGCGATAATATTGAAATGGAAGGAGTATCAGACCACTGCAAATCTACCAAGACCTGGCCGTCCCTCTAAACTTTCAGCTCATACAAGGAGAAGACTGATCAGAGATGCAGCCAAGAGGCCCATGATCACTCTGGATGAACTGCAGAGATCTACAGCTGAGGTGGGAGACTCTGTCCATAGGACAACAATCAGTCGTATATTGCACAAATCTGGCCTTTATGGAAGAGTGGCAAGAAGAAAGCCATTTCTTAAAGATATCCATAAAAAGTGTCGTTTAAAGTTTGCCACAAGCCACCTGGGAGACACACCAAACATGTGGAAGAAGGTGCTCTGGTCAGATGAAACCAAAATGGAACTTTCTGGCAACAATGCAAAACGTTATGTTTGGCATAAAAGCAACACAGCTGAACACACCATCCCCACTGTCAAACATGGTGGTGGCAGCATCATGGTTTGGGCCTGCTTTTCTTCAGCAGGGACAGGGAAGATGGTTAAAATTGATGGGAAGATGGATGGAGCCAAATACAGGACCATTCTGAAAGAACCTGATGGAGTCGGCAAAAGACCTGAGACTGGGACGGAGATTTGTCTTCCAACAGGACAATGATCCAAAACATAAAGCAAAATCTACAATGCAATGGTTCAAAAATAAACATATCCAGGTGTTAGAATGGCCAAGTCAAAGTCCAGACCTGAATCCAATCGAGAATCTGTGGAAAGAACTGAAAACTGCTGTTCACAAATGCTCTCCATCCAACCTCACTGAGCTCGAGCAGTTTTGCAAGGAGGAATGGGAAAAAATGTCAGTCTCTCGATGTGCAAAACTGATAGAGACATACCCCAAGCGACTTACAGCTGTAATCGCAGCAAAAGGTGGCGCTACAAAGTATTAACTTAAGGGGGCTGAATAATTTTGCACGTCCAATTTTTCAGTTTTTGATTTGTTAAAAAAGTTTGAAATATCCAATAAATGTTGTTCCACTTCATGATTGTGTCCCACTTGTTGTTGATTCTTCAGTCACGTGTTTGTTTGTAAAATGGCAACACGGTAGAAAGAGGGAGTCCAGATGTGTAATGACATGGGTAGCGTTTTATATTGAAAGTCACGTGTTTTGCTTCAATAGAATGATCAAGGACATGAAAGTATAGTTTTACTTCTCAGAAAATAGATTAGTGCAAAACATTCGCAGGACAATAGCTTCATTTTCAGATGACGACAGAAGTGCAACGCTATTTGGCAAGTAAATGAGCTTATAATGAAAAAATAAAAGGTATTTTTTGCAAAGACAATGCATGGACATCATGTTTCTAATTTGTATCCTAGAAAGAATGTAGCCAGCTACATTTCCTATTGTTTAAATTAAAGTTAATATTACATTTTATTATAGCAAGAACAGCTCAAATAAAGCAAAGAGAAACGACAGCATCATTACTTTAAGACATGAAGGTCAGTCAATCCGGAACATTTCAAGAACTTTGAAAGTTTCTTCAAGTGCAGTCTCAAAAACCATCAAGTGCTATGACGAAACAGGCTCTCATGAGGAATGCCACAGGAAAGGAAGACCCAGAGTTACCTCTGCTGCAGAGGATAAGTTCATTAGAGTTACCTGCACCTCAGATTGCAGCCCAAATAAATGCTTCAGAGTTCAAGTAACAGACACATTTCAACATCAACTGTCCAGAGGAGACTGGGTGAATCAGGCCTTCATGGTTGAATTTCTGCAAAGAAACCACTACTAAAAAGGACACCAATAAGGAAAAGAGAGACTTGCTTGGGCCATGAAACACGAGCAATGGACATTAGACCGGTGGAAATCTGTCCTTTGGTCTGGTGAGTCCAAATGTAATATTTTTGGGACTATCATTTGTTTTTCAACAGGACAATGACCCAAAACACATCTCCAGGCTGTGTAAGGGCTAATTGGTCAAGAAGGAGAGTGACGGAGTGCTGCATCAGATGACCTGGCCTCCACAATCACCCAACCTTAACCCAATTGAGATGGTTTGGGTTGAGTTGGACTGCAGAGTGAAGGAAAAGCAGCCAACAAGTGCTCAGCATGTGGGAAATCCTTCAAGACTGTTCGAAAAGCATTCCTCATGAAGCTGGCTGAGAGGATGCCAAGACTATTCAAAGCGGTCATCAAGGCAAAGGGTGGCTACTTTGAAGAATCTCAAATATAGAATATATTTTGATTTGTTTAACACTTTTTTGGTTACTACATGATTCCATATGTGATATTTCATAGTTTTGATGTCTTCACTATTATTCTACAATGTAGAAAATAGTAAAACAAACAAAAAAACTTGAATGAGTAGATGTGTCCAAACATTTGACTGGTACTGTATGTATAACTTTATGACCTGGATTGCCTGTCATTGCAATTTGTTTATTTCTGTTTGGGCTTGTTAGCATATTTAGCTAGCAGCATCCATGGAAATTCACTATTACTTGTGCTATATTTGTTGGCATTCTGGTAAGACGCCTAAAGGTTTTTTTTGCCACCCCCTTGTGTACTAAGCCAGTAATACCGTAAATACCGGGATGAGAGGACGGTATATGAAATGAAATCTGGATACCGCCCAAACCTAATTATGACATGTTTTGGTGTATTTAGAGATCTATTTTGGATGCTAGACAGCGAACAAAAATATTTAAAATATTGTATAGATCAATAAAATCAAAGGCTATTAAAATACAGATTTTCTTTACTAATACAATGTGTCTTTCAGTTTACTGTCATTTGTGTTATTGCCTTAAATCACGGATTACAAAGTTATACAAGGACCTTGAGCATTCTCTCCAGCGGCAAACTGTTAGAGGGAGGGATCTATATTAATGAAAATTATTAGCTAAACACAACCTTTTAGTCTGTCTACATTTGAGGATTCCAATGATCGTTTGGTGTGTCTAAACCCAAAGTGTTCATTAGTGCTAGTCAATTTAAATGAAGGGAAATAACATTGTGAGCAAATTGATTAATCATATCACTTTGGTAAATTGGGATTTTCTGAAATGGAAGGTCATCAATTCTTTTAAGATTATTTCTTAAAAACTTCTCATTGGTGTTACCATCATTGGTGTTACCATCATTGGTGTTACTACTCTTACTGGTGGCACAATGTTATCATAATGGTAGAAATGATTTAAAGTCATTAAGTTACCCTATAGATTCATTTAGAATGGGAAGATGTACCCAAATACATTTAAATGAAAAAAAAGCCCAAATGCCAACGTAATTCAAGAACCACCCATATTCTCCCCCGTAGACTATATGATGAAGTGGAGTCTGTTACGCCCTGAAAACATCATCAACAATGAATCATTGTTTGAAACCAACACATGGCTTAGAAATCAGATAATGGAATGCATCATAACTTTCCACCATTTCAATCAATAACAATGTCTCCGTTATAACCCAGTAGACTGAGGACGCATACAAATTGGCAGGGTGAAATTCTTCAGCAGTGTTCTGTGGTCACCATCTGGAGTGGGGTTTGGCACACAAGTGAAAAAGCAAATACGACACAGCTTTAGTCAAACGGGGGCCAATAGTGAAGGTTTGTGTTAAAGACAACAGTTTGAATTCAAGTGGATTGTATAAACACTGAATGAATAGCCAGTGTGAATCTGTATTTAATAAAAACAGAACCCCCACCCCAAACAGACTAAAATCTAAGAATCAAGAATTGCCTGTGTGTTGACATGTAAAAGCCCCATAGGCCTGTACAGTGCATCCAGAAAGTATTCAGACCCCTTGACTTTTTCCACATCGTTACATTACAGCCTTATTCCATAATTAAAAATTGTCCCCCACTCAAATCTACACACAATACCCCATAATGACAAAGAAAACACTGGTTTTTACTAATTTTAGCAAATATATTAAAAAATTTAAATTTAGAATTCAAGGCATACTTAACCAGCATGGCTACCACAGCATTCTGCAGCAATACACCATCCCATCTGGTTTGCGCTTTGTGAGATTATCATTTGTTTTTCAACAGGGCAATGAGCCAACACACCTCCAGGCTGCGTAAGGGCTATTTGGCCAAGAAGGAGAGTGATGGGGTGCTGCATCAGATGACCTGGCCACCACAATCACCCGACCTCAACCCAAATGAGATGGTTTGGGATCAGTTGGACCGCAGAGTGAAGGAAAAGCAGCCAACAAGTGCTCAGCATGTGGGAACTCCTTCAAGACTGTTGTTTAAGCATTCCAGGTAAAGCTGGTTGAAAGAATGCCAAGAGAGTGTGCAAACCTGTCATCAAGGCAAAGGGTGGCTACTAAGAATCTAAATTACAAAATATATTTTGATTTGCTTAACAGTTTTTTGGTTAGTACATGATTCCATAACTGTTATTTGAGATGTCTTCATTATTATTCTACAATGTAGAAAATAGTAAAAAGAAAAGAAAAATCCTTGAATGAGTAGGTGTGTCCAAACTTTTGACGGGTACTGTAATTATTCAGACCCTTTACTCAGTACTTTGTTGAAGCACATTTGGCAGCGTTTACAGCCTCAAGTCTTCCTGGGTATGACGACAACTGTATCTGGGGAGTTTTCCCATTCTTCTCTGCAGATCCTCTCAAGCTCTGTCAGGTTGGATGGGGAGCTTCACTGCACAGCTACTTTCAGGTCTCTCCAGAGATGTTCGATAGGGATCAAGTCCGGGCTCTGGCCGGGCCATAAGATTATTCAGAGACTTGTCCCAAAGCCACTCTTGCATTGTCTTGGCTGAGAGCTTAGGGTTGTTGTCCTGTTGGAAGGTGAACCTTCGCCCCCAGTCTGAGGTCCTGAGCGCTCTGGAGCAGGTTTTCATCAAGGATCTCTGTACTTTGCTCTGTTCATCTTTCCCTGGATCCTGACTGGTCTCCCAGTCCCTGCCGCTGAAAAACATCCCCACAGCATTGTGCTGCCTCCACCATGCATCACGGTAGGGATGGTGCCAGGTTTCCACCAGACGTGACGCTTGGCAATCAGGCCAAAGAGTTCAATCTTAGTTTAATCAGACCAGAGAATCTTGTTTCTCATAGTCTGATAGTACCTTTTGGCAAAATTAAAGCAGCCTGTTGTGTGCCTTTTACTAAGGAGTGGCCTCCGTCCGGGGACTCATAAATACCTGATTGGTGGAGTGCTGCAGAGATGGTTGTCCTTCTGGAAGGTTCTCCCATCTCCACAGAGGAACTCTGTCAGAGTGACCATTGGGTTCTTGGTCCCCTTCCTGACCAAGGCACTTCTCCCTTGATTGCTCAGTTTGGCCGTATGGCCAGCTCTAGGGAAGAGTCTTGGCGGTTCCAAACTTCTTCCATTTAAGAATGATGGAGGCCATTGTACTCTTGGGGACCTTCAATGCGGTTTTGGTACCCTTCCTCAGATCTGTGTTGACACAATCCTGTCTCGGAGCTCTACAGACAATTCCTTCAACCTCATGGCTTGGTTTTTGCTCTGACATGCGCTGTCAACTGTGGGACCTTATACAGACAGGTGAGTGCCTTTCCAAATCATGTCCAATCAATTGAATTTTAAACTATAAAAATAAAGACCCTGAAGAAGGCACAGTGATGCCAAAACATTGGTGATTTACCCAATAAATGACTGGGAGTTGATATATGGAGTGTGCGACTGTATTTTTATTTGCCGTTAGTCAGCACATTCACATAAAATTATTTTTCTGGGTGTGCGCCAGCTCATTTTTTAAATTCTACAATCAATTGAATTTACCACAGGTGGACTCCAATGATTTGTAGAAACATCAAGGATGATCAATGGAAACAGGATGACCCTGAGCTCAATTTCGAGTCTCATAGCAAAGGGTCTGAATATGTATGTAAATAAGGTTTCTGTTATTTTTTTGTAATAAATGTGCAAAAATATTTTTTGCAATGTTTTCACTTTGTCATTATGGGAAATAGTGTGTCGATTGATGAGGAAAATGCTTTATTTGACACATTTTAGAATAAGGCTGCAACATAATAAAATGTGGAAAAAGGGAAGGGGTCTGAATACTTTCCGAATGCGCTGTATCTGGCATTCCAAAGGGGAATCTGAGACATTGTCCTCTTTGTTTCCTGCCAGCTACGTTTGACACACGCCCCCGCCCCTCAGCACACAGACTGAGGAGAAGGTGATAGTGCCTTGGAGACAAGGACCGAGGCCAGAGTACCACGAGCCAGGGGGGGCCTGGAGAGAGGAAGCAGGGGCCCCCTCAGCACTCTCAGAACAGGGCAGCAGGGTAGATAGACAGCCCTGGGCAGCCCTGTCAGAGCAGGG
This sequence comes from Oncorhynchus clarkii lewisi, assembly GCF_045791955.1. NCBI lineage: Eukaryota > Metazoa > Chordata > Actinopteri > Salmoniformes > Salmonidae > Oncorhynchus > Oncorhynchus clarkii. The sequence goes on along the minus strand of NC_092151.1, from coordinate 37,367,774 downwards.
CACCAGGCTGTAGAGACAAGTCCGTCCTCGGCCGGCCCCCTCACAGCAGGGCAGCAAGCCAGAGAAGCGGCCTAGACTTCCTGGCCTGGAGCTAGCCCACACCGTGAGGAAGAAAGTCAGACAGGAAGACACAAGGGCAGGAAGGGGAGGACAGAGTGGGAATACAGGACAGTTAAAACCGAACTCAGGAGAAGAACAAAGAAAAACAGGATACATCCTCTGAATATCACAATTACTGAAGGTTGAAGGATGGATAGGTGAAGGAACAATATATGAGCAGAACCATGTCCCGTTTTTAGAACCGATAGGGCAAGTTTTACACAAACCTTTAAGTCAAGAGACCTTTTCTCTAACTGCTGATTGGAGTTTTCTGTGTTCCCCAGACCTTACCTCTCACGTTTGTTCTCCTGTGCGGCCCTCAGCAGCTCCTGAATATTCTTGGTGATCTGCTCCGTCTTACAGATGACGTCCTCTGTGCAGGGCAGGGTGGAGTCAGCCTCAGTCTCATCCTCCCCCTGCTCTGCTGTACTGCTATCCCCGAGCCAACTGCTGTTCCTGCCCATACTGTATGGGGAGAGGAGAGGTTCTATGGTTAGGCACTCCCTCACTTGTGGATCACTTTGTATATGAGCGACTGCTAAAATGTTTCCACATTTTACATACAGAAGTCAGAAATATACAATATTTTTTCTACTATAAACATTTTAAATCAAAAGTCCTACCCGGACTCCTCCAGTCCTGTGTGGTTTGGTGTGTTGTCATAGTCACTCTCCAGCATGCGGCTCTGTCCCTCCAGGCTACAACCCTACAATGGGATGAATGATCACGTAAGATGATGCTTGTCTCTTAGTTTAGTTTGCAGACAACCTTTGAATCTGGTGAGAGAACAGCCGCACAAACGCTACCAAACTGAACGTGCTTGATGAAGCAGACGGATCAGAATCATGCTCTCTGAACCTAAAAAGCCATTTCATATTAAACCAGACCTCAACTGGTTTCAAAGCAGAGAGGAAAACGAGGTAGTACGTTTGAACCAGGGACCAGCTCTGTGGCATTAAGCAGTCAATGAGATCAATATTCCTGTGGTACGGTTAAGGGCTTCAGTACAGATGGTTGTCCACCCCCTATGGCTTGTAAACACGGTTCACACTACAATGAACCATGACATTCTGTATTCCTCATCTGTTTCAACAACCCTGTAGCCTTCTGACAGGATGTATGGAAACACCACAGTGTACATGTCGTGTTTCGGGGCCTTTGAAAACACACAGACACCAATGTATAGCTCTGGCATTTCTAAAACCAGAGAGTTTCTTCAGGTATTCGACACGGCAGTGCTGTCTGCGGGAATAAGGGTTAGTAAAGAACAGCAGCAGAGTGGTGCATGCAGCCAGCCATACCATGCGGAGAGGAGAGGCAGTGAGGTACAGCAGCAGTTGAAGGATAGAGTATGAGGAGATGGTACAGGAGGAGAGGAAGTGGCAAGGCAGAGGGGATAGCACCCCTTCCCTGGGGCAGCTGCCCCCATCCTCTCAGAGGGAAGATTCGGTACTTAACCCTTCGAGCTCGCTCGTCCCGCGACCAGGACAGGGAGGAGGGGAAGGTAGGGAGGGAGGACGAGGCGTTCCCCAAAGGACCCCTCCCAATCTAGAAAGGGTTCAAACCAAGTTCACATAAAGGGAGTTGACTGTATTCTACAGGAGGAGGGGCGGGGGTAAATGCACAAACAAAAACTGAACCAAATATGCTTAAAAATAATTACCACAAACCAAAAACTCTGAAGGCAACGGTCCACAGTGAACGGCATAGAACAGTCCAGGAGGGAGCTGTGTGACCTCTGAACTTACGTTTGTAGGGAGGGGCTGGACGGTGAGGCTGTCGTCACGGCGAGGAGGCACGCCCCTGTGGGGATACTGCCTCATGGCCGAGCCCGTTTCATACATGGACATGGGGCGGCCCCCGGGGAGAGGGGGGCGGCCGGAGAGGTCCTGGGGGTGCTGCTGGCCACTGGGTGTCTGCCATCTCAGGGAGGACTTCTCAGTCTGCAAGGAGTTCAGCTGGAGGGGACAGGAGTTCAGAATATCAGCATTATTTCTGTGTAATAGCCTAAAAAAAAGGCCTGTATGTGAAACCTAAGGTGATAATACCATGGAGATTGTGAGTATATCAGTGTAGGTTTGGATGGAGAAAAATCTCTCTATCCAGACTCTCCATGACCAGGCAGCTGCACTTCCACTGTGTTTTCACTTCCTTTTCTGTAAATAGCCCTGGTCTGGTCACGAAGGACACTCCCAGACTATTGTTCTCAACTTCTCATGAGAAAACAACAAACCAGCTGCTTCCTTGAATAAGCTAAAGGTTCCTGTCATATATGGATTACAATCTGAACGTGTTCAAACAAACACCCAAATCCCTATTTGCACCGACAACATAAGAAACATGAGAAGGACCAACACAACAAGGAAGCAGTTCTTGTGGGTCTGCAAACATCTGAATCTGCACAAAGCTACTAGACTTACTGTGGGATCGGTGGGTTGTTATAATGCCAAAGTCATAAACATACCTTGCTCTGCATCAACTGGAGCTCCTCACTCAGGTGACAGTTGACCTTGAGCAGCTGCTGTATCTTGGCCTCGGAGGCCGTGAGGGCGCTCTTCACCTCCATGAACTCATGTAACGTAATGGGGCCATCAGACAAGTCCGACGACTCGGAGCTCTGAAGGATGGGGGAGCATGGTGGGATGGAGATTTTAAAAGATGCACATTTAGCACCTTTCCATTTGATTAAAATCTGTTCATACACACCCTGAGGAAGACGACGACAGATGTTTCTCATTTTGAGACAAGCGATCACATAGATATGCTGCCTTTCGTGTTTTCGTACATTCATCGAATGTTTGGAAATGACGTAGAGTCGTGTATTTGTGAAAATTCTATGGTAATATGAATGGGAAAGCGTCAGTACGTTTGGGCAATTAATAGACACCGCAGTAAATAAAAACATGTCTATTTTGTCCAGGCCCGTACTCTACATAGACTGGTGAGCAATTACCAATCAGAGTTCAATAGGCCTGAACAAAAGGTGTGCTATTCACTTTGAACTGGACTGTGTGTTTACACTACAGGGAGCAGCAACAGCACGACTTTAGATCAATAAAAAGCAATTGCAAAAGCCACAAAATACACCTTAATGGTTCTCTTTAAATACAGTATGTAAATACCATGGGAGTCATCTTACTTTGGAGAACTTTACAACAAACAACCAAAAAGAAAAGGTAGGCTCTCTCTCCCTCAATCGGCTACTGTATGCACATCAACAACGAATTAGCTCAAATCTAGTGAGGGATAAACCGTCTCAAACTTTTTTCAGCATGTGGTCCTAGTTGGCAGTCCAAATTGCACTGATACGATTAGGAATAGAAGCCTACTCGCCCTGGCTGACGAAGGAAGTAGGGTTGCAGGGTGCGACAGCTCCTTTGAACTAAAAATACAAATGTGTTTTAGCCTACTGTAGTTACGGACACTGACTGTAGCATAATATAATATATACTGAACTTGTGCACACATTTATTTACATCCCTGTTAGTGAGCATTTCTCCTAATCCATCCACCTAAAAAGTGTGGCATATCAAGAAGCTGATTAAACAACATGATTATTACACTGGTGCACCTTATGGTGGGGACAATAAAAGGCCACTAAAATGTGCAGTTGTCACACAACACAATGCCACAGATGTCTCAAGTTGAGGGAGCGTGCAATTGGAATGCTAACTGCCGGAATGTCCACCAGAGCTGTTGCCAGAGAATTTAATGTTAATTTATCTGCTATAAACCGCTTCCGTCGTTTTAGAGATTGAAATTGGCAGTACGTCCAACCGGCCTCACAACTGCAGACCAAGTGTATGGCGTTGTGTGGGCGAGCGGTTTGCTGATGTCAACATTGTGAACAGAATGCCCAATGGTGGCAGTGGGGTTATGGTATGGGCAGGCATAAGCTACGACAACGAACACAATTGCATTTTATCCATGGAAATTTGAATGCAGAGATACCGTGACAAGATCCTGAGGCCCATTGTCCGCTGCCAACTCATGTTTCAGCATGATAATGAACAGCCCCACAACACAAGGATTTGTACACAACTCCTGGAAGCTGAAAATGTTCCAGTGGTTCCATGGCCTGTATACCCACCAGACATGTCACCCATTGAGCATGTTTGGGATGCTCTGGGTCAATGTGTATGACAGCATGTTCCAGTTCTTGCCAATATTCAGCAACTTCGCACAGCCATTGAAGAGGAGTGGGAAAACATTCCACAGGCCACAATCAACTGCATGAGGCAAATGCTGCATGAGGCAAATGGTGGTCACACCATATACTGACTGGTTTTCTGATCTACGCCCCTACCTTTTCTACGCCCCTACCTTTAAAAAAAAAGGCATTTTATTAAAAGGTCATTTATTTCAAATCGACAGATTTCCTTATATGAACTGTAACTCAATAAAAAAAATGAAATTGTTGCATGTTGCATTTTTATTTTTGTTCGGCATAATATATCTTGTAGTGAAACTATACACCACATTTAAAATTGTCTCAGGAATAGAAGTGGAGGAATGTTTTCATTCAGCATCTTGAGATAATGAAAATGCACGGTTAGGGACCGTGCAAACATGCAGTCTTTGTCAGCTAAATAAAAGGAGACAATAGCCTATGTCAACCACATAAAATATGCATCCAAGTCCAACTTAAATGTATCAGATTCATGTTGGATCATTTTCACAGCTTTTCATATCCTTGAAACTGGTCCAACTCATGTAATTTCAAAGTTTTGCAGGGAAAATATTTTTGCTGTTTTAGTTAGGCTAATGTATTTTCTCCCCGGTCCCTACACATCCTCGCTCAGAGCAGAAATGGAAAATAACTTTACTGATGTCAACTAGATTAGGCTAATTATTATTGATGCATTCTATAATTCGTTTTTTTTTTGTCTTCTAGAGCAACAAGTAAAGACAGAAGAGAAGCTGCATATAGGCTTGTCTAATTATAGAAAAGTTGGCTAACAAATAGCCTACCAAATGTCAGAAATGATATGGGGTGAAAGTAGTCTGAGTAGGCAGAGATGACTAGCTGGAACCATGATGTGTTCGGACAATAGTGTACGCAATCAATCAATCATTATAGACTACAAGTGAACCTAGTGACAATCAACAAATATCATTAGACTTTTGGTGTTTTAAGGTGAATGGTGTGCATTGTTTTAGATGCTGGAATCCTTATGGAGTGGATTGAACATGCGCAGGTAGCCTCCTTTTTGAAGTGATTTGATGAAAACATCATGCCGGTGGTGTTCATGTCACATTAAAGGGTATTATAGCCTACTTTTTTACAGTTAAATTACGTCTATAGTATTATTCCCCAAAAATATGAAAGGGCGTGCACACATAGGTCCCGCACCCACTATCAAAAAAACAAACATTACCAATACATTTGATTGACAACTAAGGGATATGCACTAACTGTGGATAACAGTCATTCAAGTTCAGCAAAGCGAGTCACATGCAAGCTAACCAAATGACGCCTGCAACTTGTAGCTAGCCACCGAAGCTGCCACTCACCCACTTGTATAACATGACATCCCATCCCTCCAACTTGCTAGCTACGAGGCTCTGTGTTTTTAGCTTGCTAAATAGATAAGCTTGCCACGTTATGACTTGTGATAATTGCCCTGGCTAGTTTGTGTTGAGACCCGCACTTTTCTTTCATCCGAACGGCTAAAGACAGCAAACAACGTACAAGCTGTGATTTACAACTATTATAAATATTTATTTGACTACCAAGAAATGTATTGGTGAATATGAATTATGCAAATAGAAGCCATTTTTTAAATATATTACAAAATGTTGTTTTTTGTAACAAACTGAATTTGATATTTTTTGAATGATAATATGTCTTTGTTTCATATCTGCAAAGTAGTTAAAATAGTCAGTTTCACATAATGGCTATGCCAATACTATGTTAATGGTAATGAAAAACGAAACTAAAAACGACAAATATGGTGTTACCTTGGTTCTGCCATCTTTCCCATTCTTCCCAGGGGCTGGTTCCCGCTCTGGATCTTCATCAGACGCCACACTGTCATAATCTGGCTGGTCTTCATTATCCTGGTTATCACTCCCGTGACGGCTGTTGATTCCCTTCAGGATGAGCTCTATGTCCTCTGAGGAGAGAGAGCAACGGTCAGGGGAGTGGACCACGCCACAACCATGCCATGGTGGGTACAGTAATGAGCTTTGTTCCAAAGTGCCAAATGTAAGTAAAGTAGCTTCAGATTACTGTACTATACCTCTGGGACTTTTACAGGAGTTCCCACGTTGCCGACGTTTGGCGTCAGTTAATATATCAATGACGAGTGTTGCAAATTCATGTGCGTTGAACCTCGCTAGCTTCTGCCGGCCCTGCAAAACAAGACAACGTTGTGAAGCGGCTGTTTTGGAAGTTAAGACTCTTCAATCAAATGCATAAAACTCACCTAATGGCTTGGGAAAGAGACCCACCAATTTGACATAACAGTGAATTGCATTTGTAGTTGACTTGCCTGGTTTCTGGTGGATGAGTACTCAGGGTTGACAGGGAGGAAAGGCACCACAGTTGTGTCTGTTACCAGAGTGCCGTGGTTCTGAGTCACCAGCCACACTGACACAGCAAAGACAAACCATAAATATACATCATTTGTTTCATATTAATAATAATCTATTAAAACACACCTAGTGATACCTTTATCAAACACTTATAAGCAATCACAATTTCTGCTAATCCTACTGGGTCAGTCTTGAATTGCAGTGGCATTTGGGCATGGCATTTTAGAAGAAAAAAAAATATTTAAATGTATTTGGGTACGTCATTCCATTCAAAATCAACTGATATGGCAGCTTAATTACTTGAAATAACATTGTGCCACCAGTAGGAGCTAGTAACACTAACGATGATAATACCAATGAGACATTTTAGGTTATTGAACATTTTCTTAAAATGGAGGCCACAGATGCCCAAATCTAAGGTCCCTTCACTAAATGATACCATTAATAATTTTGCTCACATTGTTATTTCTCTTCATTCCAACTGAGTAACACCAAGTGACACTTTGGACTCAGACATACCAAATTATCAACGGAATCCTCAAATGTATGACATAAAAGATAAATGATTAGCGAATCACACTTCTTTAATATAGACCCCTCCCCCGATAACAGTTTGCTGCTGGAGGGAATGCTCAAGGTCCTTGAAGATCTTTAATGAGTGATTTAAGGCAGTAACACCAATGACATAAAACTGAGGGACAGACATTACTCATTTTTTTATAGAAATACACAATATATTAACTACTTTTGTTCACCTTTTAGCATTCAAAATAATAGATCTCTAAATCCCTAAAACATGTCATTATAACGCTACACGTCACTACTGTGACAACCCATTTGCTTACCCTAAGTCCTTTAAATAAAAGTTTGCAGTAAAAAAATACTTGCATTATGTTTTATCCTTGAAAAACAGTTCAAAATAAACAGACATGTGATGTGTAACTATTTGTTCATTGTAAAGTGTTTATTTTTTATTTTTATGGTTGCATAAGCAAGGGCCACAAAATGCCACCGCAATTCAAGAACGACCCTACTACAAACAATCAAATGTCACTGTATCTGTTCACCTGCATCAGTTTCTCTTCTGTCCACTTCATCATAAACGTCCATGGCAAGCTCTTCAAACTGATGGTTAGTGAGCTGAAATCACAAGCCACAGTAAAATCACATCACTGGTATGTCAAAAGGACCATAATAAAACTAAAAGTTCATTTCACTCACAGACTGGAGTTTTTTCTTTGCAGCTTTTGCAAATTCTGACAAATCCAGACTGCTGTGGACAAAAATAATAAATAAAATAATATATAAATTACACACACACACACACACACACACACACAGTACCAGTCAACAGTTTGGACACACCTAGTCATTCAAATGTTTTTCTTTATTTTTTGTATTTTATACATTGTAGAATAATAGTGAACATATCAAAACTATGAAATAACACATAGAATTGTATGTAGTAACCAAATAAGTGTTAAACAAATCAAAATACATTTGAGATTCTTCAAAGTAGCCACCCTTTGCCTTGATGACAGCTTTGCACACTCTTGGCATTCTCTCAACCAACCAACTTTTGACTGGTGCTGGTACACACACACACAATCTATATATCATCAGTTTATATAGCAAATGCAAGACAATAAATTATAGCCAACAGTTGACATACTTACACATTTCTTTCCCATCAACATATGAAAGCAAAGGGAGATAAACAATGGTGTGGTAAAGGAATGATGTTTTAACCTCAGTTACTATGGATACACACAGATGCATTTCATTTTGGCTTATCAGACTTTGAGGTTTTTGTAAAAATGTCACAAAGATGCCTGAACAGCATTCTATTACTCCATAAGCAAGCAATGGTGTTGGGTTCAGTTCTTACCGGTCAGCCATTTGTGGAATTATGAAGTGCTGTCCGTTTCTATGATCTAGTAGGCAAACACAGTCAGATTAGAACAAACAAACATCATTGTTCAATTCATCAATTCAATTCATCAATGAATCACCCTATAACCCCCCCTCCTTCTCTGCACTCTTACCTGGCCTTCTCCCACAGAGGTAAAATGCCAAGCAGTCAGTGAGTTCATACTGGATCTCTACCAGTCTGTCTGCCAGCTCCTGATGCCCTGCTTGTCTGAGCGGAACAGGAATAAAAGGTCAGGAGTCTTCTCCACATCAATATTAGTGGCGGTGAGGTCAATTTCTGTTTACTGTAAATGTCAACTATAGCACTTTTTATTTCTAAGAACGCTCTACAATAAAGCCAAGGGTGGTAAAGTTGTATTTTATTCAGTGAGTTGACACATCTGTAATCATGTAGATTCTTCTAATAAACTTTAGTACTAGGCAGCCTCATAAACCGTTCTCTGCGAAAGAGTTGTGCAACCATCAGGGGTAATGGATTGCTACCGTGCAGTATAAAAGAGTATGAAGCCTGCTTTACCTTGCGTAGTCAATAGGGGTCTTACCCCCCATGTCTAGGGCATCGGGATCCGCCCCATACACAGCCAGCAACTCTGCCTGCGACACCTGGCCTGCCTTAGCTGCTACATGCAGCGGAGTGTTTCCTTTTTCCTGAAGAACAAACAGGCCACCACCCCAAAACAATATGACACTGGACACTGTATGGGCACTGTTGTAATAATGTGCAGGCTCATAATCATTCCATTATGTATTGACACATTTCAGGCCATTTTTGACATACCGGGTGGAAGAAGTTGGCCTGGGCTCCCAAAGACAACAGTCTCAGGCACGTCTCCAGGTTCCCAGTCCGAACACTGGAGTGGAGTTGCTAGAGGCAACACCAAAGAGAGGTTTGGTTAGCTAACAGCTCAAAAAAAAATTGGGGGGGATAAATTGGCAAATGAATGAGCTCAATGGCAACGAAGCTTGCAATCCAGGGGATGTTCTAGCTGCAATCTCTCACCTTACTGAGGTCCTTCGTAGTGACACTGTCATCCTCTCGACAGGGCATTCGATGGACATAAGCCAGCATCTGATATTTGGCCTTGATGAACTCCGTTTTATGGGGACTGGAAAGGGAACAGACACACACTAATAAACCTCTGAGACTGTCCTCACCCCAATGGCACTTTAATACAACAGAGAGTCCCACACTGATGGTCTTAGATCATGGCGAGACTAGATGCTTATGCTTTGTCATGACATTGTTGAAAGTTCCATTGTTTAACCTTCAACAAAAGGTTTGAAATGTGTTCCACTCACTGGACTCTGTCCTGGGGGTTGGCCTTGCGTTTCCCACTCGAGATAGACGAGGGATCCAGAAGGCAGTGCTCCCAGATGGAGTTGGACCCATTGCTGTACAATGTCTGAACCATCTAGAAAAGAAGCAAACAATAAAGCCACTGTTCTCCGATGGTAAATGCAAAGATACCACAATAGAAAATGACTCAAGTAAAAGTGAAAGTTACCCTGTAAAATTCTACTTGAGTAAAATATACTTTTATTAGGCAAACTAGACAGCAAACCAGGGGCACACTCCAACACTCAGACATAATTTACAAACGAAGCATGTGTGTTTAGTGAGTCTGCCAGATCAGAGGCAGTAGCAATGACCAGGGATGTTCTCATGATAGTGTGTGATTTGGACCATTTTCTGTCCTGCTAAGCATTCAAAATGTAACGTGTACTTTAGGGTATCAAGGAAAATGTTTGGATTAAAATGAGCATTATCTTCTTGTAGTGAATTAAAATGTGTCAAAAATATAAATAGTAAAGTACAGATACCCAAAATAACAACTTAAGTAAAATTACTTTAAAGACTACCAAAGTACTTTACACCACTGACTGTTCTTGTGTCAGTACTACTGTGTGAGTTTGTGTGAGGTGCCCACCTGTAGTTGGGAGGGGGGCCATGGTGTATGGGTCAGGTGTCGGACTTGGGAACTGTGTCGTCCCAGACCCCGGTGGATGCTGCAGCACTCATCACAGACCAGCACACCCCTGTTCACTGAGCCCCAACATGGGCCTGGAAAACACACACACACACACACACAAGATTAGACTCAATATTACTACAAAGGCTCCAAGTCCACACACAAACACCATAAAGACTAAAATAGTCATGCATCCAGTGCACCAGCCTGTTCTCAGAGCATTTCCTATTATTCCGTACGTAAATCCAAGACATTCCATTCAGTATGATATGTTACGTTTGGTATGGTTACATAAAACAGATGGTTACTTAAGGCAAAAACTGAAAGTATGTTGGTTGGTCAGGGTGGATGTATAACACGAACATCTAGCTACCCAAAGGTTGCAAGTTCAAATCTCATCTGGGACCATTTTAGCATGTACCTAACCCATTAATCTAACTCCTAAACTTAACCCTAACCCCTAGCTCGCTAACGTTAGCAACCTAGCAAGAATTCATAGCATATACGTTTAGCAAATTTGCCACATATTATACGTTTAGCAAATTCGTAACATATTATACGTTTGCAAATCTGTTACATAAAACTTTAGCAAATTCATATGTTTTATTTAATGAACAGAACAAATTATTATGACGGCCTACCCCTGCTGACGCTGGGCAAATGGTGTGCCACCCTATGTGATACAGCCTGGATTCGAACCAGGGACTTTAGTGACGGGTCTTGCACTGAGATGCAGTGCCTTAGACCACTACACTATTCGAGAGCCCAACTTATTGTATGTTTGAAAAGGCATAACATAAAATAGGAATTGTAATTCATAACATATCATATGAAATGGGTTACACTGAAAGATATTCACAAATTAATACATACCATACGAAACTTAACATATCACACCAAAAACGGATTTACGTACATAATAAAACGAAGTACTCTGAAACCAGGTTGAGTGTACAAATCATTCTTCATGCATACTTGTTTTATGATTTCAGCCAGACAGCAACTCCCTAGCTACAAATGGCATAGCTAACTATTTGACACAATATAAACAAGATATACCCCAACTAACGTTAGCTTGCAAGCTAAAACAAAAAAGAATGACTCTTGTAAAGTCTAGCTAGCCATAAGCTAACCAGCTAGCTAGGAACAATAAAGTTGAGAGCAGCTAGTTAGCAACAGACAGCTAAGGCTACTGTAGCTGACTTCCCCATTCTTCTTTGTTAACGTAGATATCATTGTCATAGCAGCAAGTATGTAGCTAGTTGCAAGCAACGCGATGCATTGTTAGAACTAACGTTTCAAGAATGTGAATCCCATTGAAAGTGAAAATCAAGCAAACAAAGAGTAAAAGGGCTTGGGCTATCATTCTATGAAATACAATTGCTAGCATAAGATAGCTTGCTTGCTAAATTCATAAGGCTAGCCAGCCATCGCTTAGCTTACCCGGGGCGCTACAATCAGCGCAGACCTGACAGTCTCTGTTGTTGCGCAGACGCTTTGACATCGCGTAAGCGCGCAAACTAGCTGGTTGTATAGAGAAAGCCCTTTAAACTATCCGTTTCAACGGAAACTCATGTGACACACTATGCTAGTATCTAATGTAGCTACAACGACGAGGTCAGAGAATTTGATAAGGGAAATGCTAACTGTCTATGCTATCTCATTATCATCAAGATCCCCTCTCCAAAGAGCCCTCCCTGGCTCCCTCCCGTTATCTGACGTCAACAACAGAAAGCGAGAGGCATCTGGGTTGTCATTGAAAACGCAAACACCAAAATTCTATATATGTTTACCTCATATTGTGGTACTACTAATGTATTTTTGATACACCGCGTGATTATAGCCTATTATATTTGTCAAATGTTCACATTGATTACAATGGAGGTAGTGGTACGTTGAAGCTATTTGTAGGCCTGGCTAGATCTTAATTTTCACTAGCTGTAATTTTGACAATATTTGAAAACCTAATGCAGATTAGGTATACTCTCCTAATATATTAGGTGGAGATAATCACAGATTACACTGCAAAATAAAACAGTGAACAGTGAAATATCTTTCAACCCACACATTTAAACCCTTATGTTGTGTGAATGGGTGAGTGAGAGAGCGTGCGCGTGTACCTGCCGGTGTGTGTAGCCTACCTGCGTGCGTCCGTGCATTCTTTATCAACCATAGACTGCAAATACAAGCCCTATCATCAAGAATTGGCAATGTACTGCACCGTGTCGCTTTAAAGGGGGCGTTCGGTCGCATATTCCCAATCTGCCAGAGTGTAAATTGAAGAGAGGGACTCATTTGAAGCAAATAGCTGGCCTTGTGCGATTGAATCAACAGCAACAGCGGGGCGCAATGGGAGGTAAATTAGGTTTTTCGATTTGAATAGGCTATGTTATAAAATATCAAAATTGTCTTGAATGCCTCACCAACTTTCAATGATATCGTTATGTTTTTTCATTCCAGAGGCCGAGACGCGTCAGAAATTGCTGCGCAATGTGAAGAAAGAGGTGAGTGCCTTCAGTATTTGCAATGTTTTTAACGACAAATTATTAGAAGCAACCGTTGGTCATGGATCTCTGGCAGCCGTTCTGTTGTATTTGGATGCCCAAAATAAGATTGTAAATTGGAGACACCGGGAAGTCTGGTGTATATGCTTTAATAAAATTGATCATAAGGATACATGTAGCCTAATAGGATATTATATTCTTTGGATCGTGATTTTATTATAAAGGATGCGTTCAGGGGCGACTTGGATTGAAATACGTGTGTATATATACAGATACATAGCAATTATTTGGTATCAGTAGGCAGGCCTAGGCAGTAACGCCACGATCAAAGTAGCAGTAATGGATCTGTTATCTCTGCATGACGTGAATACGTGTGCATGTCACAGTGCAGAGCCAAGAGCAACATCATTAGGATTATTGATAACCCCTCTTACGTGTGTTTTTCATTTATCTGAATGCTAATGCTGTAATGGAGGGCAACTCAATTCACTGGGCATGCTCATACCTCGGATAGCCTATTACCCCTCTCTCTTTTATATGAAAAAACACGTAATCAATTGATCAGATGATATCTTGCTTCATCCTGTGTCTGGAAATTAGGCCTAAAGGATGTGGTCACACTTTATTTGGATAGTCCAGATAGTGGTCACACTTTATTTGGATAGTCCAGATGCTCTACAGATGGTTGTAATATCAACAAACTATATCTTGATAAGCAACTGCTTGCTAAGGTTATGGTTAGGTTTAGGTTTAGAATAAGGGTTAAGTTTAGGGTTAGTGTTATGGCTGGGGTTAGGATTAGTAGATAGTAAATTGAAATGTTACTGTAGACAGTCCATCTGTAGATGCTCTACAAACTATCCAATTAAAGTGATAAGGGTGTTGTTCTTGTGACATAAAGTCACGGTTTATTATTTGGGGACTCCTTGCAGTTATCTGTTAGCTACAGCCAGACCATTCTTCAAAGGAAAATTGTCTGGCTTATGGTATAGTTGGGCTGCAGCACTACAGAAACCTGAAAAGGAGAGAAGAGACCAACTCCCTGTCTGGCTTATTTTCTTTGTAGCTGCATGCTGGTGTGTCCTCTGTTCTAGCTCCGTTTATGAGATTTTATTTTGCCCTGAAAAGTAAAAGAGCATTATTAGCAGCATATTGTATCGTGTTCTAATTTGTATGGATAGCAATGTCCATCTTTGTGCCATTTTTTTAGATGACGGAAAAACAGTCTCTCTCTCACACGCACGCACGCATGCATGCATGAACACGCAAACAAACAGGCAGTCACACACATGCACACAGGCACATGCAAGAGAAACACTCTTATTCTGCCAAGTTATTGGCAGCAATTCTTCTCGTCACATGAAGGCAATCATTGGTCACATGCCCCCTGGGATGGTAAACAGGAGTGTGAGGTTTGCATGTGGAGGCCACATCACAAAAGGGACATGACTAGCACCAGGTCATGCAGCAAGGAAGAGGGTCCTAGTTGGTGATAGTAAATATATACTGTATCTCAAACCCAGACTTTTTTTTATCTATTGTTGCAAAATCGCTCCCCATCCTTGCCTCCTTCTGCACTTTGATTTCTTCTCTTTCTGTGCCTACTCTTGTCAGACCCTGTCTCTTTAAGTGCCTGTCACATCAAATCCCACCTCACCTTTATGTCTCTCTCTCTTTTTCTCAGGTGAAACAGATCATGGAGGAGTCAGTGACTCGGAAGTTTGTGCATGCAGACAGCAGCCATATCATATCCTTCTGTGGTGAGTGTGTTCATGTCGTAATATATTACTTATTGAATTTACAGTTCATATGGCTCATTGGAGTTTTGACTTGCTCATTTTGAGTTTTTATGGTTTGTTAACCCCCAATTAAAGGCCCAGTGCTGTCAAAACTGTGATAGTCTTGTGTTTTATATATATTTCCACATAATGAGGTTGGAATAATATTGTGAAAATGATGATATTTCCCTTCTAGGGAAGCTGTTTAAAAAGACGACCTGAAATTTCACCCTGTTTTAGTGGGATGGAGTTTTGGCCTGCCTAGTGACATCACCAGATGGGAAATTAGTTAATAGACCAATAAGAAATAGAGTTCCAAACCTCTACCAATAACAGTTAGTTTTCAGTTTTCCCCTCCTAGCAAAATTCTTGCTTGAGAAATGACTCTTTGCTAAGAAGCTTTTTTTTTTTTTTTTTTTACCATTTCAGTTGAAAACAATCACAGTGAGGTACGTAATTATTACAAGCCCACTGAAGGACTTTAGTGCCACATGGCAGTGCTGTGCTCTTGTGACTGGATGGGAGGGAGGGTGCATGCCATAGTTGATGGGCAAGCATAGCTGGTCTGGGTAGGTCGACGTGTTGATTTAAATGAATGACTGCTTGGCTTACAGTATGTGTAACAGATGCAGAAACCTGCTTGGTTTCTCATCTTTGACCGAAGACCATTACTATTGTAATACGAGCCAGAGTAGAGTGGATAGAAAGAAGTAAGAGATCGTGGCAAGAAATATATAATATTTTTTGGTAACCTTATCTCCAAAGAGCACCTACCAAAAGGTAGGTGGTACTTCTGGGCCACCCAATTGTAACCAATGATTACTTGGGTAAGAGGACAGACCGTGATAGTAAGAACCCATGGTCAAAGAATACGCTCCAGTTTTGGAGGAAAGTTTTAAAAAGTGTCCATCTGCCTATGGTCATATCATCTCTAACTGGTACTGCAGATCTTACAGATATTTCCCCATTATCACTCGATTCAGGTTTCCAAAGGTGGTCAATATGTACACCAAGTCTTGAAGAACAACCAAATTAAATCATTCGGTGAACTAAGTTCAGACTTCCATCTGCCAAAGTCAGATTTCTTTAGCTATTTACAGCTAAGAGACTATTTACTGAAACACCACAAATGGGTAAAAATGAAGGGTGAGCCCTCTCTCATAGAAAAACATTTATCAATACTCAGAAAAGGGCAACTGGTAGTTAACAAATTACAAAACTATACCAATCTATTGCAGTCACGACATAGAGCAATACTCTGCAAAGTGCAAGTGGGAATCTCCTCAGTGGTTGGGAAAGGGTACGGGGGCTGGACAGGCAGCGACCCAGACCACGCTGCTGATTGGAGATCACACATACTGACTCAAGGTAGTTTGGGGAATGGGTAGGGGAGCTAGACAATAATAATGATGACGCCGACAATTATGTTTACACTACCTCTATTAGGAATTGCTATGCTTGAAAATATAGTACAAATATAAGTTAATAACAAACTGAAAAAAAAAGAGCACCTTTCTCTCTCGTCGCAGACTCGAGCAGTGCTGCTATTCTCCGTCAACTAAAGAATCACAATTGGTTTGAACTAGTGCTTTGTAATCTCTTCACAATTGTCCTCCACCCCATCACTCTGGTGTCACAGACTCACATTTCACACTTGTGATGTGACACATAGGATTATTGTTACATTAAGAGCACAGCAGTAAGATTATGGAGTCAAAAGTAGGTGGATTATTGCTGGTTGAATTGTACGGAGGTAAATGCCATAGGTATTATGTTAATTTCACATAAAAAATCTGAGTCAGAACATGTTTTTTTAAATGAATTTGTCTCATGACTACATTGACATTTACAGAGCAAGTGACATTGGGCATCATCCTGTGGAGTTGAAATGTCAAGCCCGGCCACCTCCTACTACCCCAAAGTGTGTACGGTCACGTTCTCACCCGAACACAGCTTGATTTTAGGTTGGCACCGGCCACAGCCATAGAGATGTGTAGGTCCATCTGTGTTAAATTTAACTGACAGCAGACACTATGCAAAGGTGTTGATACTACACCTCTACACATCCACGGATATCCTAGCAACAGTAAAGTCAGTTTTTAGTCTATTTCTGGTTCTGCTGAGAGCCACCTGCACCTTCCCTCTAACCCGTCTCTGCTTACCTGCAGTAGCACTCAGACTGTCCAAGGGTTTTCACTCGCTGCGCCTGAAAATCTAATTAGCAAACTCTGCATGTGGTTTACTTGTTGTTGACAGTGTATGCAATCATGTGTATGTATGCAATCATAGCTTAATGAATATCGCTTTGGGGAAAGTTGGTTTTGAAACCAAACTCTGTGTGTACTGTTGGTGTCTGTATATTCAATACTATGTGTTTCCGTGTGTCTACAGCTGTAGTGGAGGCATGTGTGCTCCATGGGCTGAAGAGGCGAGCAGCAGGCCTCCTTTGCAGTAATAAGGTAGCAGCACTCTTCATGAAGGTGGGGAAGAGCTTCACCCCGGCGGAGGAACTCTGTCAGAAGGTCCAGGAACTAGAGCAGCTCATCGAGACCAAGTAAGACATTGATCTTGACTAGTCATTACTCCTAAGCCCCCCCCCCCCCCCCCTACACACACACACACACACACACACACCAATATGCCATAAATGAATACAAAATGTGTATCAAACACTTCTCTCTGTATTCTCCAGCAGACAGGCTCAACTAAATAATGGCAGTGTTCAGAAGCAACCCGGATTGACCAACCTCCCCCCTCAGGGCTTGAGGAACCTGTGGATCCGCACTGCTCTCATGGAGAAGCTTCTGGACAAGATTGTCATGTACCTAGTGGAGAACAGCAGGTTACCAATCAATCAACAGATCAGATTCCAGCTGAAAGTCTGACATTGTGTTTGATCTTACAAATACCAACAGTCGTAGCTGCTCAATATGTATACTACAGATGTCCGATCTTAATTTGATCACTCTTTTGTCACATTTTTTCCCCCTGCGCATCAGGAAATTTCAAATGGGGCTTGTGATTTACATACATTCACTGAAAATCCACAGTTCTCTTTATCTCCATGTGGGAACAGTCCAGTCATTTCAGAGCAGTGCCAGCCATCAAAATCATTCTCCCTCTCTCACTCGCTCAAACTAAAAGCACCAGACACGCCTCCCGGGTGGCGCAGTGCTAGCTGTGCCACCAGAGATACTGGGTTCGAGCCCAGGCTCTGTCGCAGCCGGCCGCGACCGGGATGCCCATGGGGCGTCGTCCGGTTTAGGGAGGGTTTGGCCGGCAGGGATATCCTTGTCTCATCGCGCACTAGCGACTCCTGTGGCGAGCCGGGCGCAGTGCATGCTGACCAGGTCGCCCGGTGTACCGTGTTTCCTCTGACATATTGGTGCGACTGGCTTCCGGGTTGAATGGGCATTGTGTCAAGAAGCAGTTGGGTTGGGTTGTGTTTCGGAGGACGCATGGCTCTCGACCTTCGCCTCTCCCGAGTCCGTACGGGAGTTGCAGCGAATAAATGTTCTATTGTTACTGTAGACCTATAGGTCCTATTACTGCAACATTCAAATGTACATACGTTTATGTGAAATGCAGCCATACACATCAACAACTGCCGTTTTATATAGCTTAACACAAGATAGATATTGGTCTATGACACGGTGTCAAGTGTATCTGAAATGCAGCCCTACACCTACATTATAGCCTACTGTAGCCTATCAAAACAAATACACCTAAACTTTAGCCTACTGTAGCCTATCAAAACTAATACACCTAAACTATAGCCTACTGTAGCCTATCAAAACTAATACACCTAAACTATAGCCTACTGTAGCCTATAAAAACTAATACACCTAAACTATAGCCTACTGTAGCCTATAAAAACTAATACACCTAAACTATAGCCTACTGTAGCCTATAAAAACTAATACACCTAAACTATAGCCTACTGTAGCCTATCAAAATTAATACACTTAAACCAGAGCCTACTGTAGCCTATAAAAACGAATTGTACACATAGGCTTATAATATCAGCTGTAAAGAAGAGATGAAATTGAGAATAGTGAGGTATCCTACGGAATGGAGTGCAATGGTGCAGATTTTAAAACCCCCAGATCAACAGTATGTATATAATATATATATTATATTTTCTCATACACACATTCATACATATATATATATTTATTTATAGGGGACAATGCACATTAATCAATATTACAATAATGCAACATCCATTTAAATGTGGCGGGGTTAGCCAAAAGATCATTTGCACCCGTGGGTGCCAGTGCAGCTAAGGACAATTACTCAGCCACAATACACATACTCACTAAAACAACACAACATACCAATACATCACATCCAATAATATATCATTCTAACAACAACACTATCATCAGCTGTCGTCTTACATAAGAGGAACCACAGATAACTCCGGTGTACAGGTTTGGATAGATTTTAGCCATGCTTTTGACCAGCATGTGAGGCAATATCTCATATGTGAGAAGATCATAGCATTCATATACAGTGAGGGAAAAAAAGTACTTGATCCCCTGCTGATTTTGTATGTTTGCCCACTGACAAAGAAATGATCAGTCTATAATTGTAATGGTAGGTTTATTTGAACAGCGAGAGAAAGAATAACAACAACAAAATCCAGAAAAACTAATGTCAAAAATGTTATAAATTGATTTGCATTTTAATGAGGGAAATAAGTATTTGACCCCCTCTCAATCAGAAAGATTTCTGGCTCCCAGGTGTCTTTTATACAGGTAACGAGCTGAGATTAGGAGCACACTCTTAAAGGAAGTGCTCCTAATCTCAGTTTGTTACCTGTATAAAAGACACCTGTCCACAGAAGCAATCAATCAATCAGATTCCAAACTCTTCACGATGGCCAAGACCAAAGAGCTCTCCAAGGATGTCAGGGACAAGATTGTAGACCTACACAAGGCTGGAATGGGCTACAAGACCATCGCCAAACAGCTTGGTGAGAGGGTGACAACAGTTGGTGTGATTATTCGCAAATGGAAGAAACACAAAATAACTGTCAATCTCCCTCGGCCTGGGGCTCCATGCAAGATCTCACCTCGTGGAGTTGCAATGATCATGAGAACGGTGAGGAATCAGCCCAGAACTACACGGGAGGATCTTGTCAATGATCTCAAGGCAGCTGTGACCAAAGTCACCAAGAAAACAATCGGTAACACAGTATGCAGTGAAGGACTGAAATCCTGCAGCGTCCGCAAGGTCCCCCTGCTCAAGAAAGCACATATACATGCCCGTCTGAAGTTTGCCAATTAACATCTGAATGATTCAGAGGACAACTGGGTGAAAGTGTTGTGGTCAGATGAGACCAAAATGGAGCTCTTTGGCATCAACTCAACTCGCCGTGTTTGGAGTAGGAGGAAGGCTGCCTATGACCCCAAGAACACCATCCCCACCGTCAAACATGGAGGTGGAAACACTATGCTTTGGGGGTGTTTTTCTGCTAAGGGGAACAGGACAACTTCACCGCATCAAAGGGACGATGGACGGGGCCATGTACCATCAAATCTTGGGTGAGAACCTCCTTCCCTCAGCCAGGGCATTGAAAATGGGTCATGGATGGGTATTCCAGCATGACAATGACCCAAAACACAAGGCCAAGGCAACAAAGGAATGGCTCAAGAAGAAGCACATTAAGGTCCTGGAGTGGCCTAGCCAGTCTCCAGACCTTAATCCCATAGAACATTTTTTGTTGTTGTTATTCTGTCTCTCACTGTTCAAATAGACCTACCATTAAAATTATAGACTGATAATTTCTTTGTCAGTGGGCAAACGTACAAAATCAACAGGGGATCAAATACTTTTTTCCCTCACTGTATGTATGTATGTAGGTACGTATATCTATGTATGAGAATAGAAAATGTACACTACCGTTCAAAAGTTTGGGGTCACTTTGAAATGTCCTTGTTTTCCATGAAAACATACATGAAATGAGTTGCAAAAGGAATAGGAAATATAGTCAAGACGCTGACAAGGTTATAAATAATGATTTTGTAATTGAAATAATAATTGTGTCCTTCAAACTTTGCTTTCGTCAAAGAATCCTCCATTTGCAGCAATTACAGCCTTGCAGACCTTTGGCATTCTTGTTGTCAATTGGTTGAGGTAATCTGAAGAGATTTCACCCCTTGCTTCCTGAAGCACCTCCCACAAGTTGGATGGCTTGATGGGCACTTCTTACGTACCATACGGTCAAGCTGCTTCCACAACAGCTCAATAGCGTTGAGATCCGTGACTGTGCTGGCCACTCCATTATAGACAGAATACCAGCTGACTACTTCTTCCCTAAAAAGTTATTGCATAGTTTGGAGCTGTGTTTTGAGTCATTGTCCTGTTATAGGAGGAAATTGGTCCCAATTAAGCGCTGTCCCGGGGTATGGCATGGCGTTGCAAAATGGAGTGATAGCCTTCCTTCTTCAAGATCCCTTTTACCCTGTACAAATCTCCCACTTTACCACCACCAAAGCACCCCCAGACCATCACGTTGCCTCCACCATGCTTTACAGATGGCGTCAAGTACTCCTCTTGCTCACTTGTGTCCCGGGGCCTCCCACTCCTCTTTCTCTTCTGGTTAGAGCCAGTTTGCGCTGTTCTGTGAAGGGAGTAGTACACAGCATTGTACAAGATCTTCAATTTCTTGGCAATTTCTTGCATGAAATAGCCTTCATTTCTCAGAACAAGAATAGACTGACGAGTTTCAGAAGAAAGGTCTTTGTTTCTGGCCATTTTGAGCCTGTAATCGAACCCACAAATGCTGATGCTCCAGATACTCAACCAATCTAAAGAAGGCCAGTTTTATTGCTTCTTTAATCAGGACAACAGTTTTCATCTGTGCTAACATAATTGCAAAAGGATTTTCAAATGATCAATTAGCCTTTTAAAATTATAAACTTTGATTAGCTAACACAACCTGCCATTGGAACACAGAAGTGATGGTTGCTGATAATGGGCCTCTTTACGCCTATGTGGATATTTCATAAAGAATCTGCCGTTTCCAGCTACAATAGTAATTTACAACACTAACAATGTCTATACTGTATTTCTGATCAATTTGATGTTATTTTAATGGACAAGAAATGTGCTTGTCTATCAATTTCCACACACACATACATATATGAATGCTATGATCTTCTCATATATATACACCCACATGTATTCTCTGGGTTCCTACATTTTTACATTCTGAGTCACTCTTTCATCCACCATTGCACTCCATTGCGTAGGATACCTCACTATTCTCAATTTCATTGCGTCTTTACATATGATATTATAAGCCTATGTGTGCAATTAGTTTTGATAGGCTACAGTAGGCTGTGGTTAAGGTGTAGCCTACTGTAGGGCAGCATTATGACTTGCCTTGAACATATAATAAAACAGTTGATAAAAAAAATGATTTTACCTAACAAAAAATATATCTACCTCTACAAATATGTCAATTTATTATAATCCACATAAGAATTCACACGAGATGCGCTGTAGCCTGCACATAGCCTACATAGACTACTTGAACTGGGGCACAGTGGACCTCCAGTCTAAGGTACAAAGTGGGTACGGTACTGCATTGTATTCCAGCTGCCCCCTGGCGCCATTCTAAATATTTCTTCAGATATTCAAATCCTCCTGCTGCAAGATTATTTTCCTGCTGCAATTAAACGGGTCAAATTAAGATCTGACATCTGTACTTATAGTCGCTTTTCAGTGAACATGCAGCAATGGTTCTTCTTGCGCCATTTTGAGGAAACATGATTTTCTCTTTTCCAGTACGTTCTATGACAGTGAGGCCATTCTAATGGATCCTGTGGATGGACCAATCCTTGCCTCTCTGTTAGGTATTGATGGAACCTCTTCTAATGCCCTCTCTTGCCAGGATGTGGCCGGACAGATCTCTGATAAGATAAGAAATAGCACACTGAATGGCACATTACAGTGAATGTGACTCCCTCTGAGATAGTCTGTTGGTTAACATGACATTGGAGACTAGTGCTTTACAGTGGAAATTGCCTTATTCCAGATAAGGCCATAATTCTGTGGTTTTGAAGTTAAATATACTGGTAACTAACTCCAAATTGACTTTGTACTCACCCTTATAATGGACAAGTGCATTTACCTTCTACTGTGAGGGTAACATTGACATTGCTGGTAACGCTAACTTTCACTCTGGATGATGATGGTTCAGTACAGTGCTTTAGAAGTTAGAAATAGTGACTACACCTTTCTACATGAAAACTGTTGTGGATCTCAGTGTTGTCTTGCCCTTATGCCTTGCAGTCGGCCCCTGTGCTCTGGAGTACACTAAGGTGAAGACAGCCGACCACTTCTGGACAGACCCCTCTGCTGATGAGCTCGTCCAGAGACACCGCATCCACAGTGGCCACTGTCGCCAGGACTCCCCCTCCAGGCGACCTGCCCTGGTCAGTGTGTGGATTATGTGTTTAAACGAATGATGTGTGTGTATAATATATGATGCATAAAAAATGGTCCAATGGTCTCGAATACAATGACATTTTCTAATAGATCCAGAAGAGGCAGTCCAGTGGCAGTATGGAGGACAGGCCCATCCTGTGGGCCCGGGACTACGTTGAGTCCCTCCATCAGAACAACAGGGCTACACTGCTGTTTGGCAAGAACAACGTCCTGGTGCAGCCGGTGTGTGCGTGTGCGTGTGTGTGTGTGTCTCTCTGCGTGTTAAAGGACTTGGCATTGCTTTTCATCACTGTTTAAACGGCAAGAAACGCTTTGTACAAATCTCCTGTCTTGGTCTACAGAGGGATGACATGGAGGCTATCCCAGGGTACCTGTCTCTCCACCAGACTGCAGATCTCATGACCCTGAAATGGACCCCCAACCAGCTCATGAATGGCACTGTGGCAGATGACACTGAAAAAAGGTAATGTAATATAAAATCACAGTAAAGAAACCTATTCTGACACTCATAGGTGTCTACAAAGGACATGCCAATTTATATAATTGGATATTGTTTAAATCTCAGCAATTTCTCATATTGATTTTCCCAGTGTTTACTGGGACTTTGCCATGACTATTCGCCTGGAGGAGATTGTTTATCTGCACTGCCATCAGCAAGGTACAGGAGGAACCTATTTTAATTATGTAGGCATATATCTTTGTATCCATGTGTTTGTGTGTGTCTTCTTGACCTTGTGATCACGGTTTTTCCCAGTGGACAGTGGTGGAACAGTGGTTCTGGTGAGTCAGGATGGGATCCAGAGGCCTCCGCTGCGGTTCCCCCGGGGAGGACACCTGCTCCAGTTCCTGACCTGCCTGGAGACAGGCCTGCTGCCACACGGACAACTCGACCCCCCTCTGTGGTCCCAGAGGGGAAAGGTCAGCATGGAACATAGAAATGTCCTAACATGCACCAGATATAACCCTCACATTTGGAATTCATGACAATGATTCAGATCTCAATTAATGTTTACTGTAGCTATTATGTCCACATCCACTAAACCAATTGAAACGTGATGGTATGATTAGTTGTTTATAATGCTACAAGAAACAACTAATCTATAGCAGAGTGGATGTTGTTGGACTGAGGGTAACTCTGATCTCTGTGTTAGTACTGTACACTGCTGCCATAGGGATACTTTTACACTGACACTGTAATTTCATTGATCTTATCCACCAATTTAGCCTCTAAGTAGATAATACCAACCCTGACCTGCCAAAGCAAAGGGAACCCCATGAGGAAGTTTTTAGAGGGGTTGTGATGATAAAAGTGGTAATCGTAGTAGAGCTGAGACTATAATTTACAGGCTGCTGTAGAATATAGCATTGTTAAGGTGGTGGTATATTACCCTGTGGAGCAGTGAAAGACTACAACCTAGGAGTGGCACAGAGAGTCTAGGAGTGAGTGGGGTCTTAATACGTCCTCAAACCAACATGAAGGAAAGTTGCAGACCAAAGACAAGGACCCCAAAAAAATTATACAAATGTAATTTTCCTACTACTGTACCACTGGCTTTGCTGTTAACTACTTTATTGAGGGAAAGTGTACTTGTTACGATTGTGACATGTTGTTGTCTCACCTAGCTATCTTAAGATGAGTGCACTAACTGTACGTCATTCTGGATAAGACTGCTAAATTACTAAACATTTTTGTTTTTTTAAACAGAAAAGGAAAAGATGACTGACTTGAGATTGGCTGGATCATTAATTATATCTAGCCTAGTCTTGCATCACAATTCAATGATAGGGATCTGAGTTTTAGGGTATCAACTTTAATCACTCTTGCGAATCATCATAATAACAACATGTTAATGTCTTATACTGAGTGCACTACCTTCCTTTGCCCACAGGGAAAGGTTTTCCCTAAGTTGCGGAAGAGGAGTCCGCAGGGGTCTGTGGAGTCTGTGTCGGATAAAGAGGAGGACGAGGCCACTGACTATGTCTTCCGGATCCTGCTCCCTGGTACTCCGTCAGACTTTGGTATTTCACTTGTGATCTCCTTATTCTATGTCGATTTTCTGTTGCAATTTGTACATAATATACTTTTTCATGATTTATTTTTCTCTCACCGTTCGTTTTGTTGACCATTGCCCTTCCCTCAGCCCCTCTCTGTCCAGCCCCTGTGCCTGTAGCCCTGTGAACACCTTACATTGGTTACCCTGGATTTGAGACCATGCATGGGCATGAAGTTGTCTTTGTCACACCTCTATCTTCTGGCTTGGTTTGTCAATGTTTCCATGTTTAAAAAAAATACATATACACTACCGGTCAAAAGTTTAAGAACATCTACTCATTCAAGGGTTTTTCTGTATTTTTACTATTGTCTACAATGTAGAATACTAGTAAAGACATCAAAACTATGAAATAACACATATGGAATCATGTAGTAACCAAAAAAGTATATTTTATATTTGGGATTATTCAAATAGCCACCCTTTGCCTTGATGACAGCTTTGCACACTCTTGACATTCTCTCAATCAGCTTCATGGAATTTAAATTAACAGGTGTCTTCTTAAAAGTACATTTGTGGAATTTCTTTCCTTCTTAATGCGTTTGAGCCAATCAGTTGTGTTGTGACAAGGTAGGTATACAGAAGATAGCTTATTTGGTAAAAGACCAAGTCCATATTATGGCAAGAACAGCTCAAATAAGCAAAGAGAAACGACAGTCCATCATTACTTTAAGACATGAAGGTCAGTCAATCCGGAACATTTCAAGAACTTTGAACGTTTCTTCAAGTGCAGTCGCAAAAACCATCAAGCGCTATGATGAAACTGCCTCTCATGAGGACCGCCACAGGAAAGGAAGACCCAAAGTTAACTCTGCCACAGAGGATAAGTTCATTAGAGTTACCAGCCTCAGAAATTGCAGCCCAAAGAAATGCTTCACAGAGTTCAAGTAACAGACACATCTCAACATCAACTGTTCAGAGCGTGAATCAGGCCTTCATGGTCTAATTGCTGCAAAGAAACCACTACTAAAGGACACCAATAAGAAGAAGAGAATTGCTTGGGCCAAAAAACACGAGCAATAGACATTAGATTGGTGGAAATCTGTCCTTTGGTCTGATGAGTCAAAATGTGAGATTTTTGGTTCCAACCACAATGTCTTTGTGAGACGCAGAGTAGGTGATCAGATGATGTCCGCATGTGTGGTTCCCACCGTGAAGCATGGAGAAGGTGGTGTGATGGTGACACTGTCTGTGATTTTATTTAGAATTCAAGGCACACCTAACCAGCATGGCTACCTGTAGCGATACACCATCCCATCTTGTTTGCGCTTAGTGGGTCTATAATTTGTTTTTCAACAGGACAATGACCCAACAAACCTCCAGGCTACATAAGGGCTATTTGGCCAAGGAGAGTGATGGAGTTCTGCATCAGATGACCTGGCCTCCCACAATCCCCTGACCTCAACCAAATTGAGATGGTTTGGGATGAGTCGGACCTCCAGAATAAAGGAAAAGTAGCCAACAAGTGCTCAGCATATGTGGGAACTCCTTCAAGACTGTTGGTTAAGCATTCAGGGGTGAAGCTGGTTGAGAGAAACCCAATAGTGTGCAAAGCTGTCATCAAGGCAAAGGGTGGCTATTTGAATAATCTCAAATATAAATATATTTTGATTTGTTTAACACTTTTTTGGTTACTACATGATTCCATATGTGTTATTTCATAGTTTTGATATCTTCACTATTATTCTACAATGTAGAAAATAGTAAAAATGAAGAAACATTTGAATGAGTAAGTGTTGTGAAACTATTGACCGGTAGTGTATATTATTAAAGAAAGTCACCCAAATCCTCCATCAGTTCTAGATGATCATGTTGCTAATGACGATGATCCTGCTGATGATACCATTGATCCTGTTTGGTGTCCAGTGGCTCCAGAGCTGATGGACCAGGCGGTGAACATGTGGCACCCCACCCCCAGGAAGTCCTCCTGTTTCTCCTGCTCTCAGAACGGATCCCCTGTTGGCTCACTATCCAATGGCTGCAACCAGGACAGGGCTCCCCTGAAACTCCTCTGTGACACCATGAAGTACCAGATCATTTCCCGTGCTTTCTATGGCTGTGAGTACATGCATCATGAATTCCTTTAGGAAAGACTGATTCAAATGCTATAGTCTTCGTGTTATGGCTGGATTGATAACCATGCGTGTTTCTTCACTTCATTGAAGGGCTTGCCTACTGCCGTCACCTGTCCACCGTTCGTATCCACCTCTCTGCCCTGGTCAACCCTACCATCATTGACCCTAACGTGCCTCATGATGCCCGGGGAGGGCTGACTGTGGATGTCTGGAGCAGCTTCCTCCAGGACTGCTCTGTAAGATCTACTGTACAATCTGCTCTAAACATACTGTACACAACCTGCAGTGACTGTGCATAACAGGTCACAGCTTGAATGTATCTGCATTCACCAACATCAACATTCCACTGCAACCGATGATCGTACTGAACTTGTATGTTTCTGTATTGAGTCAATATGTAATCACGTTCACAACGTTTTCTCAGGCGTATGATGAGCATGAGCTTCTGCGGATGGTGTACTATGGTGGTGTGGCCCCTACAATACGCAAGGAGGTCTGGCCATTCCTGCTGGGACACTACCACTTCGATATGACCCAGAAACGTAGGTTGGAGGTGAGTACTGTTATATTGTCATGAGGTAAAACTACTAACTCTGGAATCCAAGTAGGGAGGTGGGTCATGTGTAATATCATTACATACCAGTGACCCTGTGTGTTCATCTGTGTGTGTGTAGGTGGATAAGCAGGTGCGGGCCTACTATGAGCAGACTATGAAAGAGTGGCTGGGCTGTGAGGCCATTGTCAAGCAGAGGGAGGGGGAGAAGCATGCTGAAGCCATAGCCAAGTGCAATTCTGTGGAAAGACCAGGACCAGTGCAGCGAGACTCCACCATCAGCACTGATGTAAGGGGGTCCTACCTGTCCCATTTGATGAGGGTAATACATGATAGAGTTAGTGACTCGTTGGTATATGGTTAACATACTGTACTAACATATGATTCTTCATGGTGTTCTCTTCCTGGATGGCATTTGACCCCATATCCTACACCAGTCCTCACAGAGCACCAGTTCAGAGAAACAGATTGCCCAGAGTGACTCCAGCAGTAGCACACAGGTACAGGAGGCTTTCTTTCTGGGGCATAATACATCACCACATAACATTATAGTTTCCCTTAATAGTAGAGAGACTTTATAATGCTGGGTATTCACTGTCTGTTGTCCGGTGTTGCAGGCATTTGGGTCTGTGGAGGAGGTGGATCCGATAGAATCGGAGATGAAGCCAGAGGAAGGCAAAGAGGTGTCCAAAATTCCATTGAAAGACTGCCCAGATGTGGCCAACCGAAATGTTACCTCAGAATCTGGAGACCCACCCAAAAAAATCTCTGTTGGCTCAGGTCTTCCAGAACAGCCCCAAAGCACAAACAACAACAGCCCTGCAACAAAACTTCCTGCAACTGATTTAACTGTCAAAACAGTTGCCACTCAGCCATCACCAGAGCCATCAGAGCCCCAGGGAGCTGCATTTAGGCCAGTGGCAGAGACCCAAGCTGGGTCAAAGCTAACCGAGGATCTCCCTGTCTCAAGATCAACAGAGGAACCAAAGGTCATGATAACAGTTGATGACAAGGCAGGGGAGGAGCATCCTAAGGCTCCAACACAAGAGTCCAAAGCCCCAGAGAGTAAAGAGGTTGAATGCTCTGAATCGGTAGAAATCATACAAATCCCAGAGAGGGTTAAAGAAAGGGGTTCTGACAAAGAAGACGTGAAGTCCTTAGGAAATACTGAAACCGAAAACAAAGTTGCAGGAAATGAGTTGTCTGAAGTTTCCACCACAAAAGACCCAAAGCTGCCTGTGAGAGCTGCATACGCAACTGAGAATACTGATATTCTCAAACTAGAAACGGAGGTTTCTAATGTATATATTCCAGCTCCACCACTAGGCGAGGCCACAGTTAATAAAACACAAGAGAGCAAAGCCTCCGTGTCAGAACCATCCTGTGCCACAGAGCCATCTTTAACAGAAGGAAACAAAGCTTCAACAATAGCAGTGGAGGCTGGTATTGCTGAAAAAGAGGACCCAAACTTCTCTGACATTGAAGAAATCACAGAATCTGAATTACAAAAAATTAAAACCACTCAAACCAGCGAAGCTTGTGTTTGTGAGAAAGACATGGGTAGTACTGAAGAAAAGGTTTCAGAAATAGCCGAAACCAAAACATTAGACACTGTGGAGGCCAGTGTCCCTGAGAAAAACAATACCAAAGCTGCAGAAATGACAGTTGCCATAGATTCAGAGAAACATGCACCTTGCATGCCAGTACTGAAGCCACCTCAGCTAGAGGCCAGGGCCAGTGTTACAGTGACAGCCCACTCTATGCGTTCTCCTGATACACTAGATTCTGATGACTCGCCCTCTGCCTTAGAGATGGAGGACATTCCCACGGCCTGGGAAAGACCCTTGTCCGGCCTGATGGCTCCCCCTGCTGCCCCCTTCTTGGCCCTGGGGAGAGTTGTTTCAGGGGAACCTGTCCTGCATGCAAGCTCCAACACCAGTATTGATGGAACTGAGCCAACCCTGTCTGAGGAGGAGCCTGAGATGGAGAGTCTCTACCCCCAGTCTGACTTTTTGGTTGTGACAGATGAACTCAAACCTGAGGTTTCACCAGTGGTAGTGTCCCCTGCAGGGACTACCTACTCTGTAAGTACTCCAAATGAGTTACCTGTGTCCACTGTAATGCATGTTGCAGATTTTAGGGCTTGATTGGCTAAGAGTTGGTTCAACATACAATACACTTATCCCACCAGACATGCCACCAGGGGTCTTTTCAGTCCCCAAATCCTGAATAAATTCAAGAAAACGTACAGTATTAAATAGAGCCCTTATTGCATGGAACTTCCTTCCATCTCATATTGCTCAAATAAACAGCAAACCTGGTTTAAAAAAACAGATAAAGCAACATCATGCGGCACAACGCCGCTCCCCTATTTGACCTAGATAGTTTGTGTGTATGCATTAATCTGTAGGCTACGTGTGCCTTTTTATAAAATGTATGTAGTTCTGTCCTTCAGCTGTTCTTTTCTATTGATGCTCTGCATTATGTCATTTTGTATTATGTTTCATGTTTTGTGTGGACCCCGGGAAGTGTAGCTGCTGCTTTTGCAACAGCTAATGGGGATCCTAATAAAATACCCAACTACAAACAGAACTGTCACAATGCTGGAACGGATCATGAAACAGTAGCCATTTGAACATGAACCGCTTTAACTAACCTTAGTCCCTTTTGTCACTCTGTGCAGCAAGAGCAGCTGGACTTGTACTTGCTCAACCTGCATCGCATTGATAAGGACGTGAGACGCTGTGACAGAACCTACTGGTACTTCACCCCTGCTAACCTGGAGAAACTACGCAACATAATGTGCAGTTATGTGTGGCAGCATCTGGAGATTGGTTATGTCCAGGGCATGTGTGATCTGCTGGCTCCTTTACTGGTCATTCTGGATGACGGTCAGTCTGCATGAGCAATAGCTCTCCTTGAACTGCATTATTCACAGCCTAGAGTAAGATAAGATTAATCATTTGCTGTTGATGTGTGTCTCAGAGGTCATGGCTTTCAGCTGCTTCTCTGAGTTGATGAAGAGGATGAATCAGAACTTCCCCCATGGAGGGGCCATGGACTCACACTTTGCCAACATGCGCTCCCTCATCCAGGTACCATACATGTGCATGTACATACTCAATCACACATGCACATTATTATAAGTACAGTGATATTACATTGTAGTAAAAGATAGGCACTTGCCATGTTTTCCCCCACTAGATCCTTGATTCAGAGCTCTTTGAACTGATGCAGATGAATGGAGACTACACTCACTTCTACTTCTGCTACCGCTGGTTCCTGCTAGACTTCAAAAGAGGTACTGGCATCTGCATGGGCGTGTTTGACCGCATACACTATCTGTATGGTGATGAAATCAAACAGGAAGGGGGATTTCACATTGGAACCTGAGGAAATAGTTCATGCTGATGATGTTAAAACTTAAATTAATCGTGTTCAAGGTATACAATATGAAGGACCTGTATAGATTTTGGAAAATGTCATTGTCAATGTTTTTATTTCATTAACATGACTCTTCTGCAGGCAGGTCACATCTGACAGTCCTACTCAGTATATAACCTGATGTGTCATTCTTCCTCCAGAGATGTTGTATGATGATGTGTTCTCCGTGTGGGAGAGCATCTGGGCGGCCACATATACCTCTTCCACTCATTTTGTCCTCTTCATCGCTCTGGCACTGGTGGAGATATACCGAGACATCATCCTGGAGAACAACATGGACTTCACTGACATCATCAAGTTCTTCAACGGTGAGGCTAAACGATGACGTTAGATGTTGTTATGCAATAGAATATTTGATCATTCAGTTACTTCATTCATTTCATTGTCACTGAGTGTTTGCTTGCTAAATGTATGATCTGAAGGTACCAACTGCCTTTACTGTGCTTGCTGACAAAGGCAAAAAGCCTAGCTACCTCCATAGACTACACTCATATGTAAATCAGCACAAGCAGCTACGCTCGAGTGACACGGTGTGTTTTTGATTTGATTTCCCTCTTCAGAAATGGCTGAGCATCACAACATCCCGCAGGTCCTAACGATGGCTCGAGACTTGGTCCTCAAAGTGCAGACTCTCATAGAAAACAAGTGATCCAGCATGTGTCTTTTCCTCCCCTTTCACCCAGTGTCCAAAATTGTGAAAATTGTGAGAAAGTCACATAAAATTAATGTATTCTGAAAATCGTAACCTGTATTTGTATGAAAGCTAAACCAACAATTAACAAAAGCAGACATAGTGGTCAGTATTTTAAAATCACGCTTCTCAATCATTATTTTTATTCCTGAAATCGTCAGGTGAACCATACTGAAGCTGTTGTCACACTACAATATTTGCACAATGCAGTATTTCTGTCTGTCCCTAAAAGCACTTTCCTATGTTCAGGTAATTAACATTATAATCAATAAGTTTATGAAAAAATGTAATTGTTCACTTGGTGAATGTACCATTTTAAAAACAAAAACTCTTTGCATATTGCTTCAGAATGTTTTTGTATTTGTTTTGCCTTAAATTTAGCTATCTTGTGCAGGGATATTCTCAATATGATAACCAAATGAGATCTTGTTTGTACATTTCCTTCATACACTTCCCATCAGTTAGAACCATTCACAGAGTAAAGGTGCAGCCAAAAAGCTTGCACCTCTCCAACATCGCATGAACACTTGCTGAAACCCCTGGCTGTATCTCAAACATATTGTCCCCCATGTATTCCAGTGTTTTTGTATTAAGTGCTTAAATCTGTCTTATCTTCTCCTTATCGGCTAAATGTCTGCGTGTATTGCTGTTGTACTGTAATGGTAACTGTACAATTATTTGAAACACACATAGGCTAATATTCAAAAGTATCTGTGAGTATAACAATGTAGCTATACTGTGTAATATCAGATATGTACACACACGTAGGCCACTGTACATGTGATTTGTTGCTTGACGACAATAGATAAATATACCGACAAACATATGAGAAAAATACTCTTATTTTTTCAATGTATTCTTGAATTGTTTATTGTTGTTATTACTTTGCTGTGTATTAAACAATCAGTATATTTTGGATTCAACATTGTGCAAAGTTTGGTTTAATTCGTTTCACTCTGTGCGGTCTTTGGTGTAAAATTGTTTGCCTGTAGCCAAAGTGTGCTGTTGCTTTAACAATGTGTCGCTTGTTTATTACGCCATCAAAGTACGCAATGGTGTCTGGCTAAACAGATCATATGGTTCAAGGGAAGTCAAGAGAACTGTGCGGAAGAGAATTTTGCTTGCAATAAATTCAATAATTAATCGTTATCTTTATTCTTTCAGTATTTGTTATTCTCATACGGTCTATGGTTATTCCGCATTGAAGATGAATAGTGTTGGAGAGGGCTGCACTGACCTAAAACGGGAATATGACCAGTGCTTTAACCGTTGGTTTGCTGAGAAATTCTTGAAGGGAGATCGAAGCGGTGATCCCTGTACCGAAATGTTCAAGAAATATCAGCATTGTGTCCAGGTAAATGCATTATATCAAACACGGACGTATGTTAGCTATCTGCCTGTTCCTCATCACCACGCATTGATAACTGCTGTACCACGTACTGTTTGTTAGCTAACCAAAATGATGCAATACCAATGTGTCAGCTGTCAGGCCACAGAAGTCTTCTTCACAGGGCATCTATTTCCAATATATGAATGTAAATATACTCACTTCATGATAATGGATTGAGAGGACAATAGGCTGTCTTTTTAAACGTCAGATGCATGTATCTAATCTAATGTTACAGCTACACATGGTGTGCTTGTATTTGCAGAAGGCCATAAAAGAAAAGGACATTCCCATTGATGGCGTAGAATTCATGGGCCCAAATAAAGAGAAAGGTGACAGATGAGATGGATCTCCCCAACAACGTTGCCTTGTGACTCACTGGCATCGCTTACTGGGCATGCAATGGAACATGAACAGGGTGTCCACCAATTTAGCTTGAATTGGGTTTTGTTTGCGGTCGTTGTCCTCGTGTGGAGACTAAAGAGCATTCATTTGAAGGATCCAAAGTGCTGAATGACAATTGGGATTGGATTTTGGGTATTGATTACAAAAGGAACCTATGAATCCAGACATTTGGGTCAGACCAATAAACATCCATGGTCACAAGATAAATATAATGTGGTGGGCACTTCAGATGATCATTGTAAAATGATGATGCTTTGCAAAAAGAGTTTTATTGAACTTTTTAAATTCTGGAATTGTCAATGTCTATTAGTGTCCTGGCATAATGTCCCTCAAGACAACTGAAGAGGGCATCAATGTGGATGCATTGGACTTGGTTCATAATGTACAAGATTATAAGTTTTGTGGGTCTCTTTGCTCCAAGTTAATTTTTTTTACTGGAATGTGTTTAGTTCAGTGATGTAATGTGATTAACATATACATTGACAAAGCAATAAATAGAATAATCATGTTTCATTACTACCAATTCATATTTTCAGCTCTGAGGATGGACCAGAAATGACAAACAGTATAGCATGAAACCCAATCTGCAACGTGACAACCCATTGAGTGCAGGTGTTTGGTTTGAAAAACAAAATGATCTTGAATTCAGCCACCACAGGTTACCAAAACATTGAGAGGGGAAGGAATGAACTGATTAAAAAGTTTGACATTTATTTAAAATAAAACAAATTTAAGGATTTCAGGTTTACCAGCAGATTACAATCAAACAATTTCCAAAAGGTATTCAGACACTTGGAGGTCCACACTTACAATTCATTTAAAAATAGACATTGCAGGCAGATGTTCACATTTAGTTTTTGTTGAGAGTCACACTCAGGGCAGTGTTCATCACAAATGGATCATGTTCATACGTGACCTAGAGCAGCAAGACCAGTAAATTGACAAGTTAACAAATGGTCTCACCAGACATCAGAACTCAGCTCAATACAGTGCGCTGACACAGGTAACTGAAGTTTACATCAATCAACAGGAAAATAAATCAACCATATTAAGGCCAACAAGAAGGCAGGGGTGACTGACCATGGAATGCACATAGCAAGCAAAAGGGGGACAATTATTTGTGTGTGTCAGGGAGGAGAACTGGTATAAACAAAACATAATTAAACTGCCCCTAATCATCAGTGCCCTCTTGTGAATGGCTGGCTGGTCTACCGATAGTGGCGTGGGGGTGGGCTGTGGTGTGTTACTGGGTGTCGCCTCACTGGGGGGCTATGGCGGGACACATGGCGCCGTGGAGGTGACTGGTAGCGCTGTGGAGGGGACCCTCTGCTTTTGTAAGGAGGTGGTGAGTAGCCACGCCCCCGGGGGGATCTGGAGCGGGACTGCGAGCGACCATAACTGGCACCATGTTCTCCATGGACACGAATGTTTGCCATCTCCCCCTGAAGGACATACAGAGCAAATGACTGAGGAGACAATCTTCCGTCATGGGCTTGAATAAGCTTGTAATTCGCAAATGCACTCCTATTTGAGATGTTTTGCTGTGGCGAGGTGTACTCACCTGATGGGAGCGGAACTCAGTCCTGTCCAGTCTGCGCAGGGCATACTCCATGTCCTCCCGACGGACAAACTCCACCACCCCTTCACCATCCCGCTGCACGTCGGCAAAACACACATCCCCTGCCTCACGCATGTGGTCTTTAAGATCCTGCCAGCTCCCTGATGGGGGCAAGCCTGGGAGGGGAGACAGCACATTGTCATACAAGAAGCTGTTAAGTCTGCATAATGCTTATTGGAATGGAAAAGTACAGCTACAGATTCTTATAGACCTGTTTCAAGTGGCATATCTCCAATTCACATTTGTGTCTACATTTTCATGCAAAGCTTTGAGGGACACTATAAGTATGCAAATACTGTCAGTCTCTCAACTAATATTTTCCCTTGATTTGAAAGAAAAAAAGTGGCATATGATCTGACTGCCAGATTGAAACCTAAGAAATAGGAATGTCTAGCTATATAAGAGGACATACAACACAGATACAATAGAGAACTACCAATGGATAAAACAAAAATGAATTATAAAACATACACCTACCAGTCACTATGGCCGGTGTTTGGGTATATGCAGTCAACATGATCAGTTAGAGCTTTTACTGTTTTGTTCCTGTTTGTTTTGGGCAGCTGACTTGACCTCCACTTAGTCCCTTTGACCTCCAGTCCGCCAAGAGAGAGAGACAAAAACAACTGCCTACGACTCAGAACGTCCACCTACCAGTCACTATCACCCGGAACTCAGATCTCCGAGTTGGAGGCCCAAACCTCCCCTTAGGACCCCCTCCTTCGCCTCCCATAGGGCCACTAAATTTGGCGCCAGAGGAGCGAGGGTATTCTACACGAAGCTTGGAGTCACCGAATCCATATCCATTCCTTCCATAGACAGCATCTTCTGCATCCCTAAGAGAAGAGAGCACAGAACTCCTTACTTACTTGCCTAAGGGATATACACTTGTCAACGCCTTCTCCATCCATTCACTGAGGTCAGTCCCAGGCGATGTTACTAAATCAGGAGAACACCTTGCCAAACAGCCAGGTATTGTGATTGGATGTGTACACACTAGATCACTCCAGGAACTCACCGTGGATCTTCGAAGCGAACAAAAGCAAAAGGGATGGTTCCCCTGTTATTCTTTAGTTCGATATCCCGAATTTTTCCATATTTGAAGAAGAGATCCTCTATGTCCCTCTCCTGGACGTCCATTGGAAGATTTCCCACGTAGATCCTTCCATCAGTCATTGTTGGTATTGGATAGGCCCTGCTAAAATAAACCGAAGGCACCTGCAGGCTTCAAACTCATTGATCCATTCCAAGAACAAAGGTGGAGGTGAGCCGTATCCTAATCCCAATCCATCCTCTTCTAATGCTTTAAATTTACCCTCAGAAATCTAGAATCCGTATCCTAATCTTAGTCCCAATCCACATTTGTCCATTCTCTTCTAATGCTTTAATTAGGAAAAATCTAGAATCTTTGTGGAGCAGGAGTAGTAGTAGCAGTAACGTTACATGT
Organism: Oncorhynchus clarkii lewisi; assembly: GCF_045791955.1. Lineage (NCBI taxonomy): Eukaryota > Metazoa > Chordata > Actinopteri > Salmoniformes > Salmonidae > Oncorhynchus > Oncorhynchus clarkii. Next base: position 37,330,823 of record NC_092151.1, on the reverse strand, counting down.
TGAGTTCAAGACAATCTGCACAGCACCTTGGACCAGTCTGAAAGCTTTAAAACACAGGATAATGATGAATGCCTTAGACTCAAACCATATAGCCATCAGAAGTCGTTTGAACATACACTAATTAGTGGCTAGCTAGCTAGTACTACTGACCTTCCCTCAAAGTGACGTAGCCTATAATTTACAAACCACTTCGATAGCTAGGCTTCGTAGCAAAGAGGCGGGCTACAGTTAGCTAAACAGACAGCAAAGAGGGCTGGCACTTCAAGGTGTGTTTCATGTATTTAATAACATTCCACACTGATTCCGCTCCATGCATTACCATGAGCCCGTCCTCCTCAAATGTGCCACCAGCCTCCTGTGACAACGTGATTGACTAGGTAACGTTCGATACAGTAGTTAGTTAGCAAACGTTAGCCCTCTGATTTCATCCTTGCTAGCTAGGCTAACGTTAGCGCTGTCTACTATGCTCTTCCGTTTTAAAGTGTAAATAGCAACAGGTACATCGATCGGTTATGAATGTTTATGAGTAGCAAATTATTTGCTATAAAATTTCAGACATACCTCACTGTAATTTATGTAAAATACGGGCGGGATCGCTATCTAGCAGTCTCTTCCTCAATGCAGGAAGTCAGCTCGGGCGGTCGTTTGATCTCTACGTCAGAAATACTAACGCTAGTCTACTCTCCTTTTCAATTTTAAAGTGTAAATAGCATCAGGTACATTGATCGTTTGAGTAGCGAATTATTTGCTATAAAAAAAATGACATACCTCAGTGTAATTTATGTAAAATACTGGAACGCTATCAAGCAGTGCTTCAACAATGCAGGAAGTCAGCTCGAGCTGTCGCTCGATATCTACGTCAGAAATACTAACGCTGAAGTCTACACTCCTCAATTTTAAAGTGTAAATAGCAACAGGTATTTTGGTCGTTTATGAGTAGCGAATTACTTGCTATACATTTTTATTTTATTTTCAGACATACCTCAGTGTAATTTATGAAAGATACTCTATCTAGCAGTCGCTTCCTCAATGCAGGAAGTCAGCTCGAGCAGTCGCGTCAGAAATGCTAACGCTAAAGTCTACTCTCCCCTTCAATGTTAAAGCGTAAATAGCAATAGCTACTTTGATCGGTTATGAACGTTTATGTGAGCTGTTTATGTTTTGCATGTTACTGTTTAATTTAAAAAATGTTTAGCTGTCGCTGGTTTTCTACGTCAGAAATACGCGCCTTACGCGTATTACAGCCCTATCAGGTCAATCTCATTTAATTTGTATCAATAAGGTTTATGTGATTTGTCTCCCTTGATAAAGGATTTTTTAAATAACATTGCAGCCTTTTCTTTATCACAGTTGTTATAGAGGGTGAATATGATGTATAATATGAAATCAAATCAAATTTATTTATATAGCCCTTCTTACATCAGCTGATATCTCAAAGTGCTGTACAGAAACCCAGCCTAAAACCCAAAACAGCAAGCAATGCAGGTGTAGAAGCACGGTGGTTAGGAAAAACGCCCTAAAAAGGCCAAAACCTAGGAGGAAACCTAGAGAGGAACCAGGCTATGAGGGGTGGCCAGTCCTCTTCTGGCTGTGCCGGGTGGAGATTACAACAGAACATGGCTAAGATGTTCAAATGTTCATAAATGACCAGCATGGTCAAATAATAATAATCACAGTAGTTGTCGAATGTGCAACAGGTCAGCACATCAGATCAGGGTTCCATAGCCACAGGCAGAACAGTTGAAATTGGAGCAGCAGCATGGCCAGGTGGACTGGGGACATCAAGGAGTCATCATGCCAGGTAGTCCGGAGGCATGGTCCTAGGGCTCAGGTCCTCAGAGAGAGAAAGAGAGAATTAGAACAACAGCTTCAATGCACCTTGGCAAAGATTCTCTAAGTGTCTGGAACTCTATTGGAGGGATGTGATGCAATTCTTCCACGAGAAATTTCATCATTTGATGGTGGTGGAAAACGCTGTCTCAGGCACCACTCCAGAATCCCCCATAAGTGTTCAATTGGGTTGAAATGTGGTGATTGAGGCGGCCACGGCATATGCTTTACATAGTTTTCATGCTCATCAAACCATTCAGTAACCACTCGTGCCCTGTGGATGGGGTATTGTCATCATATGGGGGTATAGCCATGGTAGCCAAAATAATGGCCTGCCCAGCATTTTTATACATGCCCCTGAAGATCGAGATTTGTAGCAATATATATATTTAATTATTATTTCTAATGCAGTTATGCACACCTGCTCTTTCCATGATGGAGACTTTCCAAGTGAATTCAGGTGAAAGCTATGATCCCTTATTGATGTCCTTGTAAATGAAGGGGAGAAGGATTTTTAAGCCTTGAGGCATGGATTGTGTATGTGTGCCATTCAGAGGGTGAATGGGAAAGACAAAATATTTAAGTGCCTTTGAACGGGGTATGGTAGTAGGTGCCAGGCGCACCGATTTGAGTTAAGATCTGCAACGCTGCTGGGTTTTACATGCGGAACAGTTTCTTGTGTGTATCAAGAATAGTCCATCACCTGAAGGACATCCAGCCAACTGTGGGAAGAATTTGAGTCAACGTGGCCCAGAATCCCTATGGAATGCTTTCGACACTTTGTAGAGTCTTTGCCCTGACGATTTGAGACTGCTCTGAGGGCAAAAGGGGGGAGGGGGTGCAACTCAATATAATGTTTTGTACACTCAGTGTATATCCATATAGAGATCTCAAGTACTTTATGTCAGATACTGTGAGTTTTAACCCTTCACTTCTGCTCTGTGCTATTCTTAGAAAGGGCCACAATGCTGAGGGATTCCTCTGGAAGAGAGCACTACTTATTCTGAGCAGTAAAGCATTTAGCATTTAAGCATTCAGCATCTAACACCATAGTACCCTTCAAACTCGTCATCAAGCTCGAGACCCTGGATCTCGACCCCGCCCTGTGCAACTGGGTCCTGGACTTCCTGACGGGCCGCCCCCCAGGTGGTGAGGGTAGGTAACAACATCTCTACCCCGCTGATCCTCAACACTGGGGCCCCACAAGGGTGCGTTCTCAGCCCTCTCTTGTACTCCCTGTTCACCCACGACTGCGTGGCCATGCACGCCTCCAACTCAATCATCAAGTTTGCAGACAACACTACAGTGGTAGGCTTGATTACCAACAACGACGAGACGGCCTACAGGGAGGAGGTGAGGGCCCTCGGAGTGTGGTGTCAGGACAATAACCTCACACACAACAAAACAAAGGAGATGATCGTGGACTTCAGGAAACAGCAGAGGGAGCACCCCCCTATCCACATCGACGGGACAGTAGTGGAGAGGGTAGAAAGTTTTAAGTTCCATGGAGTACACATCACGGACAAACTGAAATGGTCCACCCACACAGACATCGTGGTGAAGAAGGCGCAGCAGCGCCTCTTCAACCTCAGGAGGCCGAAGAAATTTGGCTTGTCACCAAAAACACTCAAAAACTTTTACAGATGCACAATCGAGAGCATCCTGTCAGGCTGTATCACCGCCTGGTACGGCAACTGCTCCGCCCATAACCGTAAGGCTCTCCAGAGGGTAGTGAGGTCTGCACAACGCATCACCGGGGGCAAACTACCTGCCCTCCAGGACACCTACACCACCCGATGTCACAGGAAGGCCAAAAAGATCATCAGGAACAACAACCACCTGAGCCGCTGCCTGTTCACCCCACTATCATCCAGAAGGCGAGGTCAGTACAGGTGCATCAAAGCAGGGACCGAGAGACTGAAAAACAGCTTATATCTCAAGGCCATCAGACTGTTAAATAGCCATCATTAACATTGAGTGGCTGCTGCCAACATGCTGACTCAACTCCAGCCACTTTAATAATGGAAAAATGTATGTAATAAATGTATCACTAGCCACTTTAAACAATGCCACTTCATATAAGGTTTACATACACTACATTACTCATCTCATGTATATACTGTACTCTATACCATCTACTGCATCTTGATGTAATGCATCACTAGCCACTTTAAACAATGCCACTTTTATATGTTTACATACCCTACATTACTCATCTCATATGTATATACTGTACTCTATACCATCCACTGCATCTTGCCTATGCCATTCTATACCATCACTCATTCATATATTTTTTTATGTACATATTCTTATTCATTCTTTTACACTTGTGTATAAGGTAGTTGTTGTGAAATTGTTAGGTTAGATTACTTGTTGGATATTACTGCATTGTCGGAACTAGAAGCACAAGCATTTCGCTACACTCGCATTAACATCTGCTAACCATGTGTATGTGACAAATAAAATGTTATTTGATTTAAAGACACTGAGAAAAGTATCCTAGAAGGGAGGCTATTTCAGCCAGTAAAGAAACTTGAGTTGTTGAGCATGTTGGCTCCTAGCCTATACCGGCTGTAACTGACTACCGAGGGTGGTTCTGTGCCCACCACATCAAAAAGTGCATTAAGTGTGAGTTGACAGTATATAAGCCATGTAAAACTTGTCAAAGTGTTTGTTGAAGCAGAACCCTTCCATTTATGTATTAGAGAATTATTAATCCTGGATGAACTGTCTGAGATTCCTTGAGTTGTCTCATCTTAATTCAATCTTCAAGCCTACGCATGATGGGATGTTAATTGCTTAATCAACTCAGGAACCACACCTGTGTGGAAGAACCTGCTTTCAATATACTTTGTGTCCCTCATCTACACAAGTGTTCCATTATTTTGGCAGTTGCCTGTATATATTTACAACGCCATGATTCACACATGACAAATGTGTGTTCAACAAACATATGGCTACGGTACAATAATAATAACGTTTAAAAAAAGAAGACACCTTCAAGGTTCCCTTTGAGGCATATAGTATAGGTTACACACAGTGGCGCTCAGTGCCGTTTAAGATGAGGGAGGACGATTTTCTTTCGTGAGCAATGGCCTAATTTCTATTATAGCATATTGGATGACTCTCATTCATATTCCTTTCACCCAGTTCAATGTACATAATACTCAAATTTTCCCTATACCCATCATGAGGTTGCTACAACCTAGCCTATGAATGAAAGTTTACAATGTAGATGCACACTCTTGCCTGCATCTAGCTGATATAGGGTGTAATCATTAGTCCAACAGTTGCAAACGAGAGATTCTATTGGACAAATTCAGGTATGTGTATCCCCGTGTTGTTCCGTTTAAGAAACGTTTTTCAACAGAATCGGCGAAATGAATACACCCCTGATCACGCGTAAACAGAGTTCACTCTCATAACAGCCACGTTATCTTCCGTTGTGGACTTCAATGCACAACAAATCAGCTGTATGTGACCAGGCGAAACAACCTTTCCAAGTCAAACCTCCAAAAACAGCCCACATCGTTGTCATCGTATTAGCTAAACTAATGTCATAGTCAGCATAGTTAATATAACTAACGCTACAATCGTGCAGTAAAGTTAGTGTACAGTCAGTACGCAGTTACTGTTGGTGTTGAATTACAGGAGAGTGAGACCAAATCATGGACGCTGGGCAGAGTGGATTTCAGTTGTAACAAAAAGGCAGTTTATTGAGTCAAAATATATCTTGTCCTGCAGTTTTTAACGTGCACGGACCTAGTCACATGACTCAGTAAGGAGTCAGCTGAAAAGGGACCTAGACAGAGGTTGCAACAGATTTTATACATGGAATAATGTAGGTGGAGTCTTGTTGTGTTGGTCTTCTGACTGGTCCCGAAGAGTTGGAGGCGGGCCTGCTCTAGCCAGAACAGGCCCCATTGGTGCACAGCAGAGTCCTCTGCTCTTGGCACCCGACCAGTAGAGGGGGGAGTGAGGTGTGTGTGTTCGTGCGATGAAGTGTCTGTGTGTCCAGGAGTCGTGAGATAAGGGGAACTGAAACTGGCAGTTTATGGCTGGGGCTAGGGTGCTTCCTGTTTGGACAGGGGTGCGTGCAATGACTTGAGTCAGGCGGCTTAATATATGTGCTTGATATATGAGCTATGTATATGAATATGTGTATATATGACATTACACCGATGGCCCTGGTGGCAGTAATACCAAAAGCTTACCTTGACTTGAATGAGTTCCAGTGTTGTGTTGGAAAGTCATAGCCAGCTAGTTAACATAGCATCCCTCTGTTTGAGGAGGGTGTTTCAGTAGGCTAAACTAGCTAGCTGCATTTGCTAGCTAAGTAAGTGAAAATAATGACATTCTCTCTTGCTTCTCCTTCATTTTGGAATAAATTAATTTGTTCAAAACTGTTAAACTATTGTCTTTCTCTCTCTTTGAGTCAACTACTCACCACATTTTATACACGGCAGTGCTAGCTAGCTGTAGTTTATGCTTTACTAGATTAATTCTCTGATCCTTTGATTGGGTGGACAACATGTCAGTTCATGCTGCAAGAGCTCTGATAGGCTGGAGGACGGCCTCCGGGAGTTGTCATAATTCTGTGTAAATCTATGGAAGGGGGTGAAAACCATGAGGCTCCTAGATTGTTGTTTTTTTCAGTTCCCAAGTGGCGCAGTGGTCTAACGCACTGCATCTCAGTGCTAGAGGCGTTACTACAGACCCTGATTCAATTCCAGGCTGTGTCAAAACCGGCTGCGATTGGGAGGCGCGTGGGGCGGGGAAAAATTGGCCCAATGTCGTCCAAGTTAGGGTTTGGCCAGGGTAGGCCGTCATTATAAAATAAGAATGTGTTCTTAACTGACTTGCTTGGTTAAATAAAAATAATGGCTTCCGGGTTGGATGCACGCTGTGTTAAGAAGCAGTGCGGCTTGGTTGGGTTGTGTTTCGGAGGATGCATGGCTTTCGACCTTCGTCTCTCCCGAACCCGTACGGGAGTTGTAGCGATGAGACAAGATAGTAATTACTAACAATTGGATACCAGGAAATTGGGGAGAAAAGGGGGGTAAAAAAAACAATACTGTACAGCCGTATTCATTGACCTGGCCAAGGCTTTCGACTCTGTCAATCACCGCAGACTCGACAGCCTTGGTTTCTCAAAAGATTGCCTCTGCTGGTTCACCAAGTACCTCTCTGATAGAGTTCAGTGTGTCAAATCGGATGGTCTGTTGTCCGGGCCTCTGGCAGTCTATGGGGGTGCCACAGGGTTCAATTCTTGGACTGACTCTCTTCTCTGTATACATCAATGATGTCACTCTTGCTGCTGGTGAGTCTCTGATCCACCTCTACGCAGACAACACCATTCTATATACTTCTGGCCCTTCTTTGGACACTGTGTTAACAACCTTCCAGGCGAGCTTCAATCCCATACAACTCATTCCGTGGCCTCCAATTGCTCTTAAATACAAGTAAAACTAAATGCATGCTCTTCAACCGATCGCTGCCTGCACCTGCCCGCCTGTCCAACATCACTACTCTGGACGGCTCTGACTATGTGCACAACTACAAATACCTAGGAGTCTGGTTAGACTGTAAACTCTCCTTCCAGACTCACATCAAACATCTCCAATCCAAAGTTAAATCTTGAATTGGCTTCCTGTTTCTTCCTGCATCCTTCTCTCATGCTGCCAAACATACCCTTGTAAAACTGACCATCCTACCAATCCTCAACTTCGGCGATGTCATTTACAAAATACCCTCCAATACCCTACTCAATAAAGTGGATGCAGTCTATCACAGTGCCATCCGTTTTGTCACCAAAGCCCCATATACTACCCACCACTGCGACCTGTACACTCTCGTTGGCTGGCCATCGCTTCATATTAATTTCCAAACCCACTGGCTCCAGGTCATCTACAAGACCCTGCTAGGGAAAGTCCCCCCTTATCTCAGCTCGCTGGTCACCATATCAGCACCCACCTGTAGCACGCGCTCCAGCAGGTATATCTCTCTGGTCACTCCCAAAACCAATTATTACTTTGGCCGCCTCTCCTTCCAGTTCTCTGCTGCCAATGACTGGAACAAACTACAAAAATCTGGGCACTGGATTGGGCACCCTCGCTGCGGGCCCCGACTGGGCACCCTCGCTGCGGGCCGTCTCTGGAGGCTCCGGACTGGAGGCCGTCTCTGGAGGCTGCGGACTGGAGACCGACTAAAGGACGTCGCTGGAGGCTCCCGACTGAAGAACGTCGCTGGAGGCTCCGGACTAGAGGCCGTCGCTGGAGGCTCCGGACTAGAGGCCGTCGCTGGAGGCTTCGGACTAGAGGCCGTCGTTGGAGGCTTCGTGCCATGGATCATCACTGGAGGCTTCATGCCATGGATCATCCCTGGAGGCTTCGTGCCATGGATCATCACTGGAGGCTTCGTGCCATGGATCATCACTGGAGGCTTCGTGCCATGGATCATCACTGGAGTGGAGAGACACACAGGAGGCCTGGCTCTGGGAGCAGGCACAGGGCTCACCAGGCTGGGGAGACATACAAGAGCCTTAGTTCTAAGCGCAGGCACATGACTCACCAGGCTGGTGAGACATACAAGAGGCTTAGTTCTTGGCAGAGGCACCGGATACACTGGGCAGTGGAGGGGCACTGTCGGTCTCGAGCGCAGAGCTTGCACAACCCGTTCTGGCTGGATGCCCGCTTCCAGCCGGCAAATGCGGGATGCTGGCACAGAGCACACCGGCCTGTGAATGCTCAACCGAGACACCGTGCGCATCACCCCATAGCACGGTGCCTGACCAGTCACATGCTCGCCACGGTAAGCACGGGGAGTTGGCTCAGGTCTGAATACTGACTCTGCCACACTCCCCGTGTGCCCCCCCAAAAAAGATTTTTGGGGGCTGCCTCTCGGGCTTCCTTGCTAGCCGTGTTCCCTCATAATGCTGCCGATCTGCTTTAGCTGCTGCCTTCGCCTTCCTCTCTGCTTCTACCTGCTCCCAGTGCAGGCGATCCTTCCCGGCCAGGATCTCCTCCCACGTCCAGGATCCCTTGCCATTCAAAATGTCCTCCCACGTCTATTCCTTACCACGCTGCTTGGTCCGTTTGTGGTGGGAAGTTCTGTCACGGCCGTTAAAAGAAGAGGACCAAGGTGCAGCGTGGTGAGCGTACATTTTCTCTTTATTTGGAAAATGCAGAACAAAACAATAAACACTACAAAAACAAACCGTGAAGCTAAAGGCTATGTGCCCTAAACAAAGTCAACTTCCCACAAAGACAGGTGGAAAAAATGGCTACCTAAGTATGGTTCTCAATCAGAGACAACGATAGACAGCTGTCCCTGATTGAGAACCCTACCCGGCCAAAACATAGAAATACAAATAAAAGAGTATAAAATACCCACCCCAACCCACACCCTGACCAAACCAAAATAGAGACATAAACAGGATCTCTAAGGTCAGGGCGTGACATTTTCATCCTAAATCACCCAAGACAGGGGGAATGGAAACATGTTGTGTGCAACAGGGAGGGGCATTCAAATGATGCAAGCTTATAACACATTTGTCTAACTTGTTATTTGTAGTCCATCTATCTATGGGTAACAGGGTTGATACGTTATTTGCCGCGCTCTCAGTTATCTACCACAAAACACAGGAAAATGTCAAAAAGAGTAAAACCAGCTCCCTTTATTTTACACTATGATTTGACTATTAGATGTTCAATGTTTCTTTTGAAACAAATATTTAAAAATGAATAGTTTCACCATATTAAAACGAGAGTTCAGTTGATTTAACAGGGTTCACCTTAAAATGAGGGACACCAATTTATTAATCGCTAATTACAAATAAATAATAATCATCAGAAAATGACTGTCAAAGCACCGAAATAACTAGGGCTTACCAATTATGGTGAAAACTTGGGAAATGTTGGGGTTAAGTGGGTTACAATCTTCCTAGAAGTCAGAAAAACATGATGTAGGACATGTCAAAATGCAGATTTTTGGCACTTTAGCAAGTTCCATGTGTTTTATATTATAATTAAATTAATTTTATTTAACAGTCTTTTAAAATTCTATATTGGTGCACAATTTCTATATAAAATATCACTGGAACGCAAAACGCACTCTATTGGCGGAATGACCCATCTGTGCAACAGGTTTTAAGAATTCTGTTAATCTGGGTTAAATGGTGACATGCAGAAATGGGACTCATAAATATGCAAAGTGAAGATGAGATTCTACACTAGGGCTGTTACGAGTCATGATGACAGTCAAATTCCACGTGACCATTTAGTCACAGTAATTAGGCTTCTCCAAGCGCTGATGCTGCTGATGGTCATTGGCAGCTTACCAAAACCTGCTAACTGGCTGGTACTCTGCACTCTATTGTCCCTCTAATCACTCTGACATCAATGCAAATGTAATCGAAAATCTAATCAAACACTTTCACGAGAGCCCTTGAGCTCGTGTTGGTCAACATTTCTGTAGGCTATGCAATTGCGTGAAAACAGAGTGATGGCGTCTATTAAAAATCAAATCAAATCAAATCAAATGTATTTATATAGCACTTCTTACATCAGCTGATATCTCAAAGTGCTGTACAGAAAAAGAGTATCGCATCAGCTTTCTATTGGCTAGGCCTACTATATTTATTTCTCAACTTTCCTAATAGTAGCACATGGTTTCTCTTTACAACAGGAGTATAGCCTACCTGGCTGGGATGAAAATGAACCACGTGAAAAGCGTCCTCCATTAGCTCTTTAAGTGCATAGGTGTCATACATTTTTTTCACTGCCCCTGTTTTTCAGACAGGTGTACGATAATGGTCCATTCTAAATCATAACACATTTCACACATATATTATTTAGTATATGTAAAGCAGATTAAAGATTAAATCAAGAATAGTGTGATGGGTAACAATATTAGCCTATCACTTGTGAATGATGCCCAGTTTAAGGCAAACAGAGCATGATCTCTTTTGGCGACTTTTTCAAATCATCGTAGCTTAGCCCATAGGCCTATATGTTTTGATAAGGTTTGTATCACCAACTAAAGTGGCCAAATAAGTTTTTTAAATGAAACACACGAATCCGCTTCACAACGGGTGTAGAGCCTAACTGGCATATATATATGTGTAACAGTAAAGACTTTACGTCCGTCCCATCGCCCCGACCTGGGCGTGAACATACGTCACCCTCGATGCATCTTACCCATCGCTCCACAAAAGCCACAGCCCTTGCAGAGCAAGGGGAACCACTACTTCAAGGTCTCAGAGCGAGTGACGTCACCGATTGAAACGCTACCAGCGCGCACCACCGCTAACTAGCTAGCTATTTTGCATCGGCTACATATGCAGTGTGTGAGTTTCAATTTTGGGGAAGATAATTTTCACCATAACAATGCACTTTTATAATAAAAGCAATACATGCATAATCACATTTGTGGTCACTTTTGAGAATGGTGTTTTCCTGCCAATGGAACTTTCACACTTACTGCTGTGTCCGCATTGCTGTGCTTATAATGTGAAGAAATAGCATAACATTTTATCAATATTTTAAGCTAAGCATTCTCTTCTGTTGCCTCAGGCTCATTGCTTAAACAGTTTTTTTTATGCTAGTGTGTCACGCCCTGATCTGTTTCACCTTTTTTGTGCTGTCTCCACCCCCCTCCAGGTGTCACCCATCTTCCCCATTATCCCCTGTGTATTTATTCCTGTGTTCGTCTGTTGCCAGTTCGTTTTGTTCGTAGAACCTACCAGCGTTTTGTTTCCCTGCTCCTGCCTGTTTCCTTGCTCCTGTTTTCTAGTTTCCCGGTTCTGACTGTTCTGCCTGCGGTCCTGTACCTTTGCCCCACTACTCTGGATTACCGATCTCTGCCTGACCTGACCCTGAGCCCGCTAGTTAAGAACAAATTCTTATTTACAATGACAGCCTACCCCGGCCAATCCCAGACAACGCTGGGGCAATTGTGCGCCGCCCAATGGGACTCCCAATCATAGCCGGATGTGATGCAGCCTGGATTCAAACCAGGTACTGCAGTGACACCTCTTGTACTGAGATGTAGTGTCTTAGACCACTGCACCACTCGGGAGCCCTAAAGCATATTCATATTCATAAACCTAAAAAGTAATATTATATATACAGTGGTGCAAAAAAGTATTTAGTCAGCCACCAATTGTGCATGTTCTCCCACTTAAAAAGATGAGAGAGGCCTGTCATTTTCATCATAGGTACACTTCAACTATGACAGACAAAATGAGAAAGAAAATCCAGAAAATCAGATTGTAGGATTTTTAATGAATTTATTTGCAAATTATGGTGGAAAATAAGTATACAGAAGTATACAGAAGTATACAGCCAGAAGTATACAGGCCAGAAGTATACAGAATGGTGTCGTCTGCGTAGAGGTGGATCAGAGACTCACCAGCAGCAAGAGCGACATCATTGATGTATACAGAGAACAGAGTCGGTCCAAGAATTTAACCCTGTGGCACCCCCATAGAGACTGCCAGAGGCCCGGACAACAGGCCCTTCGATTTGACACACTGAACTCTATCAGAGAAGTAGTTGGTGAACCAGGCGAGGCAATCATTTGAGAAACCAAGGCTATTGAGTGTGCCGATGAGGATGTGGTGATTGACAGAGTCGAAAGCCTTGGCCAGGTGAATGAATACGTCTGTACAGTACTGTTTCTTATCGATGGCGGTTAAGATATCGTTTAGGACCTTGAGTATGGCTGAGGTGCACCCATGACCAGCTCTGAAACCAAATTGCATAGCGGAGAAGGTATGGTGGGATTCGAAATGGTCGGTAATCTGTTTGTTGACTTGGCCTTCGAAGACCTTAGAAAGGCAGGGTAGGATAGATATATGTATGTAGCAGTTTGGGTCAAGAGTGTCCCCCCTTTGAAGAGGGGAATGACCGCAGCTGCTTTCTAATCTTTGAGAATCTCAGACGACACGAAAGAGAGGTTGAACAGGCTAGCAATGGGGGTTGCAACAATTTCAGCAGATAATTTTAGAAATAAAGGGTCCAGATTGTCTAGCCCGGCTGATTTGTAGGGGTCCAGATTTTGTAGCTCTTTCAGAACATCAGTTGACTGGATTTGGGAGAATGAGAAATGGGGAATGCTTGGGAGAGTTGCTGTGGGGGGTGCAGTGCTGTTGACCGGGGTAGGGGTAGCCAGGTGGAAAGCATGGCCAGCCGTAGAAAAATGCTTATTGAAATTCTCAATTATAGTGGATTTATCGGTGGTGACAGTGTTTCCTATCCTTAGTGCAGTGGGCAGCTGGGAGGAGGTGTTCTTATTCTCCATGGACTTTACAGTGTCCCAGAACCTTTTTGAATTTGTGTTGCAGGAAGCAAATTTCTGCTTGAAAAAGCTAGCCTTGGCTTTTCTAACTGCCTGTGTATATTGGTTTCTAGCTTCCCTGAAAAGTTGCATATCACGGGGGCTAGTCCATGCTAATGCAGAACGCCATAGGATGTTTTTGTGTTGGTTAAGGGCAGTCAGGTCTGGAGAGAACCAAGGGCTATATCTGTTCCTGATTCTACATTTCTTGAATGGGGCATGCTTGTTTAAGATGGTGAGGAAGTAATTTTCTTTAAATAACCAGGCATCCTCTACTGATGGGATGAGATCAATATCCTTCCAGGATACCCCGGCCAGGTCGATTAGAAAGGCCTGTTCGCTGAGGTGTTTCAGGGAGCGTTTGACAGTGAATAGTGGAGGTCATTTGACCGCTGACCCATTACGGATGCAGGCAATGAGGCAGTGATTGCTGAAATCTTGGTTGAAAACAGCAGAGGTGTATTTAGAGGGCAAGTTGGTTAGGATGATATCTATGAGGGTGCCCGTGTTTATGGCTTTGGGGTGCTACCTGGTAGGTTCATTGATAATTTGTGTGAGATTGAGGGCATCAAGCTTAGATTGTAGGATGGCTGGGGTGTTAAGCATGTTCCAGTTTAGGTCGCCTAGGAACACGAGCTCTGAAGATAAATGGGTGGCAATCAGTTCACATATGGTGTCCAGAGCACAGCTGGGGGCAGAGGGTGGTCTATAGCAGGCGGCAGCGGTGAGAGACTTGTTTTTAGAGAGGTGGATTTTTAAAAGTAGAAGTTCAAATTGTTTGGATACAGACCTGGATAGTAGGACAGAACTCTGCAGGCTATCTTTGCAGAAGATTGCAACACCGCCCCCTTTGGTCGTCCTATCGTGTCTGAAAATGTTGCAGTTAGGGGTGGAGATTTCAGAATTTTAGGTGGTCTTCCTAAACCAAGGATTCAGACACGGCTAGAACATCCGGGTTGGCAGAGTGTGCTAAAGCAGTGAATAAAACAAACTTAGGGAGGAGGCTTCTAATGTTAACATGCATGAAACCAAGGCTATTACGGTTACAGAAGTCATCAAAAGAGAGCGCCTGGGGAATAGGAGTGGAGCTAGGCACTGCAGGGCCTGGATTCACCTCGACATCACCAGAGGAACAGAGGAGGAGTAGGATAAGGGTACGGCTAAAAGCTATGAGAAATGGTCGTCTAGAACGTCCGGAACAGAGAGTAAAAGGAGGTTTCTGGGGGCGATAAAATAGCTTCAAGGTATAATGTACAGACAAAGGTATGTGAATACATGTGAATACATGTGAATGTGAATACAGTGGAGGTAAACCTAGCTATTGAGTGATGATGAGAGAGATATTGTCTCTAAAAACATCATTGAATCCAGGTGATGTCATCGCATGTGTGGGTGGTGGAACTGAAAGGTTGGATAAGGTATAATGAGCAGGGCTAGAGGCTCTACAGTGAAATAAGCCAATAAACACTAACCAGAACAGCAATGGACAAGGCATATCGTCACAAAGATAGCGGCTAGCTAGCTGCGAGATCCAGGTGTAAATGTCCAGAGGTTGCGGTTGAAATCCGGGGATATGGAGAGAAAAATAGGTCCTGTATGTTCTGGTCTGAATCGCGTTGTACAAAACTGGCGATAGCTTTTCGATCTAAAGGATAGCTGATGACCACAAACCGTGGTTATCTTAATACTAACGTTAGCCATTAAACTGGCTTGCTTCTGGCTAGCTTCTGGCATAGCTTCTGGCTAGCTTTTAGCTAGCTTCTATTGTGGATTTCAGATTTGAGGTAAATTATACTTTAAAAAAAAAATTGGTGAGGCGGGTTGCAGGAGAGTGTTTTGAAGTTGAGTTTTTGGAAAAGAAAATATATAAAAGATATGTTAAGAAAGATGTAAATATATATATATATATACACGGGACACGACAAGACGAGGACAAAGGACGTCTGACTGCTATGCCATCTTGGTATGTATATATATATATATATATATATATATATATATACGTGTGTGTGTATATATATATATACGTGTGTGTGTATGTATGTATGTATATGGAACTTTGTGTCAGTTACCTTTCAAAGTTGAAATGAAAAAGAAATGAAAACAAAGTTCTTGTTTCATACAATTGTGTACTCAAAACATTTAATAAAAAAGGAGTGACAAATACAAACCCCTACCTGCTTAAACAAGACTGACAGCTGAACCGAGTCTCAAGGGTGCAAATTGATATGTTTTGCTTTGCTTGCTTTCTGTATCTTGACCTTTATAAATCTTCATCATCATTGTCTATGGGAGTGGAACATTTTTCCTCTAAACGTTTGCTATGCAAACATCCCGCTGGTCACACACTGCTTAAATCAATGTTGTTTCCACGTCATTTTAATGTGGAATAGATATTGAATTGACATCTGAACAAGTCTGTCGGGGGAGTGGGTGCCCACGATGAACATCATGTTCAGGAAGCCCCACAAGACTGCCAGCAATACATTACTCAACATCCTCTTCCGCTTCGGCGAGAAATACAGATTAAAAAGTGCCTTTCTTGATGGACACAATTACTTCTTCTACCCATCCCCCTTCCTTTGCTCCCAGGTCAAAGACTACCAGCCTGGGGCATGTTTCAACATCAAATGTAACCACATGGGCTTTGATGGGCATGAGGTGGCAAAGCTTCTCTCAGTAGACACTGCCAATGTCACCATCCTACAAGACCCATCAGAGCTGTTTGAGTCATCTTTCCTATTTAACTAGGCAAGTCAGTTAAGAACAAATTCTTATTTACAATCACAGCCTACCCCGGCCAAACCCTAACCCGGATGACACTGGGCCAATTGTGCACCACCCTATGGGACTCCCAATCACGTCCGGTTGTGATACAGCCTGGAATCAAACCAGGGTCTGTAGTGATGCCTCTAGCACTGAGATGCAGTGCCTTAGACCGCTGTGCCACTCGGGAGCCCAGGGAGCTACACCCCAGAGAGCTACAACTAATTCTACCTCAAGAACCTGCTCTTCTTTGACTTTGGATTTGAGCTGAGGGCCAAGGCCCTGGAGTGGAACGGGACTGACAGGAGGCTCTGCCAGCATTTTAACTCTACATTCTGGGCCAAGGTGGAGGCGTACCAGCAGATACGGATAGAGCAGGATGTGAGAGAGCTGAGGATGAGGCATGCAGAGATGGCCATGTGCTTTGAGGGTGGGAGTCAGAGCAGTGGAGGCTGGGATGATTCGGGACAGCGATCTGCTTCCCTGGCAGCCAGTCTGAGAGAACTCCATCCTGGGTTACAAAATATTGGCTCCAAATACAGGGAACTCTGTCGGAAAATGCTCACACCTGAAATACAGTGCCTGTCAGAGCTAGGGTTCAATCTGTGGCTCACACGATTATGGGATTGCTTAAAGCACACTATATCCAAGCTACAAACTGATTTATGGAACAGCTTGGATTAAACAACTTGGCTGAGCACATAAATATAAATGACTTACTCCTAATGCAATGTTGTCTTATTGCATTGATGTATGTATAACAGCCATGAGCTGATTACGGACATCTAAGATGTTTAATTTATTCTCAGAATTGTTTATATTTTTTTCAAAATCTGAAAACTACTCTCAGAGTTTGGCTCTTGAAGCCTGCATGACATCCTTTTCCCCTCCTCTCATACTGAAGATGCCAAATGTGTGTTATTTAGTAGATTAAGGCATATAAATGAGTGTGCAAATCGTCATTCACAGTCCTAATGAAGGTCGATGTTCATTAAAACAGGGCATGGTTCAAGTGCTTTAGTCGGATAATCCCCCTTTCTCTCCATGACAGTTAGACATTGATCAGCATTATTTTCAAAACGAGTCACGCTTCCCCGAGCCACTGAACCAGCCAGCATAGTAGCTAGCCTGCTGTAGTTAATGATGTAGAGATTCAGTGCTTTTGCAATACACTATTTTATCCCACTAATGAGAGAAAGGACACAAAGCCCACAGAACTGTCTAATGAGCAATGACAGACAGAAGTTCTGCACATATTGCAGTGTCACACCAAGCCTGTGCTGAACTAGAGTAATTGAAAGTCACTCTGTCTGACAAATTTCCAATCTCACTGCAGCTGTTGATACTGATAGAGCTGTGGCTGGAAATTAGGTATAAAATCAAATTATGGGACAATTCCGTTAGTGGTTTGGTTATCATATCATCATGATATCAGATGCTGTATAAAGGAGCAGTGTATTTGTTGGCTGCTAGGGGGCAGTATAGCACCTTCGTAATGAAGCTTCTTAAAAACCATACAGAATCTGTATCAGTAAAACAAGTTCCAACTGTTTTATTGCATAATAAAACAATACACACAAATTGTAAAATGTATGTTCATATTAGCGGGTGGGGAAAATGTGCAACCATGACATGCATGGTGAATCTCCACTAAAAGAGGGTATCTTATCCCACTTATCAGCCTTGTCTCATACACAAATGTAAATCCAGGACACTCAAATTAGTATGATATGTTCCGTTAGGTATGGTTACATAAGTAGGGTGGTTGGTTAGGGTGGATGGGTATGCTCATAACACTAATGTCTAGCAACCCAAAGTTTGTGAATTCAAATCTCATCATGGTCAACTTTAGCATTTTAGATAATTAGCTACTTTGCAACTACTTAGCATATTAGCTAACCCTTCCCCTAAGCCTAGACTTAACCATTTAACCTAACTCCTAAACTTAGCCCTAACCTTAACCCTACCCCCTAACCCTAACCCCTAGCCTAGCTAACATTAGCCAGCTAGCTGACTTTCACCACCTAGCTAGAATTCGTAACATATCATACATTTTGCAAATTTAACATATAATACCAATTGTAATTCATAACATATCATACAAAATAATACATACCATACAAAATGCAACATATCATACTAAATTGAACTGATTTATGTACAGAATAATACGAAATGCTCTGACACTAGGCTGCACTTATCTGTACAAAAAAACCCACTAGTTCAGTCTGATAATCCTAAGTGAATAGTCTGATAAAGTACTATGGAATGTTGTGAAGGGCAGTAGACCCTGGCCTCTGTAGTGAGTTCTGTAGTGAGACTCCAGGTACCCTGAGACTCCCACAATAAGTTGGGTGAATTTTGGCCCATTCCTCCTGACAGAGCTGGTGCAACTGAGTCAATTTTTAGGCCTCCTTGCTCGCACACACCTTTTCAGTTCTGCCCACACATTTTCTTCGGGATTTAGGTCAGGGCTTTGTGTTGGCCACTCCAATACCTTTGTATTGTCCTTAAGCCATTTTGCCACAACTTTGGAAGTATGCTTGGGGTCATTGTCCATTTGGAAGACCCATTTGCGACCAAGCTTTAACTTCCTGACTGATGTCTTGAGATGTTGGATGACGTCTGCGTGGTCCCATGGTGTTTATACTTGCGTACTATTGTTTGTACAGATGAACGTGGTACCTTCAGGCATTTGGAAATTGCTCCCAAGGATGAACCAGACTTGTGGAGGTCTACAATTTTTTTTCTGAGGTCTTGGCTGATTTCTTTTGATTTTCCCATGATGTCAAGCAAAGAGGGACTGAGTTTGAAGGTTAGGGACATACATCCACAGGTATTTCTCCAACTGACGCAAATGATGTCAATTAGCATATCAGAAGCTTCTAAAGCCATGACATCATTTTCTGGAATTTTCCAAGCTGTATAAGGCACAGTAAACTTCTGACCCACTGGAATTGTGATACAGGGAATTATAAGTGAAATAATCTGTCTGTAAATAATTGTTGGAAAAATTACTTGTGTCATGCACAAAGTAGATGTCCTAACCGACTTGCCAAAACTATAGTTTGTTAACAAGAAATTTGTGGAGTGGTTGAAAAACGAGTTTCAATGACTCCAACCTAAGTGTATGTAAACTTCCGACATCAACTATAAATAAAACAACAAAATATCCTGGACTCTATGGTATTGCCACAAGTAAGTTGGGAGAAGAGAACCTATTTTGTGAGCTGGTTACCATGGAAACTTGCACAGTGGCCAGCCCAGCATAGTTATTTTATGATCAAAATGTATATTGCTGGTTAACTGGGATTCATACATGCTCAAAACACAGACAAGGTAATAATCATGACTACATGGGTTTGCATTAACGCCTTAAGCCATGAAGAAGCTGTGTCTAAATGACCACGGTGGGCATTGAGTGTTTGTAAGGTGCTTCTACATTTTGCCAACACAAAAGAGGTCCCTAAAGACCTCTTCAAAAGGGGCGTTAAATATCTGAAAGAATTTAAAACAAATGAATGACCATGGATAATGGATTAGGATATAAATTAGAAACCAACATGTTCTGATAATGCTTTTATTTTGTTTGACATCTCATTTGTGCCCATACCATCATAATAGTTAATACACTTTAAAATGTGGATTATGCATGAATTTGACTACATCTGTCACTGTCAGGCATAGCGTGTGTGCCTCCACTCTTAGCATGTTACCTGATTCCACTCTTAACATGTTACCTGCTTCCACTCTTAACATGTTACCTGCTTCCACTCTTAACATGTTACCTGAACACAGGCTGACCTCCGGCCAACTTCCTTTGTTGTTAGATTATATCAGGAAGAAAACTAATGGAGGACATGGATCAACAGACAGCCCTGGAAAGACCTTCCTAATTGCCCACATCGATCAGTTACGCACAGCGCACAATTTGCTGCAAATGATCAAATCTAAAAGGGGACACTCAAATAATTGCACTTATTTAAAATGTATTAAGAGTTATTTGTTTCAAATATGTCTCTGAAGCTTCCTTTTCTGCCTGCATTCGTTGTACATCAGAGTTTTTTGTCCTGTAGGAAATCATCTGGATTCTCGGTTTTGCAACAAATTACTATTCCCATGTTTTCCCTGGACGACATGACTCACGGATTCATTTTCTTTTGGTTAATAGATGCTCCTTAAAGAGCTGTGAAGCTGAACTTAGTGGATCAAGCTGGGGAGGTGGATAAAACATAATTTGATGCATTCAGTGAGGTTGTCAGGGTGAGGCTGTTGAGTGGGTGAGAGATTGAGAGCCCACAATGTTTACTCTCTGTAATATTCAGCATGGCATTCTAGTGTCAGATATCACTCCTGCATCTCTGGGTTCAGATCTATTACAGAACCCTGGTACTCATATCAATTCCGTTTGCACTCATATCCCACCTCATTCCTGTATTCATACCCTTTCCCTCTAGTCTCTAGTGCTCATATCTATTCCCCTGCATTCATATCTAATTATACAATCTCTGTCAATATCTATCTCTGTGTTTTTGTGTGTATACTGCATCCATGGAACTTGATATTCATACACCTCTTTCTGTTTGAAGAGTGGAAGTTCTTCTGCCTCCCAACAGATGTCAAACACCATAAGCAAATCCCATTTTGTTATGGCAGTTAGGTAAATATGAATCTTATCAGGAGAAGCATATTCCACTCCTGACCTTCAGTTGGAACATGCAGGTAAAACAGAGCTGTTGATGGGTGGCTGTGATCCTTCGCTCAGAGAAGAGAGACAGGGAACGCATGCAGGTTGAGTGACACAGACAAGAAGATTCCTTGATAGAGTCCCTTACAAGTCTAAATAAAACCTGAAAAGAAATGTATATGCCAAGCCATAGTGAAATGTATGCTGATGCTAGGTGTTCACTGTAGAGATAGACACTATTTGGCCAAAGATCAAAAGGGATGTGTTGATGAGGTGTTCGCATAATTAGTAGGATTATTTTATTGGTGGTAATAAAGAAATCATGCTAGGGCTCCAAAAAAGCATTGTCTTTGTTGGTTGGTGGCACTGAAATTTAAGTACTTTGCGATTATTAACTTTCTCATGTTTAACAACACAGCCATCTTCTGCCATGGAGAAGATTACATTTGTTGACAGTTTGAATCCCGGGTGGACAAAATACTGTTTGTTAATATCTTGTAAAATGGAACATCTTCTAATGCAAGATTTTCTCGCCCAGCTCTGTGAAACATACTGTGTTTTGTCACATAATCATTGAACAAAAAAAGGAATTCAGAATGTAGATGAATAGAAGATCTTACAGCGATCCCCATTGAGATAGAATGGAAAACTTGCCTTTTTATCCCTGTGGGAGCACCATTGCCGCAGTCTTTTAACATCACATGCTGTCTAATTAAACTCCATGAAATGGCAGGACCACTGCTGTTTGCCATTCTATAGGCCACCAGGATGAATTTCTATAAAAGCTACAGTGGACCAGACTTCTGAGAACTTCCAGGGCAATCTCAACCTCTTATCAAAGGTTATTAGAGGGAAATCTGTGCTGACTTGGTTTGGGGGGTCATTGAGTGGAAAACCATGGAAAACCTGCTCTCACACATTGCTCTTGCAGTTCCCACACATTACCTAAGCAGATGCTTCTCTTCACAGCTCTGAAGGAGATTAGCAATTATTTGTGTGCAGGCAATAAGTGAAACAAACCAATTCAGCATTTGATTATTTTGCCCATGAATATGAACCTTTTCTGTAGTCTAGTAATGTTTTGGGCACATAACTGACAACTTGGCTGTGAATTTCTATTGTCTATAGATTATGTTTCTGCAGCTCCCCTCATAATACAGAGTTTTCTTGCGACGCAATGAGTCTGTGTGGTTGGGACAGATTGTCACGACTTCCACCAAAGTCGGTCCCTCTCCTTGTTCGGGCGGTGTTCAGCGGTCGATGTCACCGACCTTCTAGCCATCATTGATCCATTTTTCATTTTCCATTGGTTTTGTCTTGTCCTACACACCTGGTTCCAATCTCATCAATTACATGTTTTGTATTTAACCCTCTGTTTCCCCTCATGTCCTTGTCGGAGATTGTTTGTTGTATGTAGGTGTTGATAGTATTTTCTGTTGTGCGACGGGCTTTGAACCCTCTATTTGTTATTTTGTATACTTTGGTTTTCTGAGGTTTTGATGTTTATTTAACAGCTCCGTTTTTACCAAGTTCATTCTCCTGCGCCTGACTTCCCTGCCACCAGCACGCACCACATTACAGAATCTCTGACCACACTATGGAGTCAGCAGGAGAGGATGCACCGGCCATTGAGGTGGAGGAACGTGTCCAGGAGCATGCAGTTATGCTTCACCATCTTGGCATTGCCATGGATTGCGTTGTCCAGACCATGGACCTCTGTGAGAGACAGGGAGTTCTTCCAGCGCCTCCACCAGCACAACCGGGGTCTCTCTTGAGTGCCCCTTTCCCACCTGAACCCAGTGGGATCCGTCTCTCCTTGCCCCAGGAGTATGACGGGAGGGCTTCGAACTGCCAGGGACCTGTCGATCCGGCTGGACAACCTGCTGGCTACTCGTGGACGTCCGATCAGGGTCTGGTGGTTCCATCCTCCCACACCCCCTCTCCGATACCTATGGAGTTGGGAGGGGCGGTGAGCAGGGAGACCGGAGGGGGTTCCCGCTCGTGCACCATCTGTGGCTGCAGAGGTCACACTGCCGGTCGGTGCCGGGTTGGTTCCTCTGGGAATCGTGGCAGCAGGCAGGGCGCTCTGGTGTGACCCCAGGTGAGCCGGCACCATTCTCTCCCAGAGCCCTCTGTTGCACATATGTTTGTGTGTGTTACTTTTCCTGAGTTTTCTCCGTATTCCCAGCATAAGGCACTCGTAGATTCAGGCGCAACTGGGAATTTTATTGATAGAGCTTTAGCCCATAGTTTAGGGACCCCCATTTTTCCCGTGGATGTGCCTTTCCCCGTTCATGCCTAAGATAGTCGACCATTAGGGTCAGGGATAATTAGGGAGGTCACCGCGCCATTGGGTATGGTCACGCAGGGGGGGTCATATGGAGAGAATTAGTCTCTTCCTCATTGACTCTCCTGCGTTTCCCATGGTGCTGGGCCTACCCTGGTTAGCTTTTCATAGCCCCACTGTTTCTTGGCCAAAGTGGGCTCTCACGGGGTGGTTGCGAGAGTGCTCATGTAGGTGTTTAGGGGTTTCTGTTGGTGCTACAACGGTGGAGAGTGCTGACCAGGTCTCCACCGTGCGCATTTAACAGTATAACTTTAGACCGTCCCCTCGCCCATACCCGGGTGCGAACCAGGGACCCTCTGCACACATCAACAACAGTCACCCACGAAGCATCGTTACCCATCGCTCCACAAAAGCCACGGCCCTTGCAGGGCATGGGGAACTACTACTTCAAGGTCTCAGAGCAAGTGACGTCACCGATTAAAATGCTATTTAGCGCGCACCACCGCTAACTAAGCTAGCCGTTTCACATCCGTTACACGCATTTCCCCTGAATATGCCGGTTTGGCTCTCGCCTTCTCTAAAAAGAATGCGACTCAATTACCACCTCATCGACTGGGAGATTGTGCGATAGAGATTGTGTGTATCCATTCTCACAGGCGGAGACGGAGGCTATGGAAACATATGTCCCTGCATCAGGGGTACATTCGGGCCTCCACTTCACCCGCCTCCTCAAGTTTCTTTTTTGTGAAGAAGAAGGATGGGGGTCTGCACCCGTGTATTGACTATCGGGGTCTGAATCAGATCACGGTGAGGTATAGTTACCCGCTACCGCTCATAGCCACAGCGATAGAGTCAATGCACGTGGCGCGCTTCTTCACCAAACTAGAACTCAGGAGCGCTTACAACCTGGTGCATATCCGAGAGGGAGACAAGTGAAAGATGGCTCTCAGTACCACCTCTGGGCACTATGAGAACCTCGTCATGCCGTACGGGTTGATGAATGCGCCCTCAGTCTTCCAAGCCTATGTAGACAAGATTGTCAGGGACCTGCACGGGCAGGGTGTAGTGGTGTATATTGATGACATTTTGATATACTCCGCTACACGCGCTGAGCATGTGTCCCTGGTGCACAGAGTGCTTGGTCGCCTGTTTGAGCATAACCTGTACGTCAAGGCTGAGAAATGACTGTTCTTCCAACAGTCCGTCTCCTTCCTAGGGTATCGCATTCCCACCTCAGGGGTGGAGATGGAGAGTGACCGCATTGCAGCAGTGAGTAATTGGCCGACTCCCACCACGGTAAAGGAGGTGCAGCGGTTCTTAGGGTTTGCCAACTACTACCGGAGGTTTATCCGGGGTTTTGGTCAGGTGGCAGCTCCCATTACCTCACTGCTGAAGAGGGGCCCGGTGCGCTTGCAGTGGTCAGCTGAGGCGGACAGGGCTTTTGGTCACCTGAGGGCTGTTTACCTCGGCTCCCGTGCTGGCCCATCCGGGATCCCTCTTTGGCGTTCATAGTGGAGGTGGACGCGTCCAAGGCTGGGATAGGAGTGGTGCTCTCTCAGCGCTCGGGTACGCCACCGTGCCTTCTTCTCGAAGAAGGTCAGACCGGCGGAGCGAAACTATGATGTGGGGGACCGGGAGCTGTTGGCTGTTGTCAAGGCCTTGAAGGCGTGGAGACATTGGCTTGAGGGGGCTAAACACCCTTTTCTCATCTGGACTGACGTCCGTAATCTGGAGTACATCCGGGGGGCGAGGAGACTGAACCCTCGCCAGGCAAGGTGGTCAATGTTTTTCACCCGTTTTGTATTTACCCAGGCTCTCAGAATGCTAAGGCAGACGCATTTTCGCGGCTATATGATACAGAGGAGCGGCCCATGGATCCCACTCGCCATACTCCCGGCCTCTTGCCTGGTAGCACTGGTAGTGTGGGAGCTGGACGCGGACATTGAGCAGGCCCGCTCCCCTTCAATGTCCGGCTGGGCGTCTGTACGATCCGTCTGCTGTCTGCAACCTGCTAGTCTATTGAGCCCATACGTCACCCTCCTCTGGTCATCCTGGTATCGGTCGGACGGTGTGCTGTCTTAGTGAGAAGTACTGGTGGCCGTGAGGGTTGAAGGTTTATGTTACCTCCTGCTCGATGTGCGCCCAGTGCAAGGCTCCTAGACACCTGCCCAGAGGTAAGTTACAACCCTTAACCGTTCCACAACGGCCATGGTCGCACCTGTCAGTGGATTTCCTGACTGATCTTCCTCCTTCACAGGGAAACACCACTATCCTGGTGGTTGTGGATCGTTTCTCTAAGTCCTGCCGTCTCCTCCCTCTGCCTGGTCTCCCTACGGCCCTACAGACTGTGGAGGCCTTGTTTACACACGTCTTCCGGCACTACGGGGTGCCTGAGGATATTGTGTCTGATCGAGGTCCCCAGTTCACTTCAAGGGTCTGGAAGGTGTTCATGGAACGTCTGGGGATCTCGGTTAGCCTTCGGTTTTCACCCCGAGAGTAACGGGCAGGTGGAGAGGTTTTTGAGGTCTTATTGCCAGGACTGGCCGGGGGAGTGGGCAGCGTTCGTGCCCTGGGCAGAGATGGCCCAGAACTTTTTTTTTTTTTTTGTTCAGCCGGTTCTGGCTCCTTGGCATCAGAGTCAGACCGAGACTCCTGCGGTGGACGACTGGTTCCGGCATGCGGAGGAGAATGGAACGCTGCTCATGTCCATCTTCATCGCGCCGTGCTGCGCCAGAAAGTGGGCACACACCGTCACCGCAGTGAGGCCCCGGTGTTCGCACCAGGGGATCGGGTCTGGCTCTTGACCCGAAACCATTCCCCTTCGCCTGCCCTGCCGGAAGCTGGGTCCGTGGTTTGTGGGGCCATTTAAAGTCTTGAGGAGAGTGAACGAGGTATGTTATAGGTTACAGCTTCCCCCCAATTACCGTATTAACCCCTCGTTCCATGTGCCTCTCCTCAGGCTGGTGGTGGCTGGCCAACTCCAGGAGTCTTAGGTGCGGGAGGTTCCTCCGCCCCCTCTGGACATCAAGGGGGCCCCGGCGTACTCAGTTCGTTCCATACTGGATTTGAGATGTTGGGCGAGGGGCCTTCAGTACCTCGTGGACTGGGAGGGGTATGGTCCGGAGGAGAGATGCTGGGTTCCGGTGGAGGACGTGTTGGATCCTTCTATGCTACGATATTTCCACCGTGTCCATCCGGATTGCCCTGCGTCTCGCCCTCCGGGTCGTCCCCGAGGCCGGTGCCGATGTGTGGCTTCAGCCGTCAAGGGGGGGGGATCCATTTTTCATTTTCCATTGGTTTTGTCTCGTCTTCCTACACACCTGGTTCCAATCCCATCAATTACATGTTTTGTATTTAACCCTCTGTTTCCCCTCATGTCCTTGTCGGAGATTGTTTGTTGTATGTAGGTGTTTATTGTTATTCTGGTGGGCGACGGGTTTTGCACCCTCTATTTGTTATTTTGTATACTTTGGTTTTCTGAGGTTTTGGTGTTTATTTAACAGCTCCGTTTTTACCAAGTTCATTCTCCTGCGCCTGACTTCCCTGCCACCAGCACGCACCACATTTCACAGATTAGCTGTAGTGCTCTGAATGACAGGGATCAAAGAGAGCCTAGCACATCTGATAACATGAAAAACAACACCCAGACAATCAATACCCAGAACCTGCTTCATGTCACGAACGAGCAATGTCATCAACCTACTGTGCACATCACAGGAGGCTGCTGAGGGGAGGACGGCTCATAATAATGGCTCGAACGGAGCGAATGGAATGGTATTAAACACCTGGAAACCATGAGTTTGATGTATTTGATACCATGCCACTCATTCCACTCCAGCCATTACCATGAGCCCGTCCTCCCCAATTAAGGTGCCACCAATCTCCTGTGGTGCACAACTCACATTATAAGGATTATTGAGTGAATGATGGCTTGATTTCTATACCTGACCTATTAAAGCTTGATCTATTTGATTCATGTCGTGCTAATGGTGAGGAGGGGTAATTAAATATTTGTGTCTCTCACCCACGCTCTGCCCTACATCCCACCCCCACCCCCCTTTGCATCAGTGATTAGGACACACCACCTCACTCTGCTTGCTATTCCACTCACAAACACATATTCTGACTTTCACTCTAGATAAACAAACCCCCAGCGCCCATCTCATTCTATAATTCACTGCTGTCGATGCTCTTCAGTTAACATCTGCCTCTCCCTCCATCAAGGCATAAGGCGAGACCCAGATGCAGATGGTTGGAGTCTCACAATGTTTCTAAATCCAAAAAGGGGTAGGAAAGAGAATGGTCGTGTACAGGCAAAATGTCAAAACCAGTCAGGGCAGGTAGAATGATCAGCAGGCGGGAAAGTAGTCCAGAGTCAGGCAGGGGTCAAAACCGGGAGGACTAGCAAAACAGGGAAAAACACGTGACTAAACATACAAGACAAACTGGCACAGAGAGACAGGAAACACAGGGGAAAGAAAACAAGTGACACCTGGAGGGGGTGGAGATTTATTTATTTTACTAGGCAAGTCAGTTAAGAACATCTTCTTATTTTCAATGACGGCCTAGGAACAGTGGGTTAACTGCCTGTTCAGGGGCAGAACAACAGATTTGTACCTTGTCAGCTCGGGGATTTGAACTTACAACCTTCCGGTTACAAGACCAACACTCTAACCACTAGGCTACCCTGCCGCCCCAAGATAATCACAGGGACAGGTGAAACAGATCAGGGCGTGACACTCTCATTCACGCTCTCTCCCCTCTTTAACTTCCTTCCCTTCCTCTCTCTCCTCTTTCTCTCTCTCTCTCTCTCTCTCAATTTCAATTCAAGGGGCTTTATTGGCATGAGAAACATATGTTTACATTGCCAAAGCAAGTGAAATAGATAATAAACAAATGTGAAATTAACAATGAAAAATGAACAGTAAACATTACATTCACAAAAGTTCTAATCATTCTCTCTCTCGCATGCTCTCTCTCTCTCTCTCTCTCTCCTCCCTATTCTCTCTGGCTTTAAATATTTTCTTCGTTCTCAATCTTGTGACAGTTCCAGCCAACAGCTACCTATCCAGTGGACTTTTACAGCCTGATAAACATAAGAGTGAGATTTAAGGGTTTTCATATTTGTCACCTCGCTGTTCCACTGTGCCTTTGTTTTCCCCAGTCCCCCAGGGCTAGTTAAGATGAGAGAATAGAGGAATGGCTTCTGTTGTTTCTAGGCAGCAGAGCCGCAGGTTCTGTGATGCTGGCCATGGAATCTCTATCTGAAGGAAGATCCAGAGGATGTCTGGGGGGAAGTGGACAGTGTTTTAGACCTCTTAATACTGTCTTTGATTTAGATTTCCTTAATGAGCATGTTACTACATTTACTGATGTACGTGGGCGGCAATGTCCATTTTTTTTGTCTGAAGTGCATCATTTGTAAAAAGTATCAGAACGTTGTATAGCAGTATAGCAGCTGTATAGCAGCAATGGGTGTGCTTATGCAACTTGCATAATTGTCGTATTGTTTGGCCATAAATTATTGATTTGATTTTTGATTTTTTGTTTTGCTTGAGAGCAAGTGAAAATCCGAAATTCAGTGAGATTGTCAAAGGTTACATTAGAAATAGTTGAAATGCTCTAGCACTTAAGCAGATGTTACCAAGGCATTTCCTCACCTGCCTAGGTGTTTGGCAGTGCAAAGACTATCTTGGCACAACCAGGCAGTGAAACTGCTCTCCTGAGCACATGATGCATAAATGAATGACATACTGCAGGATACAATTTTCATCAGGCCAGAATGGATGTAAAACATGCAACACTCAAGAAACATGTCAAGTGATTAACATTGGAAAATGTACACAGAAATGTAACCTATTGAGGGACCTTAAAGCAGATGACCCCCAATTCGGCATCTGAATGTAATGCGCTACAGAGGGTAGTGCGTACGGCCCAGTACACCACTGTGGTCAAGCTTCCTGACATCCAGGACCTGTATACTAGGCGTGTTAGAGGCTTAAAAAATGGTCAAAGACTCTAGTCACTCAAGTCATAGACTGTTCTCTCTGCTACCGCACGGCAAATGGTGCCAGAGCACCAAGTCTAGCTTCTACCCCCAAGCCATAAGACTGCTGAACAATTAATCAAATGGCCATCTGGACTATTTATATTGACCCCCCCCCCCTCCCCCCTGTTTTTACACTGCTGCTACTCACTGTTTATTATCTATGCATAGTCACTTTACAAATTACCTCGACTTACCTGTACACCCACACATTTTCTTGTGTTACGTTTTGATTTGATTTTATACTTTTTTTTCTCACTTTAGCTGATTTAGTAAATATTTCCTAACTCTATTTCTTGAACTGTGCTGTTGGTTAAGGGCTTGTAAGCATTTCACGGTAAGGTGCATTTGGCGCATGTGACAAATAAAATTTGATTTGATTTAAAAATATATATATATATATAAACGTAACATGTAAAGATCACAGTAATTTTCCATAGCACAAAGGCTTATTTCTCTCATAGCACAAAGGCTTATATCCCTGTTAGTGAGCATTTCTACATTGCCAAGATAATCCATCCACCGCATATCAATAAGCTAATTTAACAGCATGATAATTACACAGGTGCACCTTGTGCTGGGGTCAATAAAAGGTCACACTAAAATGTACAGTTTTGTCACACAACACAATGCCAAAGATGTATCTAGTTTTGAGAGAGCGTGCAATTGGCATGCTGACTGCAGGAATGTCCACCATAACTGTTGCCAGAGAGTTTAATGTCAGACCACGTGTATGGCGTCATGTGGGCGAGCGGTTTGCTTATGTCAACGTTGTGAACAGAGTGCCTCATGGTGGCGGTGGGGTTATGGTATGGGCAGGCATAAGCTACGGAAAGTGAACACAATGGCATTTTATCCATGTCAATTTGAATGCATAGAGATAACGTGGCGAGATCCTGAGGCCCATTGTCGTACCATTCATCCGCCGCCATCACCTCATGTTTCAGCATGATAATGCACAGCCCCATGTCGCAAGGATCTATACACTATTCCTGGAAGCTGAAAATGTTCTTCCATGGCCTGCATACTCACAAGACATATCATCCATTGAGATTGTTTGGGATGCTCTGGATCGACGTGTACGACAGCATGTTCCAGTTCCCGCCAATATCCAGCAACTTAGCACAGCCATTGAAGAGGAGTGGGACAACATTCCACTAGCCACAATCAACATTCTGATCAACTCTATGCGAAGTAGATGTGTCGCGCTGCATGAGGCAAATGGTGGTCATACCAGATACTGACTGGTTTTCTGATTCTCACTCTTACAATTTTCCTGATATGCATACAGATGCATATCTGTATTCCCAGTGAAATCCATAAATTTCACTGGGATTAAATTTCGAGCATACAGTGGGGAGAACAAGTATTTGATACACTGCAGATTTTGCAGGTTTTCCTACTTACAAAGCATGTCTGTCATTTTTATCATAGGTACACTTCAACTGTGAGAGACGGAATCTAAAACAAAAATCAAGAAAATCACATTGTACGATTTTTAAGTAATTAATTTCCATTTTATTGCATGACATAAGTATTTGATACATCAAATACTTTGTTTGCAATTACAGAGATCATATGTTTCCTGTAGTTCTTGACCAGGTTTGCACACACTGCAGCAGGGATTTTGGCCCGCTCCTCCATACAGACCTTCTCCAGATCCTTCAGGTTTCGGGGCTGTCGCTGGGCAATACGGACTTTCAGATCCCTCCAAAGATTTTCTATTGGGTTCAGGTCTGGAGACTGGCTAAGCCACTCCAGGACTTTGAGATGCTTCTTACGGAGCCACTCCTTAGTTGTCCTGGCTGTGTGTTTCGGGTCGTTGTCATGCTGGAAGACCCAGCCACGATCCACCTTCAATGCTCTTACTGAGTGAAGGAGGTTGTTAGCCAAGATCTCGCGATACATGGCCCCATCCATCCTCCCCTCAATACGGTGCAATCATCCTGTCCCCTCTGCAGAAAAGCATCCCCAAAGAATGATGTTTCCACCTCCATGCTTCACGGTTGGGATGGTGTTCTTGGGGTTGTACTCATCTTTCTTCTTCCTCCAAACACGGCGAGTGGAGTTTAGACCAAAAAGCTCTATTTTTGTCTCATCAGACCACATGACCTTCTCCCATTCCTCCTCTGGATCATCCAGATGGCCATTGGCAAACTTCAGACGGGCCTGGACATGCGCTGGCTTGAGCAGGGGGACCTTGCGTGCGCTGCAGGATTTTAATCCATGACGGCATAGTGTGTTGCTAATGGTTTTCTTTGAGACTGTGGTCCCAGCTCTCTTCAGGTCATTGACCAGGTCCTGCCGTGTAGTTCTGGGCTGATCCCTCACCTTCCTCATGATCATTGATGCCCCACGAGGTGAGCTCTTGCATGGAGCCCCAGACCGAGGGTGATTGACCGTCATCTTGAACTCCTTCCATTTTCTAATAATTGCGCCAACAGTTGTTGCCTTCTCACCAAGCTGCTTGTCTATTGTCCTGTCTAGGGAGTTTTTCCTAGCCACCGTGCTTCTACACCTGCATTGCTTGCTGTTTGGGGTTTTAGGCTGGGTTTCTGTACAGCACTTTGAGATATCAGCTGATGTACGAAGGGCTATATAAATACATTTGATTTGATTTGATCTGTAGCCCATCCCAGCCTTGTGCAGGTCTACAATTTTATCCCTTATGTCCTTACACAGCTCTCTGGTCTTGGCCATTGTGGAGAGGTTGGAGTCTGTTTGATTGAGTGTGTGGACAGGTGTCTTTTATACAGGTAACGAGTTAAAACAGGTGCAGTTAATACAAGTAATGAGTGGAGAACAGGAGGGCTTCTTAAAGAAAAACTAACAGGTCTGTGAGAGCCGGAATTCTTACTGGTTGGTAGGTGATCAAATACGTATGTCATGCAATAAAATGCAAATTAATGACTTAAAAATCATACAATGTGATTTTCTGGATTTTTGTTTTAGATTCCGTCTCTCACAGTTGAAGTGTATCTATGATAAAACAATTCAGACCTCGACATGCTTTATAAGTAGGAAAACCTGCAAAATCGGCAGAGTATCAAATACTTGTTCTCCCCACTCTATATAATGTCTTGTCTGAAACGAGCAACCGGTTAAACGCCCAAACCCTACCAATGGGATAATCCAAATGCAATTATTTAGGTATTTAGTCAATCACGCTATAATCAATAAGCTAGTTCTCAATAGTTGTCATTTCAATGGACAATAGATAATACATTTCAACATCTGAGGACATAATATGACAGAGATTGAAAGAATAGCCTGACTAAATTAAATATCCCTCAATATAGAACATTCTAATTAGTGAGCGCACGCACCTGCTATACTATCGTGACCTGTATGTGTGCTCTCCAATCGAGTCCGGAATCCACAAAACAGCAGTGGTGAGTGTAGGCCTTGCCTATAAGTCGGTGATATGATACAATGTAAATTATAACGACGACAAAAAACGTTGTTGAACTTTGAACTCGCATATGATATTGTGTATAACATGTAGCAGTAGGAATATCAGCTTGAAATCGTAACATGAACACACATTAGCACACATTGTTTATTGATTTCAAGTTGAATTCAAGTTAGTTGACAACTTAACCAAACGTAAATCAAAACTAGACTGAAATTACGTCTGTGCCCTGTGTGTAGACAGGCCTAGGAGATCAAATCTCAGAAGTTATATTTGACAATAGTCTTAGATTTTCCACAGTTTTTGTTTTTTTGGAAATGTACCAGTAGGCCAATGCAAATCTCTGCTGCTTTGGGCTATTGGAGGATGACACCATTACCAGGGGATTGTCCAATCAGAAGAAGTCCACAAATCAAGAGCCAGACCAAAATACAGGCAAACTCTCAACTCTCATGGACCTTGGGGAATGCAATCCCCTTTGTTCTTCACCCATTACATTCTATATTTGGCTGACTGCACTGAGGAGAGCTGGAGTGAAAAATGGAGAGAGGAGAGAATGCCCTGGTGTCATATATAATTCTCATGGATTATCAGACTGTGGTTTTACAGCAGTATTTCAATTGGCCTGTCATATTGCATATGGCTTAGTGGACATGTCATTACATTACTATAGGTTTCAGTGAGGCAATAGTGTTGGTGTGTGACCTTGTTGTGTTGTCTCATGACCTCAGTGGTCCAGTCAGGGTGCCAGTTTAGAACCAAGGTTGGTTTCTTTCAGTCGATGTACAGTAGGCCTACTTCTAGCAGTAATGTTCCAGTTTATATCAATTTCAGTGTTACGGAAGTTTGGTCTTAATACAATATCAGCAAGTTTCGATATTCCATTCACCTGGTTAAATGAAGATGATTACAATGAATGATGATGAAACAGTTTAACGAGGTGGACGCAAAGGATTTACTTCAGACACCCGACAAGGCCTTCATCCCCGTCATTCGCAGGAGAAAGAGAAGGAGATATGGAGGACTTAGGTTGTGATGCCTTGTAAGGATACGACGGCTTGTGGGTAATATGCCTCTACCATCAGTCCTATTAGCCAACGTGCAATCATTGGATAACAAAATAGTTGAGCTACGATCACGAATAGTCTACCAACAGGACATTAAAAACTGTAATATCTTATGTTTCACCGAGTCGTGGCTGAACAACGACATTGATAAAATACAGCTGGCGGGCTTTACGCTGCATTGGCAAGATAGAACAGCTGCCTCAGGTAAGACAAGGGGTGGCAGTTTGTGTATATTTGTAAACAACACCTGGTGAATTAAATCTAATATTAAGGAATTCTCTAAGTTTTGCTCGCCTGAGGTAGAGTATCTCATGATAAGCTGTACACACTATTTACCAAGAGAGTTTTCATCTATATTTTTCGTAGCTGTCTATTTACTACCACAAACCAATGCTGGTACTAAGTCCGTACTCAATGAACTATATAAGGCCATAAGCAAACAGGAAAACACTCATTTAGAGGCGCCGCTCCTAGTGGCCGGGGACTTTAATGCAGGGAAAATGAAATCCGTTTTACCTAACTTCTACCAGCATGTTAAATGTGCAACCAGAGGAAAAAAAACTCGAGACCACATTTACTCCATACACAGAGACACATAAAGCTTTCCCTCACCCTCCATTTGGCAAATCTGACCATAATTCAATTCTTCAGATTCCTGCTTATAAGCAAAAACTATAGCAGGACGCAACAGTGACTCGGTCAATAAAGAAGTGGTCAGATGACGCAGATGCTAAGCTACAGAATTGTTTTGCTAGCACAGACTGGAATATGTTCTGGAATATACCACATCAGTCAATGGCTTCATCAATAAGTACATCAATGACATCCCCCCCACAGTGACTGTATGTACATACCCCAACCAGAAGCCATGGATTACAGGCAACATTCGCACTGAGTTGAAAGGTAGAGCTGCCGCTTTCAAGGAGCGGGACTCTAACCCGGACACTTATAAGAAATCCCGCTATGCCCTCCGACGAACCATCAAACAGGCAAAGCGTCAATACAGGACTAAGATTGAATCATACTACACCGGCTCGGACGCTCGTCGGATGTGGCAGGGCTTGCAAACTATTACAGACTACAAATGGAAGCACAGCCACAAGCTGCCCAGTGACACGAGCCTACCAGATGAGCTAAATTACTTCTATGCTCTCTTCGAGGCAAGCATCACTGAAGCATGTATGAGAGCATCAGCTGTTCTGAACGACTGTGTGATCACGCTCTCTGTAGCCAATGTGAGTAAGACCTTTAAGCAGGTCAACATTCACAAGGCCGAGGGGGCCAGACAGATTACCAGGACGTGTACTCCCAGCATGCGCTGACCAACTGGCAAGTGTATTCACTGACATTTTCAACTGAGTCTGTAATGCCAACATGTTTCAAGCAGACCACCATAGTCCCTGTGCCCAAGAACACTAAGGTAACCTGCCTAAATGACTACCGACCCGTAGCACTCACGACTGTAGCCATGAAGTGCTTTGCAAGGCTGGTCATGGCTCACATCAACACCATTATCCCAGAAACCCTAGACCCACTCCAATTTGCGTACCGCCCCAAAAGATCCACAGATGATGCAATCTTTTTTGCACTCCACACTGCCCTTTCCTACCTGGACAAAAGGAACACCTAGGTGAGAATGCTATTCATTGACTACAGCTCAGCGTTCAACACCATAGTGCCCTCAAAACTCATCATTAAGCTAAGGACCCTGGGACTGAACAACTCTCTCTGCACCTGGATCCTGGACTTCCTGACGGGCCACCCCAAGGTGGTGAGGGTAGGTAACAACACATCTGCCACGCTGAACCTCAACACAGGGGCCCCTCAGAGGTGCGTGCTCAGTCCCCTCCTGTACTCTCTGTTCACCCATGACTGTGTGGCCAGGCACGACTCCAACACCATCATTAAGTTGGCCGATGACACAACAGT
The DNA here is from genome assembly GCF_045791955.1 of Oncorhynchus clarkii lewisi. Lineage (NCBI taxonomy): Eukaryota > Metazoa > Chordata > Actinopteri > Salmoniformes > Salmonidae > Oncorhynchus > Oncorhynchus clarkii. The sequence continues at coordinate 37,295,459 of NC_092151.1, read as the reverse complement.
GGTAGGTCTGATCACCGACAATGATGAGACAGCCTATAGGGAGGAGATCAGAGACCTGGCAGTGTGGTGCCAGGATAACAACCTCTCCATCAACGTGATCAAGACAAAGGAGATGATTTTGGACTACAGGAAAAGCAGGATCGAGCACACTCCCATTCACATCGATGGGGTTGGAGTGGAGAGGGTTGAGAGCTTCAAGTTCCTCTGTGTCCACATCACCAACAAACTATCATGGTCCAAACACACCAAGACAGTTGTGAAGAGGGTACGACAAAGCCTATTCCCCCTCAGGAGACTGAAAAGATTTAGCATGGGTCCTCAGATCCTCAAAAGGTTCTACAGCTGCACCATCGAGAGCATCCTGACAATTGCATCACTGCCTGGTATGGCACCTACTCAGCCTCCGACCGTGAGGCACTATAGAGGGTAGTGTGTACAGCCCAGTACATCACCGGGGCCAAGCTTCCTGCAGTCCAGGGCCTCTATACCAGGCGGTGTCAGAGGAAGGCCCTAAAACTGGTCAAAGACTCCAGTCACCCTAGTCATAGACTGTTCTCTCTTCTACCGCACAGCAAGCAGTACCAGAGTGCCAAGTCGAGGTCCAAAAGGCTTCTTAACAGCTTCTACCCTAAGCCATAAAACTCTGTACAGGTACCCACTGTGTAGTGTATATAGCCTCGCTGCTTTTATTTTACTGCTGCTCTTTAACCATTACATTTTTTTGTCTTATCTGTTTTTTACTTAACACTTTTTCTTAAAACTGCATTGTTGGTTAAGGGATTGTTAGTAAGATTTTCACTGTAAGGTCTACATGTGACAAATACCATTTGATTTGATGTGATTGAGGATGACAGTGGCACAAATGCACTGTATTTTGTGTTCTCCCTCACGATCAGTAGTGCCCACTGAATCAGCGGACAACAGTAGTACCCATTCAACAATAGTATAATAATAGTGACCAGAAAAACACTGGCAGCATATAAAACTATTCAGGGATTGTGAAAGATTCAGGAGATAGAACGGAGGGAGGAGTAATGGAGGCTAAAAGGCAAATGGGTTCCCCATCGGTTTAGATGGAGGTGGGCAGCCAGGCAGAGGTTGTAGAGGTGCAACCAGGCAAGCAGGAGCTGCACACACACAGCACACACAGTGAGTTCGTGAGAGAGGTTGGTAGCCTACATAATAAAAACGTTCCATTTCCTGTCCGCCCATTACAAGGAAACGCTCTCTCGCTCTTCCAGTTTGCTAGAGGCCAATTATAAAGGGTGTTTGACCTCTCGCATAGTCAAAGACAAATCCTCATTGCTAACACACACCACATGTAATTCACATGTCTGGTCAAAGGTGGCGTGAGGCAGGTGATGTAACACCTCATTGACCTCTAGGTGCTGCACAAGATTCAGTGGAAATGTACAGATATAGTGCCTTCAATTTATTTCTGCCTATATTTCAATGGTGTTTTGTTGTTGTTTTTTCCAAGGTGGCAAAGTGCAAGTAGAAATGGTGGGTTAGATAACCATAACATATCAGACTGTGTGGGTGTTACTGACTACAACAAGAAATAATTCTGAACCAAGAACACCATTTATTTTCTAAACTCTACCCAGCCAGACAGTTTAGTGGCTATTTACTGCGTCTGAGCAGACAGAGTAAATATATACCGTCTGTACGGTTGAGGTGAGACGTGCAGGACTGGCTCAGTTCCACTGAGACTCAGTGCTAACATCTTGCCTGTGAGACGGCTTGTTTGTCATTTGTGTAGAATACCTTGTATTCTAATTGAAGTCTTACCTTCTGAATCATGCAAGTCAGAGACATTAGCGGAATAAATAAAAAAACACAATGTGGTATGCATTCAGAACTCAACATGCTCAAAACAATCGCATGAAGATGAAATACTGTATTCTGCATGTGGAAGCGTGTCTTGTGACAGTCACATATTATAAGATCTGCATATCCATTCAATCTATGTAGTATCTTTCCTAATCACTGCCTGTCAATGTTGGTCTAATCTGATTCCCCTGACACCTTACTGCATGTTCTAGGTGTCGATCCAGCATGTTGAAAACTGTGGGCAGAGTAGGCAGTCTATTCTTGGCCATGTTTCAAAGCGTCTTAGATGCAGCAGCCTTCCGGTTATATTATCTGCGGTGTGATTTATAGGGATTCAAGAATCCCCATTCGATATTTAAAAGTGATGGGGTGGGAACTTGGTTCCCCAAACTCGGAGTCCTAAGCTGCTTGGGGTTGTGTTGAAGACTTGTGCTATGGACTGGAGAATAGTTTGGGGAGGTATTTATAACAACCTGCAGATGCCCTTGTAGGTACTGCAGGCAGCTAAGAAAGGTTTTATTATGAGTGGGAGTAGAGCGCTCCGATGGAACGGTGTACCAATCACTGCAGTGCTTCTTCTTCCAGGGTTCTGTTCAGAGGAAGGAGTCCCAGTTGTCCTCCTTGTGAACTGCAACATGTGCAAATGCCTTGTTTGATGAATGGAGCATATATAGTATCAATCATGGGGGACACCGGAGGGGATAGAAGCATCAAAGCAGGATTGTTGATACAGTAAGACACATTAGTAATTACTATATGTTTTCTCACGCAGGAACTTCAGTCCATGATATCCCACAAAACAACAGATATGGGAAACATTCTCATAATGGAGAACGTAAGAGCTGAACAATTGCAGTGGTGAGTATTTTCCAATAACGTTGTAGTTATGGAACAGTGCACAGTGCTATGAAAAACTGAGACTAACTTCATATTTTCCCAATGGTTTCTATACACAATGCAGTTGTTTGGCAAGTTATCAAAATCAAATCAAATTGTATTGGTCACATGTGCTGAATACAACAGGTATAGGCTTTACAGTGAAATGCACATTTACGAGCCCATTCCCAACAGTGCAGAGTTAAAAATTCAATGTGCAGGGGCGCAAGGTAGTTGAGGTAACAGAGGTAATACATTATGTACATGTAGGTAGGGGTAAAAGTTAATAGGCAATCAGGATAGATAATAAATAGAGTAGCAGTAGTGTATGTAAAGTGTGTCTATGTGCGAGTGTGTGTGTGTGGCATCAATATGCATGTGTGTGAGCAGATGTAGTGTGTGTGTGTGTGAGTGTGTGTCTGCGTGTGAGTTGGAGTATGTGTGAGTGTGTGGGTAGAGTCTAGTGAGTGTGCATAGATCCAGTGCAATGAAAAACAATGAAGATAAATACATAAATAATAAAGGGGTTTAATGTAAATAGTCTGGGTAGCCATTTGATTAACTGTTCAGCAGTCTTATGGCTTGGGGGTAGGAGCTGTTCAGGTGCCGTGTGGTAGCAGAGAGACATTTTTATTACTTGGGTGGCTGGAGTCTTTGACAATTTTTAGGGCCTTACTCTGTCATCACCTGGTATAGAGGTCCTGGATGACAGGGAGTTCGGCCCCAGTGATGTACTGGACCATACGCATTACCCTCTGTAGCGCCTTGCGGTGCGGCCGAGCAGTTGCCATGCCAAACGGTGATGCAGTCAGTCAAGATGCTCTCAATGGTGCAGCTGTAGAACTTTTTGAGGACAAATCTTTTCAGCCTCCTGAGGGGGAAGAGGCATTGTCATGCCCTCTTCACAACTGTGGTGGTGTTTTTGGACCATGACAGTTCCTTAGTGATGTGGACACCGGGAAACTTGAAGCTCTCGACCCTTTCTTCTACAGATCCGTCGATGTAAATGGGGGCATTTTCGTCGAAAAGCTCCTTTGTCTTTCCCACGTTGAGGGAGAGGTTGTTGTCCTGGCACCACACTGCCAGGTCTCTGACCTCCTCTCTATAGGCTGTCTCATCGTTGTCGGTGATCAAGGGTGAACAGGGAGTACAGGAGAGGACTGAGCATGCAACCCTGAGGGGCCCCCGTGTTGAGGGTCAGCATGGCGGATGTGTTGTTGCCTACCCTTACCACCTGGGGGCAGCCCGTTAGGAAGTCCAGGATCCAGTTGCAGATGGAGTCCTTAGCATAGTGTTGAGCTTGGAGGGAACTATGGTGTTGAACGCTAAGTTGTAGTCAATGAACAGCATTCTCACGTAGGTGTTCCTTTCGTCAAAGTGGAAAATGGCAGTGTGGAGTGCAATAGAGATTGCGTCATCTGTGGATGTGTCGGGGTGGTATACGAATTGGAGTGGGTCCAGGGTTTCTGGGATGATGGTGTTGATGTGAGCCATGACCAGCCTTTCAAAGCATTTCATTGCTACAGATGTGACCTCTACGGGCGGTAGTCATTTAGACATGTTACCTTGGCATTCTTAGGCACAGGGACTATGGTGGTTTGCTTGAAACATGTAGGTATTACAGAGTGGGTCAGGTAGAGGTTGAAAATGTCAGTAAAGACACTTGCCAGCCGGTCAACGCATGCTTTGAGTACGCATCCTGGTAATCCGTCTGGCTCTGCGGACTTGTGAATGTTAACCTGTTTAAAGATCTTACTCACATCGGCTAAGGAGAGTGTGATCACACAGTCATCCCGAACAGCTGTTGCTCACCTGTCTTATCCGGTGTCCTGTGTGAATTTAAGTATGCTCTCTCTAATTCTCTCTCTCTTTTTCTCTCTTTCTTTCTCTCTTTCTCTCTCTCGGAGGACCTGAGCCCTAGGACCATGCCTCAGGACTACCTGGCCTGATGACTCCTTGCTGTCCCCAGTCCACCTGGCCATGCTGCTGCTCCAGTTTCAACTGTTCTGCCTGCGGCTATGGAACCCTACCTGTCTCAGACCTGCTGTTTTAAACTCTCTAGAGACAGCAGGAGTGGTAGAGATACTCTGAATGATCGGCTATGAAAAGCCAACTGACATTTACTCCTGAGGTGCTGACCTGTTGCACCCTCGACAACCACTGTGATTATTATTATCATTTGACCCTGCTGGTCATCTATGAACATTTGAACATCTTGGCCATGTTCTGTTATAATCTCCACCTGGCACAGCCAGAAGAAGACTGGCCACCCCTCATAGCCTGGTTCCTCTCTAGGTTTCTTCTTAGGTTCTGAACTTTCTAGGGAGTTTTTCCTAACCACTGTGCCTCTACACCTGCATTGCTTGCTGTTTGGGGTTTAGGCTGGGTTTCTGTACAGCACTTTGTGACATCAGCTGATGTAAGAAGGGCTTTATAAATACATTTGATTGATGTGGTAAACTCCTCAATGTTATCGGATGAATCCAAGAACATATTCCAGTCTGTGCTAGCAAAACAGTCCTGTAGCTTAGCATCTGCTTCATTGGATCACTTCGGGATTGAGCGTGTCAATGGTATATCCTGTTTGCTTCTAAGCATGAATCCTGAAGATAGAGTTCTGGTCCAATTTGCCAAACGTGGGGTGGGGGAAAGCTTTGTATGCGTCTCTGTGTGTGGAGCAAAGATGATCTAGAGTCTTTACCCCTCTAGTTGCATAGTTGACATGCTGGTAGAAATGGATTTCAGTTTTCCTACATTAAAATCACCGACCACTAGGAACGCCGCCGCTGAATGAGCTTTTTCTTGTTTGCTTATGGCCCTATACAGCTCGTTGAGTGCGGTCCTAGTGTCAGCATTTGTTTGTGGTGATAAGTAGATAGCTACGGAAAATACAGATGAAAACTCTCTTGGTAAATAGTATAGTCTACAGCTTATCACGAGGGAGCAGAACCCCGAGATTTCATAACACTAGAGATCGCGCACCACTGTTATTAATATAGAGGCACACACCTCTATTGCGCCATCTTCACTTTCTATGAGTGTAGTAGATTTGGGCGGTATCCAGCATAATCAATATGTCTTTCGCCTCCTCAATGAAGTAGAAGTCCTCGTCCAAATCGAGGTTAGTGATAGCTGTTCTGATGTCCAGAATTTGTTTGGGTCATTGGAAACGATGACATAATGTACAAAAAAAAAAAAAAGTTAAGATTAGTGCAAAAAAAGACACAAAATATCACACTTGGTCAGGAAAACGGATGCCATTCCCTCCGGCGCCAATCTATCACTCATCACTCAAGTTATGCCAGGAATACGTTAACTGCATATCTACACTAAAGAAAAATCTAATAGTGGGAAAATATATTCTTTCCTCCCTTACCCTGACCAGCGGTTTATTTGTTGCAACAATGAACATGTCTTTGATAAGCTGGTCCTGTCTTTCCGGTAGCCATTTAATTAGTTTGAAATGGCAGTCGTTAGGCAGAGCATTTGTTACTGACAAGAAATCCTTTAAAATTTGGACAGAATCCTTATCCACATCCAAGGACTGAGTGAGCTAAGGAATGTGGAGTAACCTTTGGAAATATTGACTCTGTTAAATCACCTGATCTCCACAGAGAGGCGAAACAGGACCCGTTCTACTCAGATACTCAAGTAGGCTAATGGTAAAGCACTGGGCACAGATGGAGACTAATTTAACCATGTAAATCATGTTGCAATGCATAAGGATTTCCTGTGCGATCTGAAGATCGATATGACTAATTGAGTTATTTGAACATTAAGATATAAAAGCCAGCACAAAGGGACTGTTAAATAGACATGATGCTGGTAATGAAAACAATTTGATCATCAGGCCATTATTCTTAAGTGATTTTCAAGAGATTCATTGTTCCTACCTCACAAACAAATAATGAGCTTATGCAACCATCTACACATGCTTATCAGCCAATCAAACAACACAGAGTACAAATAAGTGCCCAAGACATGAGACCAAAAGGATTCTTAATCAGGAACAAAAAATGACAATAAAATCATGAATTGAATTTTGACCTTTCTGTTACCTTCCTTTAATTAATTGAACTATGCAATTGATTAATGAAAATCTTATATGAATGCAAGAGAGCAAGTCCAACAACACCCTACGACAGCAAGCTTATGGCATGATGTTAACTCATTACAGGGTCGTTTCACCTCAAAACGAAGAAGAAAGAGGATTTCAACACCCACCATCTCAGATTGTTCTCAAATTGTTTGTCGTTAGAAAGAGATAAGAGTAGTATTCCTGCAACATTATTTTGTTGAAATACACTTGACAAAAATATAAACGCAACATGTAAAGTGTTGGTTCCATGTTTCATGAGCTAAAATAAACGTTCTATATTCACAAAATGTTTATTTCTCTCAAATGTTGTGCACAAATTTGTTTACATCCCTGTTAGTGAGCGTTACTCCTTTGCCAAGATAATCCATCCATCTGACAGGTGTGGCATATCAAGAAGCTGATTAAACAGCATGATCATTACACAGGTGCACTTTGTGCTGGGGGCAATAAAAGGCCACTTTAAAATGGGCAGTTTTGTCACACAACACAATGCCACAAGTGTCTCAAGTTTTGAGGGAGCATGCAATTGGCATGCTGACTGCATGAATGTCCACCAGAGCTGTTGCCAGAGAATTGAATGTTAATTTCTCTACCATAAACCGCCTCCAACGTTGTTTTAAAGAATCCAACCAGCCTCAGACCACGTGTATGGTGACATGTGGGCGAGCAGTTTGCTGATGTCAACGTTGTGAACAGAGTGCCACATTATGGGGGTGAGGTATGTGCAGGCATAATCTACAGACAACAAATACAATTGCATTTTATTTATGGTAATTTGAATGCACAGAGATACTGTGATGAGATCCTGAGGCCCATTGTCGTGCCATTCATCTGCTGCTATCACCTCATGTTTTAGCATGATAATATACGGCCCCATATCGCAAGGATCTGTACACAATTCCTGGAAGCTGAAAATGTCTCAGTTCTTCAATGACCTGCGTACTCACAAGGCATGTCACCCATTGAGATTGTTTGGGATGTTCTGGATTGACGTGTACGACAGCGTGTTCTTGTTCCCGCTAATATCAAGCCACTTCGCACAGCCATTGAAGTGGAGTGGGACAACATTCTACAGGCCACAATCAATAGGCTCATCAACTCTATGCAAAGGAGATGTGTCACGCTGCATGAGGCAAATGGTGGTCACACCAGATACTGACTGGTTTTCTGGTCCATACCCCAACCTTTTTTTCAAAGTATCTGTGACCAACAGATGCATATCTGTATCCCCAGTCATCTGAAATCCATAGATTAGGCCTAATGAATTTATTTAAATTTCCTAATATGAACTGTAACTCAGTAAAATCTTAGAAATTGTTGCATGTTGCGTTCAATTTGTTCCGTATATAGTTTGATCTCTGAGAAATCAAGCTACTTGTTGATTGCACTCAAATTGTCCATTTTAATTTATAGGATTCATATAATATTCAGTAAATATCCTAGGCCTACCTAACATAAGATTGAACAAAACTTTTTTTCCAACAATGAGGAATCCAAAGAAATAGTCAAAAGCCACCCACAGACCCCCCACGCCAAACTCACCCCAACAACGAGTTTCTGGTATCAGTTCTCTGTGTCTGACAAGTAGTTTTGCGCTGCCGCCATACTACTTGTTTCTTCATCTTCATCCTATGTAATGTATTCTCAGTGATTTCTTTTTTTTTTACCATGCGTCAATGTTTGGATATGACAGCACAGTCAGGGACTGTGTGGACAGAATCTCACATTCCTGAGACCAGAAACCTGGTTCAGTCTGCTTTCCAACAAACACTGGGAGACAGATGCACCTTTCAGCAGGCCAATAACTTAAAACACAAGTTCAAATATACACTGGGCTTGCTTACCAAGACAACATTGAATGTTCCTGAAAATCTATAGCAAGACTTGGAAATGGCTGTCAAGCGATGATCAACAACCAACTTGACAGAGCGTGAAGAATTTCAAAAATAATTATGTGCCAATATTGCACAACCCAGGTGTGCAAAGCTCTTAGAGACTTACCCAGAAAGACTCACAGCTGTAATCGCTGACAAAGGTGATTCTAACATGTATTGACTCAGGAGTTTGAATTCTATTCTAATCAAGATATATTCGTGTTTTATTTTTCATAAATGTTTTACAAATGTTCATGACATTACATACTATTTTGTGTAGATGCCTTGACCAAAAATTACAGTTAAATCCATTTAAATCCCACTTTGTAACACAATTTTTTGGGGAAAAGGTCAAGGTGTGTGAATTTGTCCTAAAAGGTAGTGTGCTTTCATCAACATGACTGAATGGTTCAGATGTGGCAGCTGCAAGGTATGTGTCTGCTGAATAGAAAGATGGTACAACAAGACACACTCGAATGAAAACCGCAATATCAATATGCACATTTAGGCTACACATACAAACATAGCTTTTATTGCTCACATAGTCTGTCCTTTATATGTTTTATTCAGTGAATAAACATATTTCAGTGAAAGGATTTTCAAAATATTTTGTTGCTTACCCTGGCTTTGTTTAGGCTGAAGAAGTCCCTGTCACCTTGTTTCATGGTCACAATCCAGGGCTAAACACATTCTCAGAATAGCTCTTGAGGAGAGGAGACATGACAACAAACAATGGCTAACACGTTATCCTCTTCAGAACATCACAGTGCTATTCACAGGGCCCCAAGGGCAATTGTTTCTGGAGCTCAGAAGCTCAAGGTGGCATTGACCCATTACTGTAGTTAAGGTCTCTAAGAACCTGTCTAAAATGAATAATTTTAACCAGGAATAATGACTTAGAAAAAAAAGAAGCTACTGTATATTCTGATCTGATGGAGGTGCTAGGCTATTTCTTGACTCATCCTTAATTATTTTATGTGACAGTCCGAGCCAGTTGCATCAGTTGGCCAATTCAGACTTCGGGATCAGAATTTACACCTGTTGAACCAATCAGAAATAAGACTAGTCGTAGCTAAATCTGTCGTAAGCGATGCACGGTCATAAGATTTGATGCAATAGTCGTGTGTGGTAAACTATAATTTCAGCACTGTTTTCATTGAGACAGTGTCATCGCCCTGCTTTGAAACCAGCTAGGGGACTTGTCTTGATTAATCAATCAGTGTCAGATGTTTGTTTCCATTGCATCTCTGTTTGGATATTTGGTTACAATATAGGCTGGGAAAATGTTAGCTGAATTGAGGTGAGTGCTCATAGTGATAATCTTTAGTCTACCTAGTTCGCTCATTTATTAGCACTGCTCAGAACATTTTGCTACATTTTACGTAGCCTAGTATAACAAGTGGATTTTTTTGCTCTCCACTCGCTTAGTAATCTAGCCTATATCCCGACCAAAAGTTCCCCAACTTGCCTGATAATCAATCAATGTGATTTTGTTTCACTGTATCTCCGTCTGTATATTTGATCTCTGGCTGGGAAAATAAGTGGAGGTGGTAGCCAATCTACTAGTTCGCTAATCTATCACGGATCAGACATGTTTAGCATGCTATAATTAAGAAATAAGGCACGAGTGGGTGTGGTATATGGCCACAGCTAAGGGCTGTTCTTATGCATGACGTGATACGGAGTGCCTGGGTACAGCCCTTAGCCGTGGTGTATTGGCCATACACCACAAACCCCTGAGGTACCTTACGGCTATTATAAACTGGTTACCAACATAATTAGAGCAGTAAAAATAAATGTTTTGACATACCCGTGGTATACAGTCTCGTATACCACAGCTGTCAGCCAATCAGCATTCAGGGCTCGAACCACCCAGTTTACAACGTATCATAAATCAAGTGTATCATTTTGCTATTGACTCATGCATAGGCAACTCGAAAAGACTGGAGGTTGTGAAATATGAACACAAGACATATATAGATTGATATTATTTTCTGTGTGTATCATGATGAATATAGTCCCAATTTGAATCCCTACGCCTGCTCTCTACTAGGTATAATGCAACAGGTATAATTTTTAGGTCCGGCATAAAACACATTTTTGTTGGATGTTGAGTTATGACCCCCTTACGACCAATGATTTATACAAACCCTGGATTGCTGATGCTATGTTTTGGCAAAGATTATGGATTTACTGACAAGATGCTTGTCTCTCCGCCCTAACAATGGGAGTCGTTGTCCACAATGGAGCACGACGTGCTGTCTAGCTCCCGTCTATCCTTTCTTTGGATTGGTGGATACAATTAATTATTTTAATACTTGTTTGAATATTCAATGAGGATTGTTGACGTCAACCACATGTACACAATGGAGAGATGCTATTCTACTAGCCTCCAACCATGATTATGCATAGTCATCACAGGACAACTCCGATATAAAGTGTTTTTCTCAGAGTTGTGTGGATGTCATGTGCCCTACTTATATCAGTACACTTGTAACAACCTAAGCATTATGAAACTTCTATTCAATCAAATAAACCTCACGTAGCAAATAAGCCATACATTTTTTGTTGTTGACCAAATTCGACACTCATTGACCACCATTCAAAAACTCATTGCTTGGTGGGTGAGAAAACGAAGAATAAAAACGCTACCTGCTGGAGGGAGACAGATTTTCAGCTGAGTTGGGCTTCTCTTTACCTCTTCCTTTCTGATTTTGGCCAATGAGAGGCTTTGATGCCACTGCTTTCTAAATATAGCATAATCAAATTATAAAACTACTAACTATAAGATTTCACATTCCTTATAACTGTAAAATACACATTTGTGTGTTTAGTGCATATTTTCAAAAGGTCTCTCTTAATCAAAACATCTGCCCCCACCGCTGTGAACGTCACACAGAGCTTTACCCTTTCATCTCATTGTATTTTTATTTAACCTTTACTTTATCAGGAAGTCATACTGAGACCAAGGACTATTTTACAGATGTGGTACAGAAATGATAAATACATAATATAAGCAAAGAAAAACACAGTCATAAAAAACAAACACATTCCTCAGTAATATGTATAGGGATCCCGAGTGGCACAGCGGTCTATGGCACTGCATCTCAGTGCTAGAGGCGTCACTACAGACACCCTGGTTCGAATCCAGGCGGTATCACAACTGCCCATGATTGAGAGTCCCATAGGGTAGCGCACAACTGGCCCAGAGTCGTCCGGGTTTGGCCGGTGTAGGCCGTCATTGTAAATAAGAATGTGTTCTTAACTGACTTGCCTAGTTAAATAAAGGTTACACAATAAGGTCCTCAATCAGCTTGCCCCAGAGGCACCAAAACTTAACATTTTGAAGATTGTTCAACAAATAAGGTGCAAGGTAATTCAGCTTTTAGTTAACTCAGTAGAGACCAAATGCATTTCCAGAGTTAACCATCCCTGAGACCGGGTGTGGTAACTCGTAAGTCTAAAGTTTAGTAAGGATGTTAAGTACAGTGAAAGTCTTTGTAAAGGAGCTTTATACATGAAACATAGCAATGTATCAACCTACGTGACATCAAAGAGGGTCAACCAACTTTCTGGTTGAGAATGCAGTACTTAAAGCGCAGTGCGCAATGATTAACTACATCTAACAGCTTTAATGAAGTGTCAGCTGCTTTCATATTTACTGAACTAAATTATAAACGCAACATGCAACAACTTCAAAGATTTTTACTGAGTCACAGTCTATATAAGAAAATCTGTCAAATTGATAAATCCATTTGGCCCTGATCTGTGGATTTCACATGACTGTGAATACAGATATGCATCTATAGGTCACAGATACCTTAAAAAAAAGGTAGGGGCGTAGATCAGAAAACCAGTCAGTATCTGGTGTGACCACCATTTTCCTCATGCAGTGCAACACATCTCCTTCGCATAGAGTTGATCAGGCTGTTGATTGTGGCCTGTGGAATGTTGTCCCACTCCTCTTCAATGGATGTGCGAAGTTACTGGATATTGGCGGGAACTGGCACACGCTGTCATGCTCACTGACATGTCTGGTGACTATGCAGGAGATGGAAGAACTGGGATATTTTCAGCTCCTTGTGACATGAGGCCGTGCATAATCATGCTGGAACATGAGGTGATAGTGGCAGATGAATGTCACGACCATGGGCTTCAGGATCTCGTCACGTTATCTATGTGCATTAAAATTGCCATGAAAAAAATGCAATCGTGTTGTCTGTAGCTTATGCCTGCCCATAATATAACCCCACCGCCACCATGGGGCACTCTGTTTACAACATTGACATCAGCAAACCGCTTGCCAACACAACGCCATACACATGGTCTGCGGTTGTGAGGCCAGTTGGACAAACTCTCTAAAACAATGTTGGAGGCAGCTTATGGTAGAGAAATTAAACACTGGAATGGTAGATTTGCAGTGGAAGAAAGTGCAAATTAGAGATAGAAATAATGGGGTGCAAAGGAGCAAAATAAATAAATACAGTAGGGGATAGGTAGTTGTTTTGGCTAAATTATAGATGGGCTATGTACAGGTGCAGTAATCTGCGAGCTGCTCTGACAGCTGGTGCTTAAAGCTAGTGAGGGAGATAAGTGTTTCCAGTTCAGAGGTTTTTGTAGTTCGTTCCAGTCATTGGCAGCAGAGAACTGGAAGGAGAGGCGGCCAAAGGAAGAATTGGTTTTGGGGGTGACCAGAGAGATATACCTGCTGGAGCGCGTGCTACAGGTGGGTGCTGCTATGGTGACCAGCGAGCTGAGATAAGAGGGGACTTAACCAAGCAGGGTCTTGTAGATGGCCTGGAGCCAGTGGGTTTGGCGACGAGTATGAAGCAAGGGCCAGCCAACGAGAGCATACAGGTTGCAGTGATGGGTAGTATATGGGGCTTTGGTGACAAAACGGATGGCACTGTGATAGACTGCATCCAATTTATTAAGTAGGATATTGGAGGCTATTTTGTAAATTACATCACTGAAGTCGAGGATCGGTAGGATGGTCAGTTTTACAAGGGTTTGTTTGGCAGCATGAGTGAAGGATGCTTTGTTGCGAAATAGGAAGCCAATTCAAGATTTAACTTTGGATTGGAGATGTTTGATGTGAGTCTGGAAGGAGAGTTTACAGTCTAACCAGACACCTATGTATTTGTAGTTGTCCACATAGTCTAAGTCAGAACCGTCCAGAGTTGTGATGTTGGACGGGCAGGTGCAGGCAGCGATCGGTTGAAGAGCATGCATTTAGTTTTACTTGAGGCCACGGAAGGAGAGTTGTATGGCATTGAAGCTCATCTGGAGGGTTGTTAACACAGTGTCCAAAGAAGGGCCAGAAGTATACAGAATGGTGTCGTCTGCGTAGAGGTGGATCAGAGACTCACCAGCAGCAAGAGTGACATCATTGATGTATACAGAGAAGAGAGTCGGTCCAAGAATTGAACCCCGTGGCAGCCCCATAGAGACTGCCAGAGGCCCGGACAACAGGCCCTCTGATTTGACACACTGAACTCTATCAGATAAGTAGTTGGTGAACAAGGCGAGGCAATTATTTGAGAAACCAAGGCTATCGAGTCTGCCGATGAGGATGTGGTGATTGACAGAGTCGAAAGCCTTGGCCAGGTCAATGAATACGGCTGCACCGTATTGTTTCTTATCGATTGCGGTTAAGATATCGTTTAGGACCTTGAGCGTGGCTGATGTGCACCCATGACCAGCTCTGAAACCAGATTGCATAGCGGAGAAGGTATGGTGGGATTCGAAATGGTTGTAATCTGTTTTGTTGACTTGGCTTTCGATGACCTTAGAAAGGCAGGGTAGGATAGATATAGGTCTGTAGCACTTTGGGTCAAGAGTGTCCCCCCCTTTGAAGAGGGGAATGACCGCAGCTGCTTTCCAATCTTTGGGAATCTCAGACAACACGAAAGAGAGGTTGAACAGGCTAGTAATAGGGGTTGCAACAATTTCGGCAGATCATTTTAGAAAGAAAGGGTCCAGATTGTCTTATTCTTAACTAACTTAACTTAGATTCTTAACTAACTCATCAATATGCTTTTTAAAAGACAGGTGGGTTTTGAAATCAATTGAGTCAGATTAAAATCAATGCATATACTCTTAAACTGATCTGAGACCGGGGATAGCTAATCCAGAATTAAATCCCCTAAAATAACCAACTACTTGGTGTAGCTTCTGTTGCAGGTTTGGGTCTACCATGAGGGGCAGGAGGGTCCCAGGGCTGTCCTAGGGACGCGAGTAGAGAGGGCAACCAAAACTAGCCTGGGAGGGAGGTTGTGGGACCCTAGGGTAGTAGTTGGTGCTGTGTAGAGCTGGGCTGAGTTAAGGTGGGCCTGGTCTGATAGAGATGTGCTGTGATGGTCCGGATCTAGTAGAGCTGTGCTGTGATGGGCTGGGTTTGGTTGTGCTGTGCTGAGGCGGGCCTAGTCTGGTAACATGGGAGGGAGGTTGTGGGAGAATTGAAGTGGGTGGTGTGGAGGGCAGTGTAGCCAGCGACGCTCCTGAGTGGGGCCTCTGTGACTGCGTATGGCTTGGGCTAGTCTCAGTGTATCTGCATGCAGTTCCTGGGAGAGAAGTGGTGGAGCATGGTATGGGGGGCAGCATTTCTGGCTGATCTCCAGTCTCTGTGAGGTGCCACCAGATGTAGGTCTAAAGGAGCATCTGATTTGTCTCAGGGTTTGTCTCAGGTGGCTGGTCTGCTGCTCCTGTGGGGTGAGGACGACTGGACACCCAGCAACATCCTGGCAAAGGTGGGAACAGCCATTTGATCAAATTTACATTATCATACAGACAGTCCAGACTAAAGGTGGGATGGTGTGCCAACTTTACATTTGGCCATTTAGCACATTACCGGGAGAGGCTGGCATTTCTTGCTGACGACACAACAGTGGTAGGCCTGATCACCAACAACGATGAGACAGCCTATAAGGAGGATGTCCGAGAACTGCCAGTGTGTTGCCAGAACAACAACCACTCCCTCAATGTGAGCAAGACAAAGGAGCTGATCGTGGACTACAGGAAAAGGTGGGCCGAACAGGCCCCGTTATCATCAAGTAGTAGTGGAGCGGGGCAAGAGTTTCAAGTTCCTTGGTGTCCACATCCCCAACGAACTATCATGGTCCAAACACACCAAGACAGTCGTGAAGAGGGCACATCAAAACCTTTTCTATCTCAGGAGACTGAAAAGATTTGGCATGCATAGATTGGCCAGCCGGGACGTAGGCATCTGACACAGACTTGCCATGTGAATCTACTAAAGAAATGGAATGCACGTGATGTATTCTACTCTATTTGCCCGAAGAAAGCTACCATAGAGACCGAGCCAACGGAGGTGCCAATGGGGGTGCAGCTGAGCCAAGCCCAGAAGCAGGAGCTGAGGGAATTGGTCGGCCAAAACCAGGATGTGTTCACCAGTGAACTAGGACACACCGATCTGGTACAACACCGCATCATCACCGAATCAGGGAGAAAGGTGAAGTTGAGACCCTACCTCATACAGGAAGCAAGGAGAAAGGCTGTCAGGACCAAGGTAAAAACAATGTTGGATACTGATATAATCGAAGAGTGAAATAGTGAGTGGTGCAGCAACATTGTGTTGGTGCCGAAACCAGACAGCACAATCCGATTCTGTAATGATTTTAGGAAGGTAAATGAAATCTCAAAGTTCGACGCCTATCCCATACCCCGAATTGATGAATTAATCGAACGGCTAGGGACCGCCCGATTTATCAGCATGCTCGACCTGACAAAGGGTTATTGGCAGGTGCCCTTAGCTCCCGAGGCACAGGATAAAACTGCTTTCGCCACCCCGCATGGTCTGTTCCATTACAAGAAGCTGCCCTTTGGACTGCACAGGGTCCCAGGCCACCTTCCAAAGGTTGTTGGACTGGGTTCTCCGACCCCATCAGAAGTATGCGGTGCCATACATCAATTATATTGTAATCCATGGGAGTCAGTGGGAGACCAATCTAAACCAGGTGAGCGCGGTAATGCAGGCCTTACGGGAGGCGGGGCTAACAGCAAACCCAAAGAAATGTCAGCTTGGCCTGCGGGAAGCTGAGTACCTGGGGTACATGATCGGGTCAAACCCCAGGTGAAGAAAGTGGAGGAGATTCGGAACTGGCCCCGCCCACTCACCAAGAAGCAGCTACGCCCGTTTGTGGGGTTGACTAGTTACTACTGGAGATTTATTCTCCACTTTGCCTCCCTAGCCAGCCCCCTGACAGATCTGACCATGAGCCATTTGCCCGCCCAGGTGAAGGGGACCGTGGACACAGAGAAAGCCTACCAGGACCTAAAGGGAGAACTTTGTTCTGGACCAATGCTGGTGACACCGGACTTCTCCAAACACCCATTCATGTACATTAGATGGAAGCTAAGATGTTCCACAGTGGAGAAAGAATGTCTAGCGATCAAGTGGGCACTAGAAACGCTGAAGTATTACTTATTGGGATGGCATTACGACTTCACCCTCGTAATGGACCATGCACCACTAGTTTGGATGTCACGGAATAAGGACAGTAACGCCCGGGTCACCTGCTGGTTCCTTTCCTTGCAACCTTTGCTTTCTCTGTCGTCCACAGATCAGGTGCAGCCCATGGAAAGATGCTCTCTCCAGGAGGGATGCTCTAGAGAGCTGAACTGAGATATCTGGCAGCCTGTTGGCTCCACTCCCGGGCCTTATATAGACTTCCTGCCCCAACGAGGCAAGGCTGTGTTTCGTTAAGCCAGGGAGTGCTTGGGGATAAAGGAGGAAGCAGCCTGCACAAAGGGGCAGAGTAGGAGAGAAAAACAAGAGCTTCATGAAGAGTGGGAGAAGCGAGAGCAAGAGCTGTGTGATTACCTGTTGTGACCTGGACTGTCGGACTACCCCCACCTTGTGTACTGGACCGGATTGGCTGAGGAACCAAGTGTGAGGATTATCCCTGGAAAACGGAATGGACAACGAGAACGTCTTGTGTACCGAAATCCCTAACAACCCCCCCATTTGCTTTCTATTTGTGCTACTGGTGCATGTTTTGGTATTGAACTTGGCGATGTGGAAACCTCACACCCTCGAGCCTGCTACACTATCTATGTTAACACGCTGTATTGTCCAATTAGATTACATTTATACCGTTTCACCATCCCCTGATATTTATAAGGAACGTTTAACTGTGCAAGCAGAATTTGACACATTATTAACAGACCAGGTTACTGAACTGCTTGTCAAGTCTAGGAGCACTTACTATGAACAAGGAGATAAAGTCAGTAAATGATTAGCTCACAAGTTACGTCAACTATCATCACACCAGATTCCTAAAATGTGTACATCATCTGGGATATCATGAGACCCTAGGGGGATCAATGATGAGTTCAAGAGATTTTACCAGTCTTTATATACTTCTGAAAGTAAAGCGGATTTAGGAATTGGATGATTTCTTCCACTCCCTTGCTGTGCCTTCTATCAGCCAGGATTTGGTAAAACAATTCGAGCAGCCGATCACTGTTGAAGAATTGTCTAATATTGTCAAATCCCTTCAATCTGGGAGAAGCTTTATAAAAAGCATCTCTCCAAAATGGCCCCTATTCTAATTGAAATGTACAATGAAGCATTTGTAAATGGTGCTCTCCCACAGACTCTCACTAAGGCAACCATTTGTTTTATTCTTTAAAAAAACAAACAAAGGCCCTCTTGACTGTATCATACTGCCCAAATTAGCCTGCTAAATGTTGACTATAAAATACTAGCCAAACTTCTGGCAACATGTCTGGAAACAGTCCTCCCATCAATTATCTATCCAGCTCAAAACAGCATTTATTAAAAATAGACACTCATTCATCAATCTTCGATTATATCTAATCCCTCTGTCACCAATGCCTCTGAAGCAATTATATCCCTGGATGCGGAGAGAGCGTTTGACCGGGTGGAATGGAAATATCTTTTTCACACTCTAAATAAATGTGGCTTTGGCTCCAAATTCATTACTTGAATAAGACTTCTGTAATCATCCCCTCAAGCCTCTGAGTGTTATTAGTCCTGACAATCAGATAGCTTCCCTTTGCAACGATCGACACGCCAGGGTTGCCCTTTTAGTCCCTTACTGTTTGCCCTCACCATAGACCTCCTTGCAGTAGCACTCCGCTCCAACCCCTCATCAAAGGTATAGTCAGATATGGACACAAACACAAACTGTCTTTTATATGTAGATTATTTATTATTTTACACATCCAACCTTACTGTTTCTGTTCCTGCTGCCCTTGCCACTTTCACATCCTTTGGTCACTTATCAGGGTATAAACTGAATCTCAGTAAAAGAAAATTGATGCACAATGTGGCTGCAAAAAAAATTCCCTTTACGTAACTGGACATTTTAAAATTGCTCATAGTAGTTTTATTTATCACTGGGTACACGTCACAAACTTTTTCAGGCCAACTTTGCTCCTCTTTTAACCCTTACTGAGGACAATTTGGAACGCTGGTCTTTGCTACACCTCTCCTTAGTCGCAATAATTAATTGTTTTAAAATGAATGCTCTCCATAAATTCTTATCTCTATCAGTGCCTACCGAATTTTCTTCCCAATACATTTTTCAAAAAGATCGACGGCCTAATTCTACTTTTTTATATGGGACAAAAAGCCCCCTAGGATCTGAAAACAGATTTTGCAGAGGCCCAAAACAGATGGCGGTCTAACGCTACCGGATTTCAGATTCTATTATTGGGCCGCTAACCTTAGGATCATTCAGTACTGGTTGCAGAGCAGAGAGATATTCCCTCTTAGCACTGTTGGCTAAGGGCTTGTAAGTAAGCATTTCACGGTAAGGTCTACACTTGTTGTATTCGGCGCATGTGACAAATACGATTTGATTTAGCCCCTTTTCATGGTGGCAGGGTGAAAACCCCTCTGGAGCAGGGTGGAAATTACAATCCTAGCATCTGGGAAGGTGGTAGAGGCCCTCTCATCACCCTCCCAAGTGATGTGGCCACCTTTTCCTGTTGAGCATGCAGGTCATTGGTTCCAGTTATGTACAATGATAAGGCTCGGTGAGCTGGGCCACGGTCAGAAGCTGTAAGGCTCTCTCAGATGTGGGGCACCACAAATTTGCCACCACTCAATTTTTTTAAAGTTCATACTAATTAGTATATTTTCCATTGGAGTCCATCATCAAAACAATGTCAGGCGTCTTATCAGGCCTGTGGAGGATGGCTGGAGTGGGAGCAATCACAGGCCGTGAGACTGGGGTGGAGGGGGTCAGCAGGGTTGGTGGATTGGTTGGTTGGCTTGGTTGATGGGTTTTTACGGGTGGTGGCTGACCAATTCCTGCTTTAGCTCCTTCTGCAGATCCTGGAGATAGCTTATATTGACTGTACTCTGCGCACTTACAACCTGAGGGACTAGTTGTCCTCCTCAAAGCACCTGATAGCAGACGACAACTCCCGGATTTGATCCCTATGCTGACTCACCAGGCTGATCTCCTCCTCTCTGAGATGCTGTGATACTGCAGGTGTCACATGTGAGAGTGGCATGCAGAGGGCTATATGTGCTGCAGGTGGGGGAAGGAGAAGGACACTGGGGACTACATCCTGGGATACAAAGGAAATGGAGCCTGTTGTAGGCAATTTTGGTGGAGAGGTTTTGAGTTTGGCAACAAGAGGTTTATTTGGATTAAAGTACTCGACAAATGTATCCAACTGGCCTCTGAACCTTGAACCATCACAGTGCCATTATTATAAATATACATTTTACATTTTGGGGTGGAATCAATGTACAATTGCCTCATTTGTTCTGTTTTCTGACATGTTAAGTTCATTGTTGGGCTTTTGGAGAGCTGTGTGCCCAGCATTTTATTTCCTTGTTTGATTTTAGGAGGAAGTCTGCCCTATGGTGTTTCTCTTAGCAATTTATTTTTGAGTAGATTTTTTTCCTGACTCACTTGTAAAATGTTCAGGATAAGGGATGGCAAGTGGAAACAATGCTTAGAGAATGCATCCATCTTCATCTCCATGGTGACCTCTTTAAACATTGCACTCTGCTCTAGAATGATGTGCATCTTGATGAAAGCACTTATTTAAAAAATATATTGGGACAAATTTACTTACAAGTGTATTAAAGTAGTCAAACGGTAAGTATTTGGTCCCATATTCATAGCACACAATGACTAAATCAAGAAACCAAACAATGTACCAGGCCAGCTGTGATTTACAACCTGTTGTGCAATATTTGTTGGACTACAAAGAAATGTATTGGTGAATTAGTTATATTAATCATGCATTGAACTGCATCCATCTATTCTGCCAATGCCTTAATGTACATAACTTCTTATAAAGTTTGTTTTGAAGCATAAACTGGGAATTTTATATTTTTGACTGATATTATGATTGTCTCTTTCGTATCCTTAAAATAGTTAATGCTGTCAGTTACACTTTTAAAGAGTCCCTGACCACACTGATTGGCACTTATGTTTTTCTGTTACTCATTCGAAAAACAAGATTTCAGTCTTAGAGGTTTGTATCCTGACCGATTCCGCGTTTAGTTACAGTGCCTTGTGGAAGTATTCGGCCCCTTGAACTTTGCGACCTTTTGCCACATTTCAGGCTTCAAACATAAAGATATAAAACTGTATTTTTTTGTGAAGAATCAACAACAAGTGGGACACAATCATGAAGTGGAACGACATTTATTGGATATTTCAAACTTTTTTAACAAATCAAAAACTGAAAAATTGGGCGTGCAAAATTATTCAGCCCCTTTACTTTCAGTGCAGCAAACTCTCTCCAGAAGTTCAGTGAGGATCTCTGAATGATCCAATGTTGACCTAAATGACTAATGATGATAAATACAATCCACCTGTGTGTAATCAAGTCTCCTTATAAATGCACCTGCACTGTGATAGTCTCAGAGGTCCGTCAAAAGCGCAGAGAGCATCATGAAGAACAAGGAACACACCAGGCAGGTTCGAGATACTGTTGTGAAGAAGTTTAAAGCCGGATTTGGATACAAAACTATTTCCCAAGCTTTAAACATCCCAAGGAGCACTGTGCAAGCGATAATATTGACATGGAAGGAGTATCAGACCACTGCAAATCTACCAAGACCTGGCCGTCCCTCTAAACTTTCAGCTCATACAAGGAGAAGACTGATCAGAGATGCAGCCAAGAGGCGCTGGATGAACTGCAGAGATCTACAGCTGAGGTGGGAGACTCTGTCCATAGGACAACAATCGTATATTGCACAAATCTGGCCTTTATGTAAGAGTGGCAAGAAGAAAGCCATTTCTTAAAGATATCCATAAAAAGTGTCGTTTAAAGTTTGCCACAAGCCAGCTGGGAGACACACCAAACATGTGGAAGAAGGTGCTCTGGTCAGATGAAACCAAAATTGAACTTTTTGGCAACAATGCAAAACGTTATGTTTGGCGTAAAAGCAACACAGCTGAACACACCATCCCCACTGTCAAACATGGTGGTGGCAGCATCATGGTTTGGGCCTGCTTTTCTTCAGCAGGGACAGGGAAGATGGTTAAAATTGATGGGAAGATGGATGGAGCCAAATACAGGACCATTCTGGAAGAAAACCTGATGGAGTCTGCAAAAGACCTGAGACTGGGACGGAGATTTGTCTTCCAACAAGACAATGATCCAAAACATAAAGCAAAATCTACAATGGAATGGTTCAAAAATAAACATATCCAGGTGTTAGAATGGCCAAGTCAAAGTCCAGACCTGAATCCAATCGAGAATCTGTGGAAAGAACTGAAAACTGCTGTTCACAAATGCTCTCCATCCAACCTCACTGAGCTCGAGCTGTTTTGCAAGGAGGAATGGGAAAAAATTTCAGTCTCTCGATGTGCAAAACTGATAGAGACATACCGCAAGCGACTTACAGCTGTAATCGCAGCAAAAGGTGGCGCTACAAAGTATTAACTTAAGGGGGCTGAATAATTTTGCACGCCCAATTTTTCAGTTTTTGATTCGTTAAAAAAGTTTGAAATATCCAATAAATGTCGTTCCACTTCATGATTGTGTCCCACTTGTTGTTGATTCTTCACAAAAAAATACAGTTTTATATCTTTATGTTTGAAGCCTGAAATGTAGCAAAAGGTCGCAAAGTTCAAGGGGGTCGAATACTTTCGCAAGGCACTGTAATTATGTTTGTCCCCCATGTCAAACTGTAGATGTGGAAGTGGTATACCGTATTTGCCATGAAAAGCAAGGTATTTTTTGCAAAAACTATGCATGGCCATCATATTTCTGTTTTCATAGAAAGAATATAGCCAGCTACATTTCCTATTGTTTCCTTAAAGTTAATCTAGCATTTTATTGCAGAAAAGTAGGCTGGCTACACTGAGAAAAGAACCAGAGAAAAGTAGCTATACATCAGTGCTGTCTGCTGATAGAATGTCCTTCCCCGAATTCTCATCCAATGCCTTTTATATATTTTTCCTGCGTGAAAAACAAATAAACTTAGCGGTCTTATTAACACAGAATTAACTTGCCAGTTATCTAAGTACGTGGCTGCATTTACAAGGTGATGGGGCATCATCACGGCTTTCTGCCGTGTTTGAGAAGTCAAAGCCCTTTGGATGAGTTATCTGTACAGGTGCCACTGCCATCTTTTGATTTCCTTGCATTTTTTCTCGTCTCAGTTCATCCGCCAGTCTGCTCTTCCCCTATCTTCTAGGAGCAGGCAGGCAGGCCTATTGCCCTAGAGACTCGAGACCCCACACAGACACAACGTGTACACATGCTGCTCCAGAGCCAGTACTGTTCATTTGCACAACGTCTCTTGTTCACATTCACTTGTAAATGTCCGACCTCACCCAAAATGAAATTCGGTAGCTCATATATATTTATAAAATGTTATGAGTTGGACTACCTGTCTTTGCAATTAAAAAAACAACATTTGTGCTCGTTTGCATATTTAGCTAGAAGCCGCCATGGCAATTCGCTGTTACTTGTGCAAATGTTATTAGTATTCTGGGCTTTTTATTGCATTTTTTGTGCCCCCTTGTGTACTAAACCGGTAATACCGTAAATCCTGGGATGAGAGAAGAACAGTATGACAATATGAAAATCTGAATACTGGCCAACCCTACGTGGAAGCCTAAGTCACTTCCTCAAAATCTCCAGAATGAATCTAAGAACTCAATAAATCTGTAGTTAATTTTTATGTTTTTGCCGAGGATGTTTTAGTTGCACAATTTTACATCTGACTGTGGTGTTTGTTGCAGTATTTCTAAAAAAAAATGCTCTAAAAGGTCTATTTCACTATCTATGTTATTGGATTGAGAGCAATCACCGCAGCTGTTCACTCCATGTTTGTGGGCAAATGGACATCATCAAATCAAAACTCAACCTTCATATTTACCCATTGTGACAAAAGGATATTCTAAACTCCATTTTAGATGAAACTGACTTAATGACCAAAATAATCCTGCCCACACTTTGTAGTCAATTTTGACAGTAGAAAAACTATTTCTGACTCATATTGATGCCACAGGCTGTTTTCAAAGGGATTCTTCACTTTTTAAAGGCAGTCATTTTTTAAAAGACTCTGTCACGCCTTGACCTTAGAGCCGTTTTTTTCTCTATTTGGTTAGGTCAGGGTGTGATGTGGGGTGGGCATTCTATGTTTAGTATTTCTTTGTTTTGGCCGGGTATGGTTCTCAATCAGGGACAGCTGTCTATTGTTGACTCTGATTGGGAACCATACTTAGGCAGCCTTTTTTCCCACCTGTCTTTGTGGGTAGTTAACTTTGTTTGTGGCACTTAGTCCTGTAAGATTCACGGTTGTTTGTATTGTTTTTGTTGGAGACATTATAATAAAATGTACGCTCACCACGCTGCACTTTGGTCTACTTCCAATGACACCCGTGACACTCTCTCAACACTTTGAATGTTCACACCTCCATTCCATGTGCTCTTTTGCTTGTTCACCCGAATGCTTGTTTCCCTATCAAGGCATGAATTCTTCAGAAATCCCTCAAATTCTTCCTCCCTCTGTTGGTTTTGTGTTTGTTTATTTACAGTTGAAGTCGGAAGTTAACATACACCTTAGCCAAATACATTCAAACTCAGTTTTCCACAATTCCTGACATTTAATCCAAGTAAAAAGTCCCTGTCATGGCACAGTGGTTAAGGGTGCTGTACTGCAGCACCAGCTGTGCCACCAGAGACCCTGGGTTCGCGCCCAGGCTCTGTCGCAACTGGCTGTGACGGGAGGTCCGTGGGGCGACGCACAATTGGCCTAGTGTCGTCCGGGTTAGGGAGGGCTTGGCCGGTAGGGATATCCTTGTCTCATCGCGCTCCAGCGACTCCTGTGGTGGGCCAGGCACAGTGCATGCTAACCAAGGTTGCCAGGTACACAGTGTTTCCTCTGGCACATTGATGCGGCTGGCTTCTGGGTTGGATGTGTGCTGTGTTAAGAAGCAGTGTGGCTTGGTTGGGTTGTTTCAACCTTCGTCTCTCCCGAGCCTGTACGGGAGCTGTAGCGATGAGACAAGATAGTAGCTACTTAAACAATTGGATACCATGAAAAAGGGGGTTAAATAAAAAATTACATTAAAAAAAGTCCCTGTCTTAGGTTGACCTTAGAGCCGTTTTTTTCTCTATTTGGTTAGGTCAGGGTGTGATGTGGGGTGGGCATTCTATGTTTAGTATTTCTTTGTTTTGGCCGGGATCACCACTTTATTTTAAGAATGTGAAATGTCAGGATAATAGTAGAGAATGATTTATTTATTTCAGCTTTTATTTCTTTCATCACATTCCTGGTGGGTCAGAAGTTCAACCTAATGTTTATATCCCAGGACAAATTAGCTAGCAACAGCAAGCAAGCTAAATAGGACAAATTAGCTAGCAAGTGCAAGCTAACTAGCTAAATTGCCATAAATATGTAATGCTTTTCGACCTGTCCCCAAATTAATGTCATTGGTTCAGAGTTTGTTTTGATATTTTAACCTGCGTGTCGTGATCGCGTTTGGTGTAGGGGGACAAAATAAATTTGCACACGATGGTGCACGCGCGCAGCCGGTTTGGGTTCCGTGTTAAGCTATTTACTGTATTACAAAGGTAATATTGAAAAGTAACATTGAGTTGTTTAGTTGACAACGCACTCAAATGTACTTACTTTCAGTAATCTTTCTCTGATTTGTATCCAAGCAGTAGATAGGCTATCTCCTTTACATGTTGATATTTACTGCTTGGATAGTTCCATCTGAGCCACTGGCTTAATCCCATTCTTTAACTTATCTTTGAGTTGGACAGCAGTGGGGTCAAACTGTAGAACCCAGTTCCTACATTTGAATATAAATAGATTTTTTTTCAAACAAAACTACACTACATTTTATCTCGGGGACCCTCAGGATGACAAATCATAGCAAGATTACTGAAAGTAAGTACATTATTTACCTTCAGAGGTGAATGTCTCGAACCAGTTGCCATGATAAGTGTTTTGTTGTTGTGCACTACCCTCAAACAATAGCATGATATTTTTTTTGACATAATAGCTTCTGTAAATTGGACACTACAGTTAGATTATCAATAATTTAAGCTTTCTGCCCATATAAGACATGTCTATGTCGTGGAATTGTCTGTTGTTTACAATGTCACATTATTGCATATTGATCAACAACTGTCCCGGTTTAGGGACACCAATCCCATAGAGGATAGAAAAAAGAAATTATGCCCCCCCACTTCTTAAACCGAAGTTACGCCCTTTGGTTTGCCTATGTTGAAATTTGGTTACCATGATGACATAATCCTGTGGTTGAAATTCCACCCTCAGAACAACAGTTTGCGATGATGACTTTATTCAAATCCAATTTATTTTCCATGTAGGTCCACGTCACACAATACATTGACAAATGACGTTGAAACAATGTTGATTCAACCAGTATGTTCCCAGTGGGGTGATTTCTTACTCTGTGTTCAAAACACTTCCGTTCATGCAATTGAATGTATGCCTCCAGTTGACTTTGTGGAATGACCTTCCCTCTTTTAACCTATAAACAGAGTACAGTACATATCGTGTGTACAGAAAAGACACAAAAGCAAGAATTAAAGATCCCAACCTTGAACGTCTGCAATGTCTGCGTTATATTAGTATTCTATGTTGTACTATTGAGACTTTGATTAGTATTGAAAGATCAATGAATGTGTAGACCTGTCTAAAACTATACTTGAATAGTTAAAATACGACTTGAATAGTTGGTTTAGCCCTCCGCTTTCAACCTCTCAGTTCTGTAACTATTTTAACAGGATTGGTTTCCACAGAGATGGTTCTTTGATAAAGAATCAGGTGTAAGCTACTCCCTCTGTGCTGCCATCAACATTGATGTTTCCTTGAGAGTAAAAAGGTTCAGAGGAGCTGCTAGAGTAAATGAAGGAAACACATAGAGGACCTTCAACAGGGCTAATGGCTAACCTAAGGAAAACAAAACTAATAATGTAAAAATGCTCCTCAGAAGTCATTATCAGCAGTTTCCTTTTGTGGACATATTGACATGGTGCTACAATCTAGACTAAGTAGTAAGCAGATATAATGGTCTCAATGTTTATACAATAGTCTCAATGTTCATATTCTGCATATTGCTCTCAGCTATTGAATGGAGGGTCATTCTCGAGAATTTGTGAGAAATCCCATAATTGTGGATAGAATAGCCTGTGTCTGTAAGTAAGGAGAACAAAAGGAGTATCCCACTGTGCATTTAATGGCACCGAACTGGCCCAGCTCACATAAAAGAATATGATACATGTCCTGGAGTGCTTTCACTAGCGCTAGCTGACTTTTGCATTCACACGTGAGAAAAATAGGGGTTAAAGGATTTCTGTCCCATAGGATGGTCCCTGATCCATCATGTGTTGGAGTTGCCCTATGAAAAAGTTCTGCCTGTTAGAATATGTGGTGAAATAAAAGAGAATATTTAACCACATCCGTGAATGTGAATTACATAATAGAAAATGTCTCAATTATGCATGTGGATAATGTGTTTTATGCTTATACTGAATATCAATATGTGAAACTGGATGTCAACTTTACATAATATGTAAAGGGAATACATGTGAAAGCGTGTGCAGGATGTGCTGTGTAGAGGGGATGGTTGGTTGTGTTGTGTCCAGAGGAACAGAAGTGTGTCTGTCTCTGTCTGTCTGAGAATGCTGGCTGCTAGTTCTCTGTTCTTCAGCCGGTCGATGCTTGGGAATCTCAGTCCTACCTCTGTTTTCTTCTGGCTCCTGATGCTTTGAAGAGGTCCTGAGCATTGTCCAGAATACTGAGCATGTGTTGGTCTGCAGTGACAGGTTGAGTGTAATGGCCTGTCTCTCTCTCTCTCACACACACACACACACACACACACACACAGGGAGAGAGAGCCCTGCTTCCTCAGAGTTGCTAAAGTGCCTGCTTATTACTGATTAGCCAGATGCCCCTAACCCTTGAATTCAAGGGTGGAATATACATATTCCGATGTAAATATCATAGCCATCATCCTCATGGTCTTATTTGAAAAATAGATTATTTAATATCAATTTGATATCCTGAAAAAATAAAGGATAAATAAAATAATCATAATCAACAGCAGCAACAAGAAAGGTATAGCAACATAGTATACGATTTTACTGAGTTACAGTTCATATAAGGAAATCAGTCAATTGAAATAAATTAATTAGGTCCTAATCTATGGATTTCACATGACTGGGTAGGGGCACAGCCATGGGTGGGCCTGGGAGGGCATAGGTTCACCCACTGGGGAGCCAAGGCCCAGCCAATCAGAATAAGTTTTTCACCACAAAAGGGCTTTATTACAGGCAGAAATACTCCTCAGTTTCATCAACTGTCCGGGTGGCTGGTCTCAGACAATCCCACAGGAGAAGAAGCCAGATGTGGATGTCCTGGGCTGGCGTGGTTACATGTGGTCTGCGGTTGTGATGCCGGTTGGACATACTGCCAAATTCTCTAAAACGACTTTAATCATTAAATTCTCTGGCAACAGCTCTGATGGACATTCCTACAGTCAGCATGCCAATTGCATGCTCCCTCAACTTGAGATATCTGTGGCAGTATGTTGTGTGACAAAACTGCACATTTTAGAGTTGACTTTTATTGTCGCCAGCGTAAGGTGCACCTGTGTGATCATACTGTTTAAATCAGCTTGTTGATATGGATTATCTTGGTAAGGGAGAAATGCTCACTAAGAGAGATGTAAACACATCTGTGCACACAATTTGAGATAAAAAACATGGGAACTTTTGTTTAAGCTCATGAAACATGCAATCAACACTTCACATGTTGTGTTAATATTTTTGTTCAGTATATATTAATAACAGTTCAATCATTCAGGAGCCAGATATTTCTCTTGGGGAACAGGTTTCCTTTTCAGTACTAACCAATTTGCCTTTTCAAAAGAGTTAATCCATATCAAATATTTCCTGCTCTTAGTGCCTTGCCACCCAACTGCTAGAATAATACATTCGTACCACCCCTATTTTGACCAAGACCAAAATTTACTCACTACATTTTCTTCAGTTCCAGTCTCTCCTCCTCATAGTTAGATTATTTCTTCCTCCTGCTCTCTCTAATCACAGTTTTTATGTAGATCTGATGGCCCAGTGGGAGGAGAGGCTGTGAATTTAAGGCCTATCCATAAATCAATCCCTTTTTTGTAAAGTTGCAGAGGTCATTGGATTGGAATGGTGTCTCATTGTGAATTCCAGTCAGGATGACTTGGAGCTCCCATAAGGATGGTGTCAGTTGTATGGGATGGAAAGGTTACCCTTCCCCTTTACTGTCGGCATCATAACGACTTGTGTGCTCTTGGGCATTCCCAATGAGCTGTCACACTCCATTGTCTCTCTCTGTGAAATACAAAGCCTTTCCTTTGTATGAATGATTAACATGCACATTCAGAAAATAAAAAGATAGTAGCACATAGCTTCAGTACAGATGGTAAGAATGGAGCTCAAATGTTGTTTTTTTACTGTATTTAGGTGGTAATAATACACTGAACAAAAATAGAAACGCAACATGCAACAATTTCAACTATTTTATATTGAGTTACAGTTCAAAAAAGGAAATCAGACAATTTTAATAAATTGAATCTATTGATTTCACATGACTAGGAATACAGATAGGCATCTTTTGGTCACAGATACCTTAAAAAAAGGTAGGGGCGTTGATCAGGAAACCAGTCAGTATCTGGTGTGACCACCATTTGCCTCATGCTGTTCGACACATCTCCTTGGCATTGAGTTTATCAGGCTGTTAATTGTGGCCTGTGGAATGTTGTCCCACTCCTCTTCAATGGCTGTGCGAAGTTGCTGGATATTGGTGGGAACTGGAACACGCTGTAGTACATGTTGATCCAGAGCATCCCAAACATGCTTAATGGGTGACATGTCTGGTGAGTATGCAGACCATGGAAGAACTGGGACATTTTCAGCTTGCAGGAATTGTGCACAGAACCTTGCACCATTGGACCGTGCATTATCATGCTGAAACATGAGGTGATGGCGGCGGATGGATGGCATGACAATGGACCTCAGGATCTTGTCACGGTAGCTTTGTGTATTCAAATTGCCATCGATAAAATTAAATTGTGTTCGTTGTCCGTAGCTGATGCCTGCCCATAATATAACCCCACCGCCCCCACCCTTTACATTCTTTTCTCTGATGGACATTCTTGCATTCAGCATGCCAATTGCACACTCAACTTGAGACATCTGTGGCATTGTGTTGTGTGACAAAACTGTACATTTTAGAGTGGCCTTTTATTGGCACCAGCACAAGTGGCACCTGTGTAATTATCGTGCCGTTTAATCAGCTTCTTGATATGCCACACTTGTCAGATGGATGGATTATCTTGGCAAAGGAGAACTGCTCACTAACAGGAATGTCAACAAATGTGTGCACAATATGTGAGAAAAATAAGCTTTTTGTGCGTATGGACATTTTCTGGGATATTTTTTTCAGCTCATAAAAGTGGACATAAGAAGTGGACATAAGAAGATAGTCAACAGTATTATCGTTAGTAGTTTTCTGTGGTCACCGAAGCTGAAATGGTCTCTCCTTAGAGGATCATGCACTTCATCACTTTGAGAATTAATCTGTTTGGCTATCAGTTTTTCAACTCTACTCAGAAGGGGGAATACTGGCTACATCGATTCCAGTCAGTCAAAGCCCTGCCTGTTTGTTTGGGGATCTTGTGAGAGTCTTTGGATAATTACTAGAGCTTCATTCAACTGATCATTAGTCGTCTAGATACTAGAGGCATTTTCCCCTTTCATTTATATGTTTTAAGTCAGTTTGTGAAGATAAATTAGTTGAGAGAAATGTGCTTTGTGGCACTGTTTGTCGTCAGATACGTAGGCCTATTTGAGCTGTGATTTTTTAACCACAAAATTGGGATTTTTCACTTCTGTGCTGATTTAGAGACTTGGGGGAAAGAGAGTAAAATCATGATATTGGCAGGTGATTCATCCGCACTGTCAGTGGTGGGTGTAGCTGGTGGATGGAAGTCAGGCGCAGGAGAGCAGAGATGAATGGACAAAGCACTTTACTTAGGTAATCATAAATACAGAACGCGACCGCGTCACAACACAAATGCCCAAAGAACAAGTGAGGCAGCACAAAGTACAAAACCCAAGTACAAAGTACCGGCTGCCACAAAGCACGGGTATAAAACAAAACCCGGCGCAAACCAGCCGGAAGCGTACCAACCTTGACAATAAACAATACCCCACACAGACATGGAGGGAACAGAGGGCTAAAAAAAAATGTCATTTGGTAGGACCAGGTGTGCAGGAAGACAAGACAAAACAAATGGAAAATGAAAGGTGGATCGGCGATGGCTAGAAGACCGGTGACATCGCACGCCGAACTCCGCCCGAACAAGGAGAGGAACCGACTTAGGCGGAAGTCGTGACACGGACGACTTAGACAATAATCTTCTAAAACCCTTCCGTACTTATTTATAATTGGTAGCCATTAAGAATTGTACTATTTAAAGTTGGAGCTAAAGAAAGAAGTAAGGACCATATCTGAGATTGATAAGTGACATGTCAAACAGGTGCCCTCAGGAGGGGAAGAAATAAAATGGAAGATGAAACTATGGAGAATTAAAAAAAGATTGTTTTCATCCTGTTCTGAGCTCATCTTATCATAACTACATTAAAGATGTGCAGTTGAATCATGATTTTGACATGCCGAGTCCCTTTGAATTCCCACCATCTTTGGTTCATGTGAGAGGAAATGCCATGCAACAATCTGAAACATGAAGAACTGTCTAAGATAGAACACTCCATTTGATCTTGATATTATGTTGTCTTTCAAAATGGTTGTTTGGAGCATTGCTTTACATGTAGATAATCTTTTTTTAGTTTGAGTCCTACCACTCACAGTACATTCAGAAAGAATTCCGACCCCTTTTTTTCACATTTTGTTACGTTACAGCCTTATTCTAAAATGAATATGATCGTTTTCCCCCCCTCATCAATCTACACACAATACCCCACAATGACAAAGCAAAACCAGGTTTTTAGACATTTTTGTAATAAAAATAAAATAAAGTATCCCATTTACATAAGTATTCAGACCCTTTACTCAGTACTTTGTTGAAGCACCTTTGGCCGCGATTACAGCCTCAAATCTTCTTGGGTATGACGCTACAAGCTTGGCACACCTGTATTTGGGAGTAGCTCTGATTCTTCTCTGCAGATCCTCTCAAGCTCTGTCAGGTTGGATGGGGAGCGTTGCTGCACAGCTATTTTCAGGTCTCTCCAGAGATGTTCGATCGGGTTCGCGTCCGGGCTCTGGTTGGGACACTCAAGAACGTTCAGAGACTTGTCCCAAAGCCACTCCTGAGTTGTCTTGGCTGTGTGCTTAGGATTGTTATCCTGTTGGAAGGTTGAACCTACGCCTCAGTCTGACGTCCCGCTCTGGAGCAGGTTTTCATCAAGGATATCTTTGTACTTTGCTCTGTTCATCTTTCCCTCGATCCTGATTAGTCTTTCAGTCCTTGCCACTGAAAAACCTCCCCACAGCATGATGTGGCACCACCATGCTTCACCATAAGGATGGTGCCAGGTTTCCTCCATACGTGACGCTTGGCATTCAGGACAAAGAGTTCAATCTTGGTTTCATCAGACCAGAGAATCATGTGCCTTTTACTGAGGAGTGGCTTCCGTCTGGCCACTACCATAAAGGCCTGATTGGTGGAGTGCTGCAGAGATGGTTGTCCTTCTGGAAGATTCTCCCATCTCCACTGAGGAACTCTAGAGCTTTGTCAGACTGACGATCGGGTTCTTGGTCACCTCCATGACCAAGGTCCTTCTCCCCGATAGCTTAGTTTGGCCGGGCGGCCAGCTCTAGGATGAGTCTTGGTGGTTTCAAACCTTTTCCCTTTAAGAATGATGGAGGCCACTGTGTTCTTGGGGACCTTCAATGCTGCAGACATTTTTTGGTACCCTTCCCCAAATCTGTGCCTCGCAACAGTCCTTTCTCGGAACTCTACAGACAAGTCCTTTTTGCTTTGAGAAAAATAAAGAAACATGCACACGGCTCTTGATAGAATCACTGTTACTTAATAAGCTTTACGTATTGGCCTCACGGCCTTCATCAGAGTTGTTTTTTTTTGCTCTGACATGCACTGTCAGCTGTGAGACCTTATGTGGTGTGTGCCTTTCGAAATCATGTCCAGTCAATTGAATTTACCACAGGTGGACTCCAATCAAGTTGTAGGATGATCAATGGAAACAGGATGCACCTGAGCTCAATGTCGAGTCTGATAGCAAAGGGTCTGAATACTTTTTTAAAAATGTACTTGTTTTTTCTTTGACATTGACTTGTGTGTAGACTTAGGAAAAATGATAATTTAATACATTTTAGAATAAGGATGTAACGTAACAAGATGTGGAAAAAGTGAAGAGGACTGAATACTTTCTGAATGCACTGTATGTATACTGAGCAAAAATATAAATCTAACATGTAAGATGTTGGTCCCATGTTTCATGAGATTAAATAAAATAACCTTATTTATCCCACATTTTGTGCACAAATTTGTTTACATCCCTTTTAGTTAGCATTTCTCCTTTGCCAAGATAATCCATCCACCTGACAGGTGTGGCATATCAAGAAGCTGATTAAACAGTATGATCATCACACAGGTGCACCTTGTGCTGGGACCAATAAAAGGCCACATTAAAATGTGCAGTTTTGTCACACAACACAATGCCACAGATGTTTCACGTTTTGACGGAGCTTGCAATTGGCATGCTGATTGCAGGAATGTCCACCAGAGCTTTTGCCAGAGAATTGAATGTTCATTTCTCTACCATAAGCTGCCTCCAACGTGGTCTGCGGCCTCACGTGTTTGGTGCCTTGTGGGCGAGCGGTTTGCTTATGTCAACGTTGTGAACAGAGTGCCTCATGGTGGCGGTGGGTTATGGTATGGGCAGGCATAAGCTACGGATATCGAATACAATAGCATTTTATCAATGGCAATTTGAATGCACAGAAAGACTATGACAAGATCCTGAGACCCATTGTGAGAACCATGTTTTTTAAAAGGTATCTGTAACCAGCAGATGCATATCCGTATTCCCAGTCATGTGAAATCCATAGATTAGGGCCTAATGAATTTATTTCAACCGACTGATTCCTTATATGAACTGTAATAATACCTTAGTAAACTAATATCAAGGTATTCAGCTGTGTATATCAAACACCTATGTTGCTAGCGTACATATTCTATTTCAAATATGATCATAATTCTTAATGATCGAGTTACATGTAACACCATCTTATAATGTATGTCTGATTTAGTGTCTGGATGGTAATATTTTCTGAGACAAGTAAAGTAAAATGTACTTCAGATCAAAAGACTTATGGTGTTGGATATCTCTCACGTGTTTGTTCCTCTCCAATGAGTCCTATTTCATATCTTCAATTCTAAGGAATCCTAGCTGAGAATGTTTGCTTCATTACAGAAACACACCTCATACCTGCTGTTTTCTCAGGGTTGAAACATCCCAAACCTCACCGTCAAATGTTCTGCTTTGACTGACTGATACAGTGTGGGGCATACATGTGTCAAACTGCAACACCGGATGTGTCTTTGGCTTTTGTGTTATGAACAGGATGACTTTTTAAGCTAATTGCCCGTAGTCCTTTATGAACTGCCGAAATGCTACTGTTCATCATGCATCTCTGCAGTAGTCACACATTCAAATCAATTGAATTAAATCCAAAACCTGACTAATGTACAGGACTCTGCCAAGATTATTTTGCAATAAGTTACTGACTCATTCTGTAGGTGAACTCATGATGCATTGTATTGTAATGTATTGTTTTGTACATATCACCTGACATACAGTGCCTTCAGAAAGTATTCACACCACTTTACTTTTTCCACATTTACTTTGTGTTACAAAGTGGTATTACGTTGGATTAAATTGTAATTTTTTGTCGACGATATACACAAAATACTCTAATGCCAAAGTGGAAGAAAAATGTCAACATTTTGTAAAATATTAATTCAAAATAAAACACTAATATATCTTGATTACATAGTCAGTAGATGTTAGAATCACCTTTGGCAGCGATTACAGCTGCGAGTCTTTCTGGGTAAGTCTCTAAGAGCTTTCCACACCTTTGTTCCACACCTTTACACATACTTCAAACTGACAAATTGGTTGTTGATCATTGCTAGACAACTATTTCCAATTCTTGCCATAGATTTTCAAGTAGATTTAAGGAAATACTTTAATTCGGCCACTCAGGAAGATTGACTGTCTTCTTGGTAAGCAACTCCAGTGGAGATTTGGTTTTGTGTTTTTGGTTATTGTCCTGCTGAAAAGTGTATTCATCTACCAGTGTCTGGTGAAAAGCAGACGGAACCAGGTTTTCCTCTAGGATTTTGCCAGTGCGTAGATCCATTCCGTTAATTTTTTGTATTTTTTTTAAAACTCCCCAGTTCTTAACAATTACAAGCATGACATAACATGATACAGCAGCCACTATGCTTGGAAATATAGAGAGTGGTTCTCAGTAATGTGTTGTATTGGATTTTCCCCAAACATTACTGCTTGCATTGAGGACAAAAAGTTAATTGCTTTGCCACATTTTTTGCAGTATTAATTTGGTGCAGTGTTGCAAACAGCATGTTTTGGAATATTTTTTATTCTGTAGAGGTTTCCTTCTTTTCACTCTGTCAATTAGGTTAGTATTGTGGAATAATTACAATGTTGTTGATCCATCTTCAGTTTTCCCCCATCACAGCCATTAAACTCTTAACTGTTTAAAGTTTTCATTGGTCTCATGGTGAAATCCCTGAGTGGTTTCCATCCTCTCCGGCAACTGAGTTAGGAAGGAAGCCTGTATCTTTGTAGTGACTGGGTGTATTAATACACCATCCAAATTGTAACTAATAACTTCACCATGCTCAAAGGGATGTTCAATGTCTGCTTTTTTTTTTTACCCATCTACCAATAGGTGCCCTTCTTTGCGAGGCATTAGAAAACCTTCCTGGTCTTTGTGGTTGAATCTGTGTTTTAAATTCACTGCTCGACTGAAGGACCTTACAGATAATTGTATGTGTGGGGTACAGAGATGTACATTCAAAAATCATTTTAATCACTATTATTGTACACAGAGTGAATCCATGCAACTTATTATGTGACTTGTTAAGCACATTTTTACTTCTGAACTTATTTGAATAATTATTGACTCAAGACATTTCTGCTTATTTTTGTTATTCGTTTAAAAAAAAAATCAAAAACCATAATTCCACTTTTTACGGGTTGTGTGTTCACACACAAAAAAGATATGTAATCAATTATAAATTCAGGCTGTAACATAAGAAAGAGGAAGAAGTAAAGGGGTGTGAATACGTTCTGAAGGCTCTGTCCTGTAGCTATCCCAAAGCTACAGTATGTCATTAACACTTGTAACCAAGGGAATGGTTGTCTGCGGATTGGAATTTTCTCACTGTATTTTCTCCATATACCCTGTCTGTTGGACTAGCAATATTTACGGGCTGGGCTGCATGTACCATGGTGCAGTGCAGTGTTGAGTGTTCATTTCAGGACTACAAAGCCACAGAGGAGACAAAGGCGCTGCAGGATGTCTGGCTCTGAAGCTGAATGACAAAGAATCAGCAGGGGCGACACTGCTCAGATGGAGGAGTGACAGGATTTTTTTATTTTAGGAAGGAAGGTTGACTGAGGGGAATATAGACGGGGGGGGGGGGCTTGTAAGGCTCAGAGTTATTTGTGTTACACAGTGGATTTTAATGCATCGTGTCACATGGGATACTTTGACCAATCCTTGTGCTTGGCTGTCGTTCCTCTATCCTTTTGTCTCCTTCTCCCAATTGTTTCGCTAGTCTACAGTAAGCTCATCAAACTTTTTCTCTCTCTCTCTCTCTATCTCTCTCCGTCAGGCTCTCTTTGCTCCGTTATTAATCTCTTATCATTCTAAAGCCAAACACCAGCATCTGTTTAACTGGGATCAGAACAGCCCACGTGATCCTTCTTCAAATATCCTGATTCCCTGTCCAACTATATATGCAATATTTCCTCATCATCCCCCCACCTCCTCTGCCCCCATGTGTTTCAGTTCAGTGTCAATAAGAAAATAACATAAAACATGCTGCAAGATCAAAAAGCTGAAAGATGTTCAAGGGGCTGGACAGGATTTGACCGTTATCTAGAAGCAGAGCAAGGTCTCTTTTCAATAAATGGTCTGCACCACAGTACACGTAACAGCTTTATACATTGCTTTTGCATTATTTATCCAGCTCAGGCCTGAGCCATTATTCAGGGACTCTCCATCCCTCAACCACTCTCTTTGTTTGTCCAGAGAAAGAGTGAGTGAGTGAGAGAGCGAGATGGAGGTGAAATGAAGTGCATTTTTGAGGGGAATATATCTTAAAACACTGCCTTTCTCTACATGATAGAAAAACCAATGCATTACTAAGAGGACATTTCCACTCAATTCCCTTCAATTCAATAAGATAAGTCAAAAGCGTGAACTGACAGAAATCATTCTCACGATTTCTTGGGATTTCCACAGCTTTAAGGAATATGATATTTCAAGCATGTCTGGCTCAGGCTGTAAGAACTGTAATTCTACAAGAGGACCATTTCCCATTCACCTCGCTACCTTCCAGCCTTCTGCTAAAGAGAGAGAGAGAGAGAGAGAGATGGAGAACAGAGGATTCATAGAGGTGGCTATGCAAGAGGGATAGCCATGGAGCCACACACCTTTAACAGTCTGCTGGCCTCTAATTGTCTTAAGGATCAGGTTGATATAGGTTGTTCTTGTCTTTCTGTGGGACACCCTGTGAGTAAATATTTCATCAGGTTTCAGGTCTGAGCTCTTCATCCTGCTGTTGGAGCCCCACAGCTCTGTCTGTGTCGGGCTGTTGGGGGGCATCAGTGGGGCCGAGTCATGATAACCCAGATCCTCTGCTCACAGTTAATAAGATTTGACTGAACCTGTCCCTGCGCAGCTGGCAGCCATACGTTCCTCTCACCCCCTCCCATCAAGCATGTAATTGGTAGGGACACAGAAACACCACTCTTCCCTCTGCATTGTGACCAGGTGACCCCTCGCCACTCCTGTCCCTTATGTGCTGCTAATTAAATCTACTTACACTGATATCGTCTTTAACAGCTGACAAACGGAGGGCAAGGGGTCTAGTTTTTTTTCTGATATTGCCTGCTGTACAAGAACATCTTACGCTACATTGTAGATTTGCATATTTCTGCAGAGCAGGGGGCAGGAAGAAAGCTGCAGGTGGAATTGCATCACACACACACACACACACACACACACACACACACACACACACACACACACACGTTGAATGAAAAAAAGGAAGACCAAATGGAAGAATCAAGTAAAGCTCAAATGGTTTGGAATGCAAATGTATTTCTGTTATCTACTTGATTATATTCGGAAGTGAGGGCCCCTTGGACACGGCAAAGAAAATAATGACTACAGCCTCATATTCCTTCCTTTGTCGAGGAAATCTCTCTTTTTTTGAAATCCCATTTTTTTCAACTACAGCACAGGGAGATTGGCTGGATCACTGGAGGGGAGGTAGTCTTTCTTCACACACTCAGCCTCAGGGCCTGGCTGGACCAGAGAACTCTGAGGGTATGCTTCCCCGGGAGACAAGAGTAATTGTTTCTTGATGGGCATATGTGTGATCATGCACAATGCTTAAATGAGTTGAGTATACGCACATAGTAATTTACCACTGGTTAGAGTGATATCATGTGACCAGTTTGGCAGCAGAGCATAGTATGAGTACGTTTTCATGAGTGAGTTAAGTTTTAAGTGAGTGTAAAATGCACTGTAACTCGTCATCTGTATCAATTAGCTCGGCGGTTTTCATCCATGAATTATATATTGCATCCCTCAGACAATGGAACCACTTCTGACTGACCACTTCTGATTGAAAATGACAGCTGAGGTCAAGCTATTGAGTGCTGGGTCACATTGGGCATTGATATTCATGTAATTTGAGGAGCCAAGTCTATGGACAGGCTGAGGATGTCCATATTGATCACAGCTCCAGGATAACAGACACTTTGCATAATAAAGAAGGCCTCTCTGAACTGAAGAAGGACTTCTCCCACAAGTTCTGAAAATGTTGACAAGCAAGCTGTCATTTCCCTAATTAATCAAATCAAACCTCAAACCACAGCTCTAATTAAGAGATCGCTACCTGTCTGTGAGTGATTAGCTACTCTCTATTGTTATATTGCTTTATGCTAGCAAGCACTCACTATGACTATGTATTGGTTTCTATCCAATAATGGTGCAATAAAATAAAATAGGTTTAAGGTGGACATTTTACATAGTGAGTGGTAGGTGGTGTAATGTGGGGGAGGTTTGCTTTGCGCTGACACAGAGTGGGAGGTAATGGAGACTACAGAGGAGACCGTGATCAGTGAGGGCAGGAAGGAGAGAGTGGAGAGAATAGGAGCAGCCATTAGAGGTGAGCTGAGCGGGAATGCATGGTGCTCTCCACACCCACGCCATTCTGCTACAGGATAAACAAGAGAGAGGGAGAGAGAGAGAGAGAGAGAGAGAGAGAGAGAGAGAGAGAGAGAGAGAGAGAGAGAGAGAGAGAGAGAGAGAGAGAGAGAGAGAGATTGAAAGATCAAGAGGTACAGCAGATTTCATTTGAAAGAGAGAACAATGGGGGGAAAAAATGCAATAAGAATTCAAATCAAGCACAAAGTAAAGCGAATAACATCAGCCCCCAAGCATCTGCTTCCTATGAAACAAAATCAAAGCAGGCCTCCCCAAAATCCTGAAAGCTGCCAGAGATAATTTGACTGTGCAGCATTGTATCACAGTTTGTTTTCCATTTGGTGTCAAAAGGTGAAATGTTTGCCAAGCATCAAGTTACTTTGTACTCTGGGATATTAGTTCTGAGGTGTCATTTTGGTATGTAACAATGCTATACCACGTACTGTATTTGTTGATATCATGCTCCCATCAGCCTTCTGCAAGTCAACTGTCATTTTCCAGTACACCAGATTTGCAGATTCTGTGGTTCAGGGCTCTGGGGCAGGGAGGCCAATGCAAGATCTTCACCTGAAATTCCATTGACCTCCTCCTTCATTGCAGCTAATCTAATTAACACTAATCAGTGTAATATATATATACCAACCCTACATGCCCGGAGTTGTTACTGTACTCCCTGCAGTACTCCCCAATCTGAAGTCAGCTGCCAGTACCAGCTGCTAGTTAGCTTCTAGCAACTTCCCATCATACATGCGGTGACACCAGTCTGTGAGGCTACACAGGCTGTCAACAGGTCAATTTCTGCCCCACCACTGTCACATTAGTTGTCGAACAGTATGTTTTCATAATCACAAACAGTGACATGGCAGCTCTCTGAAGTGTTAGTGTGCAGGTTTGGCAGCTGAGCACAGACACTTGGACAGCTGTAATCACATGACCTTTGTGGTTTCCTCCCTGTCTCTACCTGCAGCACACTTGGGATCATTCTGACCAGAGTGTGTAAGGAGTACTACGTTTAATATTTCATAATGACACATATTACGGACCTAACTAACTCAGGATTCTACACGCCGTTGTCAGTGATGCTAAGGAAGAATTTTATGGTTTTAATGAACTTTCACAAATGCCTCTAATGTATGCCTTGGCCTATTCAGTATCTTGTCCTTTTCATCCATCTGTCCTTCTCCTCCTTCGAGTACGCAATGATGAATGTACGGTATGTGAATTTCAGAATCATTCAGAGCTCCTCTGTTGATTTAGATTAAGTGAATGTATGTGCATTTCAGCACAACGTAGAGTGCATATGGTGGTTTGGAATTCAGGACCATGGACAGCAGCCCTGAGCACACTGCATGGTCAGAGAACTTCAGAAACAAATAACCACTGAACCTTGATGTAGATGGGGGGTAGCTGACATTGAAAATTATCCCAATGCCACAGGGCAGTGATTGGGGACATTGCCCTGTGTAGGGTGCCGTCTTTCGGATGGGACGTTAAACGGGTGTCCCGACTCTCTGAGGTAATTTAAGATCCCATGGCACTTATCGTAAGAGTAGGGGTGTTAACCCTGGTGTCCTGGCTAAATTCCTCTCCCCTGTAACTATTCCCCAGGTCGTTGCTGCAAATGAGAACGTGTTCTCAGTCAACTTACCTGGTAAAATAACGGATTAATAAATGATGGTACTGCATGGCCAGAGTGTCTACAGGCCACATAGGTGACAACCTAGTTGAATCTCACCTTCACGATTTGTTGAAAAATTTGATGCAATAGCTTGTTAGAAGTCAAATGCTCTGCTTTCAGTAATTAGTAACTTCAGTTCCCATTATTTCTCTAATGGGTATGGGAGAAAACAGAATTGAAACCTTTTTTATTAACAAAAGGCATGCAAATGTTCAACACTCAGATGTAACCGGTGCCATTGAACTTTGATCTTATTCATGTTACTTATCACCACTAAATACAACCACTGAGAGTTCACACTAAATATCCACAAAGATTAGCAGTCTTTTGACTCTGACCCATTACATTAATGCTCTCTGATTCCACAACATATCTGAGGAGTTTACTCTGTTTTCTGTCCGACTACGGACTGTTGGAAACCACTTCAAGGTCAAGGTGTGCCTTTTAAAATGTAGTATTATTTCAGCCCTTCATCTGTTTCACAGTGAACAGGGCCACGCAGTATAATATACAGTTGAGTCACACACGGAATCCAGCTGTTCCCCTCTATTAAGGCTCGACTCCAAAGACAGTGAATTTAAATGTGTGCTGGAGTGCTCCAGGGTGTTTGGGGGGGAAATCAGGAGGGAGAAGAAGAGCATAGGAAAAACGGCAAATTACACTTCCTGCTGAGGTGTATAGAAGATGTTTGGTAGTGTGCAAACTTTTGTGGAAACTCCAACCAGGAGTTGAGAATTCTAATCAATGTAGCACACAGCTTGCAGTCATGGTGAAGCTTTGAGAACACCAGATAATTACAAAATATAAACATCCCACTACCTCACTAACTCAGTGGGCTACCGCCACTCTTCGCTGTGAATTCTGATGTGATATTGAATTGATTGCCTGGATTGTGTAAGGCTAGTCCTGTTGTTGTGCTGCTGTTTACAGCAGCTCCACAAGACAGTCAACAATTCTAGCTAAAGCCATTTCTAGCTAATGCTAATCTACGCCTAGTTACAGTATAGTTGAATTAAAATAGATCATTCTGAGATGGTACTCATTTTAATTTTCAACAGAGAAAGTCATATCACAACCTACCATTGACATATTCAAAATGCCTACCTCAACTTCTCTAGTATGTCTCATTGGTCTCAAGGTACACACAGCTGTTCTATGCTTGAGGAGCCAAAAGCCCAAAACACATGAAACTGCAAGCCAGCTGACAGCTACATTATTCCACTCTGGGGTAGTCACATCAGTGATCAATGAATTAGAAGGCAAATTACTTACATTAGATAACTGTTCTAATGCTCATAGTTTAGCAGGCTAATCCACAAACAGGTTACACAGACAGGCAGAAAGAATGACATTATGAGATAGTCTGTCTTTCATTATAGGGGCAGAGTGAGTAGAGTGACAAATATTTATCTCATTTAAACTACTATTGTTTATGGTCTAATCCACCCATGCAGCCTCTTAGAGGTACCCTCTCACTTTAACAAAGCAAGAGGCTAGCTTTAAAGCCATGGTGTATAGCGATGACATCAATAACATTTGACAGCAAGACATGACTGACACTCAGAGGTCCCTCTTGCTTCGTTTCCCAATGTGCTAACATGAAGCAACAAAAGCAGCCAAGTTAGGTTGTGCTGTGTGATGCACAAACAAAATCAAATCTATTTTGTTTCTTGCTTCTTGCCCATCAGCTCCCTACACCTTGGAGTTTGTCCTCTCACAATGATGGCTCAAGAGAGAGAGAGAT
The DNA here is from genome assembly GCF_045791955.1 of Oncorhynchus clarkii lewisi. Taxonomy (NCBI): domain Eukaryota; kingdom Metazoa; phylum Chordata; class Actinopteri; order Salmoniformes; family Salmonidae; genus Oncorhynchus; species Oncorhynchus clarkii. The sequence goes on along the minus strand of NC_092151.1, from coordinate 37,252,337 downwards.
TGGTTCATTTAACAATATATTTTCTCTGTCGTCTCACAATTGATGCTATCCGTCCTACACACACTATGCCCCACACTTGTCTTACTATCCCAGTGTCACCATTATTCCATACGCCCTCAAGTAGCTCCATTATTTCAAACGCCCTCAAGTAGCTCCATGCATCCTCATGTCTGCCCATAAAGAGTGAGAAGTGAGAAGGAACATGCATCTGTCTCACCCCTCTCGTGGTGCCACTGTGATTTTACTGTGGTAGTTGTGAAACTCATACCTACCCCAAGTGATTCTACTGTATTAGTATGCATCCCGCATTCTTCCAGAACAGATACATAAAGGTGTGCACACGTTCAAAGCTGTCGGGAGAGGCTGCTGACAGATACTGTAGAACAACATGCTGTGAGTCCACCATTTCGCTCGTTTTTTTTTCATCAACTCTACAAAGACATTCTGATCCAAGCCGTCTAACTTTTGAAAAGTTCTCTAAAGTGTCTATATAAACAATTTCCGATTCAAAAATATTTCATCTGTTTTTGTTTGTTAAAGAAATAGGATTGTCAAGTCATGCACACTGTAGGATGTATAGGTGCATTGGGTGTACAATTTTTGCACAAGACACTGTAGTCTGTCATTTCATACCGATACAGTAAATGATATATGAAGATAAACCTCACTGGGTTTGAAAAGTATCAAGATTGACTTTAATGTTATGACTTCCGCATGACCGAGAATTTTGATTGGGAGAGCCTATTCAAACATGGATGAATCTGGAGTATAGGATGGCGAATTTATATCAGCAAGCTGTGCTCCCGTACTGATGAGACCCATGATACTGACTGTCTGCTTCGATGATGCAGGTTGTTCTTCATAATCGGATGGAAAATCGGATCTGGCAGCCATCAACATGGTCTGCTAGATAGTGTCTGCATATCCACTCGCTGAGGTCCTGTATTACCAAGATAAAAAATCCAGATGAAAGAAAATAATTGCAAAGGAGAAAAACTGCATCAGCGGTTAAATAAGGAGAGAGAGAGAGAGAGAGAGAGAGATGCTCTGTGTTGAGGATGTGTTCATGACCGTCAGTGACGCAGGATACAAGCATGCAGGATGGTTTGATAGGGGAAATCGTTTCATCGGAACCTGCTGGGAGATCAGCATGACTCTCTGAATGACAACGAGGAGCCACTAGGAAACGGAAAGGATATTTAAGAGCAATTGATTCCCGCTTGAATCAATATATAATATAATTCAGTCCCCAAACCAAATCTCAAGTGGTCTACCAAGTGGACCTGCCCTGTCCTCAAATGCATTTCTACTGTTGAAAGATAGATAACTTGTATATTTAATGACCCTGATGCTTTAAAAAAAAAAAATAATTTCATGTCCACAAGGCCTTATATGACATACAAGTTAAAAGGCAATTTTTACTTGCAGCTGTATCATAACACCAGAGGATAAATAGTATTCAAACATACACTACCGTTCAAATGTTTGGGGTCACTTAGAAATGTCCTTGTTTTTGTCCATTAAAATAACATCAAATTGATCAGAAATACAGTGTAGACATTGTTAATTTTGAAAAATGACTATAGTAGCTGGAAACGGCTGAATATTCATTGAATACTGTATCTACACAGGCGTACAGAGGCCCATTATCAGCAACCATCACTTCTGTGGTCCAATGGCACGTTGTGTTAGCTAATCCAAGTTCATCATTTTAAAAGGCTAATTGATCATTAGGAAACCCTTTTGCAATTATGTTAGCACAGCTGAAAACTGTTCTGATTAAAGAAGCACAACAGTTTTCAGCTGTGCAAACATAATTGCAAACTGGTTTCCTAATGATCAATTAGCCTTTTAAAATGAAGCAGTATCTGGAGCATCAGCATCTGTGGTTTCGATTACAGGCTCAAAATGGCCAGAAACAAATAACTTTCTTCTGAAACTCGTCAGTCTATTCTTGTTCTGAGAAATTATGGATATTCCATGCGAGAAATTGCCAAGAAACTGAAGATCTCGTACAACGATGTGTACTACTCCCTTCAAAGAACAGCGCAAACTGGCACTAACCGGATTAAAACATGAGTGGGAGGCCCAGGTGCACAACTGAGCAAGAGGAAAAGTACAGTAGTGTCTAGTTTGATAAAGAAACGCCTCACAAGACCTCAACTGGCAGCTTCATTAAATAGTATCCGCAGAACACCAGCCTCAACGTCAACAGTTAAGAGGTGACTCCTGGATGCTGGCCTTCTAGGCAGAGTTGCAAAGAAAAAGACATATCTCAGACTGGCCAATAAAAAGAAAAGATTAAGATGGGCAAAAGAGCACAGACACTGGACAGAGGAAGATTGGAAAAAGGTGTTATGGACAGAGAAATCTAAGTTTGAGGTATTCGGATCACAAAGAAGAACATACGTGAGATGCAGAAAAAATGAAAAGATGGTGGAGTGCTTGAAGCCATCTGTCAAAGATGGTGGAGGCAATGTGATGGTCTGGGGATGCATTGGTGGTGGTAAAGTGGGAGATTTGTACAGGGTAAAAGGGATCTTGAAGAAGGAAGGCTATGTTCGCCATGCTATACCCAGTGGACGCCGCTTAATTGGAGCCAATTTCCTCCTACAACAGGACAATGACCCAAAGCACAGCTCCAAACTGTGCAATAACTATTTAGGGAAGAAGCAGTCAGCTGATATTCTGTCTATAATGGAGTGGCCAGCACAGCCACCATATCTCAACCCTATTGAGCTGTTGTGGGAGCAGCTTGACCGTATGGTACGTAAGAAGTGCCCATCAAGCCAATCCAACTTGTGGGAGGTGCTTCAGGAAGCATAGGATGAAATCGATTCAGATTACCTCAACAAATTGACAACTGGAATGACATTATTCTGCAAGGCTGTAACTGCTACAAATGGAGGATTCTTTGACGAAAGCAAAGTTTGAAGGACAATTATTATTTCAATTAAAAATCATTATTTACAACCTTGCCAACGTCTTGACTATATTTCTTATTTATTTTTCAACTCATTTCATGTATGTTTTCATGGAAAGCAAAGACATTTCTCAGTGGCCCCAAACTTTTGAAAGGTAGTGTATGCGCACACATGCATGCACACACACGTGCACTGAAAACCCACAAACCCATGAACAAACAGTTGAAGTCGGAAGTTTACATACTTAGGTTGGAGTCATTAAAACTTGTTTTTCAAGTAATTTTTCCAACAATTATTCACAGACAGATTATTTGATTTATAATTCACTGTATCACAAATCCAGTTGGTCAGAAGTTTACATACACTAAGTTGACTGTGCCTTTAAACAGTTTGGAAAATTCCAGAAAATGATGTCATGGCTTCAGAAGCTTCTGATGGGCTAATTGACATCATTTGAGTCAATTGGAGGTGTACCTGTGGATGTATTTCATGGCCTACCTTCAAACTCGGTGCCTATTTGCTTGACATCATGGGAAAATCAAAAGAATCAGCCAAGACCTCAGAAAAAAATTATAGACCTCCACAAGTCTGGTTCATCTTTGGGAGCAATTTTCAAATGCCTGAAGGTACCACGTTCATCTGTACAAACAATAGTACGCAAGTATAAACACCATGGAACCACGCAGCTGTCATACCGCTCAGGAAGGAGACGCGTTCTGTCTCCTCGAGATGAACGTACTTTGGTGCGAAAAGTGCAAATCAATCCCAGAACAACAGCAAAGGACCTTGTGAAGATGCTGCAGGTACAAAAGTATCTATATCCACAATAAAACTTGTCCTATATCAACATAACCTGAAACGCCGCTCAGCAAGGAAGAAGCCACTGCTCCAAAACCGCCATAAAAAAGCCAGACTACAGTTTGCAACTGCACATGGGGACAAAGATTGTACTTTTTGGAGAAATGTCCTCTGGTCTGATGAAACAAAAATATAACTGTTTGGCCATAATGACCATCATTATGTTTGGAGGAAAAAGGGGGACGCTTGCAAGCCGAAGAACACCATCCCAACCATAAAGCACGGAGGTGGCAGCATCATGTTGTGGGGGTGCTTTGCTGCAGGAGGGATTGGTGCACTTCACAAAATAGATGGCATCATGAGGAGGAAAATTATGTGGATATATTGAAGCAGCATCTCAAGACACCAGTCAGGAAATTATACCTTGGTCACAAATGGGTCTTCCAAATGGACAAGTACCCCAAGTATACTTCCAAAATTCTGGCAAAATGGCAACAAAGTCAAGGTATTGGAGTACCCATCACAAAGCCCTGACCTCAATGCTATAGAAAATGTGTGGGCAGAACTGAAAAAGCGTGTGAGAGCAAGGAGGCCTACAAACTTGATTCAGTTACACCAGCTCTGTCAGGTGAATTGGGCCAAAATTCACCCAACTTATTGTGGGAAGCTTGTGGAAGGCTTCCCGAACCATTTGACCCAAGTTAAACAATTTAAAGGCAATGCTACTAAATACTAATTGAGTGTATGTAAACTTCTGACCCACTAGGAATGTGATGAAAGAAATAAAAGCTGAAACAAATCATTCTGTCTACTATTATTCTGACATTTCACATTCTTACAGATCCTAACTGACCTAAAACAGGGAATTTTTACTCGGATTAAATGTCAGGAATGTGAAAAACTGAGTTGAAATGTATTTGGCTATGGTGTGTGTAAACTTCCGACTTCAACTGTACATTATTATACAATCCTCTTCACTCATTGACCAAATAGAGAAGTTTACTAGATTTGAGTCGAACCCTCTTCTTGAGTCTTGTGGATCAAAGGCAGGACTCAGAGTCAGTGCCGAAGACCAGTCCTACCCATCCTCTCTATTCTCTCACCCACCCTCTCCAACATCAACCCCCCCCCCCTCCCCCATCTAGGTAAAACCTGCTTTGAACAAGTGTGTTAGGTATGCTGTTCTTCCCGTTCCTTGACACCCCCTCACACTCCCCCGGTCACCCCCCCCCCATCCCTCTTCTCCAGCCTCACCCACTCCTCAGCTGGCAGGGAGAGGCATGCTCTGGAACAGTGCCCAGGGCGGATGGCTGTGGAGAGGCATAGCGTTGGGAGAATCCCCCCCCCCCTTGGCCCACAGCGCTGGTACTGCAGCTCGTGCTGTCAGGTCCTTTCAGTTCCTGTTCACTGCTGTGATGGCTGCCATGCTCCCGCTTCACCATCTTATACTCTAGAGAAATAAAACATTTCCATGGCCTGGACTACCCTCCATTACCACAACTGCATCACATCACATCTCCCCGAACTCTTCAGAATGCATTAGTGGCATGCAACCTGATGTTTATCCCTGTCTAACTGTTTCAATATGTCCTAGTCCCAATAGTATCCAGATTAATGGATGTATGAATGGAACAGATAGAGAACTTCTTACATTAGCACTTAGTGTGGCACCAACTTTTCTTAATGACTATTTCCTGAAATAGAGATGTCCCTTACAGAATGGTAACCTGTCACTTTGAGCACTTTGAGTAGAAAGGGAAGAAGAGCATGTCTTGAAAGGTTTACATTATTCTGTCTATATCCATTTCATAAATTCAGCATGAGTAGAAATATTTATCTCCTAAAAGTTTGGGGCCTGGCGGAAGGGAAATTCAATAACATTCAGTTCTCCATCAGAGAATTGGATTGGCCTCCAGCACCCCAAAGGGATTTTCCTTCCTCTGCCTCACACCTGAAAATTGTTCTCTCCAATGACGCCTGAAATGTCCCTTCGGCCCTGTGATTAATTAAATACAGTGTATTGAAAAGCAATATCAAAGTGTACCTTTGTTGCTAAGATGGCTTCTTAGAAATATAGAGCCTTAGATTACTTTACCCGCTCTTAGGAAAACAACGGCACTATCTAGACCCTAAAAGGTTTATTCGGCTGTCTCCATGGGAGAACTCTTCGGCGAATGCTTTTTGGTTCCAGGTAGAACCATTTTAGTTCCAAGTAGAACCCTTTTTTGGAGTCCAAAAGGGTTCTACCTGGAACCAAAATGGTATGGGGACAGTTGAAGAACCCTTTTGGAACCCTTTTTTTTCCAAGAGTGTGGGTGTTAATTCCGAAATAGCTACTTTTACTGGTCACAGCTGGACTCAATTCTTACTTGCTCTCTTACATGAACACATTGAGATCAGAGCAGAAATGGAGAAGCTGCTGCAACCTTTTTTTAAAGTGACCAACCTACTTGATAGTAGAATTTATACTGTTTGGCCAAATAAAACCACTGAAACGAGGTGTAATGTAAAAGCAATCAAACATGATACTGTTCTAGCCACATTGCAAGATAGACTTCTGTAGTTGTAGCCTGGCAGTTAGCAGTGTAGTCCTAATTTAACACAGAGACATTCATGTAACCGTATTCTCAGGAGAGTTATTTCGGGACACTCAAATGACACTGAACCATTCGTCTCCATTTTTGCGACTATAATGACAGATATGAAAATGCAGGGCTGAAGGCTGAGTGGGGAGAGGAGATTAAACTATGCTGGGCACGGAATGAGAGGAGCATAATGAAGCTAAAATGTGTTTGACAATATGCTGGGATATCTAATGTCAGCTATGGGACACTGACACATTGGCAGATTTCACTTTGGACAGAAATAATATTTTCTAACTTTTGAAGAGAATCAAATCTCCAATAATATCTACTGTACCAGTCATCTTCTCTGATCTTAATAATTGTCTCATATGATCACCTACAGTGGGGAGAACAAGTATCTGATACACTGCCGATTTTGCAGGTTTTCCTACTTACAAAGCATGTAGAGGTCTGTAATTTGGCTAAGCCACTCCAGGACCTTGAGATGCTTCTTACGGAGCCACTCCTTAGTTGCCCTGGCTGTGTGTTTCGGGTCGTTGTCATGCTGTAAGACCCAGCCACGACCCATCTTCAATGCTCTTACTGAGGGAAGGAGGTCGTGGGCCAAGATCTCGCGATACATGGCCCCATCCATCCTCCCCTCAATATGGTGCAGTCGTCCTGTCCCCTTTGCAGAAAAGCATCCCCAAAGAATGATGTTTCCACCTCCATGCTTCATGGTTGGGATGGGGTTGTACTCATCCTTCTTCTTCCTCCAAACATGACGAGTGGAGTTTAGACCAAAAAGCTCTATTTTTGTCTCATCAGATGGTCATTGGCAAACTTCAGACGGGCCTGGACATGCGCTGGCTTAAGCAGAGTGACCTTGCGTGCGCTGCAGGATTTTAATCCATGATGGTGTAGTGTGTTACTAATGGTTTTATTTGAGACTGTGGTCCCAGCTCTCTTCAGGTCATTGACCAGGTCCTGCCGTGTAGTTCTGGGCTGATCCCTCACCTTCCTCATGATCATTGATGCCCCACGAGGTGAGATCTTGCATGGAGCCCCAGACCGAGGGTGATTGACCGTCATCTTGAACTTCTTCCATTTTCTAATAATTGCGCCAACAGTTGTTGCCTTCTCACCAAGCTGCTTGCCTATTGTCTTGTAGCCCATCCCAGCCTTGTGCAGGTCTACAATTTTATCCCTGATTTTCTTACATAGCTCTCTGGACTTGGCCATTGTGGAGAGGTTGGAGTCTGTTTGATTGAGTGTGTGGACAGGTGTCTTTTATACAGGTAACGAGTTCAAACAGGTGCAGTAATGAGTGGAGAACAGGAGGACTTCTTAAAGAAAAACTAACAGGTCTGTGAGAGCCGGAATTCTTACTGGTTGGTAATTTTTTAAATACTTATGTCATGCAATAAAATGCAAATTATTACTTAAAAAATCATACAAATGTGATTTTCTGAATTTGTGTTTTAGATTCCGTCTCTCACAGTTGAAGTGTACCTATGATACAAATAACAGACCTCAACATGCTTTGTAAGTAGGAAAACCTGCAAAATCGGCAGTGTATCAAATACTTGTTCTCCCCATTGTATATCAATTAGGATCCTACTGGCTACAGCGTGTTACTAGTTCAGTGATGCATTCAGTATTTAAGGCATATCCTGCAAGCTAATGCTAATCTAATGTGTCAATCTTAATAACAGTCACCTAATTCGATAATGTGATATTCTAAAGATTTGCAATAACTGTGCAAAACAGCAGGAGGCAGAGGCTAAGGCGTTATTGCGCACAAGTACTACTACACAGAAATCCAGCCTTCCACATTTGAATTACCGTGTCGGAGTGTCAGTCACGGTTATATCATGATTGAAGATTAGCCTACAGATGAGATATTCACTTTGAGATACATCAGATTTTATACACTGCATCTGTGTTTTCCAAGAGCAACATTTTTGGCGTCACCAACTACTTAATAAGATTCTTCTTAGTCGCTCTACAGTGTGCCAAAATACACCAGGGCCCCATGCTGTGGTGATATGATTATGATCTGTTCTTCTGCTAATTCAGCCAGTGACCGGGGTGTGCATGATGTTATGATTGTTGCTGGTCTTCCACACTGGGAGCATCTGCTTCATGTCAAGCTGCTATCTGAGAACCTTTAATGAGTCCCTAGGGCTCTGGCATTTCTGTGGGTGTGCACAGTAATGATACCTTGTGCACCAGTCCTCGCACGCACATCCGTCCCCCTCCCTCGTCCCCCCCCCCCCCCCCCCCCCCCCCCCTCCGTTCCCCCTGGGAGGAGATGGTAACTGTAGCGGAGATGGAGCGTGACTTTCTGCTGGAACATCGGCGTTCTCATCCCTACCTGTCAAAGGAGCAGAGGGAATGCGCCCGGGAATCAGTCAGGTAGCATTGGACCACAAAACAATTAAGATGCCAATCAAGCCCACACACAGAATGCCTCCACGCTCCAATGCATCAGGGAGAAGGAATCGTCAGATGGCATTTATCGCTGTCGGGCATGATTTGATCGCTTCCTTTTGATTACACCCACTCCACTGAGCCACACATGTAGCCTCACACACACCACACACTAACACACACACACAAGATGTGTAAAAAGACGTATGACATTGACACACATGTTATGGATATACTGTATAACACATATGTATCAGAGGGGGCAGGTGGGAGGAGCTATAGGAGAACGTGCTCATTGTAAATTGAACGGTACCAAACATATGGAAACCACGTTTGACTCCATTCCATTTATTCCATTCCAGCCATTACAATGAGTCTGTCCTCCTATAGCTCCTCCCACCAGCCTCCCCTGATATGTGTATGTATATATGGGACTAAACACCTCCCTCTGCAACTGGATCCTGGACTTCCTGACGGGCCGCCCCCAGGTGGTAAGGGTAGGCAACAACACTGGGGCCACTCAGGAGTGTGTGCTTACTTCCCTCCTGTACTCTCTGTTCACCCATGACTCTATGGCCAAGCATGACTCAAACACCATCACTAAGTTTGCTGACGACACAACAGTGGTGGGCCTGATCACCAGCAACCAGCAACGAGGAGACAGCCTATAGGGAGGTGGTCAGAGACCTGGCAGTCCATCACTACTTTAAGACATGATAGTCTGTCATTGCGGAAAATTTCAAGAACTTTGAATGTTTCTTCAAGCGCAGTTGTAAAAACCATCAAGCGCTATGATGAAACTGGCTCTATGAGGACCGCCACAGGAAAGGAAGAGACAGAGTTCATTAGAGTTACGAGCCTCAGAAATTGCAGCCCAAATAAATGCTTCACAGAGTTCAAGTAACAGACACATCTACACATCAACTGTTCAGAGGAGACTGCATGAATGAGGCCTTCATTGTCGAATTGCTGCAAAGAAACCACTGCTAAAAGGACACCAATAATAAGAAGAGACTTGCTTAGACCAAGAAACACAAGCAATGGACATTAGACCAGTGGAAATCTGTCCTTTGGTCTGATGAGTCCAAATTTGAGATTTTGATTCCAGACGCAGAGCAGGTGATCTCCACATGTGTGGTTCCCACCGTGAAGCATGGTGGAGGAGGTGTGATGGTGTGGGGTTGCTTTGCTGGTGACACTGTCTGATTTGCTCAGAATTCAAGGCACACTTAACCAGCATGGCTACCACAGAATACTGCAGCGATACACCATCCCATCTGGTTTGCGCTTAGTGGGACTATCATTTGACCCTATCATTTGACCGCTTAGTGGGACTATCAATGACCCAAAACACACCTCCAGGCTGTGTACGGTTTATTTGACCAAGGAGAGTGATGGAGTGCTGCATCAGATGACCTGGCGTCCACAATCACCTGACCTCAACCCAATTGAGATGGTTGGGATGAGTTGAAACGCGGAATCAAATCAAATCAAATTTATTTATATAGCCCTTTGAGATATCGGCTGATATCTCAAAGTGCTGTACAGAAACCCAGCCTAAAACCCCAAACAGCAAGCAATGCAGGTGTAGAAGCACGGTGGCTAGGAAAAACTCCCTAGAAAGGCCAAAACCTAGGAAGAAACCTAGAGAGGAACCAGGCTATGTGGGGTGGCCAGTCCTCTTCTGACTGTGCCGGGTGGAGATTATAACAGAAAATGGCCAAGATGTTCAAATGTTCAGAAATGACCAGCATGGTCAAATAATAATAATCACAGGCAGAACAGTTGAAACTGGAGCAGCAGCACGGCCAGGTGGACTGGGGACAGCAAGGAGTCATCATGTCAGGTAGTCCTGAGGCATGGTCCTAGGGCTCAGGTCCTCCGAGAGAGAGAAAGAAAGAATTAGAGAGAGCATACTTAAATTCACACAGGACACCGGATAGGACAGGAGAAGTACTCCAGATATAACAAACTGACCCTAGCCCCCGACACATAAACTACTGCAGCATAAATACTGGAGGCTGAGACAGGAGGGGTCAGGAGACACTGAGGCCCCATCCGATGACACCCCCGGACAGGGCCAAATAGCAGCCAACAAGTGCTTAGCATATGTGGGAACTCCTTCAAGACTGGTGGAAAAGCATTCCTCATGAAGCTAGTTGAGAGAATGCCAAAAGTGTGCAAAGCTGTCATCAAGGCAAAGGGTGGCTATTCAAGAAAAACCCTTTAATGAGTAGGTGTCCCCAAACATTTAACTGGTACTGTATGTATGTATGTATGTATGTATGTATGTATGTATGTATATATCCAGTTGAAGTCAGAAGTTTTTATACACCTTAGCCAAATACATTTAAGCTCAGTTTTTCACAATCCCTGACATTTAATATGAATAAAACTTCCCTGTCTTAGGTCAGTTAGGATCAATACTTTATTTTAAGAAAACAATTAAAGAAAATATCCTCTCACTGTCAACTGCATTTATTTTCAGCAAACTTAACATATGTTCATACACATATTTACACAACAATATTCAACAACGGAGACATAAACTGAACATAAATTGAATAATGCTTCCCTGAACAAGGAGGGGGGGGGGGTCAAAATCAAAAGTGGTCATAGGCCTCACCCTCCGATCCAACAACAGTTTCCAGACGTGCTCAATGGGATTGAGATCTGGGCTTTTCGCTGGCAGAACACTGACATTCCTGTCTTTCAGGAAATCATGCACAGAAAGAGCAGTATTGGCATTGTCATGCTGGAGGGTCATGTCAGGATGTGCCTGCAGGAAGGGTACCACATGAGGGAGGAGGATGTCTTCCCTGTAACGCACAGCGTTGAGATTGCCTGCAATGACAACAAGCTCCGTCCTATGATGCTGTGACACACCACCCCAGACCATGACGAACCTCCAAATCGATCCCGCTCCAGAGTACAGGCCTCGGTGTAATGCTCATTCCTTCGATGATAAACGCAAATCCCACGTGTGGTTCCCACCGTAAAGCATGGTGGAGGAGGTGTGATGGTGTGGGGGTGCTTTGCTGGTGACACTGTCTGTGAATTCAAGGCACACTTGGGTCTGGGGTGCTCCAGAGTACAGGCCTCGGTGTAACGCTCATTTCTTCGATGATAAACAAAAATCTGACCATCACCCCTGGTGAGACAAAACGGTGATTCGTCAGTGAAGAGTTTTTGTGAGTCCTGTTTGGTCCAGCGACGGTGGGTTTGTGCCCATAGGTGACGTTGTTGCCGGTGATGTCTGGTGAGGACTTGCCTTACAACAGGCCTACAAGCTCTCAGTCCAGCCTCTCTCAGCCTATTGCGGACAGACTGAGCACTGATGGAGGGATTGTGCATTCCTGGTGTAACTCGGGCAGTTGTTGTTCCCATCCTGTTCCTGTCCCGCAGGTGTGATGTTCGGATGTACCGATCCTGTGCAGTTGTTGTTACATGTGTTCTCCCACTGCGAGGACGATCTGCTGTACGTTCTGTCTCACTGTAGCGCTGTCTCACTGTAGCGCTGTCTTACGCATCTCACAGTACGGACATTGCAATTTATTGCCCTGGCCACATCTGCAGTCCTCATGCCTCCTTGCAGCATGCCTAAGGCACGTTCAAGCAGATGAGCAGGGGCCCTGGGCATCTTTCTTTTGATGTTTTTCAGTCAGTAGAAAGGCCTCTTTAGTGTCCTAAGTTTTCATAACCGTGACCTTAATTGCCTATCGTCTGTAAGCTGTTAGTGTCTTAACGACCGTTTCACAGGTGCATGTTCATTAATTAATTGTTTATGGTTCATTGAAAAAGCATGGGAAACAGTGTTTAAACCCTTTACAATGAAGATCTGCGAAGTTAATTGGATTTTTACTAATTATCTTTGAAAGACAGGGTCCTGAAAAAGGAAGGTTTCTTTTTATGCTGAGTTGTGTGTGTGTGTATATATATATATTTATTTATTTTACAAAAACTGTCAAACCAATGAAAGGAATTAATTCAGGCAGGTTAATGGTTAAGTTTATTCAGGAAATACAGCAAGTATCAATTCTGAGAGTAAGTCCAGAAAGTTAAATCCCAGTATTAAAATGATAATTGAAGTAGATCTTTTTAAGTCCATTGTGAGTGATCAGAAAATACAGAGACCATGATAAATCCAAGGTAAAACAAGATTAAAGAAACTCAGAGTGATTCAACCAGGAACTAGAGTAACAAGCAAGAAAACCAAAACAACAGGCTTCTTCAGCTTCCTCTGTGTAGTGTTTTAGTAAGCTTGCCTCGGTTTGTGGTAGTATGTTAATGAACTGATCTCTCGCTCTTTGGGTCTGTAGTATGTTGAGCTGGTTCCTCCTCCTCTCTGTGAGTGTACTGTGTTGGTGCTGTGGTTCCTGCAGGGCCGAAAACTCTTCTGGCAGTGGACAGGCCTGCGTTCACTCACCCATCTGTTATTTACATGGCCTGCGGATACGTGTGACGGCCTTGGTCTCCTGTTTCCCTGCTTGCGCCAGTCACTCTCATAGTACGCCTTTCTCTGCACCAAATTAAAAATAAGCCCCACGTGCACACTAGCCTAAATTTGTGTTGCTATGCCACAGACACAGCCTCTGTTGCGGGCTGTCCTGTGCTATTAGAGAACCGAGAGCAGTCATGTGTGTTCCAGACACAGCTTCAGTAAAATGATAACGTCAATACTCCGACTGGCTCTCAACAACACAGCCTCCACTAATAAACTTGCACCTGCTTCAGTGCGAAAACCCCTATTCCCACTTCAACTCCTGCTGTTGCTGCTATGATGAACGACAACATCTGCAACTCAACTCCTATTGGTGAATACTCCCGTCTATATCAGTTACAACTAATGGAGGATAATCAAGTTCATTAGATACAAGAGCTGTCTGTTATTGTGTACCTTGTCTTTTTGTGAGTCAGAAGGGATGATGAAACACATGAACACATACTACGTACAAGACAGTCCCTGTTTGTATGTACAGGACGGAGGAGAATTGCACACTCGGTGGTGGAAAATAAACAAAATATGATCTCCTTTTACATAATTGTTATGTTTGTTTATCTTGTTATTTTCCTTGTTTTGTGTTACTTTTCTAAATCAACAGTTAAAATAAGGCTACACAAGATTTGTATTATTTTTTTTATCTGGTAGGCATTTTCAATTCCACGGTGTAGATTCACCTATCTATGAAGAAAACAAGAAGTCTTTTAACTAAGTTAATTTGATATCTGCTTTGATGTATAGAAGCCAATGCACAAGGTAACATTTTTCCCCAGAGCTAAAGTCTGACCATTTTTCTATTAAAACATGCTTTAACCTGTCTGAGCTCTCCAATCGTCCAGCCTACTCAAGAGAACAGAATAGTCTGAGGCTTTGTTTTCAGGCTACCAAAGGTCACCTTGTGATATGAAGCTGTAGACTTTGATGACATTGATGGAGCGTTAAAGGCAATGACCCCTCCTGCTCTGTCACCAAAAATAAATCTCCACAGAAGCCAAAGGAATGGGTCAATACTGTATGTGTTTTATAAACTACAGCAAGTGCCTTGTAAAGATGTATATTCAGGGTACTTCCAGATACTTCCGGAAACTTCAGGTTACAGGGTACTTTTTCTTGTAAAAATGTGTATGATCATCTAGTAATATATGTCTACTTTTAATATGTGATATATTATAAAATAGACAAAAACCATCGTCTATGAACAATCATTTTGAGAGCAAGCTCTATGGGTTCGTGGTCTGGTATTGACCACAGGTTTTAAACTATTCTTAATTCCCACAACGACAAACCTTATTATTCCTCTCGTTGCTTAACTTCCTCAAGTGAGTGTATTGTTCATTCTCTTTCTAAACATTCAATGTAAAGACGATGTGATCAGATGTTCATTTGTTCCACGAGGACCAGTATACATGTAAATGCTGCAGGAAATCAGACCTGACTCAATGGTGGTAGATAATTGATTAGCCTGACGATGCACTCCAGGGCCTTGGTAAAGGCTCATTCTCAACGAGCTCAGCAGCACTGTGTGTCTTCCAGATATACTGTATTTGTCTTTCACAATGTCTCCCCTACCGGGTTTATTGTCCCCCCTTTTTATCTCCCTGGCCATTGTGTGCTACTCTGTGAGTACCTCGCAGACCTAAAATTAGTTTTAGGATGTCCCCGGAGCGTCACAAAACGGTTGCCTGAAGTCATTAGGACGTTGTGTCATGGTTTTGTCTAGTTCCTGGTTAGTTCCCGGGACGTCCCTGAGGACATCTTTAGGATGTTCTAGCATGGTCCTGTGGAGGTTTTGTCTTGTTCACAGTTTGTTCCAGGGACATCGCAAAGTTTGATTTTAGGACATTCTCAGGACATTGTGTCATGGTCATGTGGCGGTGTTTGTCTAGTTCCCGGTTTGTTCAGGTGATTTCCCCAAATATGTTTCTAGGACGTTCTTAGAACGATGTGTCATGGTCATGTAGAGGTTTTTTTTCTAGTTCCCTGTGTATTCGATTTCCCTGGCGAGTCAGACTTTTACTCCAGATTTAGTGCTGCGCATAATGAATGAATAGTTTCTGGAGGCGGTGCCAGCTCAGACTGACATCGGAATGGATATGAATTGGACATCTATGCCCAAACTTTGCTTGTGGAGATTTCTATAAGCTATGGCAGATGTGGGTAGCACACAACCTGTCATAGAAGGTCCCCCATCTAACCCAAAGAAACAGCCACAGGTGAAAAGGGAAAATGATAGAGCCCGGGCCAAGATGAGAGTCGAAAGTGAACCTCATATTTGCTTTCAGAGTGCAGAGAGCTTGCTAGCTAGCTAGTAAGCTAAGATATTCAAAGAATGCAAGTGTTGTACCTACTATGGCTTACGTGGTATTTAGTTGTAAATATGTATGCTATGGATTACTTGTAAATTGCTATATTGGATAGTCGGTGGGCTTTCTGTCATCAATAAATATTGACACAAGCATGCCATGACTATAAAACAAATATACTCGGAATGGAGAAAAAAAATTAAGTCTGGATTTCAATCATCAGTAGCTTTAAAACAAAAGCGTGCCATGACTATAAAACATGTACGATTTGTTAAAGAGCTAATGAAGGAAAAAAATAAACAAACTCAACAGCAAAAAATAGGATTTTTCTCCCCTGATTCAGAATATAATTTTCATAGTCAAGGCACACTTTGTTTAAGAGATATTGAAGATTGAAATTCAAATATCCACCAAATATCCAACATAAATCAATGTTTCCTCGGTTTTTGATGGTTGTTTTCAAGCCATGTTTGCAGCTAGCTAGCTAGTGTAGCTAGATTTTTAGCTAGCAGACTGTGCCATGCATTAATTTGTTTTATTGGAATATAAAATGTTGCGTCGCTATTTAGTCGTAACTAGCGATAACTGTATCCTAGACCTTGTGCTACAGAAAGTATTCACGCCCCTTGACTTTTTCCAGATTGTTTTGTGTTACAGCCTGAATTGAGAATGGATTAAATTGAGATGTTGTGTTACTGGCCTACACAAAATATCCCATAAATGTTAAAGTGGAATTATGTTTTTAGAAATGTTACAAACACATTTTTAAGAAGCTGAAATATCTTGAGTAAGCTCCTCGGGGCCGTAGCCCTCAAAGACCACCAAGTACTGCAGGGTGCCTCTGACCCGACGAGCATCCAACAGACGCCAGACAGTGCAGGACGGGCAACCACCGACAAGTCGAGGGGGCGGAGGGGTAGGTGTGGGGGGAGAGAAGTCCTTATCAGCTTGAGATGGGAGACATGGACGGATGGAAACACCCTGATAGACCTGGGAAGCTGAATATGATACAGTTGAAGTCAGAAGTTTACATACACCTTAGCCAAATAAATGTCAACTCAGTTTTTCACAATCCCTGACATTTAATCCGAGTAACAATTCCCTGTTTTAGGTCAGTTAGGATCACCACTTTATTTTAAGAATGTGAAATGTCAGAATAGTAGAGAGAATTATTTATTTCAGCTGGGTCATAAGTTTACATACACTCAATTAGTATTTGGTAGCATTGCCTTTAAATTGTTTAACTTGGGTCAAATGTTTCAGGTAGTCTTCCACAAGCTTCCCTCAATAAGTTGGGTGAATTTTGGCCCATTCCTCCAGACAAAGTAAGGTTTGTAACAGAGTCAGGTTTGTAGGCCTCCTTGCTCGCACACACTTTTTCAGGTCTGCTCACACATTCGATGGGATTGAGGTCAGGGCTTTTGTGATTGCTACTCCAATACCTTGACTTTGTTGTCCTTAAGCCATTTGCCACAACTTTGGAAGTATGCTTGGGGTCATTGTCCATTTGGAAGACCCATTTGCGACCAAGCTTTAACTGACGTCTTGAGATGTTGCTTCAATATATCCACAATTTTCCATCCTCATGAAGCCATCTATTTTGTAAAGTGCACCAGTCCCTCCTGCAGCAAAGCAACCCCACAACATGATGCTGCCACCCCCATGCTTCACGGTTGGGATGGTGTTCTTTGGCTTGCAAGCGTCCCCCTTTTTCCTCCAAACATAACAATGGTCATTATGGCCAAACAGTTATTTTTTTCTTTCATCAGACCAGAGGACATTTCTCCAAAAAGTACGATCTTTGTCCCCATGTGCAGTTGCAAATCGTAGTCTGGCTTTTTTATGGCGGTTTTGGAGCAGTGGCTTCTTCCTTGCTGAGCAGCCTTTCAGGATATGTCAATATAGGACTTGTTTTACTGTGGATATAGATACTTTTCTACCTGTTTCCTCCAGAATCTTCACAAGGTCCTTTGCTGTTGTTCTGGGATTGATTTGCACTTAGCACGTTAGCACTTAGCATCTCTAGGAGACAGAACATGTTGTGTGGTCGGCTGCGTTGTCCCATGGTGTTTATACTTGCGTACTATTGTTTGTACAGATGAACGTGGTACCTTCAGGCGTTTGGAAATTTCTCCCAAGGATGAACCAGACTTGTGGAGGTCTACAATTTTTTTTTCTGAGGTCTTGGCTGATTTCTTTAGATTTCCCATGATGTCAAGCAAAGAGGGACTGAGTTTGAAGGTCGGTCTTGAAATACATCCACAGGTACACCTCCAATTGACTCAAATGATGTCAATTAGCCTATCAGAAGCTTCTAAAGCCATGACATAATTTTCTGGAATTTTCCAAGCTTTTTAAAAGTCACAGTCAACTTAGTGTATGTAAACTTCTGACCCACTGGAATTGTGATACAGTGAATTATAAGTTAAATAATCTGTCTGTAAACAATTGTTGGAAGAATGACTTGTGTCATGAGCAAAGTAGATGTCCTAACCTACTTGCCAAAACTATAGTTTGTTGACAAGAAATCTGTGGAGTGGTTGAAAAACGAATTTTAATGATTCCAACCTAAGTGTAAGTAACTTCCGACTTCAACTGTAGGTGACTGGGTTGATGCGACTCAGGATCTTGTATGGTCCCATGTAGCGAGGAGCGAGCATCCATGAGTCCACCTCGACAACATCCGGTGAAATAGCAGAGCGTGAAATTCAAAATACAAAAGTAGTAATATTAAACATTCATAAAAATACAAGTGTTATACGCCATTATTTAGCTTAGAATCTTGGTCATCAAACAACTTTGTCCGATTTACAAAAGGCTTTACGGCGAAAGCATAGCATTTGATCGTCTGAGGACAGCGTCTCACCCACTTCCTGCATTAACATGAATTCATAACCTGCACAGGTGTCACAAAACTCAAAAATAGCGATAAAATAAATCACTTACCTTTGGGTTGCAAAAAGATGATCTTCAAAGTTAGGACCGCGAGTTAGGACCGTGAAAGCAGCTGCCATCGCACCAAAGTTGTGTATAAAACGCCTGTAAAAATTGGTAAACCCAAGGAGTCACTGGACCTGCTGGAGTGAGGTGGGACGGGGCGAGTCGGTGACTGCCTCAATCTTTACGGGCTTATTTGGATGCCTGCGGTAGAGATATTGTGACCCAGGAAGGAAACCTGGGATACGTGGAACTCTACATCGCCTGCTGGTGCAGGACTCTTCTTCGTTGGTTAGAAGGATGTAGGCCTGCATCCCTGCATCGATTACAGAGGGCTAAACCAGATAGCCACCGCATTGGAGTAGGTCCAAGGGGACCAATTCTTCACCAAACTGGACATACACAATGCTTACAATCTGGTGAGAATAAGGGAATGAGATGAGTGGAAACCTGCCTCCAGCAATTCCCGGATGTAATTGTCAATGACGGCTGCTTCAGGGGCCGAGAGGGAGTACAGACGACCCCAGGGAGGTGTGGCGCTGGGTAGGAGTTCTATGGCACAGCTGTAAGGATGATGAGGGGGAAGGGTGGCGCCTGTCTCTTACTTCCCAGAGGTCGAAGTATTCGAGCGGCAAAGCGTAAAAGTCTTGGTCTTCAAAGGATGCAGGAGGACATGGCAAGGCTCTTGGTTGAGGTCTTAGACATTTAGTCTGGCAGTCCTTACCCCAATCTAGTATGTGTCCCATTGACCAGGAAACTAGTGGTTTATGTAGAGCTAGCTCGGGGTACTCTAAGATAAGGGGGTTCTTTAGAGAAATGATCAACAGAATATTAAGAGTCTCAGATAGGTTCACCCCAACTTGCAGTAGAATGGGCTTAGTTTAATATTCCACCTGACCGGAGCCAATTGGGTGTCCATCGAGGGTTGGGACATTTCATGCAGGGGATCAATGAAATTATCAAGGAAATTATCCACGGCCCAGGAGTCCACAAAGGCTTGATTCTGGTGCTGACAGTTGTCCCAGTGGAGGGTTGCGGGTGGTAACAGACGGTAATTGGGTAGCCAGGAGGTAACTGCACATCTCGCCAGGGTTTCCCCCTATCATGGCGAGCCCTGGCGTTTCCCATCAGCTCTGGGCAGGTAGCACGGAGATGGCCAAGACCTCCGCAGTAGAGGCAGCAGCCTTCGCGCATGCACCTGTCACGCTTCTGTGGGCTCAGACGTGTGCATTCCAGCTGCATGGGCTCCTCAATGCTGGGTTCAGGGTGTTTAGGAAACCAGAATACTGGGTTGGTGTCAAAAAAGGTCTGTCTCTCGTGTTCTCGGAGGCGGTTGTCAATCCTGATTGCCAGTGTTATCAGGGACTCGAGGTCCTCTCCCAGTTTCCCAAGAGGTCTGTTCATCCTTGATGGAGTTAGACAACCCCTGGTGGAAAGCGGTGACCAGTGCCTCCGTATTCCACCCACTTTCAGCAGCGAGGGTGCGGAACTCAATGGCGAAGTCAGCCACTGGTCTGGCCCCTTGGCGGATGTTGAACAGTCGGCTGGCCGCTTCTCGTCCGCCGACTGGGTGGTTGAGGACTCATCGCAGCTTGGCAGTGAAGGCTAATATGGAGCTGCAGGATAGTGGCTGCTGTTCCCACACTGCCGTTGCCCACGCCAGGACCTTGCCCGAGAGTAGAGAGATTATGTAGGCGATCATGGCACGATCGGTGTGGAATGAGGAGGACTGTAGCTTGAACACCAGAGAGCAGTGGGTGAAGAACGGAAGGATCACATTAACATTGGGAAAACAACAAACACTTTGTCTCCTGAGTGAGTTTGAGACTAATGCACACGGCACACAATTCAAGCTTCAGCAAAGGACAACAGAAAACACACCTCTTTTAACAAGGAAATCATAATGAGTAAATATGACACCTGAGTTTTGTTAATGTCTTTAGGACGGTCTTTGCCGCCCTCTGGTGACAGGTGAAACCATGACAGGCACTGTATAAGACATCTGATTACCTAGCAAGCTACTTTACTTCACACTAGTGGCACAGAATAGCCATGATCCTTATTCGACTACAAAACTCTAGCTAGAAAATATATTTGAATAAATTATCCGCAAAATACCAATCTCTGCATCATAAACTCAATGTATTTAATCTGGAAATAAGACTGATGTTCATCAAAGGCAAATATGTCATAATCAAATGGTTAAATCATTTTCCAGATTAGGATTGATGGAGCATGTTTGTTATGTTGTCTATCTAATTTAGGTTAACGTCTGAGCTGGAGTCTTTCCACAATCACATATATACTCATATAAGCGGTTTGCTTTCCTCCTCCAATCTATGAGGTTGGAACTCTATTGGCAACACTTGATTACAACCATCACATCCATCATCAAGCCTTGGAGAACGCGCAGGGCAACAAAATGTAGGTGTTAAATCAAATCAAACAATTTGTTGGCCTCTTGGTTGTGGAAAAGATAGACAAAAATGAATGGGAATTTATTGGCACTGTACAAAACATATACACAATGTACAGTACCACTCAAATGGATGCCATTTCATTCAAAACTTATTGCAAATGTCATATGGCAAATGTCAAGTGTCACACAGCAAAAATCCAATAGATGGCGCGCGCGCTCCACGGTAAAATTTCATATTGCAAATGCACATCAAGTCAAGACCCAAGAGTCAAATTTTGAAAATTTTATCATCCCCTTAAAGTGCTTTCCGGGCCGTTTTTCGAAATTCTTTCGATTTTTTTTGTCGTCAATTATACATGTATAAGAACTGTATGAACATACTTTGGTCATATTTTTAAAAACTTGTTCTTAAGGCATATGTTTTGTCCATTTGCAATATGATTTCATAGGAAGTAAAAAGTCAGTGAACCACTGCCAAATGCCATATGAAAGTATTGAAAGTGCCAAATCAGGATGTTATGTCCAATTGCCATGTACGATCATAGGAAGTCAGTTTCCAAACCCAAAAGTTAGTGAACCATGTCCAAAATGGCATGTATACTGCCCAAATGATATATAGCACTATGTTAAGCCATGAATCAACCTAGATGGTCCATTTGTCATGTATGATGAGGGAGAAGTTGAACTACGTTTAACGATTTTTTGAAAAATGACCAAAATGACCAGGGGCACAGGTGGATGGGCACAGGTGGGGGGGGTGCTCCCTACCCAACCGTGGACCCCTTGCACCCTCCTAAAGGCATTAAAAACCAGGTAACCCGCTCCTGGTAACCCGTTCCAATCACCATTTACCCTCACGAATTTGACATGCTCAAAAAAACTTCAGGAATGCGACATTGACTGGCCCGATGAACTCAGGATGGCCGGGCAATGATTCTGGTTCCTCTCCATCGCTCGTTGGTGTTGTTTTCAGATTGTCAATTTGGTGATGGTCTATCACTGTTTAAACATATTGCAAATGGACAAAAGTCAGCCAGTAAGTCACCGTCCATCAGTCAATTAGATATCATTCTGACACCAAACTGATAAACTGACACCACACCCACTTTTTCAACTCGTTTAGAAGCCAACTATCACATATTTCAGAGCAGGCCCAAAATTCACAGCACCTTCGGTTTAAACCATAATAAAAACATATAACACGTAGTTACATTCTAGCTGCGGATCCAGTTCTGACATTATGTGTAGGCCTAGCTGAGGCGACCCCGAATCCCAAGTTTCGGCTCGATAGGTCAATTTGGAGTCCAAGCAGGGACCTTAATTGGTGCTGAAAATCCACATTTTCCGGGCGTTTCTACGGGGTCCTTGAATGAGCTATCAGACAAACGTTAGGGTTCGTCTCTATGGGCCGAGGTTGGTTTCAATGCACAGGTAGACCTGTCATCAAAGACAGGTTCATAAGGCATTCATAACCCATATAGGCTTCAGGTTGAATTTATAGGAACAGGCAATGTATTCCTATCGGGAGAGAAGTCATTGCAGACTGTTTGATGTAAACACCTTCTCACTGTTAAGGGTTAATGCCACATGGTCGGGGTTAGGCTTGCACAGATTGGGAGGACCTCAGAAACATTCCTGAGGTCAAATTGTGCTTCTAACCCTAACAGTTCTTCCGCTGTCACCCAAAAGCACTTGAAAATTAGAGCCAGCCTTCATTATGGGCCTACTTTTTTTTCACGTTCGCTGCGCTCAGACCGAGCGAGCTACAGTCAAGCGGGGCATCTCATTGAACTCGGCACTGCCTAGAGATTATGGTAATGACATTGCAGGCTCTGTGTGTCTTTAAGCCCCGCACTGTGTCACTCCATCCTTGCTGTGTGTGTGAGAGAGAGAGAGTTTTCATTGCAAATTATGGTGGAAAATAAGTATGTGGTCAATAACAAAAGTTTCTCAATACTTTGTTATATACCCTTTGTTGGCAATGATAGAGGTCAAATGTCTTCTGTAACTCTTCACACGTTTTTTTGGCCCATTCCTACATGCAGATCTCCTCTAGAGCAGTGATGTTTTGGGGCTGTTGCTGGGCAACACGGACTTTCAACTCCCTCCAAAGATTTTCTATGGGGTTGAGATCTGGAGACTGGCTAGGCCACTCCAGGACCTTGAAATGCTTCTTACGAAGCCACTCCTTCGTTGCCCGGGCGGTGTGTTTGGGATCATTGTCATGCTGAAAGACCCAGCCACGTTTCATCTTCAATGCCCTTGCTGATGGAAGGAGGTTCACTCAAAATCTCACAATACATGGCCCCATTCATTCTTTCCTTTACACGGATCAATCGTCCTGGTCCCTTTGCAGAAAAACAGCCCCAAAGCATGATGTTTCCACCCCCATGCTTCACAGTAGGTATGGTGTTCTTTGGATGCAACTCAGCATTCTTTGTCCTCCAAACACGACGAGTTGAGTTTTTACCAAAAAGTTATATTTTGGTTTCATCTGACCATATGACATTCTCCCAATCTTCTTCTGGATCATCCAAATGCTCTCTAGCAAACTTCAGACGGGCCTGGACATGTACTGGCTTAAACAGGGGGACACGTCTGGTACTGCAGGATTTGAGTCCCTGGGGGCGTAGTGTGTTACTGATGGTAGGCTTTGTTACTTTGGTCCCAGCTCTCTGCAGGTCATTCACTAGGTCCCCCCGTGTGGTTCTGGGATTTTTTGCTCAGCGTTCTTGGGATCATTTTGACCCCACGGGGTGAGATCTTGCGTGGAGCCCCAGATCAAGGGAGATTATCAGTGGTATTGTATGTCTTCCATTTCCTAATAATTGCTCCCACAGTTGATTTCTTCAAACCAAGCTGCTTACCTATTGCAGATTCAGTCTTCCCAGCCTGGTGCAGGTCTACAATTTTGTTTCTGGTGTCCTTTGACAGCTCTTTGGTCTTGGCCATAGTGAAGTTTGGAGTGTGACTGTTTGAGGTTGTGGACAGGTGTCTTTTATACTGATAACAAGTTCAAACAGGTGCCATTAAATACAGGTAACGAGTGGAGGACAGAGGAGCCTCTTAAAGAAGACGTTACAGGTCTGTGAGAGCCAGAAATCTTCATTGTTTGTAGGTGACCAGATACTTATTTTCCACCATAATTTGCAAATAAATTCATTAAAAATCCTACAATGTGATTGTCTGGATTTTTTTTCCTCATTTTGTCTTTCATAGTCGAAGTGTAACTATGATGTCAATTACAGGCCTCATCTTTTTAAGTGGGAGAACTTGCACAATTGGTGGCTGACTAAATACTTTTTTGCCCCACTGTAAATGGCTGGTTCTTTTTTTTCCTTACACCGTAGGTTCACATGAAGCAGTCAAATTAGCGCTCTATTTTTTCGTTTTTGACCTTTAATCCCAGAAAAATGGCCTTCACTCAAAAAGCATTGAGGCCTCGACGCCATCTTGTTTCGGAGCTAACAGCCCATTAGTCCAAACCTATGCTCACCAAGTTTCGTCTTCGAAGTCTTTTCCGTTTAGGAGAAATGGCCATGTCGTGATTGGTGATGTTTTGTACATTTGCAATAAGATTCCATTCGCCATCTGGTGGAATTTACCGGGACAGAGGAAAAATGACCAAAATGTGAACATTTTATAAAACGGAAACCGAATGTCCGAGAGACTTTCTTTCTTCGGAAGATCTGTCCCCGGTGCATGGCCCACTGCCATCTGAATTTTACAAACATTTGTGGACGTCTAGTGAGGGACCGTACATTTGCAATATGGAGTTTCTCATCGATCATACAGCAAATGCCAAAAAGTGCCCTTCATGTATGTAAACCCCCCCAAAATCCATTATTAGAACTCATTACAATATAATACATGTTTATCATGCTTATATTTCAACACTACAATTCTGTACTGATAGATTAAATTCTATAGACAAAATACTCACCAAATATTATATCTTTCAGCTACATGAGACTCTACAATAACAGTCTCAAAAGGTGGAGTGTCTACGCATCGAAAAACGGCAAAGGACTAAACCTACAACCCAGAACTTCAGAGAACAGTGTTGAAAAGACTGCAGAGCTCTCAATTGGGTCTAGAATGTTCCCTTGGGACCATCATGCAACGTCCCCTTGATCATCATGAAATGTCCCCTTGTGGTCATTGAATGTCTCATGGATCATGTCCATTCAGAACCAAATAGGAACCTTTTTGTAATGTTCCTTAATGGACATCAAAATACCTTATTATAATGTTATACACAGACCAAACCGGGACATGTATTGAACGTTTTCTTATGGTCTTGAGGTTAATGCCATGTTTGAATATTCCTAGAATGTTCTCAGAACGTCAGTGGTATAATGTCTCGTCAAACCCTTAAAGGGACCTAATGTGAACGTCGCGTAATGTCCTTAGGGCATCCCTTGTTTTCTGGTATTTGTTTACATCCCTGTTAGTGGGCATTTCTCCTTTGCCAAGATAATCCATCCACCTGACAGGTGTGGCATATAAAAAAGCTGATTAAAAAGCATGGTCCTTACACAGGTGCACCTTGTGCTTAGGGACAATAAAAGGCTACTCTAAAATGTGCAGTTTTGCGACACAAAACAATGGCACAGATGTCTCAAGTTTTGAGTGATCATGCAATTAGCATGCTGACTGCATGAATGTCCACCAGAACTGTTGCCAGAGAATTTAATGTTCATCTCTACCATAAGCCGCCTCCAACATAATTTTAGACAATTTGGCAGTCCGTCCAACTGGCATCCAGGTGTGCTCAAATTTGCGCTCAGTCAGAACTTCTGGGTCTACTGTCTCGAGCCAGACAGCTTACATCCGCACGTGAGACTAGACCTGCTCTATCAGGTACAGGTGGTGTGAAATCAAAAAGCTTATTTTAATTAATTTATAAATATATCAATCATAACAGTCATTGAGGGGCAGAGTAGTAAGTAACTGAACAGTTTGTTTGGAACAATATATTTTTGAAACAGGAAAATGTACACATTTACAAGCATTTAAATCATAATCCATGAACCATATATAATTTTATACATATATTTAAATACAAATATGAATATATTATTATCACTAGTGTAGGTGTGCAATCAGGTGTACTGCTATCAATGACCGTGTCAAGGTTGATGTCCTATTGTGGGAAGGTCAAATGAACAAGAACCAACATTTGATCATTACCCAGTATCATAAGTCAGGCCCACAAGCTGAAATAAGGAACACGGTCTGCTAAAGAGTTGACTTTCAGTATGTTCCCAATACACAAAGTTACCTCTTTCTGGAAAAAAGCATAATAAGCATAACTGTCATTGGCAACAATAAATCACTCACATGCAGCCCCTTCACTTAGTCATTTTGGGTCACTAAAGGAAAAAATGATGGATTGGCCACAGGAAGCAGTGGGAGTGATCACACATTTGAGAAACGTGATCATATAGCAACTGTTGAAGGAGGAAAAACATGTACTCATGGAAACATGGACTCCAACTGAGCAATAAATTGGGTCAAATATTTGCCTGGCAGAATTTTCCACCCATGTAGGGACTCTGACACAAAAGCACTAACAAGACAATCTCAATAAATAACACCATCCTTATGGAAAAGCAATCCCTTTTCCTCTGATCTCTTTTGGGGTGGAGGCACAATCTTTCTGCAATAATATTGTAAACACTTTGTACTCTGTTAAAAGATTCAGCTCCTCATAGAAATGCTAAGAAAAATAATATGATCAATGTTGTTCAATGTCTTACTTATTCTCCATCTGTACATTGTTGTTCATGGACATGAAGCATTTAACGCATTTTACTGTCCTGCAGTTATTTCCGAGTGTTTAACAATTTTTGCACAATTTATATTCTGATAAAACAGAGTTTAGAAATGCAGAAGAAAACACTTTGTAGTGAATTCATGGTGATTACCAGCGTACACACATGTCCACAATCCTCTAAGGGTTGTATCAGGCTATGCTTGGACCACCCTTAACTTTCCTTGTTTAAAAACAGCAATTAAGTCTAAAACTAAAAAATGCTAGTACTTTATATTCTGACTGAATTTATTTACAACATTAATTAGGCAAACATTGATCAGTGTCTCTACCCCATACCAAAAGGTTAAGCCCGGAAATCCTGTTAACTGTACAACCAAGAGAGACAGTTTGTGATTTGGAAGTTTCTACAAACAGTAGGCCTATACATTGTAGGATAATAGAGGAACAACTGTTCTACTCACCATATTACAGTGTCACTGATCCAGCGATGCTTTGATGTTGAGGTCTAAGCCTTTTCATATGTCAGCAATTTCATAAGCGGACATATTGTTTTAAGATGGTCATACCATAGGAAGGCATAATTTTTGTAGGTATAAAAAAAAAATTCATGGTTTGATCCAAGCTGTATCACATTCGGACGTGATTGGGAGTCCCATAGGGCGGTGCACAATTGGCCCAGCGTCGTCCGGGTTTGGCCGGGTTAGGCCGTCATTGTAAGTAAGAATTTGTTCTTAACTGACTTGCCTAGTTAAAAAAAGGTTAAATGTCAACAACAAAAAATGATGAAATATTGAATTTGGCCTTACCTCATAAAAACACATGGATACATGGCAAAACCAATGGTCCAAAAATAAATCAAAAGGAAGTACAGTGCTGTATGTTTCCCTTATCTGAGAGATATACAGTAGGAAAGCTCTGGAACAAAATAGACGTGTAATGGCCCTTATACCATTCACTTGAAAAAGCTCTATTCACTTCTATGCATTTTTTTCCTCACAAATATGGGTGACCTTCAAACAAGTTCGTGAAGCGATTGTTGCGGTACGGGGTTGGGGGACCGACCGGCAACCCCGTGCCTTTGTCCTCAGAAGAGCCTCAATTTGTACGAACAAATATGAAAAATGTATGCACTTAATCTGGATAAGAGCCTCTGCTAAATGCTTAAAAGCTATCCACATGTATGCTGACCCATATTGACTCCAATGCTTCCCACAGTTGTGTCAAGTTGGCTGGATGTCCTTTGGGTGGTGGACCATTTTTGATACACATGAGAAACTGTTGAGTGTGAAAACCCCAGCAGCATTGCAGTTCTTGACACAAACCAGGCACTTAAATATTTTGTCTTGCACATTCACCATCTGAATGGCACACATGCACAATCCATGTCTCGATTGTCTCAAGGCTTAAAAATCCTTCTGTAACCTGTCTCCTCCCCTTCATCTACACTGATTGAAGTGGATTTAACAAGTGACATCAATAAGGGATAATAGCTTTCACCTGGATTCACCTAGTCAGTCTATGTCATGGAAAGAGCAGGTGTTCTTAATGTTTTGTTACTCAGTGTAGACTGCCCAAATGAATCCAGGTGAAAGCTATGATCCCTTATTGATGTCAGCTGTTAAATCCACTTCAATCAGGGTAGATGAAGGGGAGAGACTGATTAAAGCGGGACATAATCACTGGCACCTGGTCAGGTTAGCGTAAGGCTAAATGTTGCAGGTTATGTAATGGGAACAGCTAACATGTAGTGTTTTCATCACTTGCAACTATGTCACTATGTCATTTTGAAACAGAGAAAAAGTTTCAACTTAAACATTTTCTAATGTCCGCAAGTACGAACCCACAAAGTATTATTTAATAAAACATGGTGACATCACCGATTTCCACGCGGGCGCGGACCTCGACCTCTGGAAAACAATCTTCTTTTACCTCTTGCGATGTGCATCTACATGTGAGTGCTGCAGAGGATTGGTAAAGCAGGGAAATGGCAGCTTATTTTCATCAGCCATAAGGACAGACTGACAATGGAACTGATTGACTTTATCCCTAGATCCCAAAACAACACCAGCCTCAAGGGCTTCTGAACATGATCCTTATCATCAGCCTTTTTATATTCTCACAAAGGATTTATTCCGACCATCCATTACAGTAAGTGCCCAGGAACCGTGTTACACATATCAGGCTAAGTAGCTGTATGTTTCCTGTTAATGGCTAGAAGGGGAATGGCATGACATACTTACAGTCCTGATGTGAAGGGAAATAATCACTGTGACCATCTCTACAGTTCCTTTCAAGTTTGCAAAAATACTGCATTCCCCAGACAAAGGACATTGTAGCAAGCAACAATCTACTAAAGGATGACAGTAGAAACAGATCCAGTTGAATATAGCCTTCTAAACTATATGCTACACGAACAAAGCATTTCAAAAACTAGGTTACCCTCTACTGTCTACTGAATATTCAGGAATTTGCGTTTCCATACAATTACACAGCTGTAACACAAACAAATAAATAAATAAATCAAGGAAAACAATGTAACGGCATCAGAGTTAATTTAGATTATATTAATTATGGACCTGGCAGACAAAGAGAACAAAGAGGATCACAAGTCAATATTTAATCAGTCGCTCTGGATTTTCCTGTGGAAGAAAACAAATGTCCTCATCATTATTTCAATTCGTCTCTCTTCAGAAGCACTGCTACATCACACTCAGACAGTCCAGGGCCGCTCTACACATACAGATGTAGGATCTTAATTTGATCACACTTTTGTAAATAATGTATACATTCAATGTGGAATTATAACTAACGTTAATTAACAGAACTCTATGCTGTCTGAAGAATAAAATGTTTATACATAGACCAAGAGGAAGTGTTAACAGACAACTTGTGACCACAGTGAAACTAACAACAGGAGAAATGTCTGGTCCCCATCCAGGGAGGGGAAAAACCGTTGGACTTGCAATAGGTTGCGTAACATGTGGTAACATAAGATAAACAATATGTGTGTGTTGGAATTGCATTGAAAAGTAGCTAAGTCATTGTCCAAGAGGAAGAAAGACAATGTCCAAGAAGAGGAGGGACATATTAAAAGCTATGACACTGTATGTGATATATAAGACAATGTACATGTGATTATGGCAGAGCTCTCGGAAATAAACGCTACTGATTACTTTTAAGGCTGGTCTCTGTCCATTTTATGCAAATAAGGATCTTACAAATTCTTAGAAACGGACAGAGTGTTTTACTTGACTTGATTAATGAACATATAGGAATCAAAATTCCTCAAACAGATCACACTTTTGTTGCTGAGAATTTTCATGTCCTGCAAGAAATGCAGATGAGCTTTGTGATTTACATAAATTCACTGAAAACCTACACTAACGCACAGTTATCATCGACCATCGACTAAACATTCAAAGCTTGTTGCTGCAAGATTATTTTGCTTTGACAATATCGGTCAAATGAAGATTAAGAAGGGAAATAAGAAGGGAAATAGGTGTTACCATGACCCTGATGATCTATGAATTCCTTATGTTGGTCCTCCAGCAGTCGTTTTCTCCATTACATCTGCAACCACAGTTGATTATTTATTACATGTCCCCCCATTGACTTGAAGGAGGCATTTTGGGCACTCAAAGGTTTGAATGAAACATTTGAGAGCGATTATTGTAAACACATTCCCTTGTTTTTAAGATGGTCAGAGACCATTCAGTTCCTCTAATAGCTTGGTGAAAGTTAATAATAATCTGAAAGTATGTAGTAAAGTATCATCAACGTGCTGTCATTTGGCTGTATCTTACATTTTGGAAACAATTCAATGAGGCCTCCTAACTTTCCTAGGTACACAGTATAATAGGCTAGCTGCTATGACACAATGCATTTAGAATGGAATTATCTGTTTCACTGCTTCTCAACATTCACAGGCAATTCATTTTTAATCCTTTAATCCCAAGCTTAAAAGTTGTACTTAATGGTAATAGCTTGTAAATGTCCCCTACAAAAGTGTTTTATTTGAAATAGCAGCTGAATTATAGACTGCAATGACAATATGTCAGTTGAGTTAGGGACACAAACTATTTGGTCAAGAAATTGCATTTTCTCATAATGCTATGAGACATAAGGGTGTACAGGAACAAAATGTGGACAAATGCTGATAATTGTAATGGTTGTCAATACATTTGCTCCAGAGATTATTGCCCCATAGGGGTGCTTCTACACCTGCATTGCTTGCTGATTGGGGTTTTAGGCTGGGATTCTGTACAGCACTTTGTGACATCAGCTGACGTAAGAAGGGCTTTATAAATACATTTGATTGATTGATTGATTGAAAGGCTGGTAGAGCACTGTACATGGTACTGACTTTGATTAAACAATAGTGGTAGACATTGCCCTCTACCATGGTAAGGATACATTTGGGTTGACATGAGGACATACAGAATCTCAGAAAATAGATATTTTGTAAATATATAAAATACAAGAGTGAGTAATGGACCTCAGACCAAAAATCATATTTATTTCGTAATTTTTCTTCCAAGAGATGGAAAATCTCAATGAGAAGCTAACTCACTAGGACAAGGACCTCATGGGAAGTACACAGTGCTGTGTGGAGATCACACTGTAAAGAGTGTTGAAAGGAGAGGAGAAGAAAGGGAGGGAGGAGCACTGGAGAAAGAGGGGTGCTGAAATGAGGACATGGGCAAATTGAGAACTTTGGGACTATCATATTCAATCTGCATTTTTGTCCAAATTTAGCTATTGACATAGCTTTGTTCTGTTCAATGTTTTCAACCTATATACTGTAAATACCCCAATTCATGGTGTTAAGTTCAAAAGAATACAAGATACAAATCGCTGACACCATTCAAACCAATGAGGGTTCGGAACTACAAAGCCAATAATCTCAGACTCATCTTTTTGCAGATAGAACCCCATAGTCCCAAGCTCTCGAAATACTGACCAGAGGTGAAGATCACTAACCTTAATCCTAACCCTAGCTTCATGTCTACACCCCAGCTTAACTCTAACCCTAGCCATAACCCTAACCCTAGCTTCATGTCCACACCCCGGTTCAACCTTAAACCTAGCCATAACCCTAACCCTAGCTTCATGTCTACACCCCAGCTTAACTCTAACCCTAGCCATAACCCTAACTCTAGCTTCATGTCCACACCCCGGTTCAACCTTAAACCTAGCCATAACCCTAACCTTAGCTTCATGTCCACATCTTGGTTCAACCCTAAACCTAGCCTCAGCCTCAGCCACAACCCCAACACTAACCCTAACCCTAGCTTCATGGTTGGTTCTGGATGACCAACTCAGTGGCCTTGTGATTTGAGTGTCTGCTCTGTGATTGGAAAATTGGGAGATCGATACCTGGCCGAGTCATACCAAAGACTGTAAAAATTGGACTCGGTGTGTCTTTGCTTTGCACTCAGCATTAAACTTAACCTTACTCTGTGAATGAGAGGATCAGTGGTAGCATTAGCATTAGAACACTTAATATACTGGAGGGGACTGGAGTTAACCATGAGGAGGGCCAATAAATAGAACCAGGACAGGAGGAGTCTATCACAAAGCCTGAACCCAGGAGGCAGGGCCTATAGCCCACTGCCCAGCGCCCTCCTCCACACCCGCTAACTCAGTTCATAATACTCAGGCCTGGAATTGATTGGAGCACCTCTGAGTTCTTAATAACCCCCCTCTGTGTCTGCCTCTCTGACACCAGGGACAGGTGTGTTTACTGATTGGATTCAGGTACTGAATATAATTTTGTTAAGTTGTCATGGCAACACATTTGAAGGCCACTGCTCAGAATGCATGTGTCATTATTGGTCTATGGTTGCCTTGCTACCCACTGACGTTAGTTTCTAGTTTCCAGTTTCAATGAGTCTGGATCTGAGTACTTCCCAGACGATTTCTATAATGCAACAACATTCTAACTGTTCTGAATAGTCCCAGAAAATGATGGGTTGGGCCAGAACACATTTTTTAATTTACCCAGTAAGTTGACTGAGAACACATTCTCATTTACAGCAAGAACCTGGGGAATAGTTATGGGGGGGGGGGGGGGGGGGGGGGGGAGTGGGTGAATGTGACAATTGTAAACTGGGGATGATTAGGTGACCATGATGGTATGAGGGTCAGATTAGGAATTTAGCCAGGACACCAGGGTTAACACCCCTACTCTTCTCAATAAGCACCATGGGCTCTTTAGTGACCACAGAGAGTCAAGACACTGTTTAACGTCCCATCCGAAAGATGGCACGCTACACAGGGCAATGTCCCCAATCACTGCCCTGGGGCATTGGGATATTTTTTGTAGACCAGAGGAAAGGGTGCTTCCTACTGGTCTTCCAACACCACTTCCAGCGGCATCTGGTCTAACATCCAGGGACCAACTAGGACCAACGCTGCTTAGCTTCAGAAGCAAGCCAGCAGTGGGATGCAGGGTGGTATGCTACACATGGGTATAGTGAATTTTTTAAAATTTGTCATTTGCTTTGATACTCTGATTATAGATGATCCAATTGTTGATGACTTTGTTTTGTACAACACCCCTCGTTTTGACCTCACCACAAACAACTTCAACAATGTTTGAGTCGTCAGGCAAGGTCCATGGGCCACAGAGGTACAGTGCCTTGCGAAAGTATTCGGCCCCCTTGAACTTTGCAACCTTTTGCCACATTTCAGGCTTCAAACATAAAGATATAAAACTGTATTTTTTTGTGAAGAATCAACAACAAGTGGGACACAATCATGAAGTGGAACGACATTTATTGGATATTTCAAACTTTTTTAACAAATCAAAAACTGAAAAATTGGGCGTGCAAAATTATTCAGCCCCTTTACTTTCAGTGCAGCAAACTCTCTCCAGAAGTTCAGTGAGGATCTCTGAATGATCCAATGTTGACCTAAATGACTAATGATGATAAATACAATCCACCTGTGTGTAATCAAGTCTCCGTATAAATGCACCTGCACTGTGATAGTCTCAGAGGTCCGTTAAAAGCGCAGAGAGCATCATGAAGAACAAGGAACACACCAGGCAGGTCCGAGATACTGTTGTGAAGAAGTTTAAAGCTGGATTTGGATACAAAAAGATTTCCCAAGCTTTAAACATCCCAAGGAGCACTGTGCAAGCGATAATATTGAAATGGAAGGAGTATCAGACCACTGAAAATCTACCAAGACCTGGCCGTCCCTCTAAACTTTCAGCTCATACAAGGAGAAGACTGATCAGAGATGCAGCCAAGAGGCCCATGATCTCTCTGGATGAACTGCAGAGATCTACAGCTGAGGTGGGAGACTCTGTCCATAGGACAACAATCAGTCGTATATTGCACAAATCTGGCCTTTATGGAAGAGTGGCCATTTCCTAAAGATATCCATAAAAAGTGTCGTTTAAAGTTTGCCACAAGCCACCTGGGAGACACACCGAACATGTGGAAGAAGGTGCTCTGGTCAGATGAAACCAAAATTGAACTTTTTGGCAACAATGCAAAACGTTATGTTTGGCGTAAAAGCAACACAGCTGAACACACCATCCCCATTGTCAAACATGGTGGTGGCAGCATCATGGTTTGGGCCTGCTTTTCTTCAGCAGGGACAGGGAAGATGATTAAAATTGATGGGAAGATGGATGGAGCCAAATACAGGACCATTCTGGAAGAAAACCTGATGGAGTCTGCAAAAGACCTGAGACTGGGACGGAGATTTGTCTTCCAACAAGACAATGATCCAAAACATAAAGCAAAATCTACAATGGAATGGTTCAAAAATAAACATATCCAGGTGTTAGAATGGCCAAGTCAAAGTCCAGACCTGAATCCAATCGAGAATCTGTGGAAAGAACTGAAAACTGCTGTTCACAAATGCTCTCCATCCAACCTCACTGAGCTCGAGCTGTTTTGCAAGGAGGAATGGGAAAAAATGTCAGTCTCTCGATGTGCAAAACTGATAGAGACATACCCCAAGCGACTTACAGCTGTAATCGCAGCAAAAGGTGGCGCTACAAAGTATTAACTTAAGGGGGCTGAATAATTTTGCACGCCCAATTTTTCAGTTTTTGATTTGTTAAAAAAGTTTGAAATATCCAATAAATGTCGTTCCACTTCATGATTGTGTCCCACTTGTTGTTGATTCTTCACAAAAAAATGCAGTTTTATATCTTTATGTTTGAAGCCTGAAATGTGGCAAAAGGTCGCAAAGTTCAAGGGGGCCGAATACTTTTGCAAGGCACTGTAACTAGGGGTTGACTCTGATGGCACAGGAAAGCATACTGTACAGATTAATACACTTTATACAATGTGTGGGTCTAATCCTGAATGCTGAAACCGCATACCAGCTGGTGGCTATGCCAGAAGTTACCACAGCTAAATCTATGACGTTAAAATGCCTATTTACTCTATTCCATCTGACTGCGCAATCCCCTGTCTCATTAGCACAGCCAGGCAACTTATAAACTTGATCAACACTATAAAAAACATCTAGGCATTATCTCACATTTCTATTAGACTAACATTTAGTTTTCAGCTGAGATTTTAATTTGTATAAACCCTGCTGTATGTCTCTCATTTGTAACATTTGCAACATTGTTTCAATATTCAAATTAGATCTCCAGCTGTCCCATAGTTATGAATTTATCGGGAGTCGGGACGAGACAGACAGGCAGGCAGCATTTCTTTGCCAGTCAAATTCATGAATCAGCTGGCATAATATTTATGGATATATACAAAGAAATGTCCATTTAAAAAGACAAAATGAAATGCAGCTAGTTTGCAGTATTTCTAGCTTCAGTTTGAAGTGATTGTGTTAACTGTGTCGTTGGCAAGCTCCTCTGAACAATGTCCTGACGAGTGAGAAAATGTTCTATGCCTGGTGAAATCGCACCTCATTAGCTCATTGTTATGGATGTATCCAAATAAATTTCACTAGAAAACAGCTTAAAAAATGCAAATATGGCTACTTTGCTGTTATTCTGTCTGCACTGTTTGACGTGACTGTACGTTAGCCATAGTTGGCTAGCTAGCAAAGGATTAGAACGTTGCCAACCAGTATGGCAATGGTACATTTAGAACAAATGACTGTCCATAGATACAGAACAAGAAGACTGAACAACTGGGTCGCGTCCATAGATACAGAACAAGAAGACTGAACGACTGGGTCGCGTCTCTAGCAACTGAACCGATAGAACAAATTACCAGTCGGCTTGGGTAGCAACCTTAGATTTGTGTCGGGGATATATCTTGTGGAAGGATGAAATAGTATGAATAAATTAATCAAAATAATGTTTTTAATTAAGATGTTCAAATAATAATTTACATATGTTGGTAACCCGTTGTATAAAAGTGATATGGCCCTTGAAGCCGGTGTTTGGAGGATATATTGACACGGTTTGCCAGCCCTTAAATTCGACTCTGGCCTAATAACACCCGTGTTAATCTATCCTCCACACACCGGCTTCAAGGGCATTAGCACTTAAGTATTGCGCGATACTCTTCGGGTATAGTCTAAGGGTTCACATAAGTGCGCCTGTAGGTAGTTTAAGAGAACAGAAGAAGGACTCAAGATATACAGACACTGAACACTCAAGCACAGCTGGCATACTAATGTAAGAAACTGATTTGAATGTAGTTGTGTTTTTCTCTTGCTAGGGAAACTGACTATGGTGTACACCAGTTGTCTGACACAGTTCTGCCAGCCTGTCATGTTGTATCCTAAATATTGAACTAAAGAGTCTCCATACAGCTTAGCTATTTTGCCAATTAGGACTGGGCTAAAGAAAATAGAGCACTTTCAGCAGATGGTCTTGCCTGCAGTATAAATACATTCTAAGCTCATGATTTCAGAAACGGCAGAGAAAAGCATTCAATGGCAGGACCATGTTAACTTCGTGAAAGAGAGAGGAACATACAGGTAGATGCTAAAATAAAGGAAACGTCAACATAAACTGTCTTAATAGTGAGTTGGGCCACCATGAGCCAGAACAGCTTTAATGCACCTTGGCATAGATTCTACAAGCGTCTGGAACTCTATTGGAGGGATGCGACGCCACTCTTCCACAAGAAATGCAATAATTTAATGTTTTGCTGATGCTGATGGAAAACGCCGTCTAAGGCGCCTCTCCAGAATCTCCCATAAGTGTTCAATTGGATTGAGATCTGGTGACTGAGACGGCCATGGAATATGGTTTACATCATTGTGATGCTCATCAAACCATTCAGTGACCACTCGGGGCCTGTGGATGGGGCCATTGTCATCCTATGGGGGCATAGCCATGGTAGCCAAAATAATGGCCTGCCCAGCATTTTTCTACATGACCCTAACTATGATGGGATTACTTAATTAACTAAGTAACCACACCTGTGTGGAAGCACCTGCTTTCAATACACTTTGTATCCCTCATTTGCTCAAGATGTTTTGGCAGTTACCTGTGATAGATAGCCTTTGATATGGGGCTATCACAGTCCACATAAAATAACAATCAATTCCCCTCAAGTATAGCATAATTGATGGATTCTGTTAGTATGCAGAGTTTAGTAGAGATGATGATAGGCTGGATACACAAGCAGTTCAACATCTTGTCACATCTGCCTGACAGTTCAGATTGGAGGCTAAAAAGAGGTGCATCAATGCTATTATGCATTGACACTAGGAGAGTTCTGACACGCATACAAGAAGGTTTTAAATGAACTGGTCTGAGACTGTATCCCTTAAAATACTAAAGCAAATGCTTTGTCTTCTACAACTACTAATTCATTCTAATCTAACAGGATAAATATTACATTGATTGGAAATCCAAAACAATGCTTTTTTTCTTTATTATTGGCCTTGCCATTTCAGCCAAGTTAGAACTCAGCCAAGACAGATAATGATGGAGTAGAGCGGCTGCTGGCAGACTGTCCAAACCCCCATGCTGGATGAGCAGGATAAACGGGTTGTTATCTGCTGTCTGCACTTTGTTGTCCTGGGAAAGCTCATGTTTTCCTCATTGGAATGCATTTAGCGAGATACCCCCTTCTATCAGCACCCACAATGGTAGACTATCGACTTTATACAAAAAGTGTCAAATGATAAAACAGGAACAGACGTAGGATCTTAATTTGATCACTATTCTGTTGCTGGGAATTTTCCTGGACAGCAGGAAATTCAAACTTGTAGTGTATTTGAGTTTAATTTCCATTTTGAAATGTCAGACTTGATTTGTGTTAACGGGAAATGTATCAACCCCTACAAAATGTGCATTAATTATAATCCACATAATAATTCACATTTCCTGTTGCTCCAGGATTATTTTCTTGCTTCAGCAAACTGCCTCAAATGAAGATGCTACATCTCTATGGTGTGAGACCTCCTTCTCATGCACAGAGCACAACCTTGAGGTAGTAAATGTGACTAATTTCAGGAAACTAGGCATTCACAGGAGAGGCATTTGAACGTAAAAATGTTTTTTTGATCAAAATGCGTTTTTTTGGGGCAGAAGTGTCTTCTGGGACATGAGAACTTTCATGTGCCTTAATACTAATACAATTAGTAAATGCTAATACAATTATTAACTTACGAGCCAAGTTGGTTTAACTACAGAAAAAGACCGGAGATAATGGATGGGCTGGACATGCTGAGGGATTAGTTCAGATTGGTCTGCCATGTAGCACGCTTCTGTCTGTAACATGAGTTGCTCAGTATATCCTTTCTAACACAGCTTTTTTGAAAGATATCTCGAAGAACTGCAGAAGTGTTGCTAATGCTCTCCACTTTCTGGAGGACCGAGTTTTGAAATCAGTGCCATCCAGTGGATGCAGAGTATGATAGCTAAGGAAATTGAGAAAATTCAGACGTTTGATTGCAAATATGCAGAGGGAGTCTTAGGGCAACCATGGCATCCGTGACAGAGGGGAATAATCATTAATCCGTGTATACAAGTACTGGAGTCTAGCTAGCTACATTTTCAGATGTGATATGTTTCTAATTTTGTCAGAAAGCCGTTTTCCTGCAAGTTAAAGCATACTGTTAGCTAGCTAATGTTAGCTGGTTGGCTCGCTAGCTAATGTTACATGTATGATCGGTGTAGTAATATTATTTGGATCTCAGAGCCATTTGCATTGCTAGTTATAGCCTAATGTTAGCTGGCTAGCTAACATTGAACCTAGTTGGTTAGCTTTAGCTACCTGTAGATTCATGCAGGGTAGTAACATTATGAGATGGGATTATGGTTAATTGTTTAGCTAGCTCGCTACATGTCTTAACAAAATAGACGTTGTCTGCTATATGATATGGTCATTATTTGAACTGGTTAGCCAGTTAACTTATCGTTAGCTAGAACCAAAACATTGTTTGGAATGTTGCTTTTAGTTGCCTGGTTTGCTAGATTGACATATACTAAATTCATTTTTAAATGGATGGATTAATTGATGTGTTTATACTTTTTCATTACGACAACGACAAGTTTGATGTCCGACGACAATAGAATGTTCATGATGTCACTACGACAACCGTATACAGACATGTCGACAGACGCAGTATAAGCCAGCCTTTAGTCTTTAAATCTTTGGTTGTTTAGTACACTACTGTACTCACTGTTTAGCACATGTGAATCCTGAAAGAGCTGGGTGGGGCTAAGGCTTGAGAGCGATGCTGAATTGGAGTAGACAGAGAAGAGCTCCCCAGTAGGTGTATCAAATTATTCAAGGCCCATTTTCTTAAAAGTGAGGTTACAAGTTTATCAACTTTCAAAGCAGAATTACTTTCCCATTGTTCCTCAACCAGTGTATTGTAGCACATACCATTTTCTAGCTCGGAGTCTCTACTTTTATTCAATGTAAAAAACACCACTTCAAATTTTGCTACTTAAGACTGAATCGAGCCGGTCGGTCACAAATGGTCTTCAAAACAGAGCAAAGTATATTTGAGAAGATAAACTAAAAAAGAGCTGCAGTAACAAATCAAACCAAATGGTATTTGTCAGACATTCCTGAATTCAACACCTTACACCTTCACTTTACAGTGAAATGCTTACTTACAAGCCCTTAACCAACAATGCAGTTAAGAAAAATAAGTGTTAAGCAAAAAATAGATATATTGAAAATAAAAGTAACAAATAATTAAAGAACAGCAGTAAAATAACAATAGCGAGTCGATATACAGGGGGAACCGGTACAG
Organism: Oncorhynchus clarkii lewisi; assembly: GCF_045791955.1. Classification (NCBI taxonomy): domain Eukaryota; kingdom Metazoa; phylum Chordata; class Actinopteri; order Salmoniformes; family Salmonidae; genus Oncorhynchus; species Oncorhynchus clarkii. Next base: position 37,212,518 of record NC_092151.1, on the reverse strand, counting down.
AGTCAATGTGAGGGGGCACCGGTTAGTCCAGGTAATTTAGGTAATATGTACATGTAGGTAGAGTTAAAGTGACTGTGCATAGATAATAAAACAAAGCGCAGCAGCAGCGTAAAAGAGGGGGTGGGGGACAATGCAAATAGTCTGGGTATCCATTTAATTAGCTATTCAGGAGTCTTATGGTTTGGGGGTAGAAGCTGTTAAGAAGCCTTTTGGACCTAGACTTGGCGCTCAGGGAACCGCTTGCCATGCGGTAGCAGAGAGAACAGTCTCTGACTAGGATGGCTGGCGTCTTTGACAATTTTTAGGGCCTTCCTCTGACACCGCCTGGTATATAGGTCCTGGATGTCAGGAAGCTTGGCCCCAGTGATGTACTGGGTCATACACACCACCCTCTGTGTTGAGGATCAGCGTGGCGGATGTGTTGTTACCTACACTTACCACCTGGGGGTGGGCCCGTCAGGTAGTCCAGGACCCAGTTGCAGAGGGAGGTGTTTAGTCCCAGGGTCCTTAGCTTAGTGATTAGCTTTGAGGGCACTATGGTGTTGAACGCTGAGCTGTATTCAATGAATAGCATTCTCATGTAGGTGTTCCTTTTGTCCAGGTGGGAAAGGGCAGTGTGGAGTGCAATAGATTCCTTCATCTGTGGATCTGTTGGGGCGGTATGAAAATTGGAATGGGTCTAGGGTTTCTGGGATAATGGTGTTGATGTGAGCCTTTCAAAGACTTCATGGCTACAGACGTGAGTGCTATGGATCGGTAGTCATTTAGGCAGGTTACCTTAGTGTTCTTAGGCACAGGGACTAAGGTGGTCTGCTTAAAACATGTTGGTATTACAGACTCTATTACAGGTTGAAAATGTCACTGAAGACACTTGCCAGTTGGTCAGCGCATGCTCAGAGGACACTTCCTGGTAATCCGTCCTGGTAATCCGTTGACCTGTTTAAAGGTCTTACTCACATCGGCTGCAGAGAGCGTGATCACACAATCGTCCGGAACAGCTAATGCTCTCATGCATGTTTCAGTGTTACTTGCCTTGAAGCGAGCATAGAAGGAGTTTAGCTCGTCTGTTAGGCTCGTGTCACCGGGCAGATCTTGGCTGTGCTTCCCTTTGTAGTATGTAATAGTTAGCAAGCCCTGCCATATCCGACAAGCGCCGGAGCCGGTGTAGTACGATTCGATCTTAGTCCTGTATTGACACTTTGCCTGTTTGATGGTTTGTCAGAGGGCATAGAGGGATTTCTTATAAGCTTCCGGGTTAGAGTCCCGCTCCTTGAAAGCGGCAGCTCTACCCTTTAGCTCAGTGCGGATGTTGCCTGTAATCTATGGCTTCTGGTTGGGGTATGTATGTACAGTCACTGTGGGGATGACGTCATCAATGCACTTATTGATTAAGCCAATGACTGATGTGGTGTACTCCTCAATGCCATCGGAAGAATCCCGGAACATATTCCAGTCTGTGCTAGCAAAACAGTCCTGTAGCTTAGCATCTGCTTCATCTGACCACTTTTTAATTGACTGAGTCACTGGTGCTTCCTGTTTAAGTTTTTGCTTGTAAGCAGGAATCAGGAGGATAGAATTATGGTCAGATTTGCCACATGAAGGGTCAGGGAAATTCCATTTAATGGGAGACATCCTGTGAAAAGCACCATGCATAAAGTAAATCCACTAATGAAATGGAAGAACTCTTAGTTACAAAGAAATTGACTTCATATCGTCAAGGTAATACTCTGATATCTCATGTACTGTTGTAGGATCTTAATTTGAGCCAGTTTGCTACAGCAGGAAAATAATCATGTAGCAACAGGAAAGTATTATGTGGATTAGAATGAATGGACATTTCTGTAGGGGTTGATACATTTTTCAGTTGGGAAAATCAAGTATGACATTTGAAAGTAGAAATTACAAACATCAGAAGCATTTAAAAAAATCTCAAATATACTACACGTTTTAATGTCCTGTATTGCAGGAAAGTTCTCCTGTAACAGGGTGATCAAATTAAGATACTACTTTTATTTGATGATTACTGGAAAAGATAATCTTTCAGTAATTATTAGTCAACCATGATGAATAATTTACTCGTTATTTCACAACCCTTCCTAAAACCAGATATGGCAAAAGACCATGCATCACTGAGTTCTAATTACTGAAGCCCAGCTGGAGCAAAAAAAATGCATGCATTTATCAAAGGCATATTACATTTATGTTTATGGGTGTAATGTAATGTACTTCAATTATTTAACTTTATTCTGACATCTTGTTTTGTCTCAGTGTGGACAAACAAATGTGTGTAAAGTAAAATTCTGATCTAAACAGACTGGCAGATCTTGAGTAGTTGCAGTGCTTGTCAACAGCTATACTTGATCTGTGATCTTCAACAGCTATACTTGGTCTGTGATTTTCAACAGCTATACTTGGTCTGTGATCTTCAACAGCTATCTTTGGTCTCTGACCAATACAAATGTTTTCTGTGGCTGAGATCGGACAGTGTCAGCAGTATTGGTCTACATTCAAAGCGGTTTTCTTGAAGGAGAGAAGTAATAGTTCTTCACTAGACACAGTGCTGTACATAGCCTACAATATAAAGTTGTGAATGCCGATGTTGAAAAGTGTCAAAGTGTAGGTGAAAAAAATTATCTTTGTAAAATAGCAAGTTAGAATTGACTTAGTTCTAATTGAATAAGTGTTTTGAAAATCAGTAAATAGCATTGCTGGCTACATATTCAACCTCTATACAGACCAAGGGCACTCTCACTGGCACTCCTGACCTTCAGAATTAATTAGCTGTGATCTGGAGGCAAAATGCTGGGAAATGCTGAGGAGGCAGCACCATTGAATTTCTCCATTCCTCCACCACTCTTAGACCTTGTTATTTATGGAGGTAATTATAATGGTCGACCTTTCTGTCTGTAAATACCTGTAAGGTGTCTGCAGGGTGACGCAGAGCTGACATGAACCAGAGCCCGGAGGCTAGCCTTTGTCTGTAATGAGATGCAGTGCAAAAGTCAGCAGTGGTCGTCCAGGGGCTCCGAGAGATGGGGGCCTATCATATCAAGTTCATATGACTATTGAACTCTGTCAATACCACACACTTTGAGTAACCTACTTGACTATAGAGAAAATGGTTAGAAAATAGACAATGACATTCAGTGACATTGAGATCAGAGCCATGTGGGTGGTGGAAGGGGTGATGGACTCTGGTGGACTACTAGTTTGGTGTCCTCATGTGTGTATGTATGACCTCCATCATGTTTACATTAAATCACACACACATTTAAGTTCCAATTCTGCATTGGCAATGATAAGCCCCAACATCAAAACAGTAAAAAGAAATGTAGCTGCTAAACCTTCTAGAAATCAAATACTTTTAGCTGCCAATGAGTTGGACTGGTGAAGACTTGCGATAATTTAATGCACAACAAAAATAGAATAGATTACCCTTTTGTCTTTGTCTTGCATCATGCCTTCAAGACTTCCCTTGCAACAGGCTGTGTGAGATCCATTATCGACACTCAATAGACAGCCCTGTGAAAGCAGCTTCAGAAGTTGCAAACCTTAAATGCCGAAACAGACTATAGTCTGCTAAAGCTGACATTGATACACCATACACCAAAATGGTCATGAAAATATAATCCAAACTAATGAAGTGATGTTCAGGTCCTTGTCTATCGTACAAACTGTGTGATACTTTTCAGTTTAGGCATTTATGAAGCTCATTACACTTCAACCTCCAAGGTACATAGACTTCCAGACTTTTCAGAAAGGTCTGGAACATGCTGTACTTTACAATACTTCAAAAATTAAGTAATTAAAACTCCCTCCAGCGACAGTTTCAACCATGTTTTTTACATGATTTCCCATAAAAGAGGACTTTAAAGCTGCAATAACTAACTTTTGGGCAAACCCACCAAATTCACATATAAATGTGTGCTGTAGATCTGTCATTATCATTGAAAGCAAGTCTTTTTTTTCTTTTACTTTCAGTTTTGTACACCAGCTTCAAACAGCCGAAAATACAATATTTTGGGAGTTTAGGAAAATATATTTGACAACGGTTTAGATGGCACAATGATTCTCTACTACACTACATTTGCTTGTTTTGTCACATAATTTTTGCAACCAGGAAATGCAGAGCGATTTCTGCATAGTGCAACTTTAACAGGTGTGGGTGTTCCCAAGTCCACAGTGACATGAGTGTCTCTATACATGAATATTCATCAGCCTGTGAGGTTGTGGGTGTGTACCTATGGCATTCTAGCACCCACCCATGTGTCAAACAAAGTCAGATAAGTTGCTTGGAGAAAGGGTAAACACAGTGAAAGTAGGCTTGAAACCACACACGCCTTCCTTCTAAGTCACTGTATTGAATGAAGCTGACAAGCTGATGATTCTGGTAAATCCCCCATTTTCTTTGTAGCTCTTTACCTTGTGTTCCATATCAGACCACCTAGTGGTAAATTGGTTTAGCCTGGTCTCTTGTGGCCCAAAGCAGTGCTGCTGTGCAATTGATTCAGTATTTGCTACATGTATGTGGTCCAGGGAACCAGATAATCCTAGGCTTGTCACACATTCTACCCAATGTACTCTAGGATCAATAGACCACCCATGTGTGGAGATGTACTCAGGTTCCAAACAGCGTGTGGTCAGCTTTCTAGGGAAAGAGGAAACCCTGCTGATAGAATACAATGTGGGTAGAACAGAACCTCTGGGAACGAAGGCCTCCCAAAGGGTTGACACATTCCAGATCTGTTTGTTTACGCTAAGAGATTATGAGGTCATAGCATTACTGCCGGAGGTCAGTTTGAGGCATATCATTTGAGTGCATTAGAGTTCAGTACAGTATTGATATAGGAGGATCTCCAGGTACACAGCGAGGCACCGTAGTAGATTATTAGTGAGGTGAAAAGGTCATATGCTTTGACGTGATCACTCATAAGGGGGGAGTTGAACTACACAATCGGGTCACCCAGACACATACTGTACATACTGTACCCTGTACGTACGTACAGGCTGTTATTAGTGCTAATAGTCATGTCTACCCTGTACGTACGTACAGGCTGTTATTAGTGCTATTAGTTATGTCTACCCAGTACATACAGTACAAGTACAGGCTGTTATTAGTGCTAATAGTCATGTCTACCCTGTACATACAGCACAGGCTGTTATTAGTGCTAATAGTCATGTCTACCCTGTACAAACAGGTGATGTTCTGTAAGAAACTAGATACAATATAACTTATTTACATTTGAACCCTTTTCAGTCTGAATGGATATGAATGGTTTGAGATCTTTGTTGTTGCTTATTTCATGTGAGAACTTCTAAGGGCCTGAAAGTTAAAAGCTTTTCCTTTCATCTCTCCGGACCGCACAACATTCTCAGGAGGATTTTCTATCTACCCGCTGGGAGCTGTTCATTTCGTTGGATGACCCAGTTTTGACTGGTGTTGTAACTCTTGCTCGCTGCATCGAATTCATAAACAAGCCACTCCAAGAGAAGATAGACAGACTACATATTCTACATAGTTTAGTGCAGAAAACGGGGTAATTAACGACAACGACTATAATCCATTTGGCGCCTACTTGTCCGGTCTGTGTGTTTCTTTTACACCTGCTATGTTAGGTTAGTGTGGGGCAGACACAGCGAGGGAGAATAATATGCGATCGAGAGGAAGAGAGCAATTGCCTCACAGGGTCTCCACCTGAAATACATGATCTAAGTAATTGATAGTTGGTAATCAGCAGGTATAAAGTATGCCTTATTTACTTTGAAGAACTACTAAAATAGTGATTTTGTCAGACAGCAGCTCTATAGAGATGAGATGATGACTTGGAGTTAAGTAATAAAGTCATCAAATAAAAAAAAAATAATATACATAACTGAAATATATTATTACAGTAAAGTAATGTAAATAATTGATGGTTAATAAGTGATAAGCAGTAATGGGAAGTCACTACCATCATGGTACTTGTATTAATGGTTTTATTCTGTGTTGTTAAAGCATTCAACCCACATAATACACTCAAAAATATTTGAAACTGAAATACAAAATTCGAACCGAAACCTACCTCAAAAAGCTATAATAGCTCAGCACTAGTGGCCAGTCTCTTGCAGCCTACCTTCAGGTACCTGGATGCAGTATGCCGCTATGTATGCCATTAAGAATATATGGGGAACAACAGCAGGCAAAAGAGATGGAATAGCAGTGAACTATTGATACGGTTTCCTAGCTGTGAGTATACATTCTATAAATGTATCTTTTGCAATATGTATGTTTTTCAGTCTCTCTATTATACTTTTTTGAGGTCGATATTACAGATACTGTGTTGACTGTGACTTTAAAAAAAATCATTTACAACCTCTGTTTAGCTTTCAGTTAGGCAACTCTCTCTCTCTGTTTCTCTGAGATGCACTGATCGCATGTCCAGGATTGTATTTATCAGGCTATGCTCTAAGTTGTGTCTAACTCATTCGGAGCCGTCTGAAAGCTGTGCTATTGCTTACTCTCCTCCCCTTCCTCCACACTCTACTTAACCTGTCACAAGTCTCTGGTCTGAGTGATTAAGTATCTCCTCATGCTACTAAATTCATTCCCAAACTATCGGTTTCACCCATTCCTCTCCTGCCCCCCCCCCCCCCCCCCAGCATTGGTTCAGCATGGGTAAACCATCCACTTGGGTGGACGCCAAGAGATTTTCCCATTCAATATGCATTCCACATGGCACCCTCTTCCCTATATAGTGTACTAATTTTGACCAGAGCCCTATGGGCCCTGGTCAAACGTAGTGCACTATATAGGAAATAGGGTCTAATTTGGGATTCAGACCCAATCTGCTGTTTTCCAGCTTGCCTGCTGTGGTAACGAGTGGCGGATTGTTGATGGAATGAACCAACCAAAACGGCATTTACAGCAGATCGACCAAAGACTTGGCACTTACTTAGTTTACTTTTTATCTCCTCTTTTTCACAGCTGGCCATGAAGGTGCCTCTCTCTTTATTTTTGTATTTTAGCCCCTTTTTCAATCTTGTCTCATCGCTGCAACTCCCCAACGGGCTCAGGAGGTCAGCCTGCTGGCACCTAGCCCACCACAAGGAGTCGCTAAAGCGTAATGTGCCAAGTAAAGGCCTTTCCAGGCAAACCCTCCACTAACCCGGATGACGCTGAGTTATTGTGCGCCGCCCTATGGGACTCCCGATCACGGCTGGTTGTGATACAGCCCGGCATCGAACCCGGATCTGTAGTGATGCCTCTAGTACTGCGATGCAATGCCTTAGACCGCTGCCCACTCGGGAGGCTCTGAAGGTGCTTCTTTCTTCCCTCACCCTTACTTGTGGGTCAGCTGCTGAGGCAAGGGTATAACATCAATCAGGTGCCCATCTCCTTCAAATACAGACATTGCAAACAGCTTCAAGTAAAAGATTTGGAGTACCCTAGAAAGTCTACAAATCCTACACTCACCCCGTTCATGTCTGCACCCAACCCTCTCTTCTCTGCCTTGACTCAATAATATCAGGGGTCTTTCTGAGGCCACGTTCAACCACCAGGTGTAAAATGTCCTGAAGTATCCATGTCAAAGATGCTACCACAAGCAAGGTACAGCATATCCCTTCCCTCATCTGTAACCCATCATTCTTCATTCCTCCTACTGCTTTTTGACAGCTATCTCATAGCTACACTATAAAACCATCCTGTTATTTTTATACATTACTGTATAATCAACAGGATCATACTGTATGAAGTGAATACAGTAGATTACCGCTGCATTGTGGGAAAATATTAAACTCCCTGAAAATATTTGATATATTTTGGACATTACCATAAAAATATGCTACGTAAAATACAGTAGCAGTGCACTTACTGTATTTGTGAATGTTCAAAATAGAATGCCACACAATGAGCACAAGGTCTACAAAATCAAAACACGACCCCTAAAGTAAGAGAGAAATAGTTGTATATCGAATGGCTTGTAATTCCACCCCACAGAATAGAATACCGTACCGTATTTTTGGAGTGCCAAAAAAACGTTGATCCCTAATGGGGGCATGATATTATTGCTTCTGGCTCATTAACATATTTTGAGGTGTCCTTTGTAAGAGGCTATATTTGTGACACCCGTTAGTGAGAGTGCTGTACCAATATAACTGATATGTGTTAATAGTGCCTTCAGAAAGTACTCACATCCCTTGATTTTTACCACAAAATGTATTAAATGTAGATATTTTTTTGTCACTTTGTCAAAGTGGAATTGACTTTTTTTTAAAAACATTTTTACATAATGAAAACATTAAATGTCTTTAGTAAATAAGTATTCAACCCGTTGGTTATGGCAAGCCTAAATAAGTTCAGGAGTAAACATTTGCTTAACAACTCACCTACAGTAATAAGTTGCATGTACTCACTCTGTGTGCATTAATAGCGTTTAACATGATTTTTGTTTTATGACTAGCTCATCTCTGTACCCCACACATACAGATAATTGTAAGGTCCCTCAATCGAGCGCTGCATTTTTAAACAGATTCAACCACAAAGACCAGGGAGGTTTTCAAGTACCTCTCCAAGAAGGGCACCTATTGTTAGATTGGTAAAAATTAAACATTTAAAAAGCAGACATTGAATATCCCTTAGAGCATTTTGATGTTATTAATTACACTTTGGATGGTGTATCAATACACCCAGTCACCTCAAAGATACTGGAGTCCTTCCTAACTCAGTTGCCAGAGAGGAAGGAATTTGCTCAGGGATTTCAACATGAGGCCAATTGTGACTTTAAAACAGTTACAGAGTTTAATGGCTGTGATAGGACAAAACTGAGGATGGATCACCAACATTGTAGTTCCTCCACAATACTAACATAATTGACAGAATGAACAGAAGGAAGCCTGTACAGAATAAAAAATATGCCAAAACATTCATCCTGTTTATGTTTGGGGCAAATCCAATACAACACATTACTGATTACCACTCTCCATATTTTCAAGATTAATGGCTGCTGCATGCTTGTAATCGTTAAGGACTGGGGAGTTTTTCCAGGATAAAAAATAAATAGAATGGAACTAAGCACTGACAAAATCCTAGAGGAAAACCTGGTTCAGTCTGCTTTCCACCAGACACTGGGCGATGAATTCACCTTTCAGCAGGACAATAACCTAAAACACAAGGCCAAATCTACACTGGAGTTACTTACCAAGAAGACAGTGATTCTCCTGAGTGGTCGAGCTACAGTTTTGACTTAAATCTAGTTAAAAATCTATGGCAAGACTTGAAAATGGTTGTCTAGAAATGATCAAAAACCAATTTGACAGAGCTTGAAGAATTTAAAAAAATAATAAATTGGCAAATGTTGCACAATCCTGGTGTGGAGACTCCCAGAACGACTCACAGCTCTAAGGGTGCTTCTACAAAGTATTGACTCAAGGGTGTGACTTGACTCAAGCTATTTCTGTATTTCATTTTCAATAAATTATGGGGTATTGTGTGTAGATGGGTGAGAAAGGAAATCTATTTAATCTGTTTTGAATTCAGGCGGAAACACAATTGGAGTGGTAGAACGTCTTAACCGTTTAATGGTTGAGTTTTTGACATGTCCTTTGGTCCGTTTTGCCTTGTACTGGCCCTGCCAAATACCCATACTTGCATTCTAAATAGCCGGCATTTTGGGTATGAGAAAAAATAACGTTTTACAGCATGCTTTAACCTCATCATGCCCGAGAAACCCAGCTGCATGTCCAGCCCTTATATCACCTTCACCTTGAGGTGATTTACTATTTTATTTTCAGGATATCCAGGACAAGAACACATACCGATTTGACAGAAACAGTTGAATTCATGAGTTTTATTGACAAATGTCCGTTTGAAACTATGTGAGCTTATTATAGTGGTTATAGTGATTATAAGTACTATGTTCTGGGATGATCTGGGATTCCCATTATCTTTTATGCAGAAGTACCCCTTACCTTCTAACTAACTCTTGTGTGGCTTGGAAGCGTCATAGATAAAATAATATTACATCTATGTGTTCGTGAGAGTCTCAGTGTTTCATAGATGCAGCAAACCATTCGGACTCTACAGATGTTTTAGTGAAAAGACCCGACCCCGGAACCCTTCGGAATCTGCCCTTGTCTCAGAAAAACTGCTCTAGCTCAGCCCCGTTTATCACAGACTATTGGTATCTTCGGATGCAGAAGAAATAGATGAATCCAATAGTACAACCCAGAAGTCTGAAGCTCAAATACACAATGTTTAAAAAGGGGTTAGAAGGCCAAAATGCACCAGCGATACTGTGGGACTCAAGGAGTTAATTGCAAGGATGTCATACTCATTTCGGCTTTTCATCTTGTACAATTTGCTGCACATTATTGAGGAAGAAAATCGTATTTTGAGACACACGTGTGTTTGACAACAGCTGATAATCAGGGGACGCGCTGCACCAAAATGAACAAATGGCAGGAATCAACACACTGTAAAACCCAGGCATTTATTTGCTTAAAATCACAGAACACAACAGGCACTGGTTTCTATTCTATCGCTCAGTTCAGAAATGCTTCCAAACTGGCATTCATTGATTTGTTGTAATATGTCAACACATTAACCTAGCAGCCAACCTGTTTGCACCAATCTCCATCTCCCCTCAATGAATTTACAAGCCCAATCTCCCCTCAATTAATTCATTCATTACAATTACCATAACACAATTACAGTAATGTACTGTAGGCCTACATTTGTTTTACGGTAATTTACAGGCAGACAGTTTCCTGTAAGTTATCATAGGAACAACAGGAAATTGTTTACAGTGTACTCAGTTCTTTCAGTACTTTCTCTGGTATATATTCCTCTTGAAACCTAATAAACTGAGGAACTAAACTAAATGGAGCAAAATAAATAAAATGTCTAAAGGAGTGACTTTTTTATTTATTTTACCAGGCAAGTCAGTTAGGAACAACATCTTATTTTCAATGACAGCCTAGGAACAGTAGGTCAACTGCCTTGTTCAGGGAGGGACTGACAGATTTTTACATTGTCAGCTCAGGGATTCAATCTTGCAACCTTCCGGTTACTAGTCCAACACTCTAACCAGTAGGCTACTTGCCGCTACCTGCCAGCTCTTTGAAACGAATCAACTAATTCATGTCGAATCCTTATTTATTCCCTGTTTTGTTTATCCTAATCTCTATGCAAACCCAAGCACAGACATGCATGTTATTAGTATAGAGTTTATATCAAAGGCATGGGCTAAATTCCCACAGCTGATAAAGGCAGTAGAAAGGATTTCGTCTCCAGACAGTGTGCATCCTCTCTGTCTCTCGGCTTGCAATTCCATGACGTGATTAAGAGGAACAGGCGGTCGCAGATCCATTACACTGTAAGGAGCCTTCACAACTAGAGAGGTTGGAATTAGATTCACTGGAAAATAAATAAATAAATACATGCAGAAAAACTGAAAAGCAATAAGACATTGTGGATGTTAATGGTGGCTGAAGTTCTTTAAAAACACATTTTAAGATGAACCTCATATATTTATCTCTCAATATTATTACATGTTCCTACATACAAGAAAAAGAGGGTGGTCTATGTACATGTGAATAAGAACCAGTCTGCTTTTGAACAATCAATTTAACATCTTCATCAAAGCCTCTGTGATTAGCTAGAACAAAAGCCATTTAAAAAAAAAAAAAAACTGTTCCAACCCTTTGTTTTATAACTACCCAGGCTCAGCGGGGGAAAGCATAGACAGGGATACACAGAATTGTGTTTCCAACTGTAATCTCATCCAACTGTTCTGGACATGATTCACCTATGGTAGCTGCATTGACTCCTCTCCCACTTAGCTCACGGCCACATCAGAGATGATGCAGCCTGGCTTAATGTGCTCCCCCCAGAGAAATAAAAGGTCCCCCTTTTACTAGCTGTGGAGAATCCATTTTTGTTTTGATGAGTGAGAAAGGAATGGACATCCCTGTAGCATCCACTTTTGAACTTTACGTTTACTTTTTGAAGATGTCTGGAGATGTACAAAGTGCCCAAAGAAGAGAAAACATCACCTGCTGTTGTGTTATACAGAGGCAATATACTGCTTCCACTTAATCCTCTCTTTTTGAGTAAAATGTATTCATTATGTTGCTTGAATACATAGAGCTGACACAATCGAATCTGTCACAGCATGGAAATGAGTTCAGGGTTTAGTCATATAAGTTAGAACATACATCTTATTTGATCCACAAGAGTGATGAAACCTCTGTTTGATGCACAGTAACAATCAATTAACATAAAACAGTCATATTACTAAACAAGAGCACATCAGAAATGATTCCCATTCGCCGTTACTGTGTCATGATATGTGCATGAATGCAGCACCCTTCACATCTATGGAATTGGTTAAGTGAGATAATAAACCCTCCTTGTAATTACAGCCTCTGTCACAGCTGAATTTTTATCTCCGGGTTCTACACTCTCATCAGAGTAATTAGGGAGTGCCAGACTAATCTATTACAAACAGAGTCATGGATTAATTAGTATACATTTACCATTTAGCCACCTTTAATAGCTACAAGCAACTTGGGATTCGGCAGAGGGGGGCATCCATTGTTTGAATGAATCTTGATTCTGTAATTGTCTTTCAGTCGGCACAAAGACGAGAACAAAAAGAGCCCTCTCACAGTCAAAGGCTTAGATTGTTCAACGTGTTTCGAATCATGCCTGTCTTGAAAGTATTTGATTTCGATCCAATGTCAGAGAAATGCTTTCACTTTGTGTTGCTACTGCGTGGAAATCATAACCAAGTACCTCTCCATTGATTTGCAATCAATCTCTGTTCGAAATGAGAATCTTCGGCTTCATTTGATAAACTGTGTAGAAGACTGCCTTTTCAAGGTCACCTTCTACTTCCTTTTCACATTCTTCTTCCATTTGCCATCGTCATTATTATGGAAGTGTGTAAAGGGTTTGATTTGATACTCTGGCTGATTTTTATTATGTGCATTGACAACACTCAACAAACATCCATGACACACATCTCTTACTAAATCCATTTTATTGTATAATTTAATCTCCTCTAGCCTCGTCTAAACCACTGTGTTTAACTCAGGCAAACAGGAACCTATTCCAGCGATTTCCTTCCAATCTGCTGTTGCTACATCCATACACCATCAGAACCCAAAATATAAGCTTGTTTACTCCAATGCTTGTGAACAAAGTAAACTTAAACAAACACTTTAGAGCCTCAAAACATGGTTCAAACTAGAATGTTGAAATGATGTATGGGCAGTTCCTCCATAGCTCTGTTAATGAATTTGAGAGTGGTCACATTTCTCCAACCCGATCCATCAGCGTTTTTCCGAAACAGTAGCAGGGAAATCACTTTGTTATTGTTTCAACTGTTGATTGGCCCTTAAAGTTGATTTCCTCCAGCAATTCATCCTGTAGAGTCTGTAGTGCCAACCGCAGCCAGTTAAATTAGTTATCCTGTCCTGTGTTGTTTATTGACCGCATCGTTAGCTGACAGACCCAATGACACTGTGCCTCATTGGTCACGAGTCAATGAAAATAACTGCCCAGCACCTTGCTTGATAACTGTTGTTATTGTGCTCTGCTGAACCCATTTAACTTCAGGTGTAAACACTCTGACTTATACTCTGGTTTTTCAGCTACCAACACCACCAGTGTCTAAAACTCTAGAACAATACTTTGCATAATACTTGACTTTTTTTTCATGTGAGTACAGGAACAGAGGGTATACTGTATAACATACAGCAGAGGGTCAGGGGTTCCCAAACTGGACAGGGCATGATATGATAATCTGCTGCCTCCTTATGCCCATTTTGACTGCATATTTGCACACCTGTAGATGAATTGACTAATTGGTGTTGTCCAATGGGCTAGTGGTGAAATGGTGCTGAGTGGTCAAGCTGTGTGGTGGGGTTGTCCATGGAGCTGAACTGGCTCGTGGTGTGGTGGTCCATGAAGCTGAACTGGCTCATGGTGTGGTGGGGTTGTCCATGGTGCTGAACTGGCTAGTGGTGTGGTGGAGTTGTCCATGGTGCTGAACTGGCTAGTGGTGTGGTGGGGGTTGTCCATGGTGCTGAACTGGCGAGTGGTGTGGTGGGGGTTGTCCATGGAGCTGAACTGGCTAGTGGTGTGGTGGGGGTTGTCCATGGAGCTGAACTGGCTAGTGGTGTGGTGGGGTTGTCCATGGTGCTGAACTGGCGAGTGGTGTGGTGGGGGTTGTCCATGGTGCTGAACTAGCGAGTGGTGTGGTGGGAAGGTTTTTATATAGGCTATTCATGTTTAAATCCTCTAAATCAGTGTAAAATCCCATTAACTCAATGAATGAATCCATGCCACCCCACCCAGTAATAGATACAGTCCGTTCTCTTGGTTATTACGCGCTTAAAGGAACACACACCCAGGAAAACCCATTAGCAATAAAAAGCAGCTACATTCAAAACATTTGTCATACATTTTGTATTCACTTCACAGAGTTAGGCCTCAATAAATTAGTATGCCTCTATATTTTAAAATTGTGAAAGCTGGTATTTTCAATTCTTAATCAATTAGGAATGATTTTCATTAAGGCAAAAGTCACTCAACACAGTCAATTAGTGATTTGCCTGGAGCCATATTCCTGGGCCTGATTGCGGTAGAATCTATTAGCATTTTAAGCCAAAGCATCTTGGTTCAACGCAATTAGATCCAACTAAATTCTGAAAACAACATTCATGTTATTTTGAGACACATAACTGCAATCAGTAATATTGGATGTTTCTTTGTGCCAATTGCAGATAAAAAAAAAAGTGAAGCAATATATATATATATACACTGTAGAACTCTATTACAAACACTATAAAGGAAAAATGTCTGAAATGTTCTCCAGCACCACCCCAACATCAACATATGTGAAAATGGCACGTTTATGTTTTGTGGAGATGTGTTTCCAAATCAAATCACATTTTGTTTGTCACATACACTTGGTTAGCAGATGTTCAGGCTAGTTCCGACAATGCAGTAATATCCAACGAGTAATCTAACCTAACAATTTCACAACAATTACCTTATACACAAGTGTAAAGGAATGAATAAGAATATGTACAGTATAGTATATACATGATGAGTGATGTAGGATATGTAAACATATAAAAGTGGCATTGTTTACAGTGGCTAGTGATACATTACATCAGGATGGCATTCCAATGACATCGGTGTGCATCATGTGATTTTAACTAGTAGGCATTGCCTAATTGTTTACTAATTGGTTGATGATGTACCTATTATTATCTTGAGCATTGTTTTGTTACATCCAATAAACAGATAGTTCCTAATACAAAGTATGCTTATATACTTCAATATGGCCTCTGAATAGTCTTCCCCATTATGCTCTGCATTGTTGCTTTGTTTGTTTCCCCCTAATATGGCAACGTGGCCACTGCTGTCAGAGAACAACAGTCATTTTTAGCTTGGGAGAAAATAACTTCAGCCCTTCTTTAGTAATAAATGAAAACTTGCATTTGGCCTTTCTTAGCCTGATTAGTCCCAGACAGCAGTAGGAACAGTTTGCACCCCAAATAGGGACAACACAAGTTACTCTAGACACTATTTGTTCCCACTCTCAATATGTTGCTTTGAGTGTATTGCATAATGGTTTAGTAATTGGTTTAGTAAACTTTAAATTATTGCAAAACTTTTTGGTGCTGTCAAAAAATGTGTACTTGCATTTTGTTATTTAACCAGGTCGGCCAGTTGAGAACAAGTTTTCATTTACAACAGCGACCTGGCCAAGATAAAGCAAAGCAGTGCAACAAAAAACAGCTACACATGGGATGAAAAAAAAGTACAGTCAATAACACAATAGAAAAATCTATATACAGTGTGTGCAATTGGAATAAGGAGGTAAGGCAATAAATAGGCCATAGTAGCAAAGTAATTACAATTTAGCAAATTAACACTGGAGTGATAGATGTGCAGATGATGATGTGCAAATAAAAATACATGTAAATAAAAACAACATGGGGATGAGGTAGGTAGTTGGATGGGCTATTTACAGATGGGCTGTGTACAGCTGCAGCGATCGGTAAGCTCCCGTACATTACCTGTAAGTAGTGTTTAACCCCATATTGGATTACATTTATTTTGTATCAAATAAGGACTTTTAATTAATGTTATATTTTCAGATGACAGTCACATATTGAAAAGGCCACTCTGTACATTACAAGGGGTTCCAAAGAAGAGCTGACATTCTCATTTTAAGACACGTCCAACAGCGAGAAAGAACAAAGCAGATTTGGGTGATATAAGTGAATTTAAATCTGATGATGTGGGCTTGAATGAAAACAAGCTAGGGACCAGGAGGACAATGAGGAGAGAGCGAAGAAAAGACATGTCACTGGAGAGATGTGCATCTCCTAGATACGGAGAGGCTTTTAAAGACCGCATTGATTTGCATTCACCAACATAAAGACAGCTACCCTCATTCTGATTTTTGGTGGTCTGAACAAAGACCCTATAGTATTTACCTCTAGCCAGCACCAGAAATGTCACCGCCAGCAAAAATAATGTACTGGCAAAACTACTTATTTTGTTCCATATGTTTCATGTACAGTATACACTGAGTGCACAAAACATTAGGACCACCTGCCAAATATGGAGTTGCAACCACTTTTGCTTTCAGAATGTACAGTATAGGCAGGTAGCCTAGTGGTTAGCAATAACCAAAAGGTTGCTAGATGAAATCTCCGAGCTGACAAGGTAAAAATCTGTCGTTCTGCCCCTGAAAAAGGCAGTTAACCCACTGTTCCTAGGTCGTCATTGTAAATAAGAATTTGTTCCTAACTGACTTGCCTAGTTAAATAACAGTTAAATAAAAGAACAGCCTCAATTCGTCAGGGCATGGACTCTACAAGGTGTCGAAAGCATTCCACAGGGATGCTGGTCCATCTTGACTCCAAAGCTTCCCACAGTTGTGTCAAGTTGTCTGGATGTCCTTTGGATGGTGGACCATTCTTGATGCACACAGGAAACTGTTGAGCGTGAAAAAAAAAAACACACGGTCGCAGTTCTTGACACAGTCAAATCGATGCGCCTGGCACTTACCATCATACTTTCAA
The DNA here is from genome assembly GCF_045791955.1 of Oncorhynchus clarkii lewisi. Lineage (NCBI taxonomy): Eukaryota > Metazoa > Chordata > Actinopteri > Salmoniformes > Salmonidae > Oncorhynchus > Oncorhynchus clarkii. The sequence continues at coordinate 37,195,430 of NC_092151.1, read as the reverse complement.
ATGCACTTAATTATTTTGTTTTGCCCATTCACCCTCTGAATGGCACACATACGCAATCCATTTATCAATTGCTCAAGGCTTAAAAATCCATCTGTAACCTGTCTCCTTGCCTTGAAAAAGATTTTACAGGTTACCTCAATAAGAGATCGTTGCTTTCCCCTAGATTCACCTGGTCAGATCATGTCATGGAAAGAGCAGGTGTTCCTAATGTTTGATACACTCAGTGTACACTACCGTTCAAAAGTTTGGGGTCACTTAGAAATGTCCTTGTTTTCCATGAAAACATACATGAAATGAGTTGCAAAATGAATAGGAAATAGTCAAGACATAAATAAATTAAAAAAAATTAATTGAAATAATAATTGTGTCCTTCAACTTTACTTTTGTCAAATAATCCTCCATTTGCAGCAATTCCAAGCCTTGCAGACCTTTCTAGTTGTCAATTTGTTGAGGTAATCTGAAGAGATTTCACCCGATGCTTCCTGAAGCACCTCCTCAAGTTGGATTGGCTTGATGGGCACTTCTTATGTACCACACGGTCAAGCTGCTCCCACAACAGCTCAATAGGGTTGAGATCCGGTGGCTGTGCTGGCCACTCCATTATAAACAGAATACCAGCTGACTGCTTCTTCCCTAAATAGTTATTGCATAGTTTGGAGCTGTGCTTTGGGTCATTGTCCTGTTGTAGGAGGAAATTGGCTCAAATTAAGCACCGTCCACAGGGTATGGCACGGCATTGCAAAATGGAGTGATAGCCTTCCTCCTTCAATATCCCTTTTACTCTGTACAAATCTCCCACTTTACCACCACCATAGCACCCCCAGACCATCACATTGCTTCCACCATGCTTGACAGATGGGGTCAAGCACTCCTCCAGCATCTTTTCATTTTTCCTGCGTCTCACGAATGTTCTTCTTTGTGATCCGAACACCTCAAACTTAGATTCGTCTGTCCATTTTTCCAGTCTTCCTCTGTCCAGTGTCTGTGTTATTTTGCCCATCTTAATCTTTTATTTTATTGGCCAGTCTGAGACATGGCTTTTTCTTTGCAACTCTGCCTAGAAGGCCAGCATCCCGGAGTCGCCTCTTCACCATTGACGTTGAGACTGGTGCTTTGCGGGTACTAACAAGAATAGACTGACGAGTTTCGGAAGAAAGTTCTGTAATCGAACCCACAAATGTTGATGCCCAGATACTCAACTAGTCTAAAGAAGGCCAGTTTTATTGCTTTATTAATCAGGACAACAGTTTTCAGCTGTGCTAACATAATTGCAAAAGGGTTTTATAATGATCAATTAGCCTTTTAAAATTATAAACTTGGATTAGCTAACACAGCGTGCCATTGGAACACAGGAGTGATGGTTGCTGATAATGGGCCTCTGTATGTAGGTAGTCCATAAAAAATCTGCCGTTTACTGCTACAATAGTCATTTACAACGTTATCAATGTCTACACTGTATTTCTGATCAATTTGATGTTATTTTATTCAACAAAATGTTTTGCTTTTCTTTCAAAAACAAAGACATTTCTAAGTGCCCCCAAACTTTAACGGTAGTGTATATTTGAAAGATATGTGCTTGTCTGTGAAATGACGCCGTGGAAAATATTGAAAGGGGGATGATCCATGCACACATGAAAGGACTCTGGGTTGTCAATGGGATTTCAGCCACTTGCATGCTAAATTTTAATAAAGGAAGATGACAAGGAATCTTTGCTGCCAACCTCAATTATGAAAGACGGTCTTTTATCTCTTTCCTCACTAATTAGGATCAGTCCTTTACTTCGGATCCCTGCTTTTAGGCTTGTGGACATATGGTTTTCCCACTGTTGATATTTCATGATGAAAACACACTGGCTGGAAGAGTTTTACCATGAACGAGAGGCGTGGACGTTATAAAAATAGAGCAATGTGGAGGAATGTGGAGGACGATGAAAGGTTGGATTTGTATTTGGTGGTTGATCTGATGTCTTGATGGCTGGTGGATGTAGTTTCTGAATCTTAAAACTTTGAATGGCTTGGTGGCCCACACTCAAGATGTACAGTAAATCCTAATCTTACTTATAAATCCTAACCTTACTAAGGGTAATGATCATCACTGAGTTAACTGTGTTGCTTTGCACGTGCTCCATAATGCGCTAACTTACATTTTGTTGGTTCAATAACATTCATCCAAACCATATTTTTCTGTAATCAGACACAGTTTCACTTTATTGTAGGGTTGTGCAGTCATTTGTCTTATGAGCTATTTCTTACCAAAGGACATCTTCAAATTGTAATACATTGAGTCGCAGTCAAAAAAACGTCCATTTACTCTGGATCCATGTCACCCTCAGCCAGGTGCTTGACAGACGGCTCTCTGGGAGCCCCAATAAATCTTTAACATAAATATTGTGTTAAAATCACCTCCCCACTCATCCATCGCACTCCACCGATAGGGGACACATCAAGGTGACAGTAAAATGGGATATTGTGAAGGTGGCATTCCAAACGATCCTGCTCATGGTTTCAATGAATATGACACAGCAGTTCGTTTCTATGGATATGACACAGCAGTGCGTTTCTATGGATATGACACAGCAGTGCGTTTCTATGAATATGACACAGGAGTGAGTTTCTATGAATATGACACAGGAGTGAGTTTCTATGGATATGACACAGCAGTGCGTTTCTATGGATATGACACAGCAGTGAGTTTCTATGAATATGACACAGCAGTGAGTTTCTATGGATATGACACAGCAGTGTGTTTCTATGGATATGACACAGCAGTGAGTTTCTATGAATATGACACAGCAGTGTGTTTCTATGGATATGACACAGCAGTGAGTTTCTATGAATATGACACAGCAGTGTGTTTCTATGGATATGACACAGCAGTGAGTTTCTATGGATGTGACACAGCAGTGCATTTCTATGGATGTGACACAGCAGTGCGTTTCTATGGATATGACACAGCAGTGCGTTTCTATGGATATGACACAGCAGTGAGTTTCTATGGATATGACACAGCAGTGAGTTTCTATGAATGACACAGCAGTGAGTTTCTATGAATATGACACAGCAGTGAGTTTCTATGAATATGACACAGCAGTGAGTTTCTATGGATATGACACAGCAGTGAGTTTCTATGGATATGACACAGGAGTGCGTTTCTATGGATATGACACAGCAGTGCGTTTCTATGGATATGACACAGCAGTGAGTTTCTATGGATATGACACAGCAGTGTGTTTCTATGGATATGACACAGCAGTGACTTTCTATGGATATGACACAGCAGTGAGTTTCTATGGATATGACACAGCAGTGAGTTTCTATGGATATGACACAGCAGTGAGTTTCTATGGATATGACACAGCAGTGAGTTTCTATGGATATGACACAGGAGTGAGTTTCTATGAATGTGACACAGCAGTGAGTTTATATGGATGTGACACAGCAGTGCGTTTCTATGGATGTGACACAGCAGTGCGTTTCTATGGATATGACACAGCAGTGAGTTTCTATGGATATGACAGAGTAGTGATTTTCCATGGATATGACACAGCATTGAGTTTCTATGGATATGACACAGGAGTGAGTTTCTATGGATGTGACACAGCAGTGCATTTCTATGGATGTGACACAGCAGTGCGTTTCTATGGATATGACACAGCAGTGCGTTTCTATGGATATGACACAGCAGTGAGTTTCTATGGATATGACACAGGAGTGAGTTTCTATGGATATGACACAGCAGTGAGTTTCTATGGATATGACACAGCAGTGTGTTTCTATGGATATGACACAACAGTGAGCTTCTATGGATATGACACAGCAGTGAGTTTCTATGGATATGACTCAGCAGTGAGTTTCTATGGATATGACACAGCAGTGTGTTTCTATGGATATGACACAACAGTGAGCTTCTATGGATATGACACAGCAGTGAGTTTCTATGGATATGACACAGCAGTGAGTTTCTATGGATATGACACAGCATTGAGTTTCTATGGATATGACACAGCAGTGAGTTTCTATGGATATGACACAGCAGTGAGTTTCTATGGATATGACACAGGAGTGAGTTTCTATGGATATGACACAGCAGTGAGTTTCTATGGATATGACACAGCAGTGAGTTTCTATGGATATGACACAGCAGTGAGTTTCTATGGATATGACACAGCAGTGAGTTTCTATGGATATGACACAGCAGTGAGTTTCTATGGATATGACAAACAAAGCCCAGTTCACAATCAGGTTCTTTATTGACAAAAGAAAATGCACATGTTATGACTAAAAATTATGGATATGGGCAATTCCATGGCAACAGAGTGATGCTGAGGCTCAGATGTATGTCAAACAAAAACCATGATTGCAAAGTTAAACAAAACACACAACTCTGTGCACAAGGACTACTTTTAACAATTTCATCGGAAGAGTTTACAAAAACAGATTTATTTGAAGAACAGCGCAGATGCAAAGGTTGATAAAAAAAATGACACACATTAATTTTCTTGATAAAGAAACACACAATGTACCAATTCACCATAAATGTACAAAGAGTTAAAAACAAAAATGTAAGAAGAGTTAAAGGGGCAATTAGCATTTGAAACAAAAACAAAGCAAACTCCTCATCCATTTCGGTAAAAAGCTAAAGGAATGGGGTTGGAGAAATTGAACCACTCAAATTCATAGACAAAACTATGGATGCAACTATTATAGTTTTAACCATGTTAATGAGGCTATAAAATATTTGTTCAAATTTTTTCAAATTTGGTTTACAAACATTGAAGTAAAACAAGCTTTCATTTTGGGTTTTGATGGAGTGCTACAGTTGAACTAAACTGATGGTTGCATTTATGAGTTATATTCTTTAGGAATCAATGGGTACATTTGATTAAAACAGTGTACAGTAAGGGTATATTTTGCATTTGTGAAATTAGTTTGATGTGATATGAAAGTAAAGGCCTTTATGTTCATGGAGCCGTATTGCAACTGAGAATCGATGGATTAGATGGAGTATTTGGCTGTTTTGGTTGTCAGAGCCAGTCTACCTCTGAAAATAACAAATAAGGTCCTTAGACCTTAACCTTTTCACATGTAAATATCTCTAACCATGCCCCTGTGTGAGTTTTTCCATGCGTGTGATGTCAAGATGCTCTCACTGTTCCAAAATGTGATTGTTTAAACTTAAACTTGTTTAAACTTAACAATTTCAAATGATTTTCTAACAAATGTTACTTTCTAACAACAGTTTGAATTGAGGTGTGTTCCGCCTCGTCGTTAATTTGCATAAGAATTAGCCCAGTTCACTGTTGCGGACAATTTGTTTGAGGCTTTGTTTGTTTGAGCCGGACAAACTTCTCTCTTCAACGAGAGCCCAGATCAAGTATGAAGACACTGCATATCTCTAGTCAGAACAGGCCTTGCAAAAACCTTTTCCCCCAGCACATTTTCTGGCTGGCACCCACATTGCCTTCATGGTTGTTTTCTTTACAAATTGGACATGTGTGTGTTACCGATTTGTGTGTTTATTTTATTTTATCTGTGTTATTTAGAACTTATTTTTTTACTCTTTTTGTACATAATGTTGCCACGACCATCTCTTATGATCAAAAATAACTTCTAGACATCAAGACTGCGATTACTCACCACGGACTAGCAGAATCCTTTTTCTTCTTTCATGACTCTGACGAGCCCGAGGCAGAGGATATACGGCTCCCTTGGGAAAAGGCCCTGACCCCAGTGATCTGCGTGAAGAGGAGGCAGAGAAAGAGAGGCCGGAGGGAGGGCTGCCTTCTGAGAAGTCGGAGGTGATCGAATAAACCCCCACTCCCCTCAATTCCGTTAGCAAACATGCAATCTTTTGACAATAAAATGGACGAGTTATTTGGAAGATTAAACTACCAATGGGACATTAAAAACTAACATCTTATGCTTCACGGAGTCGTGGCTGAATGACGACAATATCAACATACAGCTGGCTGGTTATACAATGTACCGGCAGGATAGAACAGAGGCGTCCAGTAAGGCAAGGGGCGGCAGTCTATGTATTTTTGTAAACAACAGCAGGTGCACGATATCTAAGGAAGTCTCGAGCTATTGCTCTCCTGTGGTAGAGTTTCTCATAATAAGCTGCAGACCACATTACCTACCGAGAGAGTTTATCGATATTCTTTGTAGCAGATTAGGGGCTGGCACTAAGATAGCATTGAATTAGCTGTATACCGCCATAAGCAAACAAGAAAACACTCTAGTAGCCGGGGACTTTAATGCAGGGAAACTTAAATCAGTTTGACCAATTTTCTATCAGCATGTTAAATGTGCAACCAGAGGGAAAATAACTCTTGACCAAATATACTCCACACATAGAGATGCATACAACGCTTTCCCTATCCCTCCATTTGGCAAATCTGACATAATTCCATCCTCCTGATTCCTGCTTACAAGAAAACATTTAAGCAGGAAGCACCAGTGATGTGCTCAATAAAAAAACTGGTCAGATAAAACAGATGCTAAGCTACAGAACGGTTTTGCTAGCACAGAGTGGAAAATGTTCCGAGATTCTTCCGATGGCATTGAGGAAGAATCACATCTGTCATTTGCTTCATCAATAAGTGCAACGATGACGTCATCCCCACAGTGACCGTACGTACATACCCCAACCAGAAGCCATGGATTGCAAGCAGCATCCGCACTGAGCTAAAGGCTAGAGCTGCTACTTTCCAGGAGCGGGACTCTAACCCGGAAGCTTATAATAAATCCCTCTATGCCCTCTGACGAACCATCAAACAGGCAAAGCATCAATTATTTATTTATCCGTTATTTTACCAGGTAAATTGACTGAGAACACATTCTCATTTAGAGCAACGACCTGGGGAATAGTTACATGAGAGAGGAGGGGGATGAATGGGCCAATTGTAAACTGGAGATTATTAGATTATTATTGACCGTGATGGTTTGAGGGCCGATTAATTAGGGCCGATTTGAAGTTTTCATAATAATCGGAAATCGATATTTTTGGGCGCCGATTTGCCGATTAATATATATATATATATATTTTTTTTTATACCTTTATTTAACTAGGCAAGTCAGTTAAGAAAACATTCTTATTTTCAATGACGGCTTAGTGGGTTAACTGCCTTGTTCAGGGGCAGAACGACAGATTTTCACTTTTTCAGCTCGGCGGATCCAATCTTGCAACCTTACAGTTAACTAGCAATAACGACCTGCCTCTCTCTCGTTGCACTCCACAAGAAGACTGCCTGTGACGCGAATGCAGTAAGCCAAGGTAAATTGCTAGCTAGCATTAAATTTACCTTATAAAAACAATCAATCATAATCACAAGTTAACTACACATGGTTGATGATATTACTAGATATTATCTAGCGTGTCCTGCGTTGCATATAATCTGACTGAGCATACAAGTATCTAAGTATCTGACTGAGCGGTGGTAGGCAGAAGCAGGCGTGTAAACATTAATTCAAATAGCACTTTCCTGTGTTTTGCCAGCAGCTCTTCGTTGTGCGTCAAGCATTGCGCTGTTTATGACTTCAAGCCTAACTCCCAAGAGGAGGCTGGTGTAACCGAAGTGAAATGGCTAGCTAGTTAGCGCGCGCTAATAGCGTTTCTAACGTCACTCGCTCTGAGCCTTCTAGTAGTTGTTCCCCTTGCTCTGCATGGGTAACGCTGCTTCGAGGGTGGCTGTTGTCATTGTGTTGCTGGTTCGAGCCCAGGGAGGCGCGACGAGAGGGACGGATGCTATACTGTTACACTGGCAATACTAAAGTGCCTATAAGAACATCTAATAGTCAAAGGTTAATGAAATACAAATGGTATAGAGGGAAATAGTCCTATAATTCCTATAATAACTACAACCTAAAATTTCTTACCTGGGAATATTGAAGACTCATGTTAAAAGGAACAACCAGCTTGCATATGTTCTCATGTTCTGAGCAACGAACTGAAACGCTAGCTTTCTTACATGGAACATATTGCACTTTTACTTTCTTCTCCAACACTTTGTTTTTGCATTATTTAAACCAAATTGAACATGTTTCATTATTTACTTGAGGCTAAATTGATTTTATTGATGTATTATATTAAGTTAAAATAAGTGTTCATTCAGTATTGTTGTAATTGTCATTATTACAAATAAATCAATAAAAATGGTCAGATTAATCGGTATCTGCTTTTTTGGTCCTCCAATAATCGGTATCAGCTTTGAAAAATCATAATTCGGTCGACCTATAGTACATACTGCCTCAACTAACCGGTGCCCCCGGATATTGACTTTGTCCTGGCACCCCCATCTGGTGAAATTGCAGAGCGCGAAATTCAAAAATACTAAATTCAAATATTTAACATTCTTGAAAATATGTGTTATACATCAAAATACAGTTTAACTCCTTGTTAATCCAGCCGCTGTGTCAGATTTCAAAAAGGCTTTACAGCGAAAACACACCATGCGATTATTTGAGGACAGCGCCCCGCATACAAACATATTAAAATAATTTTTCAGCCAGGCAGGTGTGACACAAACGTCAGAAATAGCGATATAATTAATCCTTACCTTTGAAGATCTTCTGTTGGCACTCCAAAATGTCCCAGAAACATCACAAATGTCCTTCTTTATGTCCCAAAAATGTCCATTTATTTGGCGCGTTTGATTCAGAAATACACCGGTTTCAACTCGCCCAACATGCCTATAAAGTATCTAATAAATTACCTGTAAACTTGGTCCAAACATTTCAAACAACATTCCTAATCCAACCTCAGGTACCCTAAAACGTAAATAATCGATAAAATTTAAGACAGAATAAACTGTTTCTAATACCGGATAAAAACAATGTGGGGGTGCGTTCCTGTTCACGTGCACTGCGTTCCTGTTCACGCACACCAAAACAGTAGAGTCCACCTGGAGTGACACTTACAATGAATAGGACTACTTCTTTATTTCTCAAAAGAAAAACATTGAACAATTTCTAAAGACTGTTGACATCTAGTGGAAGCCATAGGAACTGCAACCAGGTTCCTAATAATAAGCTCCGTTACATCTTGACGTGTCATGTTGTAAAGTACAGCAAGCATAAAGCAACTATTTCTGTCTTACAATCTCTCTCCACCAGGTGTAGCACTTCTATCATCCTTTAAAAACAAGAAATGGACAGTGACGGGGGTAAGGGGGAATACCTAGTCAGTTAGTTAGCTAGTTACCAGCTAACTTGGCACGTCTATCAACAGTTGCAGTGACATTCTATTGAAATGGATACTTGCATAGTGGAGTCTTTTGTTAAGCTATGTAGCTAGCTAGCTAGCTAGCTAAACAATGGACCATAATCACAGCTCATGACCTTACTACCCTGCATGATTCTGCAGGTAGCTAACCAACCAGTTCTATGGCAGTTCTATGGCCAACTAGTCAAGCAAAAGTGTCTGATATACGAAGAATACGATCATACACATAACATTAGCTAGCGACCCAGCCAGCTAACGTTAGCTAGCTAACAGTACACTTGAAATGAAACCACTTTGTCAAAATTAGAAACGTGTAATATCTGAAAATGTAGCAAGCTAGACTATCTTACCCATATACATCATGGTTGGACAGGTCTCCTGTCTGATGCCATGCATGGTTGCCCTTAGTTTGAAGGTGTAATCCAGACTGGTGTTTTCTCCATCTCCTTAGCTATCATACTCAAATTCCACTGATTTTAAAACGTGTCCTCTAGAAAGTGGAGAGCATACACATAACATTACCTAGGGAGCCAGCCAGCTAACATTAGCTAGCTAACAGTATGCTTTAACTTGACATTGTTTATACAGTTTTACTACGCAATATATATATTTTTAAAGACGCGTTGACCAGCTCCAATAAACAGACGCGTGCTATATAGCAGACCAATCCAAACTCATCTCTCGGCATGTCCAGCCATCTCAGCCAATCATGGCTAGCAGGAAGGTTGCAAACTTTTTCTGTGGCTAAACCAACTAGGCTCATAATTTAACTATTTTATTTGTATTTACAGATGGCATACAAGTTTGATATTAAGGCACATGAAAGTTCACATGTTCGAGAAGGCATTTCTGCCCCAAAATTAATTAATGCGCCTTCAAGACCGAATCCCAGAGCACCTAACAAATCAACGCAATTGGACATTCTTCTAAGAATGCCCCTCTCAAATACATATTGACTGGGATATTCTGTAATGATGTCAGTGATCACTGTGAAATTGCTTGTGTTAGAAATACAAAAATGACCAAAGCCAAACCCAGTTATATTTTTTAAATACATTTTAGACAGTTTGAGCAAGGGTTCTTACATGATCTGTACCATAATATTGACAAGTCTGATTCCCGATGTTGACACTGCCTGGGACTATTTTTATATGAAATTTGTGTCCATTTGTGATAAGCATGCCCCTGTGATGAAATTTAGAATAAATGGAAGGGACAACCCCTGGTTTTCAGACAACTTGGCAGAATGAATTAGAAAGAGAAATGTCTCTTGGGCTCAAGCAAAACATACAAATGCTCCTGTTGACTGGGCCTCCTTCAGAGCGCTAAGAAACAAACGCACAGGATTGATCAGGAAGTCCAAATCAGATTTCTATCTAAATGCAGTCACATAGAACCTAAGCAACCCTACCAAGTTCTGGAAGCTAATGAAATCAATGTCAGGTTCTAATGTATCCTCTGGCCTTCCTGACCATTTAATGATGGATTCTAATGACGTGAAGGATAAAGCCAATATTATAGGGGTTTAAACAAGCACTTCATATCTGCTGATTCAGTTTTTGATAATGATGGGGCCCAGGCCTCTAATGAACCTGTTTCTTATGCTGAGGTCTATAAGGGACTAAAGGCAATAGACACTAAAAATCCTGCAGGTCCAGATAACCTGGATCCCTACCTCTTAAATGTAGCAGCTGGTATTATTACTGAACCTGTGGCTCACATTTTCAACTTCAGTCTCTTGACCAATTCCACACCCAGCATTTTGAAATCAGCTTATGTCCTCCTACTGCTAAAGGGTGGACATCTCTCAGATGCTACCAACTATCTCCAAACTCCATATCCTGGCCAAAGTCTATGAATCCCTAGTGAACTCACAGTTAAAAATCTTCTTAATTGAAAATAATATACCGTGCAGGGTTCAGTCTCACTTTAGATTGGGGTGCACCACCACTACTTTTTGTTGTTGTTACAAAACTGCAGCTATGGCAGGGGCTGCTCTGGTTGTTGATTTGTCAAAGACATTTGACTCAGTTGACCATGAATCGTTGCTAGCTAGACTCAGTAACATTGGTCTCAGTGAAGGGGCAGTAAATTGGTTTAAGAACTTTGACAGAATACAATGTGTACAGATGAAGTCGGAAGTTTACATACACCTTAGCCAAATACATTTAAACTCAGTTTTTCACAATTCCTGACATTTAATCGAAAAAAGAAATGCCCTGTCTTAGGTCAGTTAGGATCACCACTTTATTTTAAGAATGTGAAATGTCAGAAAAATAGTAGAGAGAATGATTTACTTCAGCTTTTATTTCTTTCATCACATTCCCAGTGGGTCATAAGTTTACATACTCAATTAGTATTTGGTAGCATTGCCTTTAAATTGTTTAACTTGGGTCAAACATTTTGGGTAGCCTTCCACAATAAGTTGGGTGAATTTTGGCCCATTCCTCCTGACAGAGCTGGTGTAACTGAGTCAGGTTTGTAGGCCTCCTTGTTCGCACATAATTTTTCAGTTCTGCCCACATATTTTCGATGGGATTGAGGTCAGGGCTTTGTGATGGCCACTCCAATACCTTGACTTTGTTGTCCTTAAGCCATTTTGCCACAAATTTGGATGTGTGCTTGGGGTCATTGTTCATTTGGAAGACCCATTTGTGACCAAGCTTTAACTTCCTGACTGATGTCTTGTTTCAATATATCCACATAATTTTCCATCCCATGATGCCGTCTATTTTATGAAGTGCACCAGTCCTTCCTGCAGAAAAACAGTTGGGATGGTGTTCTTCGGATTGTAAGCCTCCCCCTTTTTCCTCCAAACATAACGATGGTCATTATGGCCAAACAGTTCTATTTTGTTTCATCAGACCAGAGGACATTTCTCCAAAAAGTACGATCTTTGTCCCCATGTGCAGTTGCAAACCATAGTCTGGCTTTTTTTATTGCGGTTTTGGAGCAGTGGCTTCTTCCTTGCTGAGCGGTCTTTCAGGTTATGTTGATATAGGACTTGTTTTACTGTGGATATAGATACTTTTGTACCTGGTTCCTCCAGCATCTTCACAAGGTCCTTTGCTGTTGTTCTGGGATTGATTTGCACTTTTCGCACCAAAGTACGTTCATCTCTAGGAGACAGAACGCGTCTCCTTCCTGAGCGGTATGACGGCTGCGTGGTCCCATGGTGTTTATACTTGCATACTATTGTTTGTACAGATGAACGTGGTACCTTCAGGTGTTTGGAAATTGCTCCCAATGATGAACCAGACTTGTGGAGGTCTACATTTTTTTTTTTATGTCTTGGCTGATTTCTTTTGATATTCCCATGATGTCAAGCCAAGAGGTACTGAGTTTGAAGGTAGGCCTTGGAATACATCCACAGGTACACCTCCAATTGACTCAAATGATGTCAATTAGCCTATCAGAAGCTTCTAAAGCCATGACATCTTTTACTGGAATTGTCCAAGCTGTTTAAAGGCACAGTCAACTTCTGACCCACTGGAATTGTGATAGAGTGAATTATAAGTCAAATAATCTGTCTGTAAACAACTGTTGGAAAAATGACTTGTGTCATGCACAAAGTAGATGTCTTAACCAAATTGCCAAAACTATAGTTTGTCAACAATACATTTGTGGAATGGTTGAAAACTAGTTTTAATGACTCCAACCTAAGTGTATGTAAACTTCCGACTTCAACTTTATATACTGACAATCACAACTCTAGTTTTTTTTTTATCAATAGAGGTGTACACCAGGGTTCCATTTTATCTCCTGTGTTGTTCTCAATTTGTATTAATGATTTGGGAAATGGGATACAACCAGCAATGTTGCATCTATATGCAAATGATACAGTCCTATATGCAAATGCTCCTTCTCAGGCTGTTGAACAGCACCATACTGCCTTTCAGTCACTGCAGGCTTCCCTTTATAGTCTCAAACTGGTCTTGAATGTACAAAAAACTAAATTCATGACCTTTACCAGAGCTCCCACTCAGCCAGAGAAGGTTAGCATTGTCACATCTGGTGTCTTATCCATTGAAAAAGTCTCATCCTACAAATGCCTATATGGTTGGATGACAAGTTGTCCTTTAAAGTTCATATGGATAATCTTGTGAAGAAGCTTACATTGAATGTGGGTTTGCATTTTCGTAATAAGGCTTGCTTCCCACTTATGGGAAAGAAGCTTGTTCTGGCCACTTTTCTCTCTGTAATCGATTATGGTGACTTGTTGTTTATGCATGCAGCCTTCTCTGTCTTACTGGACTTTATCATCCATCCTTGCACTTTATTATAAATGCCAAGTCACTCACCCACCATTGCACCTTGTACCAAATGGTGGGTTGGATCTCACCTTTATATGCGCAGAAAGCTACATTTGTATGTGTTCATCTACAAAGCCATTTTGTGGAAACTCCCTATTTATCTTTGTAATCTGGTCTCCTTCACCACCAGCAGTTACAATACCCTGCTAGGTGGTTGCTACTTAAAGTCCCCATAACATTTACAGTATTAGGCAAGACTGCCTTCTCATCTTGTGCACCAGAGGCATGGAATAGTCTACAATCCATGCTTCGTCTAGATGTGTTAGTGCCACTGAATTCATTTAAAATATTGATGGGAGAATCTGTTACAGAGGAGTGTAAATGCTTTTCTTAGGCTGGATCATGTTGTTGTTTTGTATTGTTGTAGGTTTTAATTCTGTAATGCCTTGGCCAGGTCTCGCTTGAAAAATATACTCTGGATCTCAATGGTCTTTTCCTGGTTAAATAAAGGTTAAATAAAATAAAAGAAACGACTTTGAAGTAGTTTTTTTTAGGTATTTGTACTTTACTATTTATATTGTTGACAACTTTTAGTTTTACTCCGCTACATTCCTAAATCATTTTTTTATCCCATACATTTTCCCCAACACTCAAAAGTACTCATTACATTTTGAATGTTCAGAGCAGATCGCAATATGCTCCAATTCACGCACCAATCAATGTAACACGTTATCATACCTAATGCCTCTGATCTGGCGGACTTACTAAACACAAATACCGCATTTGTAAATTATGTCTGAGTGTTGGAGTGTGCCTCTGGCTGTCCGTAAATAAAATATTTAAAACAAATTGTGCTGTGTGGTTTACCTAATATAAGAATTTGATGTATAGCATTTACTTTTATTTTTATTCAAGCAGGACAATTGAGTACTTTTCCCACCACCGTACTTAAGTACATTCATAACCAGATAGTTTTAAACTTTTAATCAAGTAGTATTTTACTGGGTAACTTTCTTTTAAGGTACATATCTTTACTTTTACTCAAGTATGACAATTGAGTACGTTTTCCACCACTGGCGCCTGGTCTTGTCCACTCGGCTCTAATGACTTGTGGGCATAGTAGACGGAAATAGTACGCACATACGGTCACGCCCTGACCTTAGTTATCTCTCTTTTCTTTATTATTTTTGATTAGGCCAGGGTGTGACTAGGGTGGGTATGCTAGTTTTGTCTTGTCTAGGGTTTTTGTATATCTAGTGGTTTTGTAGGTCTACGTATATGTATGTCTATGGTGGCCTGATATGGTTCCCAATCAGAGGCAGCTGTTTATCGTTGTCTCTGATTGGGGACCATATTTAGGTAGCCATTTTCCCCTGGGTATTTGTGGGTTCTTGTTCTATGTTAGTTGCATGCACTATCCATATTAGCGGCACGTATCGTTTTGTTAGTTTGTTAAGTGTTTCGTTCTTTATTAAAGAAGAATGTACGCATATCACGCTGCGCCTTGGTCTCCTCCTTACAACGGTCGTGACATATGTAAGTGTTCCTAAGTCTTTTCTTTCAGTGATGGGATCATAATATTTTGAAGCATAAATCATTCAAAAGATATGTAGGAAGAAAAAACATTTATTACAACCGCATCTAGCGGCTACCGGATGTTACGGACCTAACCCCATTCTATGTCCAAGCGCAAATTTCTCTCATGCCCCTATTTTCAAATCAGGCAACTCCACATAGGGTCACGACCCCTAGTTTTAGGAAACCTTGCCTTAAGGAAATACTGGAGCACGGATCCTGTGTTTGTAACTCCCTCCTTTGCCACTCTCTTTTCCTAAGACCTCTTCCTAGTTCTGCGTCGATGCCTGCATTTCATCACATTGCTACTGCCAACCTAAGTGACCCCTTACACAAAATAAGTAATGTTCTTACCAGCCTGACATCTGCATTTGGTCCTGTCTTTGTGCAATACAAGGACCCATGCATTGATGAGTCCCTGATGTTATGGAAGGATAGGCTGGCGTTCCATCAATACATTCCCTCCAAAAGGCACAGGTTTGGGGTCAAGTTCTTTGTTATGTGCGACGTGAAGACAGGATTTGTCCAGGATATTATAGTCTACGCAGGGCCCACCACTGACATCCAACATCATGAGGGATTTGGGGTGTCCGGGTCTGTGGTGATGACCATGCTGGCTCCTCATCTCAGGAAGGGGCACACTTTGTATGTGGACTATTGGTACTGCAGTTCCATACTCTTCAAGCATCTGCACTCCAACAGCACAGGGGCCTGTGGCAAAGTCCAGTTGAACAGGGAGGGGATGCCAGTACTCGGAAGCAGAAAAATGCAGAGGGGGGAGGTGGGGTTCATCTGAATGACACGGCTGACCTCAGTGACCACATAGTTCATTGCCAGCTAACAGGTGAGAAGATTATTGAACAAGTTGTTTTTGTAATTGGACATGCAGTTCACATACAAATCACATACTGTTCCATTATGCAATTATATAGACAATATCTCACTCACCTTTCCACTCCCTCATCTTCCCCACTCCCTCTACCTCATCCCCATAGATGAGGTGATTACCGACCAAAAGTACAGAGAGAACTTCATGAGAGAGCTGCTGGTGGAGCACCACACCCCTCGGTGCCCGTCCTGCTGCAGACAATCCCCTATGCCTCACTGCACGTCATTTCCGCTCCAAAGTCCATCAAACTGCTGCTCAAGGCAGTTGCACATGGAAACACTGCAAAGTCTGCCTGTCCAGCACCAGGAGAAGGAAGCAGAGGAGGTAAAGTCTGCCTGTCCAGCACCAGGAGAAGGAAGATCATTTGTAAAAATCCCAACAACTTCACATATCTTCATTGTAAAGAGTTTAAACACCGTTTCCCATGCTTGTTCAATGAACCATAAACAATTAACACGCACCTGTGGAACGGTCATTACAGTAGGGAATAAAGTTCAGTTATGAAAACTTTGGATACTAAAGAGGTCTTTCTACTGACTCTGAAAAACACCAAAAGAAAGATGCCCACGGTCCCTGCTCATCTGTGTGAACGTGCCTTAGGCATGCTGCAAGGAGGCATGAGGACTGCAGATGTGTCCAGGGCAATAAATTGCAATGCCCGTACTGTGAGACGCCTAAGACAGCGTTACAGGGAGACAAGACCGACAGCTGATCGTCCTCTCAGTTGTAGACCAAGTGTAACAAACGAACATCACACCTGCGGGACAGGTACAGGATGGCAACAACAATTGCCCGAGGTACACCAGGAACGCACAATTACTTAAATCATACAATGTGATTTTCTGGATTTTTGTTTTAGATTCTGTCTCTCACAGTTGAAGTGTACCTATGATAAAAATTATAGACCTCAACATGCTTTGTAAGTAGGAAAACCTGCAAAATCGGCAAGGTATCAAATACTTGTTCTCCCCACTGTAAATTGACTAGTTGAAACAGCCTATAGATACAGTGCCTTGCAAAAGTATTCGGCCCCCTTGAACTTTGCGACCTTTTGCCACATTTCAGGCTTCAAACATAAAGATATAAAACTGTATTATTTTGTGAAGAATCAACAAGTGGGACACAATCATGAAGTGGAACGACATTTATTGGATATTTCAAACTTTTTTAACAAATCAAAAACTGAAAAATTGGGCGTGCAAAATTATTCAGCCCCCTTAAGTTAATACTTTGTAGCGCCACCTTTTGCTGCGATTACAGCTGTAAGTCGCTTGGGGTATGTCTCTATCAGTTTTGCACATTGAGAGACTGACATTTTTTTCCCATTCCTCCTTGCAAAACAGCTCGAGCTCAGTGAGGTTGGATGGAGAGCATTTGTGAACAGCAGTTTTCAGTTCTTTCCACAGATTCTCGATTGGATTCAGGTCTGGACTTTGACTTGGCCATTCTAACACCTGGATATGTTTATTTTTGAACCATTCCATTGTAGATTTTGCTTTATGTTTTGGATCATTGTCTTGTTGGAAGACAAATCTCCATCCCAGTCTCAGGTCTTTTGCAGACTCCATCAGGTTTTCTTCCAGAATGGTCCTGTATTTGGCTCCATCCATCTTCCCATCAATTTTAACCATCTTCCCTGTCCCTGCTGAAGAAAAGCAGGCCCAAACCATGATGCTGCCACCACCATGTTTGACAGTGGGGATGGTGTGTTCAGGGTGATGAGCTGTGTTGCTTTTACGCCAAACATAACGTTTTGCATTGTTGCCAAAAAGTTCAATTTTGGTTTAATCTGACCAGAGCACCTTCTTCCACATGTGTCTCCCAGGTGGCTTGTGGCAAACTTTAAACTACACTTTTTATGGATATCTTTAAGAAATGGCTTTCTTCTTGCCACTCTTCCATAAAGGCCAGATTTGTGCAATATACGACTGATTGTTGTCCTATGGACAGAGTCTCCCACCTCAGCTGTAGATCTCTGCAGTTCATCCAGAGAGATCATGGGCCTCTTGGCTGCATCTCTGATCAGTCTTCTCCTTGTATGAGCTGAAAGTTTAGAGGGACGGCCAGGTCTTGGTAGATTTGCAGTGGTCTGATACTCCTTCCATTTCAATATTATCGCTTGCACAGTGCTCCTTGGGATGTTTTAAAGCTTGGGAAATATTTTTGTATCCAAATCCGGCTTTAAACTTCTTCACAACAGTATCTCGGACCTGCCTGGTGTGTTCCTTGTTCTTCATGATGCTCTCTGCGCTTTTAACGGACCTCTGAGACTATCGCAGTGCAGGTGCATTTATACGGAGACTTGATTACACACAGGTGGATTGTATTTATCATCATTAGTCATTTAGGTCAACATTGGATCATTCAGAGATCCTCACTGAACTTCTGGAGAGAGTTTGCTGCACTGAAAGTAAAGGGGCTGAATAATTTTGCACGCCCAATTTTTCAGTTTTTGATTTGTTAAAAAAGTTTGAAATATCCAATAAATGTCGTTCCACTTCATGATTGTGTCCCACTTGTTGTTGATTCTTCACAAAAAAATACAGTTTTATATATTTATGTTTGAAGCCTGAAATGTGGCAAAAGGTCGCAAAGTTCAAGGGGGCCGAATACTTTCGCAAGGCGCTGTAATAAGCAGGCAGCATGTCTTGGTTTGAAGGCAGCACAAGTTAACTGTTCTGTTGTGTAGCAGTCAAATTTTGGAACAGTGAGGGCATTCTGACATCAAACTATGTTTTTCTTCAGGGTAGCTTTAGTGTCGCTTAACTTCTTCCAGTATGAAGTAATTGGTAGCTTGGTAAACTCTATTTTCAGAGTAGCTTCCCCAAAACTGGGGAATAATATCTATAGTCTAAATCACTTTGATTGTACCTAGCCTCTCACTATACCTCTCACAATAAGAAACAAACTCATTTGGAACATTGGAATTAGTTAGCTGACGATGGATGCCATATTCATCAGTCACATCACAGTGCTAAATTCCCCTCGTCATACAGGATAGACCTATAATACAGACTTTGGTCATTCATTTCTTTTTAGGATTTGTTTAGGGCTTGTACTAGCCGTCTCATATAACCTGTTCCCATCTGGAGAAGCATAGAGTGTGGAGGAGTATGTACTCTGTAGAGTGAAGTCTCCTCAGTCATCTCCTGACAGTCTCCGGCAGCATGTGAAATGTTCCATTACGACCTAATGAATCAGCACTTGACGCTCCTGCCGTTGGTTCCTCTTTCTACACCTGTTTATGACACATGTTGGTATATCTAACTCATGATTGGCCTCTGATATAAAGGCCCAGTCTGTGGTTAGTGAGGGTTTAATGGAGGCCCATGTGAAAGGCCAGTATTCATTTTTTTTTTTTAATTTTAACTAGGCAAGTCAGTTAAGAACAGATTCTTATTTACAATGACAGCCTACCAAAAGGCAAAAGACCTCCTGCGGGGACGGGGGCTGGGATTTGTAAAAAAAAATAAAAAATACAAATATAGGACCAAAAACGCATCACGACCAGAGAGACAACACTACATAAAGAGAGACCTCAGACAACAACATAGCATGGCAGCACAACATGACAACAACATGGTGGCAACACAACATGGCAGTAGCACAACATGGTAGCAGCACAAAACATGATACAAACATTATTGGGCACAAACAACAGCACAAAAGGGCAAGAAGGTAGAGACAACAATACATCACGCGAAGCAGCCATGACTGTCAGTAAGCGAGTCCATGATTGAGTCTTGAATGAAGAGATTGAGATAAAACTGTCCATATTAATGTGTCTGCAGTCTAGTCTGGGCTCTCCTGGTGAGGAGACACAGAGGCTAATAACAGTGTCCAGCTAATTAGCTCCAAATTCACAGACCTTGTCATGGGTCATGCCCAACTTGACAAAAACTCATAAGGCAGTCTAATTATCTGCTTAGTGGCGAATCCTTGACACACATCTGACCTAACATGTACTTTCTGCCTCAGTATTTTTGGGGGGATTTCTACAGACTATTTGCCACATTATTCACGTACCATTATCAGAAAAGACCTCGTCAGTATTAGGATTTAATCAGATCAAGCGTTTAACTGGCGATAGCCGACACCCGCAGAGCTGATGTTTTGGCGGTGTGTCGAAGGTGTAACTGCATCTGTCAAATCCGTGAGTAGCTGCTCTTTATCATTGTCACAAAGCCACACCTGTCCAACTTGCATTAGAAGTTCAGAACATGAAAGTATAGGCTATATAGAAATAATGACGCTCAAATTTGAAATCATTAAACAAAATAATTTGGATTTCTATCAGCCTAATCGAGCTGTAGATTACATCTCACATTTTATTGTTTGAACATGTAAACAAGGCTGCATGGAATTTCTCTTAATTACGACTCAGTGCAGCCAATGGCAATGTCTGCATTAGGTACATTATAACGCTAGGAACCGCTTGTGGATTTAACAGCGCTAATGCACCGCCAAAACAATTGCTACGCGGATGTCAGCTAAAGAGAATCTGATTGAACAGAGAGCCCTTCATGATCTCATAGTGTATGTTTTTTTTTTCTTCAAGCAAGCAACAGATCAACAAATCTTGAAACATGATATGCCACTATTATTCTCAGCATGTCTTCAAGTCCTCTCAACAGGTCTGATTTGATTACATTTCTGAAAATGTTTAATAAATGATAATTGAACTGTTCAATTATCAGTTAAATATTATTTATCAGACAAATGTGGGAATGAACCTTAGACAAAGGTCATATCACAAAATCTATTTTTGAATAAGTCGACAATGTAATCCAACATTAACCCTGCAAACTGGAATTTGTGGTTAGGACATCTCCAGGCCGCCACAAAAGGGTGGCCTAAAGTGGTCAGGATGCTGTGCCATCGTCCCCTTAAGGTTTTGTTTTTATTTATAGGACACTCTTACAACGTTCTGTCACGGTCCCCTGTTTTTTGTTGTTGTCTAGTTCAGTTTGTTCAACCTGATGGTTACAAAGAAACATCTCCCCCTCCCCACAAACAAATAAATACACTTATACCCAGGGAACAGGCACCCACCCATTTTTTTTTTATGTTGCCATCCCATCAAGGCCCTGATTGGTGAACAAATATTGTAATTGGTTAAGGATTTTTACACTATTTTAGCTGAACAGCATACCACTTACCGTAATAAAACCATTAAAATATAACTAAATGAAATCTAAAATATAGTCACGCAATCCCCCAAAGTGATTATCATAAGAGGGCCATAAACAAAAACTGGTAATGCTGCATACTCATAGAATGGTTAAAATCTCACCTTTCTGGTAACAATAGTTATAAATTGCTGAGGTGTATTCCCTTTTGAGGACACCAGCGCAAGTACACAGTACAAATATGATACAAATATATGGTCTATTTACTATTAAACAAAACTGTAAGAATAAGGGTTGAAATGACTTACAGTTGAGGTTGGAAGTTCACATACACTTAGGTTGTAGTCATTAAAACTCATTTTTCAACCACTCCACACATTTTTTGTTAACAAACTATAGTTTTAGCATGTCGTTTAGGACATCTACGTTGTGCATGACACAAATCATTTTACCAACAATTGTTAACAGGCAGATTATTTCACTTATAATTCACTTCATCACAATTCCAGTGGGTCATAAGTTTACATACACTAAGTTGACTGTGCCTTTAAACAGCTAGGAAAATTCCAGAAAATGATGTCATGGCTTCAGAAGCTTCTGATGGGCTAATTGACACAATTTGAGTCAATTGGAGGTGTACCTGTGGATGTATTTCAAGGCCTACCTTCAAACTCAGTGCCTCTTTGCTTGACATCATGGGAAAATCACAAGAAATCATCCAAGAACACATAAAATAGATTGTGGACCTCCACAAGTCTGGTTCATCCTTGGGAGCAATTTCCAAACACCTGAAGGTACCACGTTCATCTGTACAAACAATAGTATGCAAGTATAAACACCATGGGACCACGCAGTTGTCATACCTCTCAAGAAGGAGATGCGTTCTGTCTCCTAGAGATGAACTTACTTTGGTGCAAAAAGTGCAAATCAATCACAGAACTACAGCAAAGGACCTTGTGAAGATACTGGAGGAAACAGGTACAAAAGTACCTATATCCATAGTAAAACAAGTCCTATATCGACATAACCTGAAAGGCTGATCAGCAAGGAAGAAGCCACTTCTCCTAAACTGCCATAAAAAAGCCAGACTACGGTTTGCAACTGCACATGGGGACAAAGATCGTACT
The DNA here is from genome assembly GCF_045791955.1 of Oncorhynchus clarkii lewisi. Taxonomy (NCBI): domain Eukaryota; kingdom Metazoa; phylum Chordata; class Actinopteri; order Salmoniformes; family Salmonidae; genus Oncorhynchus; species Oncorhynchus clarkii. The sequence continues at coordinate 37,173,234 of NC_092151.1, read as the reverse complement.
TTTTGGAGAAATGTCCTCTGGTCTGATGAAACAAAAATAGAACTGTTTGGCCATAATGACCATTGTTATGTTTGGAGGAAAAAGTGGGACGCTTGCAAGCCAAAGAACGCCATTCCAACCGTGAAGCACGTGGGTGGCAGCATCTTGTTGTGGGGGTGCTTACTTCCAAAGTTGTGGCAAAATGGCTTAAGGACAACAAATTCAAAGTATTGGAGTTGCCATCACAAAGCCCCGACCTCAATCCTATTGAACATTTGTGGGCAGAACTGAAAAAGCGTGTGTGAGCAAGGAGGCCTACAAACCTGACTCAGTTACACCAGCTCTGTCAGGAGGAATGGGCCAAAATTCACTCAACTTATCGTGTGAAGCTTGTGGAAGGCTACCCAAAATGTTTGACCCAAGTTAAAAAAAGGCAATGCTACCAAATACTAATTGAGTGTATGTAAACTTCTGACCCATTGGGAATGTGATGAAAGAAATGAAAGTTCAAATAAATAATTCTCTCTACTATTATTCTGACTTTTTACATTCTTAAAATAAAGTGGTGATCCTAACTGACCTAAGACAGGACATTTTTACATTTTTTTGGGGATTAAATGTCAATCGTGAAAAACCAAATTTAAATGTATTTGGCTAAGGTGTATGTAAACGACCAACTTCAACTGTATATGTGTCACGCCCTGGTCAAAGTATTTTGTGTTTATCTTCATTTATTTGGTCAGGCCAGGGTGTGGCATGGGTTTTTGTATGTGGTGTGTTGGTATTGGGATTGTAGATTAGTGGGGTGTTCTAGTTAAGTCTATGGCTGTCTGAAGTGGTTCTCAATCAGAGGCAGGTGTTTATCGCTGTCTCTGATTGGGAACCATATTTAGGCAGCCATATTCTTTGAGTGTTTCGTGGGTGATTGTCCTTAGTGTCCTCTGTGTTAGTTTGCACCAGTTTAGGCTGTTTCGGTTTTCACATTACGTTTATTGTTTTTGTACAGTTCATGTTTCATCATTGTTAAATAAACATGGATCGCGATCTACACGCCGCATTTTGGTCCGACTCTACTTCACCCGAAGAAAGCCGTTACAATATGCTCTATGAATAGTGTAATTAAATGATAAAACACTAACTATAAGATTTCACCTTCCTTGTAACTATTAAATACATATTTGTATGTTTATTGGTAGAGAAAATGTGCATGTTTACTAAAGGTTTCTGATCAAAACGTGTGCCTCCACCACTGTAAAAGTCACTCAGAGCTCTAGCTTGGATTCCTGACCTTGTTGTGAACTTGCCTTTTATCTCATATTAATATTGTCTGTCTATGACAAATAGAAAATGTTTTCTGTTTAAAATCTATGATTTTTTTTTGATTCTTTTGATAAAATTAGAGTTATAAATCAATTTCTGACTGGGCTAAATTGACAAAAAACACTTTCTCTTGCAGCGCTACGATGTAAGAATTCCAGGCATGTGCTTTGTCAGTGGCTGTCACATAGCGTTCAGCCAGGAGTTGATGGACAGTCGAGCGAATGAAATGGTAGGAGGGACAGCCCAGCTTCAAGTGGTGTCAAATTTCACATCCTACGTCACACAGGTGGAAAAGATATATGCAGCGTTCAAAACAACTGGGAACTGGGAACACGGAAATCTATGACTTAATGCAAGCCGTTTCAGTCTATGGTGGCCACAGATCGATTTATTTAAAAATGTCAGTTGGAATCATTACCAGAACCACGCAGGTCCCCTAAATAGGGGCCTTCACATCTAAGAGGTTTAAAAAATAAGTAAAAAACGTACCATTTAATGACTTTACTTGTAATGGTTTGGGACACCAGGGACAATCAGGTGATTTCCTGACTAGCGATGTAGGCAGAAATGTCTGTTTAGCTGGGCATAAGTAAAAGTGGCTGGGCAAACATTTTTCAGCAAAAACATAGCAAAAATACCTGACATATTTAAGTGCAATCACATTGTATCATTTAACAAATAACACCAGATCAATTTGACCAAAAAGCCTGTTATTATTGCTAAGTAGGCAGCGCAAGTGTGCAACTACACAGCCGCTTACAACAACACCGCTGACAAAACAGACTGACTGAGTCCGAGATTAAACAAACATAATGTAATACACAACATGTCAGAGAGAGAGCGCAGTGATAATAATTTTGAAAAGGTATACTCTCACAAAATACGGATAATGGATGCAATGTTCAGTCCAACCTCATGAAATAAAAAACATCAGATCGACCACTCCCACTCAAAGACGTGATCTACAGTACAGGCACAATAGGTGGATTCAGGGCCATGGACAGCGCATCGGCCAGACACCAGCTCGGCACTGGATTGTAATATGCACAAACAGCTTATTGCAAAAATAATCAAGTAAGGATAGAAAGCCCCTGAAAGTGTTTTTATTAAGCCCAAATGTGCACACTTTTTGCAATATGTAAACAGCCACACAAAATACAATACAAACACTTTAGGCCTATATGTTGAACTGTAAGGAGGGTATGAAATGAATAGCTCACTTTGAATGAGCAAACACTACTGTATAGGCATTCAGCAATGAAAACATGAAATCACTATACGTAATACCACGGCAGGCATGAAAACATGAATTTATCATACACAGCCTAATATCACGGCGGCTACAAATACAACAGCTCACTTTGATTGAAACATATATAGGCCTGGCCTACCAAGGTAGGCATGAAAACGTTAGGCTAAATCATAAATAAATAGTATTCCTTTATGTTTCATGTTTTGCAGTACAAGATGCCTAAGTTCGGTGTTGAAGATGGAGATTATTTCATCATAGTCCAAAAAGTCACAAAGGACAACAGGACTAGATTGTTGAGACGTGCAGTCAGTAAGCAAGATGGATGATTTGATACTGCCTGTAGTTGAGAAGAGTCTCTCAACAGTACATGAAGTCATAGGAGGGGTGATGATGGTCCTTAGAAGTCTATTGATGTTAGGAAAAATGTCAGGTCTGCAGCTGTCCAGAACTTCAATAAGGGATGGAAATTCCTGACCTCCCCCACTTTCCTACGCAGTTACATGGTTATAATTTTGGTTTGCGCACTTGTGTGTGTGTGTGTGTGTGCGCAAATAGAAGAACATGTTGACTCACCCTACTTGTAGAGAAACACTAATGCCATCCTCCTCTCTTTCATGTCTATCACTCTGTCATACAGTACACGCTTTTATTTTTTGTTGTCCTAGGCTACCTGGCTAAAATATTTGCTCGCTAGCCTAACTTCCATTGATGGGCAACGTTAGCTAATTAACATTAGCCTTCAACTTCTAGACCCATATTGATCTTCCATCCTCTCAGGCCAGGGGTACAATAATGTATGAATTAATGGTTGGATCAGAATGGCCGTTATAATCATTGGCCAGTACGGAGAATTAAGTAAAACCACAAGTCCAAATCCCATCTCCATCCGTGGCTAGTTTAGGAAAGGGACAATTTTAGCTAGCTAGCTATTCACGGAGGACAACAAAAGGAGATGCAACAATTGAAGTTGTTTCTGTTAAAAACTTGTTATGGCTGAAATCCCAATACCGGGATCGATATGTAAACTACCAGTGAAAATAGAGGGCGCCAAATTCAAACCACAGAAATCTCATAATTACAATTCCTAAAACATACACGTGTTTTATATAATTTTAAAGGTAATCTTGTTGTTAATCCCACCAAAGTGTCTGATTTCAAATAGGCTTTTCAGCGAAAGCACTACAAATGATCATGTTAGGTCTCCACCAAACTACAATAAGCACTGCCATTTTCCTGCGAAATATAGCATTCACAAAAAGCAGAAATAAAGATAAAATTAATCACTAGCCTTGAATTATCTTCATCAGATGACTCATAGGACTTCATGTTACACAATAAATGCATGTTTTGTTTGATAAAGTTCATATTTATATAAAAAAAATCTGAGTTTACATTGGCTTATTAGATTCACTAGTTCCAAAAACATCAAGTGATTTTGCATAGCCATATCTTTTCAACAGAAATACAGAAATAATCATAAATGTAGATGATAATACAAGTTATACACATGGAATTATAGATATACCTCTCCTTAATGCAACCGCTCTGTCAGATTTCAAAAAAAGTTTACGGAAAAAGCAACACATGCAATAATCTGAGACGGCGCTCAGAAAAAATTAGCCGCCATGTTGGAGTCAACAGAAACCAGAAACCAATCAATAAATGCTTGATTTGTTCGCGTTTGGTAAACAATTCCAAAGTCACAAAGCGCGTCCACTATAACATGACGAAATGTCCAAAAGTTCCTTAACAGTCAGTAGAAACATGTCAAATGATGTACTGAATCAATCTTTAGAATGTTGTTTACATATATCTTGAATAACGTTCCAACCGGAGAATTAGAATGACTTCAGATGACCGGTGGAACGCAGGTCTTTCCCCTGTGAACGCACATGGTGAAAGCATGGTCAACTCGTGGCAGTGGTGACTATTTCCTGTGTCATTCGACCCCCCTTCACATTAGAGTCATCAGACAAAGTTCTATTGACTGTTGACATTAGTGGAAGGCGTAGGAAGTGAAAACTCATCCATATCTCGCTGTAATTTCAATGAGAGCTTGGTTGAAAATCTGCCACCCCCAGAAAAAAAAGTGGAATTTCTCAGGTTTTTGCCTGTTATACTCACAGAAATAGTGAAATGGTGTTTTCTATTAGCAACTGAGACTGAGGAGCTGGCTGTTTACAATGGGCACCTTTTCATCCAAGCTACTCAATACTGCCCCTGCAGCCATAAACAGTTTAAGGACGTATGCGCTCAAAGCGATTTGATAGGAGAGACGCCAAATCCAAGCTGGCTTCCCTTGACACTTTTTTTCCCGCCAGGACCATTCACAGTTGAGTTCGCTCAATTTAGCTTATTGGCTAATTGCCAAGGGAAGCCAAATGCTCGCTGGCTTCCCTTGCGTTCAATGCTACGGGTGGTAACAATGTCATACTCGTTTGGACCAGACAGCGTCAGATAGATGGTCTACATGTAGATAGACAGAGGGGCACTGTTTGGCTCGCTTGGATGCTTTCTCCTATGAGATACTGTACATTCAGCCTCTTCTGAATTGAATTGAAAAAAATATATTAAACACAGAGAGACAAAATAATTGTTCTAATTTATTTATTTTTTGGAGCAGCCTGGCTTCCCTTAGATCAGCTTGGCGGATGTATTGTTGCTTACTCTTATCACCTGGGGTCAGACCGACAGGAAGTTCAGGATCCAGTTGCAGAGGGAGGTGTTTAGTCCCAGGGTCCCGAGCTTGGTGACGAACTTGGAGGGCACTATGGCGTTGAATGCTGAGCTGTAGTCGACGAACAGCAATTATCCTCACATAGGTATTCCTCTTTTATAGGATGGCGAGGGCAGTGTGGAGTGCAATGGAAATTGAGTCATCTCTGGATCTGTTGGGGCAGTATGCAATAATATATACTGTAATAATAATATATGCCATTTAGCAGACGCTTTTATTATTTTGTCCTTTTTTTCCATTTGATGGCTGTGCGGAGGTCGTAGTGGGACTTCTTGTCCTGTTTAGCTCATAGCAAAACAATTTCCAGAACCATTTTGACCTGATCACGATTCCTTTCTACAATGAATAGTCCATGTCCTCATGGTTACGTTGATTTAAAACATTACCCGGGCTTTGATTACGGTGGCTTGCGCGGTAGCCTTCAAATTGATCCGTGCACAAGAGTGAGGTTTGCTAGCCTGTTGCTTGAAGCATTCCTCACAAAGGTGCTTCCAATCCTTATCTTTCTCTAACAAATTAGCCTTCCATAGTGGGCTTGAGGATTTTTTTTTTTTTACATAGAACAGCGTCCCTTGTCGAACTGTATTCCAGCCAATAAAATTGTCCATACCACTTCCATGAAAAACACAGCTATTTTTCCATTGATCACTGTAGTGGAGAACACTCATATTTTTGGATGTGTTGGTGGTTCGTCAGACTCATGACGACGAGAAGGGGCAGAGGAATGGTGATAGTGAATTAGCTGGGCTGTGGAAGTAGTAGTAGTAGCTAATATTCTCATGGGCTGCCACTGACAGGCTAGCCTCCTCAACATCCTACTGTTGCATTTTTCAACAATTCAAATTCAATTAATTTGTATTTTTATATATACTGTATATATATATATTTTAAGACAGCCTGATTGGGTGGGCCAGTGTTCAATCTGACAGGGCCTCTGCCCAGTCCGGCCCTGCCGTGGCACCATCATGAAGCGTCCCCTTCTGGTGATTCAATGTCCCATGGATAGCTTTCTATCAAAACCAAATGGGAACATTCTCGTACTGTTGCCTAATGGACATCAAAATACCTTATAATAATGTTATACTGCTACCAAACTGGGACCTGTAATCAACGGCCACAAAATACTACAGTATACTATAGTATAAATACAATACTAGTATAAATACTATAGTAGTCAGTATAATATTTTTGCGGACTTTACTGAAATATTCACTGTAGTGTTTACTATAGTATACTGTAGTATTTACAGTTAACTATATTATTAAAACTGTAGTCAAAGAAAACCGCGGTATATACTATAATGTAGTATTTTTACAGATTCTATTATACTGCAGTATTCACTGTAGTATTTACTATAGTGTTTTTGTTTAATTATATTTGACATATAAGTGCAGGCTTTCTCCTTGAGGAAAGCTACTGGAGAAATACTAAAAAGAGCAAATTTTCCATAACCTGTAGGTAGTACTGGGGTCTGAACAGATAGTTCAGAGCTTCCGCTCTCTTCTATAACCTGTAGGGAACACAATATATGGTCTATACTTGGCATGTAGGTTTCTCACTTATGGGTGCCACCAATTGGGGAGGGGACTGGGCAGAGTATATGGAAGTTAAATACTGTAGTATTCTACAACATTCTATGGTAAGTACTATACATGATCAAGGGATATTACAGTGTGTAGTATAGTATTCTACAGTATACTACAGTTTAGTACATAATTCTACAGTAAGTATTTTAAAGTAAACTGTGGTATTTTTTCATGTGGGTGTCCTCTTATGGTCCTGATGTTAATGTCATGTTTAAATTTTCCTTGAACGTTCTCAGAATGTCAGTGGGATAATGTCTCGCTGAAATCCTTAACGCAGGGGTGGCCAATAATATTTGCTCGAGGGCCACATAGTGATTAAAACATTTGATGGAGGGCCGTATAGATCTTTTTTCTGAACTTATTAGAAAAATAATAGGACCATTAAAATTTCTACATTCTTTCTATTTAGTTTTAGAACTTCTAGAGTGGCCTGGAGAATTTTTTTTCTTTAAGGGGAACTGCACCTGCTGATTCGGCTTAGTCTTTTGGCCTGCTACCCAAGACATTTTGGCTGCCATGGCAGAAGCCAAAAGGGAGTTGGCTTGGGGGTGTGTTTAATAGTTAATGGGTGTGTCCTTGACACCAACAAGACACACTCATCTGTCAGAACCTTGCCCACAGCTGTTTCCCCCCCACTCAATCACAACAATAAAAAACTAATGCAGTTTGAGTTCAATAACTACAGGCATACAGATGTACTGTATGGTGAAATGCCAGAAGAAGCTTTGAATAGGTTTGTAGCCTACAGAGTAAAATGAGAATTGCTGAATTTAAGTAGATATTCTCAACTAAGTGTTTTGATAACTTTCAAATGTAGTAACAGGTCCATGTAGAATAAACAACCTTTTACATAATACCATAGAAGCAGTGTTATGCTAATATAACCTCTTATGCTATGGGGCAGGATTTTCACATCTGGATGAAAAGCATGCCCAAAGTAAAATGCCTGTTACTCAGGCCCAGAAGCTAGAATATGCATATAATTATTTGGATAGAAAACACTCTGAAGTTTCCAAAACTGTTAAAATAATGTCTGTGAGTATAACAGAACTCATATGGCAGGCAAAAACCTGAGAAATTCAACCAGGAAGTGAGACATCTGAGGTGTGTAGTTTTTCAAGTGATTGCCTATCCAATATCCAGTGTAAATGGGGTCAGATTGCACTTCCTAAGGCTTCCAGTAGATGTCAACTGTCTTCAGAAAGTTTTTTCGGGCTTCTATTGTGAAAGGGGAGTGAATAAGACCACTCACAGTAAGTGGCTCAGCTGAAAACTTTGGGTTGTTTATAGTGCGCGGCTATGACACTTTGTCATCAGGGCACTAACTTAATAATGCTATGCTATACAGATGTAGACTGGCTGTATCTCCAGATTGGATTAGATTCAGGCCGGTGACACCATTAAGGTTTGTTGCTCCTAGTTCACTGTATTAGTCAGACTCAGACATGAGTTAGCTCGTTTTGCACTAGACTATGAGCTACGAACTAACTTACAAATACAACTTGTTGGCTAATGTTAGCTAGCAAGTTAGCCATCAAATGATAATGTTACATAACCAGCAGCAGCTAGATAATATACAATATGGGCTCCCGAGTGTTGCAGCGGTCTAAGGCACTTCATCTCAGTGCTAAAGGCGTCAGTACGGACCCTGGTTCGATTCCAGGCTGGCTATTGGCTTTGTGGACTCAAGACAAGACATTGAGGTTTATAACTGCATAAAACATCATAAATGTGTCAATTAAATAATTATTTGATGTCAACAAGAGTATCAAGTATTCTGCTTGAGAATGGATGTCCTGTAAAAAAAACAATATAAAGACTGCTTTTAGTGTTATAATAAACTAGGGAGCTGTAATCACAAGGCATATCCAGGATATTAGTTTACTTTTTCTTGAAGTTGTATGCTGCATCTGAGGAACTTTTACTATGCAACATGGTGAACATGATGTACTACTCATCGTCAATGAAAGATTTAATGTAGTGTTTGTCCCATGAACACAGTGGCCCCTCAGGGGTGCGTGCTCAGTCCCCTCCTGTACCCCCTGCTCACTCATGACTGCACGGCCAGGCACAACTAACACCATTCAATTTGCAGATGAGACAGCCATGTGGAAGAAAGAAAGCCGTGTGGAAGAAAACACTTTTTCCAGATACTTTTAAAAACCCCAAACCGGCAAAGCAAAGCTCTCTATAGCTCCGCGTTCAGCATGTGTTGCTCTCTGAGGATTAATTGATTAATCTTATGCTACACAAAGACAAATGACACATTTTTCTAAGCTAATCCAATCAGTTAGTAAACCTTTTGTACCTGTTATTTAAATGGTTGTTCCAGTTTAAATGGCTTCGGTAGGTCCTAACAATGTTCCGAACCCTTGCAGTCATTCTCAATTCAGAGTGCAGTTGAAAAAAAAACTCTGATAGGAAATACCCATCACTCTGCAAGCCAGCATAATGTGACTTGCAGTTAGGGTTGTAAAATGCTGGTAACTTTCCGAGGTTTTCTGGATATGCCAGTTGTAAGATTCCTGGAAACAGTAAGGAGTAAGCAGGAAATCCATAATCCTTCAATCAAGGTTTATAGAAAATCGGAAAATCTGTGAATTTGGGGAAATCATATTTGCAGTCCTGATGTGGCCTGTAACCCAAGATGTTAAGGCCCCTGTATTAGGGTAAAATTAGGCCTCAAAATAAGGCATTATGAGTTACGTAAAGTATTGTCATAGAGGAAATTATTTAGGAGGTTTTCAGTTAGTTATTTCTGGCCACATGTGAGTGGAAGTGTTGTACCGGTTTAAGTGGTCTCTGGTAGAGGTACATGTTTGCCACTTTCAAGCAACACATGGCCTTGTCACTATGGTGGTTCCCTATAAAAACAAAACATACCTTTTCTAAGAGCACGGTTTTATACCTGTGGGGTATGTGTAAAAAAAGTACTGAGCTATGAACTGGGGTAAAATTATGTACCTGTAACTAAACCTACAAACGATGTACCTTACAGGGTACCACCCCAGTGATAAGAGTATGTACCTCTTTAGGAACAAATCAAAACTTTTTTTCTAAGTGTAGGGTATTGACATGTGGGTGTTAGGGTTATAGAGCACATTGGGGTAACAGGGCTGTGTTGTATCAGGTAAGTACATTTAGGTGTGTGGGTAATTGGGCTGAGGTACAGTGCCTTGCAAAAGTATTCGGCCCCCTTGAACTTTGCGACCTTTTGCCACATTTCAGGCTTCAAACATAAAGATATAAAACTGTATTTTTTTTGTGAAGAATCAACAACAAGTGGGACACAATCATGAAGTGGAGCGACATTTATTGGATATTTCAAACTTTTTTAACAAATCAAAAACTGAAAAATTGGGTGTGCAAAATTATTCAGCCCCCTTAAGTTAATACTTTGTAGCGCCACCATTTGCTGCGATTACAGCTGTAAGTCGCTTGGGGTATGTCTCTATCAGTTTTGCACATCGAGAGACTGAAATGTTTTCCCATTCCTCCTTGCAAAACAGCTCGAGCTCAGTGAGGTTGGATGGAGAGCATTTGTGAACAGCAGTTTTCAGTTCTTTCCACAGATTCTCGATTGGATTCAGGTCTGGACTTTGACTTGGCCATTCTAACACCTGGATATGTTTATTTTTGAACCATTCCATTGTAGATTTTGCTTTATGTTTTGGATCATTGTCTTGTTGGAAGACAAATCTCCGTCCCAGTCTCAGGTCTTTTGCAGACTCCATCAGGTTTTCTTCCAGAATGGTCCTGTATTTGGCTCCATCCATCTTCCCTGTCCCTGCTGAAGAAAACAGGCCCAAACCATGATGCTGCCACCACCATGTTTGACAGTGGGGATGGTGTGTTCAGCTGTGTTGCTTTTACGCCAAACATAACGTTTTGCATTGTTGCCAAAAAGTTCAATTTTGGTTTCATCTGACCAGAGCACCTTCTTCCACATGTTTGGTGTGTCTCCCAGGTGGCTTGTGGCAAACTTTAAACAACACTTTTTATGGATATCTTTAAGAAATGGCTTTCTTCTTGCCACTCTTCCATAAAGGCCAGATTTGTGCAATATACGACTGATTGTTGTCCTATGGACAGAGTCTCCCACCTCAGCTGTAGATCTCTGCAGTTCATCCAGAGTGATCATGGGCCTCTTGGCTGCATCTCTGATCAGTCTTCTCCTTGTATGAGCTGAAAGTTTAGAGGGACGGCCAGGTCTTGGTAGATTTGCAGTGGTCTGATACTCCTTCCATTTCAATATTATCGCTTGCACAGTGCTCCTTGGGATGTTTAAAGCTTGGGAAATATTTTTGTATCCAAATCCGGCTTTAAACTTCTTCACAACAGTATCTCGGACCTGCCTGGTGTGTTCCTTGTTCTTCATGATGCTCTCTGCGCTTTTAACGGACCTCTGAGACTATCACAGTGCAGGTGCATTTATACGGAGACTTGATTACACACAGGTGGATTGTATTTATCATCATTAGTCATTTAGGTCAACATTGGATCATTCAGAGATCCTCACTGAACTTCTGGAGAGAGTTTGCTGCACTGAAAGTAAAGGGGCTGAATATTTTTGCACGCCCAATTTTTCAGTTTTTGATTTGTTAAAAAAGTTTGAAATATCCAATAAATGTCGTTCCACTTCATGATTGTGTCCCACTTGTTGTTGATTCTTCACAAAAAAATACAGTTTTATATCTTTATGTTTGAAGCCTGAAATGTGGCAAAAGGTCGCAAAGTTCAAGGGGGCCGAATACTTTCGCAAGGCACTGTATATACACTAAACAGAAATAAACGCAACATGCAAAAATGTCAAAGATTTTAGTTACAGTTTATATATGAATTTATTTAAATTCATTAGGCCCTAATCTATGGATTTCACATGACTGGGAATAAATATATGCATCTGTTGGTCACAGATACCTTTACAAAAAAAGTAGGGACGTAGATCAGTAAGGTCAGTATCTGGTGTGACCACCATTTGTCTTATGCAGCGCGACACATCTCCTTTGCATAGAGTTGATCAAGCTGTTGATTGAGGCCTGTGGAATGTTGTCGTTCACTTCGAGCATCCCTAACATGGTCAGTGGGTGACATATCTGGTGAGTATGAAGGCCAGAACTGGGTCATTTTCAGTTCCAGGAATTGATAATACACATGGGGCTGTGCAATTCATGCTGTAACATGAGGTGATGGCGGCGAATGAATGGCACGACAATGGGCCTCAGGATCTGGTCACGGTATCTCTGTGCTTTCAAATTGTCATCGATAAAATGCAATTTTGTTCGTTGTCCATAGCTTATGCCTGCCCATACCATAACCCCACCATGAAGCACTATGCTCACAGTGATGATGACAGCAAATCGCTCGTCCACACAATGCCATGAACGCAGTCTGCCATCTGCCATTACCGTTGAAACTGAGATTAATCTGTAAATAGTACACCTCTCCATGTGCCAGTTGCCATCAAAGTGAACATTTGCCAATTGAAGTTGGTTACGACCCCGAAGTGCAGCCAGGTCAAGACACTGGTGAGGATGACGAGCACGCAGATGAGCTTCGCCGAGACGGTTTCTGACAGTTTGTGCAGAAACTCTTTGGTTGACAAAGTTTCATCAGCTGTCCGGGTGGCTGGTCTCCAGGTGAATAAGCAGGATGTGGAAGTCCTGAGTTGGCATGGTTACTCGTGGTCTGTGGTTGTGAGGCCGGTTGGACGTACTGCCAAATTCTCCAAAACGATGTTGGAAGCAGCTTATGGTAGAGAAATGAACATTCAATTCTCTGCATGTGCTCTTTTAGACATTCCTGCAGTCCCTCAAAACTTGAGACATCTGTGGTATTGTGTTGTGACAAAACTGCACATTTTAGAATGGCCTTTAATTGTCCCAAGCACAAGGTGCACCTATGTAATGGACATGCTGTTTAATCAGCTTCTTGATATGCCACACCGGTCAGGTGGAGAATGGAGAAATGCTTACTTTCAGAGATCTAAACAAATTTGTGCACAAATTGTGAGAGAAATAAGCTTGTATGGAACATTTCTCAGATGTTTTATTTCAGCTCATCCATTAAAAAAATTGATTAAATAAAAAAAAACATCCTCAATCTACACACTACCTCATAATGACAAAGTGAAAACATGTTTTTAGAAACGTCGGCAAATGTATTAAAAATCAAAATTCCAAAATGAGCTCAGATTCATTATATTCCCATTGATCATCCTTGAGATGTTTCTACACCTTGATTGGAGTCCACCTGTGGTAAATTCAACTGATTGGACATGATTTAGAAAGGCTCACACCTGTCTATACAAAGTCCCACAGTTGACACTATGTCAGAGCAAAAACCAAGCCATGAGGTCGAAGGAATTGTCTGTAGAGCTCTGAGACAGGATTGTGTCGAGGCACAGATCTGGGGAAGGGTACCAAAACATTTCTGCAGCATTGAATGTCCCCAAGAACACGGTGGCCTCCATCATTCTTAAATGGAAGAATTTTGGAACCACCAAGACTCTTCCTAGAGCTGGCCGCCCGGCCAAACAGAGCAATCGGGGGGAAAGGACCTTGGTCAGGAAGGTGACTAAGAACCCGATTGTCACTCTGACAGAGCTCCAGAGTTTCTCTGTGGAGATGGGAGAATCTCCCAGAAGGACAACCATCTAAGCAGCACCCCACCAATCAGGCCTTTATAGTAGAGTGGTCAGGCAGAATCCACTCCTAAGTAAAAGGCACATGACAGCCTGCTTGGAGTTTGTCAAAAGGCACCTAAAGGACTTACAATTCTCTGGTCTGATGAAACCAAGATTGAACTCTTTGGCCTGAATGTCAAGCGTCACATCTCGAGGAAACCTGGCACCATCCCTACCATGAAGCATGGTGAGGGCAGCATCATGCTGCGCAGATGTTTTTCAATGGCAGGGACTGGGAGACTAGTCAGGATTGAGTGAAAGATGAACAAAGCAAAGTACAGAGATTTCCTTGATTAAAACCTGCTCCAGAGCACTCCGGACCTCAGACTGGGATGAAGGTTTACCGTCCAACAGGACAATGACCCTAAGCACACAGCCAAAACAACGCAGGAGTGGCTTCGGGACAAGTCTCTGAATGTCCATGAGTTGCCCAGCCAGAGCCCGGACTTGAACCCGATCGAACATCTCTGGAGAGACTTGAAAATAGTTGTGCAGCAACACTCCCCATCTAACCTGACAGAGCTTGAGAGGATCTGCAGAGAAGAATGGGAGAAACTCCCCAAAAACAGGTGTTTGCAGCATCATACGCCAAAAAAACTTGGTTGTAATCGCTGCCAAAGGTGTTTCAATAAAGTACTGAGTAAAGGGTCTGAATACCTATGTAAATGTGATATTTCAGTTGTTTATTTTTTATATATTTGCAAAAATGTATAAAAACTGTTTTTGCTCTGTCATTAGGGCGTATTGTGTGTAGATTGACGAGGGAAGAAAACAATTTAATCCATGTAACATAACAAAATGTGTTAAAGTCAAGGGGTCTGAATACTTTCCCGAATGCACTGTATACTGTACCACTAACATGCATAGACCAGTTAACTAATGCATGCAATCATTTGCTTGTTGCATGCAATGTTGAGGTCTTCTCTTCTCTAGGCAGCCTATTCTTAGGCTCAATAAATTGGCTACAGGGTGTCCCAGCATTTACCATCTGGTCTTGAGTTTGAGAGACCAAGCAAACAAACCATTATGGCATAGAACAGTCTGTGGTCCAGCCTTTCACATTGTACAGTATGTGCCTGTGCCTTCATATCTATATTTTTCTGTCTCCCCCTCTTATTTGTGACTTTCTATCCCAATAAAGATCAAACACTAATGAAGAAATATCTAAAAACAAAAGCGAATTGGATCGAACTGTGTTTGTTTCGTGGTAAATGAAACATGTGACCTACTCTATAACAGTCTAATGTTATCTCAATGTAATACATCAGGGTTATCTCAGAGTACTGAAAAACACCATAGTGGTTATAACTCATTAATTGTGACTTCCATCCAGGATCCTGTAAGGTTGGAAATCGATCATACTGTTGATAACAGATGAAAAGAGAGCTACTGTATAAACAGAGCAATAAAAGATGGATTGGCAGTAGAATGGCCTTACTGAACAGTGAGTGACTCAACGTGGTACCATCATAGGATGCCACCTTCCTAAAAAGTCAGTTCGTCAAATATCTGCCCTACTAGAGCTGCCCCAGTCAACTGTAAGTACTGTACTGTACTGCAACAACAAGCACACAGGATGGGATCACTGAGTGCTGAAGTGCATAGAGCTTAAAAATCATCTATCCTCGTTTGCAACACTCGCTACCGAGTTCCAAACTACCTCTGGAAGCAACTTCAGCACAATAACGGTTTGTCGGGAGCTTCATGAAATGAGTTTCCATGGCCGAACAGCCACACACAAGCCTAAGATCACCATGAGCAATGCCAAGCATCGTCTGGAGTGATGTCGTCAGCATCACAGTAAAATTAAAAACTCAAACAAGGTGGGAGTCGGAGTATATGTTCACGAAGGTAGCTGGAAAACCTGTGTGTCTTCTGTGTGGAGAAAGTGTGGCCCTCCATTGGACTCTGGAGCAGTGGAAACGCATTCTCTGGAGTAATGAATCACGCTTCACCATCTGCCTGTCCAACGGATGAATCTGGGTTTTTCATGGTTCGGGCTAGGCCCCTTAGTTCCAGTGAAAATAAATCTAAGTGCGACAGCATACAATGACAATCTAGACGATTCTGTGCTTCTGAAGCATTATCAACTTTCCCCCAGAAAAGTGTATCAACTGCTGTGCCATTATGCAGAATTTAAAATGTATTTTACTTTGTAGGTATCACCCTCAACCTCAAACAAGATGGACTTCTCCTTAAACAAAGTGTTGTTTTTGATTAATAGATTTTTGCACTTTATTTTTTTGTATTTCAATCCACTCGATAGAAAATATAGTCTACTGATGGTGCCTTGAATACCGGTTTCTTTCATTTAATGTTCATGTTATGGGGATATTTATATAAAGGAAATTTGTCTTTTGTGTCTGTTGAAAATTATCTTAATAGACTATAGCTGATTTTTTTATTTGGCCCTCCGTCCATTTGACTTTGACACCCCTGATCTAGACGATTCTGTGCTTCTGAAGCATTATCAACTTTCCCCCAGAAAAGTGTATCAACTGCTGTGCCATTATGCAGAATTTAAAATGTATTTTACTTTGTAGGGATGGACACTCGAATATCTTAATTATAGGCTACCCCAACTTTCCCTGTTTCTATCATGTTAAATATTAGCCAGACCATCAATCGGCCTGTCAACCACACATATTCAACTGACAATTTACTGTTAGTTCCCTTCAGTTGGTATAGCCTACATTATCATTCCATTAAATTGCAATGGTTTGTTTAACTTCATTAGCTTCCTCTTTAAATGCTGTCACGGCCATGTGGTTGTTGCTGAGGATCATTAGTAACAGTTAAAAAAAAAGACATGTAGGCTAAATAAATCGTAATGGAGCAGAGCACAGACCAACAGTTTGAACCCACAATACTTAGCCGTGTCATCATTGTTCCATAGTTAGTGCAGGCAATAGACAAGGGTATAGCCTACTATTGTACACTATTCATCCTATTATAATTCTACAGTGCCTTCAGAAAGTATTTACACTCCTTAACTTTATACACATTTTCTTGTTACCGCACAAATTTAAAAATGATTAAATGTTCAACGTTAAAGTGGAATAATGTCCATAAGTATTCGTCCCCTTCTTGTGGAAAGCCTAAATAAGTTCAGGAGTAACAATGTGCTTAAAACTTGTTGAGGATAGGGGGCAGTATTTTCACTTTGGATGAATTGCGTGCCCATTAGTGAACTGCATCCTACTCTGTCCTAGATTGCTAATATATGCATATTATTATTACTATATTACTATTGGATAGAAAACACTCTGAAGTTTCTAAAAGTGTTTGAATTATGTCTGTGAGTATAACAGAACTCATAGGGCAGGCAATCTTCCAAACAAGAAGTGAAATTCTGAATGTGGGTCAACTTTGACGTCATCGCCCCCTCCTTTCCCAACAATATATGGATCTGGTAGCACTTCCTACGCCTTCCACTAGATGTCCTCATTCAGTAGAAGGTGGAATGGAGCTTTTGGTGTGAACTTTGACCGAATGGGAGGGGAAATAGTCACGGTCTTGGCAGAATGCAATTTCCCTGTGGCGCATTTCTCTGTGGGTGCCACCGTCGTTCCATTTGGCTGCAGCTGAAAACGTATGATCAGGTTGGAACGTTATTGGATATATATGAAAATAACATCCTGAAGATTGATCCTCTACTTAGTTTGACCAGTTTATTCGACCTGGAATATATCTTTTTGAAGTTTTCGTGCGAGTTGTCCTGGACCAGCATCAGCTTTTGGGCATGTGAGCTGAAAGTGATAGCAAATGCAGCTAATTGGACAGTAGTATTGGACATTATGGAACAAAACAATGTATTGTGGAACTAGGACTCCTTGCACTGCATTCTGATGAAAGATCACCAAAGGTAAGGGAATATTTATGATGTAATTTCGTATTTCTGTTGACTCCAACATGGCGGAGAAATACTTTTACGTCTGAGAGCTGTCTCAGATTATTATTATAGCATGGTAGGCTTTTTTCGTAACATTTTAAAAAATCTGACACAGCGGTTGCATTAAGAACCAGTGTATCTTTATATGTAGAACATGTATCTTTAGTCAAAGTTTGAGTATTTCTGTTATCTGGCGTAGCTTTCTATAATTCCTCCGGATATTGGAGGCATTTCTGAACATGGCGTCAATGTAAACCGAGATTTGTGGATATAAATATGCGTATTATCGAACAAAACATAAATGTATTGTGTAACATGTCATATGAGTGTCATCTGATTAAGATTTTCAAAAGGTTAGGGATTCATTTTATCTCTAATCCTGCTTTTGTGACTATCTTTAGCTGGAAAAAATGGCTGCGTTTTTGCTTTGATTTGGTGGTGGTCTAACAAATATATGTTGTGTTTTCGCTGTAAAACAATTTAAAAATCGGACATGATGGGTAGATGAACAAGATGTTTCTTTCCTTTGCTGTATTGGACTTGTTAATGTGTGAAAGTTAAATATTTCTAAAGAATATTTTTTAATTCCCTGCGCCACCTTTTCAGCTGAATGGGGGGGTTGAGTTCCCCTCGGGGATCGCCTTGCCATAACAGGTTTTAACAAGTCACATAGTAAGTTGTATGGACTCACTCTATGTGCAATAGTGTTTATTGAATGAGTACTTCATCTCTGTACCACACACACAATTATCTGAAAGGTCCTCCGTTGGGCAGTGAATTTTAAACAGATTCAACCACAAAGACCATGGAAGTTTTCCGATGCCTCGCAATGAAGGGCACCTATTGGTAGGCATTGAATATTCCTTTTAGCATGGTGTTATTACACTTTGGATGGTGTATCAATACACCCAGTCACTACAAAGATACAGGCGTCCTTCCTAACTAGTTGCTAGAGAGGAAGGAAACTTCAGGGATTTCGCCATTGTTAAGGACGTGGGAGTGTCAGGATAAAAAAAATAATCTGCGGAATGGAGCAAATACCAGGCAAGATCCTAGAGGAAAACTTGGTTCAGTCTCCTTTCCACCAGACACTGGGAGATTTTTCCCCTTTCAGCAGGACAATAACCTGAAACAGGCCAAATACACACTGGAGTTGGTTACCAAGAAGACGGTGAATGTTCGAGTGGCCGATTTACACTTTTGACTTAAATCTGTCAAGACCTAAAAAATGTTGTCTAGCAATGATCAACAACCAATTTGACAGAGTTTGAAGAATTTTGAAAAGAATGGGACATTTTTGCAGAATCCAGGTGTGGAAAGCTCTTAGACTTACCCAGAAAGACTAACAGCTGTAATCGCTGCCAAAGATGATTCTACAAGTATTGACTCAGGGGTGTGAATACTTCTTTAACTTAGATATTTATTTCATTTTCAATACATTTGCAAACATGTTTTCACTTTGTCATTATGTGGCATTGTGTGAAGATGGGTGAGAGAAAAATGTATTTAATATTCAGGCTGGAACACAACAAAATGTGGAATAAGTCAAGGGTATGAATACTTTCTGAAGGCACTGTATAGTTTGTACACTAATCTTTCAGCATTACCATGGGTTCAAGAACTAAATGTGGCAATTCTCGGGAATGAATCAAACCACCGTTTTCTTTCTTTCATGCATAATCAAATGTATTTATAAAGCCCTCTTTACATCAGCCGATGTCACAAAGTGCTGTACAGAAACCCAGCCTAAAACCCCAAACAGCAAGCAATGCAGCGGTAGAAGCACGGTGGCTAGGACAAACTCCCTAGAAAGGCAGAAGCCTAGGAAGAAACCTCGAGGAACCAGGTTCTGAGGGATGGCCAGTCCTCTTCTGGCCGTGCCGGGTGGAGATTATAACACTACATGGCCAAGATGTTCAAACGTTCATAGATGACCAGCAGGGTCAAATAATAATCATAGTGGTTGTAGAGGGGGCAACAGGTCAGCACCTCAGGAGTAAATGTCAGTTGGCTTTTCATAGCCGATCATTCAGAGTTAGAGACAGCAGGTACGTTAGAGAAAGTGTCAAAAGTAGGTCACCACAAAGTTGCAAGTCTGGTGAACAGGTCAGGGTTCCATAGCCGCAGGCAGACAAGTGTTTACGGGAGCAGTAGCATGACCAGGTGGACTGGGGACAGCAAGGAGTCATCAGGCCAGGTAGTCCTGAGGCATGCTCCTAGGGCTCAGATCTCCCGAGAGAAGATAAAAGATAGAAGGAGAGAGAGTTAGAGGGAGCATACTTAAATTCACATAGGACACCGGATAAGACAGGAGAAATAACAGATTGATCCTAGCCCCCCGACAAACTATTGTAGCATAAATACTGGAGGCTGAGACAGGAGGGGTCGGGAGACACTGTGGCCCCGTCCGACGATACGCCTGGACAGGGCCAACCAGGCTGGATATAACCCCACCCACTTTGCCAAAGCACAGCCCCCACAAATGTAAAAAAAAAAAAAAAAAACTGGAGGGATATCGTCAAACCACCAATTTACTACCCTGAGACAAAGCCAAGTATAGCCCACGAAGATCTCCCCCACGGCACAAACCAGAGGGGGTCGCTAACCTAGACAGGAAGATCACGTCAGTGACTCAACCCACTCAGTGACGCACACCTCCTAGGGACGGCATAAAGGCTCGCCAAATCTGTTTTTACGATTCATAAATACTTTCCTAAATAATCTACAAGAGCAGAGTATTTTTCAATCTACCAGTAGGTACTGAAATGGTGACGAACATGCATATATTTAAATATCTTAATCTTTGATCCCTAATATTCTGAACCTGTTCTATCGATATACAAAATTCGAACTTAAAAAGGTGTACCACATTTAAAAGGATGGCTTAAGATAAGTGTACTGAAAAGCCTATTGAATGAAAATTCCACAAACAAATGTTGGCCAGCAAGCTGGAGGGTTTTCAGCAGTTGAATAGTTCAGAGCTCGCAAGGTAGCCACACCTGTTGAGCGAGTTACGACTGAATACCAAATACTGAGAAGTACATAGGAAAGCCGTGAGTAGGAAAGGTGTACATTTCCTAAAGTCTGAATTATGTGATTATGCAACAGGATAGATCGACAGTAGCAGCAGCATACGTGGTGGTGTGTGTGCCAGTATGCGATTGTTATGTGTAAATAAAATGTTATTGGTCACATACACGTGTTTAGCAGACCTTATTGCGGGTGTAGCGAAATGCTTGTGTTGCCATTTTCAACAGTGCAGTAATATATTTTTTTATATATAATAATTTTATTCACAATGAATGAAAGAACATGTAAAAACTTCGTACATTTTTCCGCTTTTCGTCCCCCTTTGACCTCCTCCAGAATGTCTTCAAACACATTTACAAAGAAAGGATAAGTCATTGAGTTACATATCAGAAAACAAAATTATACAACAATGTTACTTCAATACAAGCAAAAATGTAATAGCCTAACAATTTCAGGCGATTAGGTGATCCTATAGCAGTAATCTTAAGTGTGGGGGTGGGGCCAAGAGTACTAATCTGGAGGAAGTGTTTGGAGCTGTTCAAAATAGGATATCAGGTCCCAGGTGGAATAAAATTAGTTGGTTGACCCTCGAACGGTATACTTGATAGCCATTTCTACACTAGGCTGCAACTTTATCAAATGCTTTGGAAAGGATTTTAAATATAGTGGACCAATAATCTGTCAGACAGGGACAGGAACAGAACATGTGGGTCAAAGCCACCAAGGGGCTTTGACCCACCAATATTTGGGTATAATTTGGCCTTGCTGAAATGGACACAGTGAAGTACCTTAAACTGTATAAGGCTGAGCCAGGCACAAGAGGAGCTTCCATTTACCCTAAGTAAGGCACCATTCCAGATATCTCTCCACCTTTCCCACTCAGATCAGATTTTATTGGATGACGGGTTAAGGGACATGATTATCTCAAAAATATGAGTCCCTTTAGTTAAAAAGGTGTTTTCAAAAGGGCATCCAGACCCGATCCGGGTGATAGAATTGGAAAGGTTAGGCTTTGAGTGTGAATAAACTGGCAGATTTGGAAATACCTAAATAAACTGGAATGGGTAGATTAAATTTGAAATTGGCAAAGGTGCCATCAAAATAAAGGTCATTAAACTTTGTAAAGCTATTCCTCTGCAACAGCCTGAAAGCTGAATGCAGTTTGCCTGGAAGGAAGAGGTGAGTATTACATATAGGATCTTGAATAGAGAAATCACAGAATTTAAAATGTTGACTGAATTGAGTCCAAATTGTAAGCGTATTGACAACAATTGGATTGGATGTGTAGCGAGAAGCAGAAAGGAGAGATTGGAGGTGAGAAAGGCTGACAAAGAGGAGAAACATGAGTCGGCTTCTGTTTGACACTAGTCAGTTTCTACGGTGCGAAGCCAGTAAACAATATTTTGTATATTCGCTGCCCAGAAATACATAAATTTAGGAAGGGCTAGTCCTCCATGGGTTCTACCACTCTTGCGGGAATGCTTTACGTATTCTTGGATTCCCACCCGCCGCATAGAAAAATATATATAAGCTTATCCACTGAAGTGAAATAAGACTTGGGTAAAAGAAGTGGGAGACATTGGAAGAAGAACAGAAATCTGGGCAATATATTCATCTTGATACAATTCACTTTACCAGCTAAAGTAAAAGGAGAATACTGCATCTCTGAAAATCATGTTTAAGTTTGTTAATCAGAGGAGTAAAGTTCTCATCATGGAGGGAAGACAAGGCAAGGGCGATATTGATCCCTAAATATTTAAAGCCGGACTTGGACATACGAACTGCAATGCTGTAGTATGCTGTGGAATTTGTATTGCCAAGTCATTAATAGGAAACCAGTCACCTTGAGAAATTAAATTTTTAACCCGATAACACACCAAACATACAGTTGAAGTCGGAAGTTTACATACACTTAGGTTGGAGTAATCACAAATGTATTGTTAACAAACTATAGTTTTGGCAAGTCAGCAAGGACATTACTTTGTGCATGACACAAGTAATTTTTCCAGCAATTGTTTACATACAGATTATTTCACTGTATCACAATTCCAGTGGGTCAGAAGTTTACATACACTAAATTGACTGGGGCTCTAAACAGCTTGGAAAATTCCAGAAGATTATGTCATGGCTTCAGAAGCTTCATTTGACATCATTTGAGTCAATTGGAGTAGTACCTGTGGATGCATTTCAAGGCCTACCTTCAAACTCGGTGCCTCTTTGCTTGACATCATGGGAAAATCAAAAGAAATCAGCTAAGACCTCAAAACAAATTGTAGACCTCCACAAGTCTGGTTCATCCCTGGGAGTGTCATGGTCGTCATATGGAGGAGACCAAGGCGCAGCGTGGTAAGCGTACATATCTCTTTAATGAAAGCGAGACCACTGAACAAAATGAACTGTGACGCTATATGGCTAGTGCAGAACAGGCAACTAAAATAACAACCTACAAAATACGCAAGGAATATGGCTACTTAAATATAAACAGCTGCCTCTGATTGAGAACCAATCTTGGCAACCATAGACATAGACATATAAGCACCTAGACTAGAGATACACCTAGACTAGAGATACCCCTAGACATACAAAAAACCCTAGACAATAGAAAAACTAAACAAACCACCCTTGTCACACCCTGACCTAACCAAAATAATAAAGAAAACAAAGATAACTAAGGGCAGGACGTGACAGGGAGAAGTTTCCTAAGGTGAAGGTACCATGTTCATCTCTACAAACAATAGTACGCAAATATAAACACCATGGGACCACGCAGCTGTCAAACCGCTCAGGAAGCAGACGCGTTCTGTCTCTTAGAAATGAACGTACTTTGGTGCGAAAAGTGCAAATCAATCCCAGAACAACAGGAAACAACTTTGTGAAGATGCTGAAGGAACCAGGTACAAAATTATCTATATCCACAGTAAAACAAGTCCTATATCGACATAACCTGAAAGACCGCTCAGCAAGGAAGAAGCCACTGCTCCAAAACCGCCATAAAAAATCCAGACTGTGGTTTGCAAATGCACATGGGGACAAAGATCGTACTTTTTGGAGAAATGTCCTCTGGTCTGATGAAACAAAAATAGAACTGTTTAGCCATAATGACCATCGTTATGTTTGGAGGAAAAAGGAGGATGCTTGCAAGCTGAAGGACACCATTCCAACCGTGAAGCACGGAGGTGGCAGCGTCATGTTGTGGGGATGCTTTGCTGCAGGAGGGAGTGATGCACTTCACGCAATAGATGGCTTCATGAGGATGGAAAATTATGTGGATATATTAAGCAACATCTCAAGACATCAGTTATATCTTGATTATATTATATCTATATATATATATTATATATTATATATTATATATTATTATATCTTATATCTTGATCTTGGTCGCAAAGGGGTTTTCCAAATGGACAATGATCCCATGCATACTTCCAAAGTTGTGGCAAAATGGCTTAAGCACAATAAAGTCAAGGTATTGGAGAGGCCATCACAAAGCCCTGACCTCAACCCTGTAGAAAATTTGTGGGCAGAACTGACAAAGCGTGTATGAGCAAGGAGGCCTACAAACCTGACTCAGTTACACCATCTCTGTCAAAATTCACCCAACTTGTTGTGGGAAGCTTGTGGAAGGCTACCCGAAATGTTTGACCCAAGTTAAACAATTTTAAGGCAGTGCTACTAAATACTAATTAAGTGTATGTAAACTTCTGACCCACTGGGAATGTGATGAAAAACATAAAAGCTGAAATAAGTAATTCTCTCTACTATTATTCTGACATTTCACAGTCTTAAAATAAAGTGGTAATCCTAACTGACCTAAAACAGGGAATTGTTACTAGGATTAAATGTCAGGAATTGTGAAAGACTGAGTTTAAATGTATTTGGCTAAGGTGTATGTAAACATCCGACTTCAACTTTATGTAGTACATCCACTGTCTCAGGGACACACGCTTCAGGGTCTGAGATACATAAAAGCAAGTCATCTGCATACAAGGAAGCGTTGTGTTCCAGTTCCCATCTGTAGACACTATGTATTGAGGGTGTGGCCTTTAGCAAAATAGAAAGGGGTTCTATCGCCAGGGCAAATAACAGGGGGGACATTGGACATCCCATGAGTGTGGGAAATATGGGAAATATGGTATGGAAAATACTGTGAATGAAGTTTGTTTGTAAGTACTGATGCCTTGGGTGATGAGTACAACAGTCGGACCCAGGAAATTAAGTTTGCACCAAAGTCCAAATTTTCCCACTACAGAGAATACATTTCCCATTCCACCCTGTCAAATGCCCTCTCCGCATCTAAAGAGAACCATTTCAGGAAAGTCCGAAATCACAGGAGAGTGTATAACATTAACTTCTTTGGGACTGGGGGGCAGTATTGAGTAGCTTGGATAATAAGGTGCAAAGTAAACTGCCTGCTACTATATGCATATAATTAGTAGATTTGGATAGAAAACACTCTTAAGTTTCTAAAACTGTTTGAATGATGTCTGTGAGTACAACATAACTCATATGGCAGGCAAAAACCTGAGAAAAAATCCAACCAGGAAGTGGGAAATCTGCGGTTTGTAGCATTGCCCATTGAATATACAGTGTCTATGGGGTCATGTTGCACTTCCTAAGGCTTCCACTAGATGTCAACAGTCTTTAGAACCTTGTTTCAGGCTTCTACTGTGAAGGGGGAGATAATGAGAGCTGTTTCAACCAGAGGTCTGGCAGAGTGCCATGAGCTCAGTCTCGCGCGCGCCCGTGAGAGTTAGCTGCGTTCCATTCCATTTCTAAAGACAAAGGAATTCTCCAGTTGAAACATTATTGAAGATTTATGATAAAAACATCTTAAAGATTGATTATATACATCGTTTTACATGTTTCTACGAACTGTAATATAACTTTTCATCTGAACTTTCGCCTGGACTTGCCCGCGCCTCGTGAGTTAGGATTTGTGAACTAAACGCATGAACAAAAAGGATATATTTGGACATAAATGATGGACTTTATCGAACAAAACAAACATTTATTGTGGAACTGGGATTCCTGGGAGTGCATTCTGATGAAGATCATCAAAGGAAAGTGAATATTTATTATGCTATTTCTGACTTTTGTGACACCTCTCCTTCTTTGGAAAATGTTTTTCTGTGGCTAGGCAGTGACCTAACATAATCGCAAGGTGTGCTTTCACCATAAAGCTTTTTTGAAATCTGATTGCAATAAGGAGAAGTTTATCTATATTTCCATGCATAACACTTGTATCTTTTATCAATGTTTATTATGTGTATTTCTGTAATTTGATGTGGCTCTCTGCACTTTCAAACTGGTTTGTTTGAGACAATGCATTTCTGAACATAACACCTATTTCAAAGGAGGTTTTTGGACATAAAAATTAACTTTATCGAACAAAACATACATTTATTGTGTAACATGGGGTCCTGGGAGTGCCATCTGATGAAGATCATCAAAGGTTAGGGATTAATTTAATCGCTATTTCTGACTTTTGTGAGGGCTCTCCTTGGCTGGAAAATGGCTTTATGGTTTTCTGTGACTATGTGCTGACCTAACATAATCGTTTGGTGTGCTTTTGCCGTAAAGCCTATTTGAAATTGGACACTGTGGCTGGATTTACAAGAACTTTATCTTTAAAATGGTGTAAAATGTGTGTACGTTTAAGGAATTTTAATTTTGGGATTTCTGTTGTTTTGAAATTGGCGCCATGTAATTTCACTGGCTGTTGGTGAGGTGGGAGGCTGTAACGGCATTCCTCCTCCTCTTCTGAGCAGGAGGTGGGCCAGTTTGGCCGAAAACTTATTGTAGAATTCGATTGGGTAGCCATCTGGGCCAGGGGATTTCCCACTTTGCATTGCTGTAACTGAATTAATTATCTCCTCTAACTGCAAAGGTTAATCAATTTCCTTTCTCTTCTCTGTACTAATGTTAGGAGTTTCCAAATTGTCAAGAAAATCATTCACAGTCTAATTGATTCTGACGTGTAAAGATTCTGACGTGCAATTTTTTAAGGTATTGTTGATTTCAGTAGGACTAACTGTTAAGACACCCGAGGTGTTGTGAATTTGAGGGATCAGCTGTGCGACAGATTTGCACTTGAGTTGATTAGCTGGAAGTCGACCAGCCTTTTCTCCATGTTCGTAACAGAGTAGCTGCTGCTCACCCTTATCTGTGGATAGTAAATTGTACTGAGTTGGAAGACTCAGCCTTCCTTTATAAAGTTCTGGTGATGAGGCAGAGTATTTTTGGTCTAATTCCAGAGTTGTTCT
Organism: Oncorhynchus clarkii lewisi; assembly: GCF_045791955.1. Taxonomy (NCBI): domain Eukaryota; kingdom Metazoa; phylum Chordata; class Actinopteri; order Salmoniformes; family Salmonidae; genus Oncorhynchus; species Oncorhynchus clarkii. The sequence goes on along the minus strand of NC_092151.1, from coordinate 37,146,490 downwards.
TGTTAATTTTCCTTTGTTTATTTAGAAGAGAGGAATAGGAAATTATTTTGCCTCAAAGAACAACTTGAAGTGTTTCCCAAAGTGTAGATAAAGATGTCGGTTCTATCTTATTTGTCTCAATAAAGACATCAATTGCATTTCATAAAATGGTGCAGAATTAATTGTTTAAAAGTAAAGATGGGTTAAGTCTCCATGGGGAGTGATCTGTATAGTCCAATGAGAATGAGATGTCAAGCGACAGAGGAGCATGGTCACTAATAACAGTATGGCAGTATTCTACTTTCTTAACAGAGGGGAGAAGCTTTATCTATGAAAAGGTTGTCTATTCTAGAATAGGAGTGGTGTACATGTGAAAGATAGAGAATTCTTTGTTACTGGGAAAATGAATCTCCATGGCTCTACACATCCTGCCTGGCTCATAAATGCAGACAAAGCGCTGGACATTTTTGAAGGAGATAATGATCTAGTGTTTGAGTGGTCCAAGACTGGGTGGATCACACAATTCAAGTCCCCTCCAAAAATTAAATAGTGTGAGGTGAGATTGGGCAGCAAAAAAATATGTTTGTTAATAAAATCAACATCATCCCAATTTGGAGCATTTACAAGCAAAACAGAGGCGTGAAAGAGAGAACCAGATACCATGACAAAACGCCCCTGTGGATCCGAGATGATGTCAGCAGCGGTAAATTGTACTTTCTTATGAATAAGTACTGCTGTTCCCCTTGCCTTAGCATTGAATTTTGAACGGAATATTTGTCCTACCCAACCTTTACGAAGTCTACCATGATGTGCTGCACACAGATGTGTTTCTTGTAAGAATGCAAAATCAGTTCTTAAATTCTTAAGATGAGCAAATACTCTAGCCCGTTTAACCGGGCCGTTCATTGCCTTGACGTTCCAGCTTGTAAACCTAATTGCTGACACCCCAACTCCCACTCCAATATTTGAAATGTCATTAAAAGTTGAGAGTACTAAATTAAAACTGGAACAGACATGAAAACCCTATATATGACCACTTGTGACAAAAGAAATAGCATGTACCGAAAAGTTAGGCAAAATACTGTTGAATTAGAATATGTAACAATCAGACGGTTAATGAAGGCAAACGACTTTCCCCCAACTCCCTAACTTAAAACCCTCAAAAAGCACAACAACAAAAAACACCATACAAAATAACACAGTCCTATGGTCGTCTCTTAAAAATCGGTCACTTAACTTACCCTCCACAAGAGGGCTCCCAACTATTAACAGAATGATTTACCATGCCAGTTTCAGAATGTTTAAACTCAGATATTAACAGTGTTACTCAGTAGTTGATCAGTTACATCCTCCATTGGCTTTAACAAATGCAAATAGCCAAATTAAATGCTTCTGTTGGTCAAGATTTCGGCCGATGGGTTGTGTTAGGGGAGCTTTCCATGCCATGCTCCTGCAGCTGCACCGCGCATCCACAGGCAGTAAAATATGATACTCAGGCGTAGCATGACCACAAAGACTATAGCAGGGAATGCACCCAACAAACACAAATACCAAAATATTCCAACGTCAATGAATCTCTGATGAGGCGAAAGCTAAATATATCTAAACACACAGTCTGTCAAGGCTCAGGAGAAGACCAGATGCAGACAGTTTCGAAGTAACAAAAGTTTATTACAAAAACAGGGGGGGCAGACAAACGACAGGTCAAGGGCAGGCAGAGGTCAGTAAATCCAGTGTGGTGTGACAAGGTACAGAACGGCAGGAAGGGTCAGGGCAGGCCGGAAAAACAAGAACTAGAGAAAACAGGAGCACGGGGAAAACACTGGGAGGCTTGATGAAACAAAACGAACTGGCAACAGACAAACAGATAACACAGGTATAAATACACTGTTGCGCCTACTTCACCACACTGTCTGTGTGGGGGGACCATTTTGTCAGTGATGTGTACGCCAAGGAACTTGAAGCTTTCCAACCTTCTCCACTGCGGTCCCGTCAATGTGGATAGGGAGGTTTATGTGGGCATATGCAGTATGTGTGTATGTTGGGGTGTCAGAGTAAGTGTGAGTGTTTGGGTTGCTGTTATGGAACCCTGACCTGTTCACCGGACGTGTTACCTTGTCCAGGACCTTCTGGTTTTTGACTTTCTCTCTCTACCACACCTACTTTCTCTAACACTGAATGATCGGCTATGTAAAGCCAACTGACATTTACTCCTGAGGTGCTGACCTGTTGCACCCTCTACAACCACTACAACCATTATTATTATTTGACCCTGCTGGTCATCGATGAATGTTTGAACATGTTGGCCATGTACTGTTATAATCTCCACCCGGCACAGTCAGAAGAGGGCTGTCCACCCCTGAGAGCCTGGTTCCTCTCTAGGTTTCTTCTTTCTTCCTAGGCTTTTGCCTTTCTAGGGAGTTTTTCCTAGCCACCGTGCTTCTACATAGCCATTTTGATTAGCCGTGGGTGTTTCACACTCAGGCGAAATGATGCCGTGTATATCATCATTAGAGTAAATGCGAGGACCTTATGTATAGCACGGGGTGAACACATTTGCTCCAATAACTGATTGCTTTAATTTACCACACTCAATGTCACCCGTTGTCAACAGTCAGCTCAACTACCCCCGTATGACTGTTGAATTGAGGAGAGCAGTGGCTACTCTCAACAGCCAAATTATCCTCACAGATGTAAAGTAATTGTGGATCTTTACTTGACAAGCCTTAATGGATTATGGGTACCAACATAGGTCTCTTCCAGATAGTGCTCAATACGTTCTTTTTTTATACTACATGTTTTTAAAATGTCTATCTTTTGACAAACATTTGGTTTGAACATTGGTATGTTCAAAGCTCAGATTGCTTAGATTGGTTGTCACCAATAGACAGCTCTTATGATCCACATTTTCAAGCAAGCATACTGTCCATCTACTGTATATACAGACCTAGAACATAGACACTTCAACACATCTTAATTAAACTAAGTGCACACAGTGTGCTACATGTTGGCATGGGACTGGAACTGAGCTGGAGTTTCATTTTATGTGCAAACTAGACTACAAAATGGATATTGTCATCCTCCCCTGCCTCCCTACCCAATTTGTATTCCTAAATGTCAGGATTTCTGAACGTTGCCAGGAGGGACACTCTGCCTCTTCCAGCAGCATTGAAAATGCCCATAGTCTTCTTGTGAGAGCGGTCTCACTGGTACTGGTAGTCTACTCTGCAGCCAAGTCTAAGAAGCATTCTCGTCTTCGAGTACACAATCTCAAAGGAGTCAATGGGTCTTGAACCTTGATTCGGGATAGAATGTTGTCCTAAGGCTACGTGGCACTAGTAAACTACTGACACATGACAAGTAAAGTTGGATATGCAGCACTGAGTGTTAAGACGTAAAGGAGAGGGAGCAGTAATAGTGCTCTGACTATAGGATAGAGCAACTTTGTGCTAACCAGAAAGCCATGGTATGGCACGGCACATAATGACTTCATGTGTGCCCTGGAGAGCATGACGAGCACGGCAGGCGGTAGCTTTGGTTGTGCATCAGCAGTTTTCCTTTTGTCAGTCACTGACAGTCACTCAATTAGTCCATGACAGCTAACATTTTTTAGATTAACATTTCAGTATTTATGGCCCAAATGTATTTGTATTATTTTACTAGGCAAGTCAGTTAAGAAATTGTTATTTACAATGACAACCTGCCCCAGCCAAACACTAACCTGGATGACACTGGTCCAATTGTGCATTGCCCTCTGCAACTCCCAATCACAGCTGGATGTGATACTGCCTGGAATTGAACCAGGGTCTGATGCCTCTAACACAGAGATGCAGTGCCTTAGACCGCTGCGCCATTCGGGAGCCCCGAATTACCAACCGGGCACAAACATGTGCCAAGGGGCCCTGACTTGCAGTCGCTCACTTAGATATAATAAAAAATAAAAAATAAACTATGAATTTTCACACTATGAGGTCGAAATAAACTCAGAAATGTATGATAATGCCCTTTTTGTGTAAAAGCTGTTTGAAATGTTTTTATCGAATTTCAGGCTGTTCAGGTAGCATGTGACTTTTTTCCTACATCATGACATCCCAATGTGATCTGATTGTAATAGACCAATGACTGTTAATCTGGCTAAGGGGGTGAGCTTTGGACATCCTATCAGGGCTGTGTATGTAAATATCTTCAAATGTGTTTCTTAACACCCACACGATCAGACTGAGCATTTCAAGGGCCAAAGGAGGCTCAGGGAAATAAATGATATGAAATATACATTCAGTGTACAAAACATTAGGAACACCATCCTAATATTGAGTTGCACCCTCTTTTCCCCCCAGAACAGCCTTAATTCGTCAGGGCATGGACTCTATAAGGTGTCGAAAGCATTCCACAGGGATGCTGGCCCATGTTGACTCAGTTGTGTCAAGTTGGCTGGATGTCCTTTGGGTGGTGGAACATTCTTGATACACAAGGGAAACTGTTGAGAGTGAAAACCCTAGCAGCGTTGCAGTTCTTAACTCAAACTGGTGTGCCTGATATCTACTAGCATACCCCATTCAAATGAAGTTAAATATCCACGCTCTGAATGGCACAGATACACCATCTATGTCTCAATAGTCTCAAGGCTTAAAAATCTTTCTTTAACCTGTCTCCTCCCCTTCATCTACACTGATTGAAGTGTATTTAACAGGTGACATCAATAAGGGATCATAGCTTTCACCTAGATTCACCTGGTCAGTCTATATACTCTGTATTCTGGAGATATTTTTATTGAATAAACACAGTGATTTATTAGACATACAATGATGTATATAAAAATTATATTACAAAGACTGCATGGGGGTTTTAGCATGGCATAAGTCATGGCAAAATGTGTAGAATATCAGGAAATTACATTTTTGCAGTTTTCTCCACCCCATGGGAAAATGGGTTGAATTGTAGGAAATTAGCTGTAAAACTGCAAATGTTTCTCTCTGCCCCAAGGCAAAATGAGTAGCATTGCATTCAATTAATTATACAATTGCAAAATGTTCTCTACACCCCATGGCAAAATGTGTTGAATTGCTGGAGATGAACTTTAAAACTTAAAACGTTTCTCTTCGTCGTCAAGAAGGGGGCCACTAAAATGTTTGCCTGCGTGGTGTGTGGGGAGGGGGGGGGGCAATCAAATCTCACCTAGGGCCCCCAAAAGGTCTGATTATAAGATATCATTATTCAGCCAGAGGAGCAGAGAATGCAGACATCCAGGTGGGCCAGCGGGGGGACAAGGGGGACAGGTTCTGCCTTTCCAACAATGAATCATTCAGTGAGTCATAAAATATAACGATTGCATTGTGCATGAGGAGAGCGCCTGGCTGTCTGCAACTTCACAATTCAAGGCTGCTTTATTGGCTCATGACATGATTACAATGAATGTGAAGGCAGACACAGCAAGGTGCTTCTGTTATACATTGGGAGTTTGGCTCTCAGCTCAGCGGTATGTAAAATGTTTTATTCTGTCTGTACTCTGTACATACAGTGCCTTTGGAAAGTATTCAGACCCCTTTACTTTCCCCACATTTTGTTATGTTGCAGCCTTATTCTAAAATATATTAAATAAATACAAATCGTCAGCAATCTACACACAATACCCCAAACATGACGAAGCGAAAACAGGTTTAAGAAATGTTTGTAAATGTATAAAACCGAAAAACATTAATTACTTATTTACATAAGTATTTAGACCCTTTGCAGTAAGACTGGGAATTGAGCTCAGATGCATCCTTTTCCCATTGATCATCCTTGAGATGTTTCTACAACTTGATTGGAGTCCACCTGTGGTAAATTCAATTGATTGGACATGATTTGGAAAGGCAAACACCTGTCTATATAAGGTCCCACAGTTGACACTGTGTGTCAGAGCAAAAACCAAGCCATGAGGTGGAATAACTTGTCCGTAGAGCTCAGAGACAGGATTGTGTCGAGGCACAGATCTGGGGAAGGGTACCAAAACATTTCTGCGGCATTGAAGGTCCCCAAGAACACAGTGGCCTCTATCATTCTTAAATGGAAGAAGTTTGGAACCACCAAGACTCTTCCTAGAGCTGTCCGCCCGGCCAAACTGAGCAGCAACCGTCAGGGAGATGACCAATAACCCGATGGTCACTCTGACAGAGCTCTAGAGTTCCTCTGTGGAGACGGGAGAACCTTCCAGAAGGACAACCATCTCTGCAGTAATCCATCAGTCAGGCCTTTATGGTGAAGTTGCCAGAAGGAAGCCACTCCTCAGTAAAAGGCACATGACAGGCACATGTTATTCAGCGGCAGGGACTTGGAGACTAGTCAGGATCGTGGGAAAGTTGAACGGAGCAAAGTACAAAGAGATCCTTGATGAAAACCTGCTCCAGAGCACCCAGGATATCAGACTGGGGTGAAGGTTCACCTTCCAATAGGACAATGACCCTAAGCACAGAGCCAAAACAACGCAGGAGTGGCTTCGGGACAAGTCTCTGAATGTCCTTGAGTGGCCCAGCAGCCAGAGCCTGGACTTGAACCCGATCGAAGATCTCTGGAGAGACCTGAAAATAGCTGTAACAGCAACGCTCCCCATCCAACTTGACCATGCTTGATAGGATCTGCAGATAAGAATGGGAGAAACTCCCCAAATACATGTGTGCTAAGCTTGTATCCAAGAAGACTTGAGGCTGTAATCGCTGCCAAAGGTGCTTCAGCAAAGTACTGAGTAAAGGGCCTGAATACATATGTAAATGTAATATTTCAGTTGTTTAGTTTTTAGAAATGTGCAAACAATTCTAAAAGCCTGTTTTTGCTTTGTAATTATGGGGCATTGTGTGTAGATTGATAAGGGGAAAAACTATTTAATCAATTTTATAGTAAGGCTGTAACGTAACAAAATTAGGAAAAAGTCAAGAGGTCTGAATACTTTCTGAAGACACTGTATAACCAAGGTTGATGAAGATATGAAGTTGTATCTGTATCTAAGAGCATTTGTGCTAGATCCGTGTTAGATCTAACTTTTGTTTCCTATTTGAACGCCGTTGGGGGGTGATGGGCTCTGACTCCTAAACTTGAAATATTGAGTGCCATAATCTGGTTTCTACACCAGAAGTTAATGGTTATCTGTAGGAGGAATGTATATGGTGGAGGCAATTAAGCTTGGAATCTATTGAGTAACGGAAAGGCAATCACATGGTCGCAGTCACTGATAAGGGTGGAGAGATGTTGTTTAGTGAGGAATGGGGGGCCGAGGTCAGGTCACATTAAGGGAGAAGGAACAGTTTATTGCTCGCATCATCATCAAACATGTCTTTGTCTTATGCAGTTGTATGACCCAGTGGGTTTGAGCTTTACTAAGCGTCCGTGAGGTTTAGTCGGTTAATTTAGAACCTAACAGGGGGAATAATTTATCTCAGATCTGGATTTTTTATTAATTAAATCCGGTGGTCTGATTGACACCAGACAATTGCTTATATAGCACTAGGTTGCAAAGCACATTTCACAAAGACGCCACGTATTGTTTTCTTCCTTTTTTGTAAGTATGGTATTGGAGCCCTAAGGACATCTCTGTCCTACAGGGAGAGGCTATGGAGCAGCCTGCACCAACACAACTTCATGATGCCGTTATTGCATTGACTTAATGTGGTTTCAGAGTGCCTGTAATCTTATTAGCTTGCCTCTCACAGGAACAGCTCTCATAAGCCACCTCACACTTCCAAATCTGATTGCATCACTGCTCACACCAATGATTCTATATCTTCATTGGTGACATCATGGAACATGTGTTTCCAGCTATGATGTGTTTCTCTGTGTTTATCTCTTGAACATTTTTCCTAACAGGGCAAACTGTAAAACTGTTTTTGAGTGCTACATTAAAGATGTTTTTGCACACGACTTAAAGGTTAACGTGATGCACAACGACAGTCTCTAAACAAAGTAGGTCACATATTGGTCCTCGAAGCACGACACAAGGTGTTCAGTAAGGTTTCACTATGTCATGCTTCTTAACACATTTATGAAGTACATAGAACATAACTGTTAACTCAAACACGCCAACAGCATAGTAAAAATGGACTTGCTTTTAAGCTAATACCAGCCTGGACTCGCTTCAATATTGTATTGACATTGAAAACTTGACAGCTTCTATTGTTTTTTGCAATAATGATTGAAGTGGAACAAATAGGAACGGTACGGTACTTCTCTCCTCTACAGTACACACACACACACACACGCACGCACGCACGCACGCACGCACGCACGCACGCACACACACACACACACACACACACACACACACACACACACACACACAGTTCTGCATGGCCCTGCTTCCTCGATCCGTGTAATGAGGCGACAGTTGGACAGTTCACGCTTGGCTTGCGACACAACCTTAGGAGCTGCTTGTTGTTCTTTAGGCTTCCGCTAGCCATGGGTGGAGATTTAACCTTGAAATCCATTTGACTTATTTACAAAAAAATTCTGATATGTAATAGTGGATTTTTAGAGTTGGGTGGAGATGCAGAGCTTTCAACAATTATTTTTGAAGAATTCTGAACTGTAAGAGGATAGTGTTCCAGCCCAGGAAATTAGATGCTTTCAATTTACGTCAAATGTTTTATTTATCTGTTTGAGAGAAACAATGTCATATATAATTGCTACAAGGAAACCATGTTTCATATTCGTCTATACCAAATATATTTTAGCAGCAGCAGTAATGTAGGCAACACCACCACTTCCATCCATCTGAACAGGGTGTGGTCTCTGCCTGCAATAATAAGCCTGCGGTTGCGGTGGCTAAACTCCAGAGTTATACCTTATCAAATATTAATGTTCATACTCAAGTTAACATGAAATCATTACTTGTGTTGTCACACGGTACAGTACAGGGTGAGCAGATGGACGTAGTGCTCTAACGCTTGAGTAGCTTGAATATTTAATCCACCGGGCACCATAGGATGTGCGAGGTACAAAGGCTACAAATCACGGTCACGTATGCATCGGATGGTGCATGTGCAGCAAATTTGCAGGTGTTAAATCTTGGTGTTGAGGTAAAAAAAAAAAGAAGTGTTGTGTGTGTGTGTTATATCTGAGTGTTGAGTCTAGTGGAGTTAACACCAGTGGGATTGAAACAGACACCGCCTGCTGTGAATATGTGAAGTGTTAACCAGGTGGTGTTGTTGTTCAAATGACTGTACTCAGTTAATTTACGTTAACTCTCAGAATTTCCGTCAACTCTCAGTTTAGATGATTTAGGTAGTCTCATTAATACACGTCCCTACCTTGGCAATCATTCTTACTGCAGATCGCAGGAGATTTTAAAAGTTCCAATTGTTGGCTCTCCTAACTCTGGTCGGATTCCATTAGGAATGATGTAACACTTTGCAAGCCAGCATAATTGCTTGCCGTGGCCTGCAACCCAGGAGTTTCAGACTACTACAGTATGTTAGGGTAAACTAGGCTATCAAAGTATGGTATTGTCAAAATAATTGATTTTTTATGATAAAATATTTACTTGGTGAAGGCTACAGGAGTGAAAGCCATTGAATGCACCAATCATGTCTCTGTCACTAGCCAACACAGTAATGGGTGGTACAGGTACCTCTGAAATTCAAGCGAAAAGAACTCTGGGAAATAAATATGCAAATAAGGCTTTACACCCTACAGTGTTAAAACAACTCCCCAAAAATAGTTCCTGTAACACAGCAGATGTTAATTGCCTAACACTGAGAAAGTGTAACTGCATCAGCTCTAATATAATGTTAGGGACCCAACACTATTGGGATGTTAGTTTATTAACACTTTGAATAGTGTCAGTTTAACACTATTTCGGTTGTTCACATATACACACTAAGAAGGGTTACATTTAACACTCTGGGTGTTAAAATTCTGATCTCAAATTTTCTGTGATGGAATGGCATGCTTTGAGCATTACTGAAAAGTGCATGTGCAAAATTAGTCAAAAGTGCACACGTTTGAGCACATATCCATTAGGCCTATGGACATTTTTTTTATCAATGCGAATGCGATTGAGCTATAAAAGCCCCACTCGTGGTCTTCTGAAATGAAACTTTTTTTTTGACAGTATGTGGAGCACAATATCCCGGAGATGTTTAGAAGGGAGGATCTCCCCCTCAAACTTGTGTTCCATAGGCTGGGATCTGCACTCTGCCGCTGTTGCAAAAACACATTTCTCACTGGCTGTCCACTGGTCGCAAAAACAATGATTTATAGGCAGCTTGAACTTCTTCAATTCAACCATTATTGGGTTAAAATACACATTTACATTTGTGAACAGCCATCCACAACAACCACCAATCCGTAAGGCTCAGCTAAACGACAGAGCAGCAGTGGGATTGATATCATTGCGCTATGTAGAACTAGATATCAATAATAGGTGATATCAAATCAAATGAAATTGTACTGGTCGAGTACACATATTTAGCAGATGTTATAGCGGGTGCTTATGAGGGTGCTTATGTTCCTAGATCCAACAGTGCAGAAATACCTAACAATAAAAAACAATACAAACAAATCCTAAAAATAAAAATAATGGAATTTAGAAGTATAGAAATATTAGTACGAGCTATGTCAGAGTCCGATATATAAATATAGATGATGGGATGTATAGACAGTATGGACAGTAAACGGATAGAAAAGTGGTGTACAGCAGTATTTAAATAGTATAGGCCTTGACTAGAATACAGTATATACAAATGAAGAGGGTAAAACAGTATGTAAACATTATTAAATTGACCAGTGTTCTATGACTTTGTACACAGGGCAGCTGTCTCTAAGGTGCAGGCTTGAGTACCAGGTGGTAGCCGGCAAGTAACAGTGACTAAAGTTCAGGGCAGGGTACTGGGCAGAGGCTGGCTAGTGCTGACTATTTGGAGACAGAAGCTGTTTTTTAGTTTCTTGGTCCGAGCTTTGATGCACCTCTACTGTCTTCACCTTCTAGATGGTAGAAGGGTGAACAGTCCGTGGCTCGGGTGGCTGAGGTCCTTGATAATCTTCTTGGCCTTCCTGTGACACCAGGTGCTGTAGATGTGTACCCCTGGTGATGCGTTGGGCTGACTACACCACCTGCTGGAAAGCCCTACGGTTGCGGATGGGACACAAACAAGAAAGATTGCTTTTATGCAAATTGCTCGTAGGCTTCACCACTGCTGTTGTCCTTAACTCTGTGTTTATTCAAATTGGATGTATAATCTTTGGATGTCAACAGCAGTCTAACCATTGGAAAACAGCATACCACCCTGCATCCCACTTCTGGCTTGCTTCTGAAGCTAAGCAGGGTTGGTCCTGAATGGGAGACCAGATGCTGCTGGAAGTGATGTTGGAGTGCCAGTAAGAGGCACCATTTCCAATTATCTAACAATTATACTTGTGCCCCAGGGTAGTGAAATTGCCCTGTGTAGGGTGCTGTCTTTTGGATGGGACGTTGAAAGGGTGTCCTGACTCTGTGGTCTCTAAAGATTCCATGACACTTATTGTAAGAGTACAGGTGTTAACCCTGGTGTCCTGGCTAAATTCCCAATCTGGCCCTCATATCATCACGGTCACCTAATCATCCCTATGTTTACAATTGGCTCATTCATCCCCTCTCCTCTCCCCTGTAACTATTCCCTAGGTTCTTGCTGTAAATGAGAATATGTTCTCAGTCCACTTACCTGGTAAAAAAAATAAAAACATATCTTGGACTGTAGCCTGTTCCTGCTCTTTTCCCGCGATCCATCAAACACATTTGGTGTCATCATAGTGGTCTCTGACTTGTGGTCAGGGGGAACAAACTTAAACTTGCACCTTTTTGCTGATTTGAATGTCATTGAGAAAAGAGCAAGGTGTCAAAAAAAAGTATTGTGCAAACATCCAAAAATACACATTCTGAATTTAAAGGTAATCCTAGAAGTCATCATCTACTTTTTCTGGAATCTGATTACACATTTTGTTGCTGGAAACGTAACGGATTACAGTTACATATTTTTTTGTTACTCCCCAACCCTGCATTTCAGAGAGACAAAGACTGTCTATCTGTCTGTAGTCTATAGTTCAAGAAGGTCTAACCCGGAAAACGGTAGGCTACATGATTAGAGGGCCATTTGCGCACTCCTTAGACTAACATGTGGTCAGGACTTGGCAGAAACAGGCTTTCAAGACCATTTCAACTCCTACGTGCATCTTCATAGCACTTATCAGACACAGTCTAATTCCCTTAACCCTGTGTGTCCTTTGACAAGACATCTAAGAGGAGAGATAATGGCTCATCCATATGGGGGAAATGAATGGGGTAAAAGCAATCTTTATTGTTTGTGTCCCATTGATTATACTCTAATGCATTCATGCACCTGACAATCTCAATGAGGTGAGAAAGCAACATTCAAAATGAACATTGCATGAGGTAAGAGAATTAAAAGGCATCCAGAATGTTCTGTAGATGTCACAGAAGGTGCAGCAGCAGTTTAACATTATGTCCCTCTGATGTAATGCTTACTAAACGATACGTATCCTTTGGATTTTCTGTCTCATAAAGGCACGGTAAAGCCTTGAAGTGTGAGCTCTCTTTGAAGAAATTAGACCTGCCTTAAAAAAAGCCATGACATAGCTACTTATCGTACTTTTGACTGAAGTATTGCTTATCCATGAATTATAAATCTCGTAAAATCCCCCGGGAGTCACCAAATCTGTACACCTCTGGCTATTTCATTCTGGCCGTGTTGAAAAACCATGTATTGTCATGTCATGGCTTTTGGTTCTCAAGCATGACAGGAGATTACTTGACCCCTGACCTTGGCATTTTTGGAGCAAAGTCTCACGCAACCTCTACTGTTTTGAATAGGGTCAAATTGACCTTGTATTGAAAAGGTTATACATGTGAGGAATACCTCTGAAGTCACCTGACATTGCATGTACCTGATCCTGTGTTCAGTGTTAATTTCATCAACAATAACTATGACGAAAAATACTCTGCAATTATCTGTTTTGTTCAAGCCTAAGCATGCAAGCAGAATATTTTATGTAATCCTCTCATTGGTAGAATTGACATTTTTCTAGGTTGTGACCAAGGTATGTTGGTATGTCTGTTATAAAATATGAACTGTGTTTTTTTTTACCCCAAAATAAACTGTACTAGTTGTTCAGCCTTTAATCTTGTACCATCTTGATTAGTGTCTGGAAAAATATGGTCAAGTGCAGCAAAGAAAGATCTAGCAAAGCTGCAGTTGGCTCAAAACAGAGCAGCATGCCTTGCCCTTATTTGCACATACAGAACTAACATCAACAACATGAATGACAGTCTTTCCTGGTTGAGGGTTAGATGAGAGACATTTTCTAGATTTATGAGAAATATTAGAGTTATGAAAAATGCAGATGGTCTGCCTAATCAAATAACACTCAGCTCGGATACCTATACATACCCCACAATAAATAACATTCAGCTCAGTCACCTATACATACCTCACAATAAATAACATTCAGCTCAGTCACCCATACATACCCCACAATAAATAACATTCAGCTCAGTCACCCATACATACCCCACAATAAATAACATTCAGCTCAGTCACCCATACATACCCCACAATAAATAACATTCAGCTCAGTCCCCCATACATACCCCACAAGAAATAACATTCAGCTCAGTCACTCATACGTACCCCACAAGAAATAACATTCAGCTCAGTCACCCATACGTACCCCACAAGTAATAACATTCAGCTCAGTCACCCATACATACCCCACAAGAAATAACATTCAGCTCAGTCACCCATACATACCCCACAAGAAATAACATTCAGCTCAGTCACCCATACGTACCCCACAATAAATAACATTCAGCTCAGTCACCCATACATACCCCACAATAAATAACATTCAGCTCAGTCACCCATACATACCCCACAAGAAATAACATTCAGCTCAGTCACCCATACATACCCCACAATAAATAACATTCAGCTCAGTCACCCATACATACCCCACAATAAATAACATTCAGCTCAGTCACCCATACGTACCCCACAAGAAATAACATTCAGCTCAGTCACCCATACGCACCCCACAAGACAAGCCAGGGGGTCTCTTCACAGTCCCCAAGTCCAAAACAAATTCACGGCAACGCACATTATTATACCGAGCCATGATCGCATGGAACTCCCTTCCACCTCTAATTACTCTAGCAAACAACAGAATTAGCTTTAAAAAAACAGATTAAACAACTTCTCATGTAACAGCTGGGACTATGAGGGGACACACACACAAACACATACACACACAGACACATTAAAAATCACCATTGTTTTGTTGTATTGTTTGTATTATCTTTTGTTGTTGTATTGTTTGCTTGTCATTGTATTTTACATTTGTGTGACTGTCCTTGTCTATCAGTCTATCTGTGTTTTGTTACTTGTCATGCTTTGTATTTTTTTGTGGACCCCAGGAAGAGTAGCTGCTGCTTTTGCTAAAGCTAATGAGGATCCAAATGAACAAATAAATAAACAGCTCCCAGGCAGTTACTTTTGAACTGATGCGAAGCCACTTGTAACTAGCCATAACTAGAAACAATGTTTAGTCTATCTCTTACTTTCATGTAGGCTATTTTTGCCTTGATCACATCAGACTCACTATTTCCCCATGTGCGCTGTTATTCATTCATTTGTGTTGCAGTTCTTGCGCCGCGGTCTGCAAATGCAAGTCGGGAAAAACAAATGCTATTTGTTGAATATTAGGAGTACAGTAATTCTTCTAGCGTTTTTGTAAAGCTCAAATTCTCCCCTTTTCAAGGAATCCACTGTTATTTTACCCTCAAACACAGTTATAATGGGGGAAAATTGGAGCTGTAAATTCTTTAACCTGTAGCCAAGGGGTTATAGCCTATATGGCTAATTATTGCTGGCATTGGTTACAATCTACCACAATATCAATGCTGCCAGCTAAGATATATGAAGGGATAGCAGGCCTATTAGGACAAGGCTATTTTTTATTTAACTAGGTAAGTCAGTTAAGAACAAATTCTTATTTACAATGACGGCCTAGGAACAGTGAGTTAACTGCCTTGTTCAGGGGCAGAACGACAGAGTTTTACCTTGTCAGCTCGTGGAATAAATCTGCCAACCTTTCGGTTACTAGCCCAAACGCTCAAACCACTAGGCTACCTGCCCACCCCCTATCTGAATGTGCTTATGATGGAAGTTAGAGGTAGCCTAAATTGAGTACCACAGTATGAGTCATAATACCCATAAAACCTAGCTGTAGAACCCAGAAATGGTTCCAATCGTTTTTCCATCATTCATTTTTCCGTAGGGGATTTTACATCTACTTCATATAAGGTCTGTATTTAATGTAGGCTTACCCTGGCATGATGTTTTTGTAACCACACAAATCTCTTCTGGCAAAGTAACATTTATCAATATATATGAAATGCAAATTAACAGCTAATGCGGCTACCGTACAGAACTACACATCCTGTTGCAAGCTTTGACCCTATCGCTCATTGCCCAACATTGCTATGTTCCATCCATACGTCCATCCCTTCCAGACGATTTCCCCTACCAATGTTGGTCCTCCTCAGTGACCTCACGGCTGAGGGTTTTAATTCTCCTTTTGAGAACTAGAACCATAAGTACAGCCGTATAGCTCATCGTAATACTTCACCTCTTCGAGTATATAGTACCCTAGACTGTCCTGATCTTCTGGTTGAGCGTTCCAGATAATTCCTCCATTCCAGCAGAAATGTCCCATCTGCATAGTAGGATTTTACTGTTACTACAGTCAAGTCTGTTGGTTATAGTATTTGAATATAGACGTAACCATTTTAGTAATCAACATAGCTAGCTAGTAAAATTAACTTTTTTGTTGGTCTTTCAGAAAGGGTGGACCGGAAACCCAGTGACAACATTCAGGTCTGCAGCTGCCATTTTCCTGTGGGAAAGAGAAATGTTCCTGTATTTACCAGAAAAGTTAGCACATCCACCATGGCAGAAGAGGAAGATCCAGACACATCCACCATGGCAGAAGAGGAGGATCCAGACACATCCACCATGGCAGAAGAGGGAGATCCAGACACATCCACCATGGCAGAAGATGAAGATCCAGACACATCCACCATGGCAGAAGAGGAAGATCCAGACACATCCACCATGGCAGAAGAGGAAGATCCAGACACATCCACCATGGCAGAAGAGGAGGATCCAGACACATCCACCATGGCAGAAGAGGGAGATCCAGACACATCCACCATGGCAGAAGAGGGAGATCCAGACACATCCACCATGGCAGAAAATGAAGATCCAGACACATCCACCATGGCAGAAGAGGGAGATCCAGACACATCCACCATGGCAGAAGAGGGAGATCCAGACACATCCACCATGGCAGAAGATGAAGATCCAGACACATCCACCATGGCAGAAGAGGGAGATCCAGACACATCCACCATGGCAGAAGAGGGAGATCCAGACACATCCACCATGGCAGAAGATGAAGATCCAGACACATCCACCATGGCAGAAGAGGAAGATCCAGACACATCCACCATCGCAGACAATAACGTTCCAGGCTCCTCTGCCACTGAAGAATGTAGGAGGCTGCTCTCTGCATAGTCGCAGAATGTTCTCACTGAGGTGCATTTTGAGGAAACAGCGCAGCTCAATGTTCTACTGGAGAATAAGCTGTATACCCGTAACAGTTATTCAGCACCACAGCTGTCTCATAAAGTAGTTAGGATGGAAACAGGACTTCCAGACAACGACATGTTCAACATTGTTGTTGATTACTTGGAATATTACAAGGACTGCGTTGTCTAATTTCCCAAGTGGAGGGTCGAGATGCTGTAATTTGAGGATCAACTGTCTATTGCTCTTTTGAAGTTGCATCACAGCTACACCGACTTGCACCTGGCAATGTTGCCATCACTTTCATTCACGTGATCCACAAGCTTTTTATCATTAGCATCGTGAAGTTTGTTCCAAGTCGGGAGAAGAAACAAACTTGCATGCCTGCGTCTTTCAGGGGTCCAGCAGAAACTGCAGGATGGTCATTGACAACCACAGAAGGTTCACAGAGAGTGAGATACATCTCACAAAAGACATAGCGAGAAACAGAATCCATGTTGAAAGGATAAATACTCAACCAAAAGATTTCAAAATCCTGAGATTCACCCCACCTCATCTGCGTTGTTATAGTAATGTGCTGGAGGAGACTTGCTGTGCACTTGTAAACATCCAAGACCCATTCATCAGAGAAGTAACTGTTGATTGGGAAACAAGGCCAGACAATAAGGCATGTCGATTGGGTGTTGAGGGACCACTTGTCACATTGTCCAAGGTGTGTTTATGTTACGATAAACAATGTGTTTTCTGTCCAGATAAAGACGGTGTTACAGCATTGAAGAAGATCTACCTGCATTTGTAGATGCATCACCATCTTTACTTTATGAATCCTTTCCCCCGTGTTTTAGATGAGGCGTGACATGCGGATCATCAGGCTCACCCCACGATAAGCAGTGCATGATCAACGTCACGTCACCCTCGTCATGCTGAAAGTGATTTCTCTCCCATCCTTAGATGTTCTCTCTCTCTCTCTCTCTCTCTCTCTCTCTCTCTCTCTCTCTCTCTCTCTCTCTCTCTCTCTCTCTCTCTCTCTCTCTCTCTGTTAAGCAGTCCAGATGATTTTTGTAGGGTGTGTCCAATCCAACTCTACTTCCTCCTTATTTTTATTTAACTTGGCAAGTCAGTTAAGAACAAATTCTTATTCACAATGACGGCCTACCAAAAGGCGGGGGGACGGGGGGCTGGGATTAAATATAAAACATTAAATAAAAATGTAGCACCAAACATATCACGACAAGAGAGACAACACTACATAAAGAGAGATCTAAGACAACAACATAGCATGGCAGCAACACATGACAACACAGCATGGTAGCAACACAACATGACAACAACATGGTAGCAACACAACTTGGCAGCAGGACAACATGGTAGCAGCACAAAACATGGTACAAACATTACTGGGCACAGACAACAGCACAAAAGGCAAGAAGGTAGAGACCAACAATACATCACGTGAAGCAGCCACAGCTGTCAGTAAGAGTGTCCATATTGGAGTCTTTGAATGAAGAGATGGAGATAAAACTGTCCAGTTTGAGTGTTTGCTGCAGCGAACTGAGAAGAGGAGCGACTTAGGGATGTGTGCTTTGGGGACCTTTAACAGAATGTGACTGGCAGAACGGGTATTGTATGAGTAGGATGAGGGCTGTAGTAGGTAAGATGCTGGAATGCCAGTAGGTAAAATGCCAAATGCAGGGATAGCACATAGCCCTTTGCTTTGATGTTGCTTGCTTTGATGTTGGCAGTTAATTTGAAATATTGTCAGTTAATCATTCCACTTAAACTGTCTGGCTAGTTAGCTGACAAACAAACATACTGTGCAGATATATCTACAAATTGACCTGGCTAATTGATAGTTTAAGGAGGAGTGACACGATGCTGTGCTGTTACATTTGTAAATTACCTGATATAACAGCAAAATGAGCTTAACTGAAACATCTGCTAACTACATTAATCGTTGCATTATTTCAAATACTGCTGCCATTTTCCATTGGGAAAGAAAAATGGCACTGCATTTACCAGAAAAAGAAGCTCCGCACAATGAATGGGGAAATAAATGATTTAAACATCACAGATATACATTCCCGCTGTTCCCATGATAAAATACAATTTGAATTGTGTCGGGCTACTGAATGAAACTGTGAGGAGATGCAGTCAGACCGGCCTTTGTGATTGAACCTCCGTTAACTACACTGCTTTAGTTGGCTGATTTGAGCAAAACTTGTATGTAATAAAAACCTATTCTGAGAGCCTAGTGTGTGTGTATGAACTATGTGGACAGGAGGCACAACGAGAACGCTCATCCAGTGCCCCCCCCCATAAAAAGAACACTAATTGGATGTAAAACCTCAAGGTAGGAACAAAAACTAATTTGTGTGCAAAAACTATTTACAATATATTTGCATATGTTCACTGTTGCAGTGCCAATTTTGGGAGCATGTGGTGCTTGAAAAACCCCTCTAGTCCAGCAATAGGATTCTGCCAGATGTCGTCACACTGGTGATGGAGACTTTGGTAGTCCACACAACGAAGAAGCAAGTCTCCCTTCCAGTGATGTGGAGCTGCCCTTGAACTTGGTGCCAGTGGGGATGGTCGTCACGGAGGCGGTAAGACCCTGTCTCTTCCTGGATATAGAAATCCTTCAACTTCACTGCCTCTTCAATGGTAAGGTCCCTTGCACCACAGGGACACTTGACCTCCAACACTGCTGTGGTGCCCCACTATCCGGTGGGGCAGCCAGGATCCCAGACCCCGTGACCGAAAGCCCTGACTGCTGCACATCAATCCCTGTAGCCATTTTGAATGGCTTGATATGCTCTTCTTGGTTATCGGGCCGACCCTTTTCTCTGTATATATCAACGATGTCGCTCTTGCTGCGGGTGATTCCCTGATCAACCTCTACACAGACGATACCATTCTGTATACATCTGGCCCTTCTTTGGACACTGTGTTAACAAACCTCCAAACAAGCTTCAGTGCCATACAACACTCCTTCCGTGGCCTCCAACTGCTCTTAAACGCTAGTAAAACTAAATGCATGCTTTTGAACCGTTTGCTGCCCGCACCCGCCCACCCAACTAGCATCACTACTCTGGACGGTTCCGACTTAGAAAATGTGGAGAACTAGAAAAACCTAGGTGTCTGGCTAGACTGTAAACTCTCCTTCCAGACTCATATTACACATCTCCAATCCAAAATTAAATATTGAATCGGCTTCCTAAATTGCAACAAAGCCTCCTTCACTCATGCTGCCAAACATACCCTCGTAAAACTGACTATCCTACCGATCCTTGACTTTGGCGATGTCATCTACAAAATAGCCTCCAACACTGTACTCTGCAAACTGGGTGCAGTCTATCACAGTGCCATCCGTTTTGTCACCAAAGCCCCATACACCACCCACCACTGCGACCTGTATGCTCTCGTCAGCTGGCCATCGCTACATATTCGTTGCCAGACCCACTGGCTCCAGGTCATCTATAAGTCTGCTAGGTAAAGCTCCGCCTTATCTCAGCTCACTGGTCACCATAACAACACCCACCCGTAGCACTCGCTCCAGCAGGTATATCTCACTGGTCATCCCCAAAGCCAACACCTCCTTTGGCCTCCATTCCTTCCAGTTCTCTGCTGCCAATGACTGGAACAAATTGCAAAAATCGCTGAAGCTGGAGACATATTTCCCTCACTAACTTTAAACATCAGCTATCTGAGGAGCTAACCGATCGCTGCAGCTGTACACAGCCCATCTGTAAATAGCCCATTCAATCTACCTACCTCATCCCCATATTGTTTTTATTTACTTTTCTGCTCTTTTGCACACCTGTATTTCTACTTGCACATCATCATCTGCACATCTATCACTCCAGTGTTAATTTGCTAAATTGTAATTACTTCGCTACTATGGCCTATGTATTGCCTTACCTCCTCATGCCATTTGCACACACTGTATATAGACTTTCTTTTTTTCTATTGTGTTATTGACTGTATGTTTGTTTATTCCGTGTGTAACTCTGTGTTGTTGTTTGTGTCACACTGCTTTGCTTTATCTTGGCCAGGTCTTGGGGGTGGTGTGCTATCCAACTGTTGACTGTTGTATAGCCTCCTGCTGCTCCACCGACAGCGCCATGCCAGCCAGGATGCCTGCATGGGGATGACAGAGAGGATAGCAGTTGTTCTGGCTCAGGTTCAAGGAGCCATGTCATTCCACTGAACCTCCCCGGAGACGGTTCCTTAGCCACTGAAGATCCTCTTCTGTGGGCTCTCGGGTCAGAGGGTTGTAGTCTTCGACCGGGTACAGGTCCTCCACTGACTGCACCTGGTCGGGAACAGCTGGCTTCCTCCACTCGCATTACACATCTGTACAGCCAATATCGTGAATCACAAAAACAGCTGCATAGCTACACTTATGAGCTGCACGGGGTCATCTGTATGTGGTAGAGACCTGCCAAGAGGAAGGATGCCTAAATGCCATGTCTTTCAATACATGAGTTTGAACACCTTGAAATGCACTTGTTGTAAGAAATGTGCATTATCAATCAAGTTTGATTTGATTGATGCCATTACAGATGTAGAATATTTAATAAACTGTCATTTTAACATGAGGACAAGTGCATTTTTTTACATAAACTTTATCACTTGACATATCAATCATACAGTGGGAAGGATCCCATAAATCAAGACTGTGTGAATGCATGTACCACTCAGAATAAATATACTGAACAAAGATACAAACACAACATGCCACAATTTCAAAGATTTGAGTGAGTTACAGTTCATATAAGGAAATCAGTCAATTGATATAAATGAATTGTGCCCTAATCTATGGATTTCACAAAATAGGGACATGGATCAGAAAACCAGTCAGTATCTGGTGTGACCACCTTTTGTCTCATGCTGCCTTGACTAATCTTCTTCGCATAGAGTTGATCAGGCTGTTGATTGTGGCCTGTGTAATGTTGTCCCACTCCTCTTCAATGGCTGTGCGAAGTTGCTGGATATTGGTGGGAACTGGAACACGCTGTCGTACATGTCGATCCAGAGTATCCCAAGCATGGTCAATGGGTAACATATATGGTTAGTATGCAGGCCATGGAAGAACTGGGACATTTTCAGCTTGCAGGAATTGTGTACAGACCCTTGTGACATTGGGCCTGCATTGTCATGCTGAAACATGAGGTGATGGCGGCAGATGAATGGCACGACAATGGGCCTCAGGATCTCGTCATGCCATCTCTGTGCATTCATATTGCCATTGATAAAATGCAATTGTGCTCGTTGTCTGTAGCTTATGCCTGCCCATACCATACCACCACCATGGGGTGCTCTTTTCACAATGTTAACATCAGCTAACCGCTCGCCCACACGTGGTCTGCGGTTGTGAAGCCAGTTGGACGTACTGCCAAATTGTCTAAAACGATGTTGGAGTCAGCTTATGGTAAGGAAATGAACATTCAATTCTCTGGCAACAGCTCTGGTGGGCATTTCTGCAGTCAACACACCAATTGCACGCTCCCTCAAAACTTGAGACATCTGTGGGATTGTGTTGTGTGACAAAACTGCACATTTTAGAGTGTCCCTTTATAGACCCCAGCACAAGGTGCAGCTGTTTAATGATCATGCTGTTTAATCAGCTTCTTGATATGTCACACCTGTCAGGTGGATGAATTATCTTGGCAAAGGAGAAATGCTCACTAACAGGGATGTTAAAAAATGTGTGCGCAAAATTACTAAGCTATATGGAATTGTTTTAAGAAATAATACCAAGGATCATTTTGCTATTTGATTAAACATTTTAAGACCACTTGAAGTATCAAAAATATATTTAAAACAATTATTTGATGACATTTTTTATTTGGCCTTAATGCTATTAGCATTAAGAAACAACAGATAGTACCACAAAACAATCTAAAGGAAATGTGTTTTGAAGTGTCTGTCCTATGTCTGAGAGATATAGGAAGTATCAGGTGAACACACTGAGAGTCTCATCTTTCCATAGAGGGGTCATAATAGCTTGGACGCTACAGATGATTTTGTGAGAAGACCGATTTTCGAGATGTCTCATGGTCTGACAAACACAGCTCTAGCTCTGTCACCTTTCACCACAAATGTGGAAGTGGGACATTGGTGGATGCGGTCGATTGAGAGGCATCCAATGCAAAACAGATATCTCTAGCTTAAACTGACGTTTTTTTATGGGTATTTTTGTATTATGCTAATTTAGTTGCATAGTAGTATGGGCAACTTAATGTGGATGTGCAATTACGTATTCCTTGTTCCAATAACTGATAGCACTAGACCCTTATTATCATGTAATTACATAGTAACATCTATGTAACTACTAAAGGAAAGGGAAAGGGGGATACCTAGTCAGTTGTACATCTGAATGCATTCAACTGAAATGTGTCTTCCGCATTCAACCCAAACCCTCTGCTTCAGAGAGGTGCTGCCTTAAACGACGTCCACGCCATAGGCGCCAGGGGAACAGTAGTTTAACTGCCTTGCTCAGGGGCAGGACAATTGATTTTTACCTTGTCAGCTCAGGGATTCGCTCCTACCCGCCAGGCTACCTACCGTACCTGCCGCTACAATTACTGTGGAGTTACATAGTAATAATGTAACGCATTACCCAAAATGTAATGCATTGCATTATACAGAAAGTGTATTTTTTACATGATTTCCAATGTCAAAATATGTCGGTGCTTCTAGGGTTAAAAACAAACATTTTCTTCTATCTAAAGCACTCGGACTAGGCTGTAGATATACAGTACATTACCAGCTCCCACAGACTTCAAAACGACCTCTACACAATGTTCTCAGCTTAGGGAAGCCTGAGGAGGACAATTCACAGTTTTTGTGAAAATAGATAATTTGTCTCAATCAAGAATATGCTCCTGGCACAAAGATATACTGTACAAATCAAGTAAATATTGAATGAGTCATGTCAATCGATTAAACAAGGATCTGTGAAATACCAGATAGAGCATACCACAGAAGACCAGTTAGTCTTAAGACTAAGGGGCTGATGCTAATTACCCGCATGTTTCTTTCTCTCTCTCTCTTGTGGCCTTGTTAAGAAGGACAAGGTGTTTCTTATTCAGTCCCACCTGGGGACCTTCTATTTTCCAGCTGTGCTAGCTGAATCTCACACTGCTCAAAAGAAGAGAGCTAGAGAGAGCACTATCACACAGTCCTCCTCCACATGAACCTGGCCATGAAAACAACTACAAGGATGGAAGCATTGAAGATCTGAACACAAAGACACAGCCAGCCTTCACGTGAAATAAAATGACACTTATTCTATGAAAGACGTTACAGTTGAAGTCAGAAGTTTACATACAGTTAGGTTGGAGTCATTAAACTTGTTTTCAACCACTCCACAAATGTCTTTTTAACAAACTTTAGTTTTGGCAATTAGTTTAAGACATCTACTTTGTCCATGACACAAGTAATTTTTCCAACAACTGTTTACAGGCAGAATATTTCACTTATAATTCACTGTATCACAGTTGCAGTGGGTCAGAAGTTTACATGTACTAAGTTGACTGTGCCTTTAAATAGCTTGAAAAATTCCAGAAAATGATGCCATGGCTTTAGAAGCTTCTGAAAGGCTAATTGACATCATTTGAGTCAATTGAAGGTGTACCTGTGGATGTATTTCAAGGCCTACCTTCAAACTCAGTGCCTCGTTGCTTGACATCATGGGAAAATCAAAAGAAATCAGCCAAAATTGTAGACCTTCACAAGTCTGGGTCATCCTTGGGAGCAATTTTCAAACACCTGATGGTACCGCGTTCATCTGTACAAACAATAGTATGCAAGTATAAACCCCATGGGACCACTCAGCCATCATACCGCTCAGGAAGGAGACACATTCTGTCTCCTAGAGATGAACGTACTTTGGTGCGAAAAGTCAATCCCAGAACACCTTGTGAAGATGCTGGAGGAAACAGGTACAAAAGTATTTATATCCACAGTAAAACGAGTCCTATATCGACATAACCTGAAAGGCTGTTCAGCAAGGAAGAAGCCACTTCTCCAAAACCTCATAAAAAAGTCAGACTACGGTTTGCCAATGCACATGGGGACAAAGATCGTACTTTTTATGCAAATGTCCTCCGGTCTGATGAAACAAAAAATTGAACTGTTTGGCCATATTGACCATTGTTATTTTTGGTGGAAAAAGTAGAAGGCTTGCAAGCCGAAGAACACCATCCCAATCATGAATCACGGGGGTGGCAGCATCATGTTGTGGGGGTGCTTTGCTGCAGGAGGGACTGGTGCACTTCACAAAGTAGATGGCGTCATGAGGATGGAAAATTATGTTGATATATTGAAGCAACATCTCAAGACATCAGTCAGGAAGTTAAAGCTTGGTTGCAAATGGGTCTTCCAAATGGACAATGACCCCAAGCATACTTCCAAAGTTGTGGCAAAATGGCTTAAGGACAAAGTCAAGGTATTGGAATGGCCATCACAAAGCCTTGACCTCAATCCTATAGAAAATTTGTGGGCAGAACTGAAAAAGCGTGTGCGAGCAAGGAGGCCTACAAACCTGACTCAGTTACACCACTCTGTCAGAAGGAATCTGCCAAAATTCACCCAACTTATTGTGGGAAGCTTGTGGAAGGCTACCCAAAACGTTAAACAATGTACAGGCAATGCTACCAAATACTAATTGAGTGTATGTAAACTTCTGACCTACTGGGAATGTGATGAAAGAAATAAAAGCTGAAATAAATCATTCTCTCTGCTATTATTCTGACATTTCACATTCTTAAAATAAAGTGGTGATCCTAACCGGCCTAAGACAGGGAATTTTTACTCTGATTAAATGTCAGGAATTTGCAAAAAAAACTGTTTAGATGTATTTGGCTAAGGTGTATGTAAACTTCCGATTTCAATTGTATGTGTTATGTAACATTAGTAAGACATTACAGGGTTGCATAGGAAAACACGTGTGATTTATTTAAAAGGTGTGGAGGCCCATAGGCAGTTTGCATGATATTTCCTCTTTTCAACTTTGCAAAAGTAGTGGAGCAATTTTGGCAGATAGACCCCTTCCCCCCCAACTATGACACATAGCATAAGGCCCACCCAAGGCAGGACCTCCTTACCCCTGCACTTTGACCTGAAATAGATCCTATTCACATTGCAAGATTCCAACAAGGATTTCACAAGTATTGTATTTTCCTCCAACCTTGCAGATAGTGTTTCAGACAAAACTCGCCTCGAGCCCTGGCAAGTGCAGCAAGATACAATGCCATAAGTAATTCCTTACCTTTGAGTTTGGCCACCAGATAGAGGTTGGTCGCCCTGTCCCCTTCAGCGAGAATACATTAAAAAGGAATTGCTTCAACGCTTGTGGTCTGGAAGCCTATAACGGCGCTCCTAGCGTGAAAAATGCCACAGCATGACATTTTGAATGCTTTTATTTCTTGAAGAGACGGCTGCTGGAAGCCCCATGAGTGGAATCCAGTGAGACTCTTCCTCTCCTGCTCCTACTCCTGCCCTTGAGATGAGTCACAGTGGCTCTGATACTGAGAGGGTTGGAGAAGTCAATGATGATTGAGGATGCTGCAATTAAATGACCATAAATATAGAATTAACAGCCCTTTCCATTCTGAGTGGTAAAACTTCAGGGTATATTTTTGTTAGGATTAAATAAACGTTGTTCTTCCTCTAACAAATGTTGCTGTAATAGCTTACATTCGATAATGGTCTGAAAAATGACTTGGTAACAAGAATGCTTACCAAGACTTGAAGATTCAGTGAGGAGGATTAATCGGAAGTTGTATAAAACGTGTACATGAATTCTCATTCTCTAACAATTGGTTTGTTGGTTTTAATACTCTAGTATGTTGGACCATCTGACATGGTTCCTCTCGCACCTGGATTTTGCTGTGAAGTTCCACTGGAAACTACTGTAGTAGGTTTCTGAATGCAATTACCGCTGTTACATAATTGAAGCTGCTCTCTGTCTCTCCCCAGCAGAATGGTTCTGAGCGCTGTTTGAACTCTCTGATTAAAAAAGAATTTCCTAATCAAAGGCTTCACTTCTTAAGTGAGGAATGTGTCATCTGTGTCCCTCAGTTTCATTCTCATATTGACCATTAACTTTAACCATTATTTGTTATCTTCAGACCATGTTCGAGAAGCAATGAAGTTAAGAGTAATTTCACAAGGAAACTTTGCACCTAATACAGTAAAGTTTCAAAGTCTTCCAAATATGTTGACCGTATGTCTCTGTTGTCTAATGTTAATGTTTATAATTATAAAGTATGATATGAACTGAAAGTTTTGTCAATTGAAGCATATATGAGACACATTTAAGCAACATCTGTAGTGCCAGTAACACAACTATGGTAAAAGTCTTGTCAAAGCTAAGTGTGAACTTTACAACAAATTATTCACAGGTTTTCTACTTTAATATTACGATTTCACTGTAATAACCTTTTATCCGAGAGCATATAGAGCATAACAAAGAGAGAGTACTAGAGTTGAAAGGTTATGCTGAGATTAATGGACTGGGGCAGAAGTCAGGTTTCAAAATAGATCCTCTATGGAGCAAGACTAACCACGTTACTTTATTCTATTAAAAGTCAGAAAGTCAGAAAAACAAAGGAGAGAAAAGTCCCTCAGCTTGAAAAGTTGGCATGTTAGTATTAATACATGACAGGCTATGCACAAAGCAGTCATCTTAGTGAGACGAGATCACTTCTGCAAGGTTTCATGTTGTTCTGAATATTGAATGGGTGAGAGATTGTGGCAAGCCGGTCATGTTAAAAATCTGCACGCATTATGTCAACAAAAACCAGTCAGATGCATTATTCAAAGAAGTCTCGCAGCAGGTAATTAGAGGGGGAAAAAACATATTATGATATAAGCAATGCATGGTTGTGTAAAAGTTCCTGTGTGAACAGACCACCTGAAGACAAGGCCATCAGGCCCTAACAAAGATTCTTATCCTGTACGTACTCACTGCGGTTTTATAACGTTTTTTACCCTGTACATACTCACTACTGGTTTACAAAGGTTCTTATCCTCTACATGGCGGGTGGGTCCAGAGATGCATCCTCTCTTATCGTCACTCAATGCCTAGGTTTACCTCCACTGTACCCGCACCCTACCATACCTCTGTCTGTACATTATGCCCCAAATCTATCCTACCACACCCAGAAATCTGCTCCTTTTATTCTCTGTCCCCAACACACTAGACGACCAGTTTTGCTAGCCTTTAGCCATACCCTCATCCTACTCCTCCTCTGTTCCTCGGGTGATGTGGAGGTTAACCCAGGCCCTGCTTGTCCCCAGGCGCTCTCATTTGTTGACTTCTGTAACCGTAAAAGCCTTGGTTTCATGCATGTTAACATCAGAAGCCTCCTCCCTAAGTTTGTTTTTTTCACTGCTTTAGCACACTCCGCTAATCCTGATGTCCTAGCCGTGTCTGAATCCTGGTTTAGGAAGGCCACCAAAAATTATGAGATTTTCATCCCCAACTACAACATTTTCCAACAAGATAGAACTGCCAAAGGCAGAGTTCTACTGCAGAGATAGCTTGCAAAGTTCTGTCATACTTTCCAGATCTATGCACAAACAGTTCGATCTTCTAATTAAAAAAAAAATCTCTCCAGAAATAAGTCTTACTGTTGCCGCCTGTTAAAGACCCCCCTCAGCTCCCGAACAGAGTTCGTTCTGTTAGGTGACCTAAACTGGGATGTGCTTAACACCCCAGCAATCCTACAATCTAACCTAGATACCCTCAATCTCACACAAATTATCAAGGAACC
The DNA here is from genome assembly GCF_045791955.1 of Oncorhynchus clarkii lewisi. NCBI lineage: Eukaryota > Metazoa > Chordata > Actinopteri > Salmoniformes > Salmonidae > Oncorhynchus > Oncorhynchus clarkii. The sequence goes on along the minus strand of NC_092151.1, from coordinate 37,118,124 downwards.
CACCAGGTACAACCCTAAATTCGTAAACATGGGCACCCTCATAGATATTATCCTGACCAACTTGCCCTCCAAATATACCTCTGCTGTTTTCAATCAGGATCTCAGCGATCACTGTCTCATTGCCCAAATCCACTATGGGTCCGCGGTCAAATGACCACCCCTCATCACTGTCAAACGCACTCTAAAACACTTCAGAGAGCAGGCCTTTCTAATCGACCTTGCCGGGTATCCTGGAAGGATATTGACCTCATCCCGTCAGTAGAGAATGTCAGTAGAGAAAAGTCATTTCCTTACCATCTTAAATAAGTATGCCCCTTTCAAAAAATGTAGAACTAACTAACAGATGTAGCCCTTGGTTCACTCCAGACCTGACTGCCCTCGACCAGACCAAAAATATCCTGTGGCGGACTGCATTAGCATCGAATAGTCCCCGTGATATGGAATGTTGCAGGAAAGTCAGGAACCAATACACACAGTCAGTTAGGAAAGCAAAGGCTAGCTTTTTCAAACAGAAATTTGCATCCTGTAGATCTAACTCCCCCAAAAATTGGGACACTGTAAAGTCCATGGAGAATAAGAGCACCTCCTCCCAGCTGACCACTGCACTGAGGCTAGGAAACACTGTCACCACCGATAAATCCACGATAATCAAGAATTTCAAAAAGCATTTCTCTACGGCTGGCCATGCTTTCCTCCTGGCTACCCCAACCCCGGCCAACAGCTCCGCACCCCCCGCAGCTACTTGCCCAAGCCTCCCCCGCTTCTCCTTCACCAAAATCCAGATAGCAGATGTTCTGAAAAAGCTGAAAAACCTGGACCTGTACAAATCAGCTGGGCTAGACAATCTGGACCCTCTCTTTCTAAAATTATCCAGCTGACCAAGGTTTTCGACTCCGTCAATCACCGTATTCTTATCGGCAGACTCAACAGACTTGGTATCTCAAATGACTACCTCGCCTGGTTCACCAACTACTTCTCAGATAGAGTTCAGTGTGTCAAATCGGAGGGCCTGTTGTCCGGACCTCTGGGAGTCTCTATGGGGGTACAACAGGGTGCAATTCTCGGGCTGACTCTTTTCTCTGTATATATCAACTATGTCGCTCTTGTTGCTGGTGATTCCCTGATCCACCTCTACGCAGACGGCACCATTCTGTATACATCTGGTCCTTCTTTGGACACTGTGTTAACAAACCTCCAAACGAGCTTCAGTGCCATACAACACTTCTTCTGTGGCCTCCAACTGCTCTTAAACGCTAGTAAAACTAAATGCATGCTCTTCAACCGATCGCTGCCCGCACCTGCCCACCCGTCTAGTATCACTACTCTGGACGGTTCTGACTTAGAATATGTGGAGAACTATACATACCTAGGTGTCTGGCTAGACTGTCAACTCTCCTTCCAGACTCATAATACACATCTCCAATCCAAAATTAAATCTAGAATTGGTTTCCTATTTCGCAACAAAGCCTCCTTCACTCATGCTGCCAAACATACCCTCATAAAACTGACTATCCTACCAATCCTCGACTTCGGCGATGTCATTAAAAAATAGCCTCCAACACTCTACTCAGCTAACTGGATGCAGTCTATCACAGTGCCATCCATTTTGTCACCAAAGCACCATATACCACCCACCACTGCGACCTGTATGCTCTCGTCAGCTGGCCATCGCTACATATTTGTCGCCAGAGCCACTGGCTCCAGGTCATCTATACGTCTGCTAGGTAAAGCTCTGCCTTATCTCAGCTCCCTGGTCACCATAACAACACCCACCCGTAGCACGCACTCCATCAGGTATATCTCACTGGTCATCCCAAAGCCAACACCTCCTTTGGCCTCCTTTCCTTCCAGTTCTCTGCTGCCAATGACTGGAACGAACTGCAAAAATCGCTGAAGTTGGAGACATATCTCTCTCACTAACTTTAAGCATCAGCTATCTGAGCTGCTTACGCAGCTGTACACAGCCCATCTGTAAATAGCCCATTCAGTCTACCTACCTCATCCCGATATTGTTTTTATTTACTTTTTTGCTCTTTTGCCCACCAGTATTTCTACTTGCACATCATCATCTACACATCTATCACTCCAGTGTTAATTTGTTAAATTGTAATTACTTCGCTACCATGGCCTATTTATTGCCTTACCTCCTCACGCCATTTGCACACACTGTATATAGACTTTTTCTATCGTGTTATTGACTGTACATTTGTTTATTCCATGTGTAACTCTGTGTTGATGTTTGTGTCGCACTGCTTTGCTTTATCTTGGCCAGGTCGCAGTTGTAATTGAGAACTTGTTCTCAACTAGCCTACCTGGTTAAATGAAGGTGAAGTTTTTGCAAAGTTTCTTATCCTCTACATACTCACTGCAGTTTCTTTCGGCGACGTAAACTAGACTCCAGAGGAGAAAAATGCTTGATTTTCATGGATTGACAAATGATAGCCTCTAACTCATTATTGGAATAATTATTTGCAGTACACTAATGCGTTTTTAACAACCCCAATGGACAATATGATCACTAGTTTGTGTGGCCTATCATCATTTCAGGCCAAGTGACCTAACAGTGAATGAATTGATATGGATGAAGAATGTGTTGCCCTTGGTGATACATATCCAGCTACTGTTAATTGAAATGTATAACACTATTACTGCAGTGCTTAGGCCTCTTTGTTTCAAGAACACTGGGACCTAACATTCGGTTCCCAGCATATTCCTGTCCCCAAACAGGAAGTGAATGATTATACCCATGAACATGAGTATTATCTAATGTTCATGTTTGACTAATGGCAGTGATTGGGAGGCTAGATCATCCAGCTAGATCATCAATGCTCTACAGTGAGGACCTTATCAATGAAGGGGTCAGACGTCTGGTCATAGTCATAGTCTTTTTAAATGTCATTTCACACCTTGAGAACATTGAAAATGCACTGACAGCAATAACAGTAGATGATTGATTGTAAGTGTTCAGATGATTTACAGTGTACCTCATGGGGGTTTAATTATTATTTGAGCCATTGCAGTACAGTTGGGATAGCTGAAGCGATGGTGAGGAGTAACCCATCTAAAACTCACTTGGGATTCACTTGTACACTATGCTATTCCCATAAGAATGTGCTTGTCTTACTTATACTTGGGGGTGTACTATTCATCCCTGGTGTCCTTAACCTTCCGGAAGGTACACATCTTTGTTGTATCTCAACAACAAGTAATCTCAACTTGTACCCCCACTTTTTCCCTTAGAACAGCCTCAATTTGTCAGGGCATGAACTCGAGAAGGTGTCGAAAGCATTCCACAGGGAAACTGGCCCATGTTGACTCCAATGCTTCCCACGTTTGAGTCAAGTCGGCTGGATGTTCTTTGGGTGGTGGACCATTCTTGATGCACACAGGAAACTGTTGAGTGTGAAAAAACAGAGTAAATGGAACATAAACAACATTATTTTTTCAGATAGAAATAACACCATTCTCCATGCACTGTAATTTACACATTGATATGAACTATTGATAAGAGCTAAGTAAATGAGTAAGGCATTTCCATAAGGTGATTCTAAATATAGATTTTTTTTAAATAAATGATTTGTTTTAAATATATTTTACCTTGTGATCCCTGGAGACAAATGTGAAACCAGTCATATGCAGCAAACTGAAGCATATCAACACATCCCCTTTTCCAAATGTATGAAACGCTGGCCTTATAACTTGCCATAAGGAAATTTGGAGACCCAAGTTATAGACTTCTGTAGCCATGGGCAAATGACAGTACAGCACCAAACCTACCGAGTTGACTTGTGATTTCTAGAATGTTCTAATTATGCTCTGCTTTTTTGACACTGCACTCCACTGCAGGCTCTAATTTGAACTTATATTGATTATTGTCCAGTCATATGGTCAGGCGCTGAATATAATGACCCAGATTGCCCAGAACAGAGCAGCACATTTTGCTCTTCTCTGTAATCTGAGGGCTAATATCAATACTATGCATGCCAGTCTTTCTTGGCTAACAGTTTATGAGAGACTGACTGCATCACTTCTTGTTTTTATAAGAAACATTCATTTCAAATTGTTTGCATAGTCAACTTACTCACATCACTGACACACACACTTACACCACAGACATGACGCCAAGGGTCTTTGCACAGTACCCAGGTCAGGAACAAATTGGAACAGCAAACCTGGTTTCAAAAAACGAATAAAGCAACACCTCATGGCACAACGCCTTTCCCGCACAATCTCTAATACACACTCTACATACCCACATATTATTGTTCTTTGGTTGTGTTGTTTCTTTTATTAAATTTGTGTACATTTGTGTGTCTTTAGTTGTAGTTTTTTTTAAATTTAATCATGTCATGTCTATGTTAAGGTTTTTAAATGTATGTAAATTGTAAAGTCTAAGCTGTAGACGTTGGCTTTGGCTAATGGGGATCCTAATAAAATCAATCAAAAAATTGTGCTCTGACTTTCGCTGTACTTTTTTACAATTTGTATCATGTTAAATATTAGCCACTATCAGTAGCCACCGTCAATTGTACCCACATACATTTATCACTGTCACATTAGTGTCAGTTTTCTTACATTTTGCATCATTCCATTACATAGTTAGTTTACCTTTCTTTCCTCTGTCATGTTTGCGTGGTTGTTCCTGAGGATTGCTAGCAATAGTAGATCATATTAAGCTTATTATAAGTTGTGTAATCATTTGCGACATGTAGCCTATTTGAATCATTATGGAACGTAGACCATAGGTATCAGTGTAAACCTGGAGCCTGACGCATGGTTCATGACGACTGGACCGTTGTCATCACAGTTCCATGATTAGTGAGGATTATTTGGGTAGATTTATAGGACTACTGTTGAACCCCTACTGTACACTTTTCCCACCTTACAATATTTTATGGTTTGAACAATTGAATATGGCATCTTTCAGGATGAAACCACTGTATTTTTTTAATTCACCAATATATTTTGAGCGTTAAGCGGTTTTTTGTATTATTCATGAATGACCCTACATAATATAAAAGATCAGAGTATTTTTAAATCAACCAATTGTTGCTGAAAGTCGACGAATATGTGTGTACTTAGGTCTACATGGCTTTCTTTCCTTGACCCCTAACTGTTCTCTCCATATATTCTAGTGTCTCTCGAGAAAAGTCTAATTAAAGGTACACACAATTAAAGGGAAGGCTTTAGATAAATGTTCAGAAAACCCTATTGAATGAAAACTCCACGAGAAATCTGTTGGCCAGCAAGTGGGAGGGTGTTCAGTGGTTGAATTACATTTATTAAATGCGAGCAAGTAAGGCGTGCATAAGAAAGGCGAATGTGCGAAGTCTGAATCGGGCCCTATATGAGTATATTATTTATTCATATATTATATATGATTGTTTTTGCTTTTTGCTTTGAACTGATAACCGGTTTTGAAGTTTGTCTTGTTGAATGAATGAGGGAACGAATGAGTAATTAGAAGCCCGAAAGACTTTCAAATTCGTATTGTTAGTCCAATTGGTGCTAGATTTCAAACACATTTTATTTAATCCCATCATTCACAGTAGTAATAATAAGGATAAGAATACAATTATGTGTTTTATTGTCACATACACCAGATAGGTGCAGTGAAATGTGTTGTTTTACAGGGTCAGCCAGAGTAGTATGGCGCCCCTGGAGCAAATGAAGGCCTGTACAGTCTAAAGGCGTCAGCATGCTTCAGTTCGGCTGGCGCCCATATACGAGTGTGCCCGCATACTCCCTTGAAAAAATAGAAAAATCATTAATAGTACTGTTTGTCCATTTTGAGATGCCGTAGCCATGCCGTGGATTTGTTTTAAGAAGGTCATATCATTTAGCTATTTGATAGTATCAAAAAATATATACGAAAATGATTATGTTGAAATGTTTTATTTGGCCTATACAAACGCATTGAATAACGGATTCACTACATGGAACATAAGTCCCAAAAATAAAATAAAAAGGAAGTTTGTTCTGAAGTGTGTGTCCTATATTTGAGAGATATAAGAAAGATCTGGAAACATTTTCATTAATTGTTTTTACACCTATTTAACCCTTTATATTGGCACTAAACAGTCTCCATACTTACATCCATACATTTTTTTCAACTGGTAACGGGGGACCTTCAGACGAGAGCAAAACAACTGGCATGTATGTGTTCGTTAGAGTGTCACCTTACGATAGAGGGGTCATAATGTAGGCCAACGCTACAGACAATTTTGTGAGAAGACCGATTTTTGGGATGTCCCATGATCTGACAAACACTGCTCTAGCTCTATCACCGTTCACTGCAGACGTGGAAGTACAACATCGGGGGATGCAGTGGATAGACACGCAATCAATGCAAAGAACAGATATATCTTGCTTAAACTGACAGATTTTTATGGAGATTGTTTTTGTTATGCTAATTACATTTCCGACAGGATGCTCTCAATGGTGCATCTGTAGAAGTTTGTGAGGGTCTTAGGGGCCAATTGAAAATTATGAACTATGTTTCACATCTCTGTGTGTGAAACACTCATTTTACTTGACCAAGATAGATGAGCTGCAGTAATCAATCGTTCCTATTTGCCACCATTCATATCTAGCTACTGTCAGTGACTCAAGCACAATCAAAGGTATTTATTGAAACAAAAAGTCCAAGTGGAACAGAAGAGAAGTGCTGTAATTTATCAGGAGTTGGCATCCGCAAACTATCGAGCAGGTCTCTTTTGAGTAATGCCAATAAAACCCAAGCGCCTGTGATGGGGTCCTGTGATGTTGCCTTGGGCCCTTACAGTATCGATCCTGAGCATGTTTGTGTTCCTGAATGATTCATGTGTTATGGAAATTGCCTATGGAATACAAATGGGATCTATGTTTAAATGCTGAGATAAAAGTACTAGTGCTCGTTATACAAGTATTAACAACCCTTTCACTCAAAAAGTTTAGTCCATGAGGTCCAGTGGAAATATTGTTTCTGGTTAAATATTGAATTTATTAAATATTCCTATTAGAAAGTTAACCTTGAATGACTGTATGATTGACTGGAAAAACTATTGTCTTTAAAAATATATATATTTCTCCAAAACAATGATTTGCACCTTTTTAACTATTTTACCTACTGTACATTATGCCAATACATGTGTGGAGGAATCTAAAAGACCATATTCCCCTGAAAGTTAAGTCAATGATAGTTTGGATGATACTATTTGGAAAGGAACTCTGTGCAGGAGGCACATTTCCCATTACATTACTGCCTTTCGTTGAAATGGGCTGACAGATGCCTTAAGCATATAATGCAAAGTCCCATAGGTTCAATGCTGCCTAGAAACTGTCAAAAGAGGACTGCAACAAATTCCTTCAGTAAAACAGCAGAATGTAAATGAGAATTTTCACTATTGAAGTGATTCTATTGCCATTATATCATTCATATTTTCTTTACAAAGTATTGTGTTATTGCTTTTACAGTACATTTGGAAAGTATTCAGACCCCTTGACTTTTTCCATATTTTGTTACATTTCAGCCTTATTCTAAAATGTATTTAATAGTTTTTTTCCCCTCAACAATCTTCACAAAATACCCCACAATGACGAAGCAAAAACAGGTTTTAAGATTTTTTTTGCTAAAACAAAATAATTAAAATGAGGAAATATTTAATTTACATACAGTACCAGTCCAAAGTTTTGGCACCATTTTCTACATTGTAGAATAATAGTGAAGACGTCAAAACTATGAAATAACACATATGGAATCATTACCAAAAAAGTGTTAAACAAATCAAAATACATTTTATATTTGAGATTCTTCAAAGTAGACAACCTTTGCCTTGATGACAGCTTCGCACACTCTTGGCATTCTCTCAATCTGCTTCATGAGGAATGCTTTTCCTACAGTCTTGAATGAGTTCCCACATATGCTGAGCACTTGTTGCCTGCTTTTCCTTCACTCTGTGGTCCAACTCGTCCCAAACCATCTCAATTAGGTTGAGGTTGGGTGATTGTGGAGGCCAGGTCATCTGATGCAACACTCAATCACTCTCCTTCTTGGCCAAATAGCCCTTACACAGCCTAGAGGTGTGTTGGGTCATTGTCCTGTTGAAAAAAAAATGATAGTCCCACTAAGAAAACCAGATGGGATGGCATATCGCTGCAGAATGCTGTGGTAGCCATGTTGGTTAAGTGTGCCTTGAATTCTAAATTAATCACAGACAGTGTCACCAGCAAAGAACCCCCACACCGTCACACCTCCTCCTCCATGCTTTATGGTGGGAACCACAAATGCACAGATCATCCGTTCACCTACTCTGCATCTCACAAAGACACGGTAGTTGTAACCAAACATCTCAAATTTCGAGTCATCAGACCAAAGGACATATTTCCACTGGTCTAATGTCCATTGCTTGTGTTCCTTGGCCCAAGAAAGTCTCTTCTTCTTATTCGTGTTTTTTAGTAGTGGTTTCTTTGCAGCAATTCAACAATGAAGGAATAATTCATGCAGTCTCCTCTGAACAGTTGATGTTGAGATGTGTCTGTTACTTGAACTCCGTGAAGCATTTATTTGGCCTGCAATCTGAGGTGAAGTTAACTCTGATGAACTTATCCTCTGCAGCAGAAGTAACTCTCGGTCTTCCTTTCCTGTGGTGCTCCTCATGAGAGCCAGTTTCATCATAGCGCTTGATGTTTTTTGCGACTGCACTTGAATAAACTTCTTGAAGTTTTCCGGATTGACTGACATTCACGACTTAAAGCTTATTTGAGATGTTCTTGTAATGATATGGATTTGGTCTTTTACCAAATAGGGCTATCTTCTTACTCATGAAGCTGGTTGAGAGAATGCCAAGAGTGTGCAAAGCTGTCATTAAGGCAAAGGGTGGCTACTTCGAAAAATGTCAAATTTAAAATATATTTTGATTTGTTAAACACTTTTTTTGGTTACTACATGATTCCATATGTGTTATTTCATATTTTGTATATGTTGTATGTATTTTGTATGTCTTCAGTGTTATTCTCTAACTTGACTGGTACTGTAAGTATTTAGATCCTTTACTCAGTACTTTGTTGAAGCACCTTTGGGTATGTCGCTAAAAGCTTGGCACACCTGTATTTAGAGAGTTTCTCCCATTCTCTCATCAGATCCTCTCAGGCTCTGTCAGGTTGGATGTGGAGCATCGCTTCACAGCTATTTTCAGGTCTCTCCAGAGATGTTCGATCGGGTTCAAGTCCGGGCTTGGGCTGGGCCACTCAAGGACATTCAGAGACCTGTCTTGAAGCCCATCCTGCATTGTCCTGTTAGAAGGTGAACCTTCACGCCATTCTGAAGTCCTGAGCATTCTGGAGCAGGTTTCATCAAGGATCTCTGTACTTTGCTCTGTTCATCTGTCTCTCGATCCTGACTAGTCTCCCAGTCCCTGCCACTGAAAAACTTCCCCACAGCATGATGCTTCCACCACCATACTTAACTGTAGAGATGGTGTCAGGTTCCTTCCAGACGTGACGCTTGGCAATCTTGTTTCTCATGGTCTGAGATTCTTTTAGATGTATTTTCGGCAAACTCCAAGCTGTCTTTCATGTGCACTTTTCTGAGGAGTGGCTTCTGTCTGGCCACTCTACCATATAGGCCTGATTGGTGGAGTACTGCAGAGATGGTTGTCCTTCTGGAAGGTTCTCCCATCTCTGCAGAGGAACTCTGGGGCTCTGTCAGAGTGACCATCGGGTTCTTAGTCACCTCCCTGACCAAGGCCTTTCTCCCTCCGATTGCTCAGTTTTGCCTGGCTGCCAGCTCTAAGAAGAGTCTTGGCGGATCCAAACTTCTTCCATTTAAGAATGATGGAGGCCACGGTGTACTTGGGGACCTTCAATGCTGCAGAATTTTTTTGGTACCCTTCCCCAGATCTGTGCCTTGACACAACCCTGTCTCAGAGCTCTATGGACAATTCCTTCTACCTCATGGCTTGGTTTTTGCTCTGACATGCACTGTCAACTGTGGGACCTTATATAGACAGGTGTGTGCCTTTCCAAATCATGTCCAATCAATTTAATTGGTGACAGGATTTACCTGAGCTCAATTCTGAGTGTCATACTTATGTAAATAAGGTATTTCTGTTTTTAAATTTTATAAATTAGCAAAAAAAATTGAAAAACCTGTTTTCGGTGTGTCATTATGGTGTATTGTGTGTAAAAAAAATCAATTTTACTGTCACGTCCTGACCTTAGTTCCTTTTTATGTCCCTATTTTAATTTGGTCAGGGCGTGAGTTGGGGTGGGCATTCTATGTGTTGTTCTATGTTTTTGTATTTCTGTGTTTGGCCTGGTATGGTTCCCAATCAGAGGCAGTTGTTTATCGTTGTCTCTGATTGGGAACCATACTTAGGCAGCCTGTTTTCCCACTATGATTTGTGGGTAGTTGTTTTCTGTTTTGTGTTTCTGCACCTTACAGGACTGTTTACGTTTTCGTTCATTCTCTTTGTTATTTTGTTTTGTGTTCAGTTGAAATAAAAATAACATGAACACTTACCACGCTGCGCTTTGGTCCACACCTTCTTCAGACGAACATCGTTACGTTTAGAATAAGTCTGTAACGTAAAAAGGGTCTGAATACTTTCCGAATGCACTGTATATTGGCTAGTACTACTGGGAGTGGTGGGATTCAATTCAATTAGTTTGAAATCCCGCAACAATTGGACGAACAATATGAATTTGAAAGTCTTTTCATTTAAATGAAAGGAGTCAGTCACACCCTTCTATGACCTATTAGATATTCAGTGGTAGGAAAGCATTATTACACTTAATATATTTCCAATATCCCTGAGATTGGCCTTGAATTCACAGCGTGGCGGTGCATCGGCAACCCCGCATTGATTTATGTCTGTTTCATTGTTGTTTTCAGCAGGTCTCCACTCTTGGGTTTCGCAATAATTACATCTTCATGATACATTCCAGCGTAATCAAGAAAAAAATGTTGATTTCTCAGGAGGTTAAACATTGTATTTATCCAAATAGAAAATGTTATTACGTTACTAAGCTGCCAGAGACAAGACAATCACTATTGACAATGCTTTCCCTTCTGTGGAGTTGATAACCAGGAACAGAGGCTATTTTTCCTACTCATACAAAGCAAGCTGGTGATTAACTATACATTATTAATTTGCTTGAATAGATAACATAACAAATGTAAGAAAGAGAATACTTTATTTGTAATATATTTATACTTTTACACAAGTAAAATAAAATGCATATGAATGAAGAGTGAATGAATAGACAGCACTCTTTTGAGAATGCTAACTGTAACCACAGCGTGACAAGAAAACTAAACGCAGAAATATCAAGGTCTCGGTTCAATCTGTAGTGCTGAATGTCAGCATGACAACCTGTTTGAAACGTAAAGGCAATGTTCCTACGTTCGAGGAGACTGCATTCACGGTAAACGCTGCATGTGTCAGCTCAATCTGGCTGAGGCTGAACTTCGGCGAGACGGATTGAATCGAGACCAAAGCATTTGTGCGTTTACACTTATGAACATAAAAATAGCATTTAAATCAATGTTTCACTCAAAAAAAAAAAAAGGATTAACAAAAATACATGGAGTAAGATCTGTCACATCTTTGGGGTTGTTATGAAGGAAACCTCGAAAGGTTCTGGATTTTAAACAGTAGCACTGTTTCATTGTCTTTGTAATAACCAGTCACCACCATTGGCAGAGTAAGCTTAGAGACGATAGGACCTCCCTGAAGAAGTCATTTTCATAGCTGAGCAAAACATACAGTATCAACTGGGCACAAATCCATTAAATATATACATTTGGAATTGACATACTGTAGAAAGGCATCCATTTGTTGATGTGTGTTTTTTTAGCACTTCCATTTCTCTTTTCAGATTCATATCTTTAGATCTATGAAAGATTTTCCCCTTCCCACCCCTGGTACTTAGCAGGGCCTCCTGTACTGGCCTTACACTGGCCCATATTATCCCTCTGTGATTGTAATTCCTAACAGAAGTCTAAGGATAGCCAAAACAAAAGAAGAATGATAAGCCTCCATGCTCCTATTGTAGATCCGTGGGACTTGAGACACAGAGAGTCTGACATGTTCTCCTTTGTACACATTTTCTTTTTTTCAGGGTCATTGGCGGGATCTAGATCCTCTGATGAATGGTCCAGATTGTTAGATAATGTTCCTCCTGGCCCATCGTTCAGGCTCTCTTTGTTCTGGGGTTCGTTGGGGTCAGCTTCCATAAGCTTAGTTTTGGAGATGTTTTCCTTCTCCTTCAGAGGATTGTTGGTGATTTGTCTGCTGTTGTAGGAGGACTGATCTGGAAGACCCTTACTGGAGATGATGGAGGACTTGTCGTTGTCTGAGAGGCAGCACCTAGGAATACCAGCCCTAAGTGGACTCTCCGTGGTGAGTTTTCCAGAGCGAGCCTTAGAACTGAACACACTAACCCAAGTATGTTGAGAGCTCTCATAACAACCCTCCAGGTCAGGGTTCTTTAGTCGTTTCAGGTCTTTCCCAGCCAGTCTAGCTGGAACATGGCACTCAAGCTCTGAGCTAGACCCTTTGAAGCCCTTGAACCAGTCCCACAGGGTCCTGGCCCGGCAGTCACAGATCCACTGGTTCCCATTCAGACGCAGGTACTGGAGGGACACCAATGGGTCCATGGTCTCCCCTGTCAACACTGTTAAATTATTGAAGAACAGAAACAAAGTGGTCAGCTTGCGCAGGTCATGAAATGCCTTGCGCTGGACAAAGGTCACTAGATTCTGATGGAGAAGCAAGCGATCCAGGCTTACCAAGCCGCGCAGCATGTGATCCGTCACAGTCTTTATCTTGTTGTTGTGGAGGAACAGGTAGGTCAGGTTAGCCAGGTCCAGAAACGTATCGTCATGCAGAGTTAGTAAACTGTTGTCCTGGAGATAGAGGTGCTGCAGGGAAAAGAGTCCCCTAAACACACCCACAGGCAGCTCAGACAAGCCACACCTGTGCAGATGCAGGGTGTGCAGTCTGGAGAGGCCTCTGAAAGCTGTGGGGCTGATGATCCTTAAATCATTGTCCCCTATGTCCAGCTCCTCCAGCCTCTCCAGGCCGTAAAAGGCCCCGGCCTCAATGTGGCTGATGTTGTTGGAGTAGAGCCAGAGGACGGTAAGGTTCCTGCAGGGGCTGAAGCTGGTGGAGCGCACCACAGTTAGCTTGTTGTTCTGGAGGAAAATTCGTTGGCTGTGGACAGGGATCTCTGTGGGGATGGAGTAGAGGCCCTGCTGCTGACAGGCCAGGGTGGGCCGTGGCTCGCTGTGGCATATGCATGGCACTGGGCAGCCCTCCACTCGACCCTCTATCGGAGGCACTAATTGAAGCCAGAGGATCAGAATGTAGAGTTCGCCAACTGCAAATGAGAAAGACACGAGTGGGTAATGAGAGTTTGCTGGAGTTCACAGAAAAAAATTACAGTCTGCTGTAAATCATCCAAAATAAATAAGGTGCTATCATTTAGCATACTGTAGCACATTTAAACAGTCCCTTAAAATTACTCACAGTTGCTATAAAAGCTAGCACCTAAAAATAATGGAAAATAAAATAATACAAGTAGAATTGTGGAATTAATTTTATGCGAGAATATTTTGATTTTACATATTCAAATGTAGTGTTCTTTAGATTTTATGATTTTATGGAATGAGGCAGCAGCACACTACCTTCCATAAAATGGCCGTGGCCATATTTGCAAACCTTAAAATAAATCAGTTTTGCAAGTCATAACAGTGTAGAAGATCCTGGTTTAGATTTCGCTGGCTGTGCCATAACATTTCATCTCTGTTCAGACATCTAACTGCATAAGAACGGTGACATTCTCTTTTCTTCATGTATTTGAATGAAAAACGGAATTCAAAGACATCAGGGCAAACGCCAAAGGGATTATACAGCCCCACAGAAACCAATATTTATTAAGTGAATTGGATATAATGCACTTATGACACTCAGTCAATTTACATCAAAAACTCTGCATTTCCCCCTATGAGTAAAGCACACTTTACTAATCTAAAAGTGGAGAGCAGCTGGATTACACACCAGCTGGAGATTTATCTCAAATTGGCTAGCTTTTTACCAGTTCAATTTCAATCCTTTTCTGGAAGCACAGACCAGAGAGAGGAAGAGGAAGGAAAACGATGGAGGGAGGGAGGAAACGAGAGAGTGGGGGTGGGGGTTGGACTATTTCACAAATTAATAAAACATTGGTGGGTTGAGCAAAAAATCCTCCACACTAACAGAACAAATGGAACTAATCACATATGAGGACACCTGGGAATTGCCACTCGGCCTGTGCTAGAGATCACAGAGTGGATTTGCATGCTTGAAAGGGCAATTGACACAGGTCTCTCATGCCAGTGCTGACATCACATGTAACCTTGTGGAATGCCTACTGCAGATGAGATCAGACAGAACTCGTCTCCAGTGCAGGATGTGCTTTCCTCCTACGGTTACTACACTGTAAGTCTCTCTTATCGTAAAAGGATACCCCAATTTTATAGAACCAACGTATTTGCTTTCATTGCCTTTAAAACGTGCCATTATCCTCAAAGGTTTTACATTGCATTACTAAGTGCTTCACCAACACATTTTATGGACTACAGGTATTTGCCTGTTGATATGTGCAGTTAATTCATGGAAACAAGAGGAATATAATATGGTTGTAATAATGGCTATGGGCAATTTAGAATTTGTGAGGCTTGTGAAGGCTGTCAGACTGGCAACAGTGAGACTGGAGTCTAATAGGGCACAGTTTTTTTTTAAACAGAAGGAGTGATAATTTGTAGACAAAGCATCTTCAAACCAGATGGCTTTTAAATAACAGACGAATCATGACTCCAAAGCCAAAGAACCAACAACTGACTGACACATAGACGAATAGAGAGAGAGCGAGAGAATGATGCTTGTGAACAAAACAATAGATAACGATAATTCACACAATATAATCTATTTGTATTCTAGTCATTTCATCAGAGCAATTCCAACTAGACAGTCATATTATTAGCATTGCCCGATATGTTCTGGGATGTGGGCATTGCCCACCGGGCTCAGAAGCAGGCCTTAGTCACCTAAATTAAAAAATCCCCTGGCACAGATGCTAGTTTTGGGACTATTAGACCTCTCCGAAGAAATGCTCACAGCTCCAGCATTATTTTCTCTATCGTAAAAGTCCCCACGGCTAATTATTATGTAAATTAAGCCATCATAATTTCAGGCACTAAGCGGTGGTTCCCAAATGAGTACTGTATTTGGACACTGTAAGAACTAAACAGAATGTGTGCATTTTCGGACCATAAATTGAAAGCTAAAACTGTACAATGCACTCAAAGATGTAGGTAAGTATTGACATAAGAGTCATTTCATGTAATTTCAGCAAGCCATGACAACCACCATCTCCGATTTTTCTGAAATCGTTTCTGTAGTTAGAAACAGGTAAGATTGGCATTCCTGATTTTTGAGAAATTAATATATTGATTGCACCCAAATTGGCGATTTTAAATGTAATTTATAGGATTTAGACAATATTCAATAAATATTCTGTAGTACCCAAAATTCGATCTGGACAAAACATTTTCCTACCAATGAGTAAGACATTAGGAATAAGAAAAGGTTTAAAGCCCCCCACAGACCCCCCACTCCACACAACAATCCCATCCCAACAACCAGTATACTGTATAAATTCTTTATGTTTATGTAGTATAAGCAGTTTCCCTGTATTCCCTGTGAATCTGGTGATGTTTTTTTCCACCACTATTCAGAGAAATTAGTAATTGAAGTCGCTTGCATTGATTACCATCAAGTAGTGTGGAAGTACCATATTTGGAGCATTAGTTGCTGCTGTTCCTGCTATACCGCCTCACTATTTTCTCCATTTTGCTTGTCTCTTGGGTTTATTAAATAGATCACAACATTTCCTTTGCAACTTTGGGAAGAAAACCAATAGATTGTGCTCATGATGAAAACATGAGGGCGGCAGGTAGCCTAGTGGTTGAAGCGTTGGACTAATAACCAAAAGGTTGAAAGATCGAATCCCTGAGCTGTCAATGTAAAAATCTGTTGTTCTACCCCTGAACAAGGCAGTTAACCCACTGTTCCTAGGCTGTCATTGAAAATAAGAATTTATTCGTAACTGACTTGCCTAGTTAAATAAAGATAAAATAGTGTGGTCATCCTCATAGTTCGAGCCAGTCCTCTGTGAAAGCAATTCAGTTTGTCCTTCTCTTAGAAACATAATGCTTCCACCCAACAATCCTTAAATAGTCCACAAGTGACAGCTCTCTGAAAGGGCTATCCCTATGGTGCAATTATAATATGAAAACTTTTCCTACAAGCCCATAAACGTTGATGGAGAAATGGGATAGGGGACTAAAATGTTGTGACAACACTAATACAATAATATAATGCAATATATTGCATGGCTTTGTCAAACTATGTAATGCATTCCCTGTGGATCTGGTGATGTTTTTTTCCACCACTGTTCAGAGAAATTAGTCATTGAAGTCTCAATTTTGCTCGTCTCTTGTGTTTATTAAATAGATCACAGCATTTCCTTTGCAACTTTGTCAACTACAACAAAAATATCAGGAAATATCGCTATATGTATTGTGATTAGTGGCATTGACCAACCAACCCAACCTAATACCATACCACACTTCACAGTGTGTGTTTGGGACTTTTACCATTGAAGACCATAAGACTGAATCTATTAGAACTGCTGTAGCCTAATCATTTGCTTGTTCAACTGGAATGGTCTAACAGTAACTAATCTAGACCTTTTGTGAAGGGAATAAACCATGCACAAAGGGGCCGTTTCTTGGACACAGATGAAGCGTAAGAGAAGACCTGAATTGCTTTCACGGAGGACTTGAATTGTGAGGCTGACCACACAATGTATTTTCTTCATGAGCCAAATCGATTGGTTTTCATGCCAAAGTTGCAAAGGAAATGTTGTGATCTGTTTAATAAACACAAGAGACCAGAGAAGTGGATGAAATAGTGAGGCGGTATAGCAGGAGCAGCAGCATCTAATGGTTAAAACACTACTTCATGGTAAACGATGTAAGCAACTTCAATGACTCATTTCTCTGAACGGGGGGGGGGGGGGGGGGGGGGACATCACCAGATTCACAGGGAATACATTATATAGTATATAAAATCAATACAAAACTACAGCTTCATACTACTTGTCGAACATAGAGACTTGAAACTTATACTGGTTGTTGGGGTGGGATTGGCGTGGGGTGAGGGGGTCCGTAGATTTTTTTTTTTAGATTTTAGAGATTTTCCATGTTTTACTCATTAGTAGGAAGAAGTTCGGTCCAAATCAGATGTTGGGTACTATATTTATTGAATATTATCCTATAAATTCCTATTATTTAAATTGGCCATAAAAGTCAGATAAATGAAAATGGCCAATTTGGGTGCAAACAATTAGCTTAATTTCTCAGAAATCTAATTATTTTTCAAAAAAATAAAGTTGCAGGAATGCTTATTGTATCAGTTACTAACTACATAACCAATTTCAGAACAATCTAAGATGGTGGGTGTTGAAATCCTCTTTCTTGTGCTTTTTGAGGTGGAACAACTCATAATGTGTTTACAGTAAATTCACAGCAACGTATTATCAAATGTCTTAACAGGGTGTAAAGATTTACAGGACCCCCATTATTTGGAAGCCAATGGAATCCAACCTTAGCCATTGTACAGATATCTTGCAATCACTTTGCACCATTGAGAAAGGACCTATAAAAATACAGCTACAGACGTAGGATTTTAATTTGATCACCCAGGTTGCAGGTGCAAACATGTTTATTAATTATAATCCACATAATAATTAACATTTCCTTTTTGCTGCAAGATTATTTTCCTGCTGTAGCAAACTGGCTCAAATTAAGATCCTAGATCTCTATTAGATTGCCTCCTCCCAGCACAATTCTCAAGAGACAGCGGACTATGACATACTTTTTCATATAAAACCAATCTTTGCACTGCTTGGAAGTCTATGGCTATTATATGTGGCAGCCATCCCAGTGGTACTTTCAGAGGGAGAAAAAAGCATAGCTTTCAGCACCAAGCAATGCGAGAAGAAAAAGCTGATGCTTGCTAGACAGGATGCCACAGTACAGACAGTCACAACAAGCTATTAAAACTGCAGAGCGTTGAGGTCAGCTCGGGAAGAAGTGTTTGCGGTAAATATCCATGAAGTCAACTCGACAGGTTAAAACCACACAACCCAGCAAACTGTATCAGTAAAGATGAAGGATCTTCATTTGAGCCAATTTGCTACAGCAGAAAAATAATCCTCTAGCAACAGGAAATGCAAACATTTATGTGGATTATATGTAATTAATGGATATTTTTCTGAAAACTTTAGAAACCATTATAAACCTAAAATACACCATAAATGTGCATTTCGTTCTGTGCAGGAAAATTCTCAGCAACAAAAGAGTGATCAAATTACGATCCTACATCTGTATTTGAGCAAAATAATTTGTTTCAGATTTGAAACAGATTTTTTAAATCAAATGAATCAGTTAGAATGAATTCCAGTATGAATGAATTCCAGATATAAACTAATACTGTAATTGCAGATCTGGCAGCATATTGCAAAATCAATATATCCCTGGTTAAACCAACTAGCAGACACAGACAGAGCATCACAGACTTTGTAAAAAATATACCGCAAGATTATTCCCAATGAACGAATAGGTATTAAGTGCACCGGTGTGCATATGTGCATAGCAATAGGTGTATCCTTGTGCATCATCTACATTCATGACAGACTGGTGCTTTTTAAAAACCTCTTTAATGTGTCATGAAACAGTTTGACAAGTGTTTCTCTGACTGTGACGTGCACGTCATCAGAAAAAAGCAAAGACATATATATATTTTTTGCACCAAGAGGCAAGAGAGATAGGGTGCCTCAACCCATCACAAAAAAAACTCAACTAAAGTTTGACGGTGTTCTAAAAGGTTTTCTTCATCCAGGCATGTGTTGTGCTGAATATCCTATGGCGGAGGAAAAGGTCCTGCATTATTGACTAGCTGCTCCTGTTCGGGGGTGCCTGGGTACACTAAGCCCTCGTGGTGGAAAATGGGTTCTGCAGTAACGAGGAGCGATAAGGCACAAGGCCACTGAACCCCGGTGCCTCTAGATCATCGCATGGCCAGGCACTGGAGTTTCTCATTGCACAGCTGATAAGAGATTCTCAGCCACAGCCCTTTATTGATCCATCACCTTTTCATTTAGTGAGCTGTCCAGTCTAAGCCCTGGCGTTCCCTACCCTCCACAGCACAGCACCCCTGCTGGCCAGCCTAGCCAGGCATCCCTGTTGGTCTTGTTCCCTTTATTTTCTCATCCTCTTATCTCGCTTTTGCTGAACAACAACCAAAATGTAAGCTGACGTGAAATTAGTTTGTGTACCTCACTCGACTTGGCCCTGAATATAGGGGTAGGAGGTGTTGAGCAAGCTGAAGACAGCGTTCTGATAAGAGGCTGTGTTTGACAGGGGGCAACTGTGATGGTGGAGGATTGCACAGCTGTAAGGACCCCTATCTGCTGCCTCCACTGTTAATGCTGTCACAGAGTAGAAGAGAAGGAGAGACTGAGCCCACCGTCCTCTTGCCTGTCACTGACAGAGTCTGAGCTGCCTTGGTACTGCTGTACTCATACGGAAAAGAAAACATAGAAAATATTGTTTTTTAATAAGAAAATGTAGGATACATGTGAAATATTTACAATTGGCCAAATAATGTATATACTGTATATGAAAAGTATCTAATACATGTTAAATACATTCCCACACATATTACGATATGTATTTCAAATGTACTGTATATATACACACATGTATGTAAAAATGTATATCACACTATTTGTGAAATGGATTGGAAAGTGAATTAAACCTATTTCAAAATATATTCTGAAAAACATGAAATAATGTATTTTAGAATATGGTTTCACATATTTATCAATATTTGATCAATATATTTGAAGTTTTTTTTATTTGGAAATGTTTTTTAAAATATTTCCAAATACAACACCCATTTAAATGTATTTGTAATAATTATAAATATTCACTACTGTTCAAAAGTTTGGGATCACTTAGAAATGTTCTTGTTTTTGAAAGAAAATCTACTTTTTTGTCCATTAAAATAACATCAAATTGATCAGAAATACAGTGTAGACATTGTTAATGATGTAAATGACTATCGTAGCTGGAAACGGCAGATTTTTAATGGAATATCTACATAGGCGTACAGAGGCCCATTATCAGCAACCATCACTCCTGTGTTCCAATGGCACCTTGTGTTAGCTAATCCAAGGTTATAATTTTAAAAGGCTAATTGATAATTTGAAAACCATTTAGAAAGTATGTTAGCACAGCTGAAAACTGTTGTTAAGGATTAAAGAAGCTATAAAACTGGACATCTTTTGACTAGTTGAGTATCTGGAGCATCAGCATTTGTGGGTCCAATTACAGGCTCAAAATGGCAAGAAACAAATCACTTTCTTCTGAAACTTGTCAGTCTATTCTTGTTCTTAGAAATGAAGGCTATTCCATGCGGGAAATTGCCAAGAAACTGAAGATCTCGTACAACGCTGAGTACTACTCCCTACACAGAACAGAGCAAACTGGCTCTAGCCAGAATATAAAGAGGAGTGGGAGGAGTGGGAGGCCCCGGTGCACAACTGAGCAAGAGGACAAGTACATTAGAGTGTCTAGTTTGAGAAACAGACGCCTCACAATTCCTCAACTGTCAGCAATATTAAATAGTACCCGCAAAACCCCAGTCTCAACGTCAACAGTGAAGAGGCAACTCCGGGATGCTGGCCTTCTAGGCAGAGTTGCAAAGGAAAAGCCGTATCTCTGTCCAGTGTCTGTGTTCTAAATATTGTATTTTTTATTTGCCAGTCTGAGATATGGCTTATTTTTCACATTAGCTCAACAGTGCCGTGGGGGGATACCGATCCAATAGAGGTTAACACCCGTCCGCTTAACCAATGTGTCAGAGGAAACACTGGTTAACTGCACTCGGGCCGCCACAAGGAGTTGCTAGAGCGCAATGAGCCAAGTAAAGCCCCCCCCCCCCGGCCAAACCTCCCCTAAACCCAACTGTGCACCACCCTATGGGACTCCCAGTAATGGCCGTTTGTGATACAGTCCAGGATTGAACCCGGGTCTGTACCTCAAGCACTGTGATGCATTGCCTTAGACCACTGTGCCACTCAGGAGGCCATAATTGTTCTTTTTTATAAAAATGTAATAGAAAATATAATACATTTGCCAAATCATATTGTCTTAACAATTAACCTTTAGTAGGTTATTTGGTACCATTAGGACCACAGAACTGGCAGTGTACAAGCTTAACCTTAAACTACAGAACAAAACAGAACACATTAACTGGTATGACAATCCATCACAGGAGTGGCCAAAAAATCACTAAGATTTCACCTCTCCTCCAAGTCTTCTAATTGGCTGCCACCGCTACAATATATTTTGTTAAAAGAACATGATACTGTACATTAAGGGTCATGTAGTGACTCCATAACTTTCATGTGCACATGACAAATAAACAAACAAACTGGATGAGAGCATTGACTTGATGAAAGCATTGTCACTCTATGTAAAGGGGAGACTAACGAACATGAGTGTGTTCTCCGTTTTGCTCTATGACCCTCACGAATGTGACGGGACTCATCTGAAGGTAACCCATACAAACGAATGGAAGTATCACGGTAGTTTTGTGGCAACAAAAATAAGGGGTTAAATATGTGTCCAAAAAAAATTAAAATATTTCCTGAATTTTCTGGTCTCCAAGATATAGGACAGACACTTTAAAACCTTATTCTTTATGTTTTTGTTTTTTTACTGTCTTTTTTGCCATTTATGAATGTGTTAGTCAGTGCATTTATATTGGCTATAGTAGTAAAGGTAACACTTGGTATGAAAAGTTCAGCAAACAATACAAATGGCTGCGGAACCAGTTTTTAATAAGTTAGTTATTAACTAAATTTCTGGGTGTTTTTTTTTTTTTACAGTGTAAGACCGCTAAATAGTCCATGTAACCATTGAATTATCTGCATTGACCCTATCTTGCACTGACTCACAATACTATATATACACTCACTCACACACTTCACTGACACTCTCACACAAAACCCACACAAATTCACATACACTACACACATAACACACACACGCATACCGACACAACACACACATACATACGGTGCCTTCAGAAAGTATTCATACCCCTTGACTTTTTCCACATTTTGTTAAATTGAGATTTTGTGTCACTGGCCTACACACAATACCATAATGTCAAAGTGTAATTATATTTAGAGAATTTTTTACAAATGAATTACGAATGAAAAGCTGAAATATATTGAGTTAATAACTATTCAACCACTTTGTTATGGCAAGCCTAAATAAGTTAATGATTAAAAATGTAATAAGTTAATAAGTTGAATAGACTCACTCTATGTGCAACAATAGTGTTTAACGTGATTTTTGAATGACTACTGTACCTCCTCTCTGTACCTCACACATAATACTGTTCAGGGATTACCGTTCAGGGATGTCCCCATGAGGCCAACGGTGACATTAAAACAGTTACATAGTTTAATGGCTGTGATTTGTGAAAACTGAGGATGGATCAACAATACTCCACAATACTAACCTAAATTACAGAATGAAAATAAGGAATCCTGTACAGAATAAAAAAATATGGCAAACATGCATCCTGTTTGCAATAAGACACTAGAGTAAAACTGTAAACAATTTGGCTAAGATATTATGTTTATGTCCTGAATACAAAGCGTTATGTTTGGGGTAAATCCAACACAACACATCACTGAGTACCACTCTTCATATTTTCAAGCATGGTGGTGGCTGCATGAAGTTATGGGTATACTTGTCATCGGGAAGGACTACAGTGTTTTTTTTTTAGGATAGAAAGAAATGGAATAGAGCTAAGCACAGGCAAAATCCTAGAGGAAAACTTACTTCAGTCTGCTTTCCAACAGACACTGGGAGATGATCAACAACCAACTTGATGGAGCTTAAAGAATTTGTGGAAATATTGTACAATCCAGGTATGCAAAGCTCTTAGAGACTTAACCAGAAAGACTCACAGCTGTCACCGCAGCCAAAGAGGATTCTAACATGTATTGACTCAGGGGTGTGAATACATATGTCAATTATATATATCTTTATTTCATTTTCAATACATTTGTAAACATTTCTAAAAACATGTTTTCACTTTGTCATTAAGGGGTATTATGTGTAGATGGATGAGAGAAAAACATGCATTTAATAAAAATTGTATTCAGTCTGTAACACAACAAAATGTGGAATAAATTAAAGGGTATGAATACTTCCTGAAGGCACTGTGCAGTATGGACACTAGTCTTCCAACATTACCATGGGTTGAAGAACTAAATGTGACAACTTTCAGAATGAATCAAACCACCGTTTTCTTCCATTTGTTCATAAAGGCTCTCCAAACCTGTTTTTTTTATGGTTCATAAATACTTTCCTAAACCTAAATAATCGACAAGATCAGAGTATTTTTCAATCTACCAATTGGTGCTGAAATGGAGACGAATATGCATATATTTATACCTCATTTATACAAGATCGATATACAACATTCTAACTAAAAGGTGTACCGTATTTAAAGGGATGGCTTAAGATAAGTGCACTGAAATGAAATGAAATGAAATAAATGAAAACTCCACGAACAAATCTCTTGGCCAGCAAGTGGGATTTCATTTATTATACATTTGCTAACATTTCTAAAAACATGTTTTCACTTTGTCATTATGAGGTATAGTGTGTAGTTGGAAAGAAAATCTATTTAATACATTTTTCATTCCGTCTGTAACAACAAAATAAGTTAAAGGGTATGAATACTTCCTGAATACTTCCTGAATACTTCCTGAAGACACACACATACACTTTCACACTCAACATATGCAGCTGCTACTCTGTTTTTTATTCTTACTCTTATTCTTATTTATTCTGATGCCTAGTCACTTTACCCTGCCTCTATGTACATATCTACCTCAAATACCTCGTATTTGATCTGGTACTGGTACTCCCTGTATATAGCTTCGTTCTTGTGCATTTTATTCCTCTTATAGAGTTACTTTTATTTATTGTATTTTTTTAAATCTGCATCAATGGGAAGGGCTCGTAAGCAAGTATTTCACAGTAAACCCGTATGCGCATGTGACAAATAAAATGTGATTTGATTTGGAGAAATCAATAAATCTGATTTTCAATAGGATTACCGACTTGGTAAAGTGCAAAAATGTAGCATTTTGACATGTCCCTCCATGCCCCCTCTAAGAAGATTAAACCTCCAAAATACTCCATGTTTCCACCATTACTGTAAAGCCCTAGTTATTTAGGTGACTTTGAGAAAGTTCTTTCTGAAGATGATTGTTTATTTCTTGTGATTCATGTACGTCTGTCCCTCATTTTAAGGTCAACCCTGTTACTGGAATTGAACTCTTGCTTTATTCCTTTTAAAACATTTCTTCCAAAATCAACATTGAACATCTAATAGTCAAATTATAGTGTAAAAACAGGTGAGCTGGTTCTACTCTTTTTGGCCATTTCCGGGAGTTTAATACTGTGCCTACAGTGTTAATCAGCTGCCTAAACCTTGCCATAGCAATATTTATGTAGCAGCTTTTTTTTTTACAATAGTGCCAGTGCACACACACTGGTTTTCTTCTGAAATATGGAAGGCTCTATGTGTGACTCCTGTGCCAATACTCATACGTTTGGAATTAAGCCTATGATTATGTAAGCTAAACCTGGAATTTTGTTTGTTAAAAGGAGGAGCCACCTTGAATTCATCCTATCTTGGACGTTTTCAATGGGTACACTCTCCAGCATGAATATCATGAAGACTTCAAAACGAGTTTGATTGTATTGGGTCCCATGTCAGTCTGCTTGAAAGCCAAACCAGTTCTCACCTCGCCATCCTCCCATTGATAATAGAACAAAGCTCAAAATGTATATTTCTTTCATGGAGGCTGAAAGGTTGAGTTATACAGCACCGGTCTTCTTCACCTGTACTGCAAATAGTCTCACATTGCATCTATTATGCAGCAATGTTTCACAAGAAAAGTGGAGCTTGCCTTTCCAATCCATCCACAGTGAAAGGCAGGTTCCTGCTCTGTAATCTTTATCAATAAAAGAGAACATCTCAGAAGTAACAAAGGATGAAAGCCCTGCCAAACCTGAGTAATTTCACAGAAACAGGCCAACATGGCAAATTATGCCAATTGAAGTAGAAACTGCGAAGCGATGGAGACACAAACGGTGACAGCAACAGCTCCTTCCCATATACCTATAATCATAAATGGGAGAAAAAAAATCCCTGTTACATCAGCTTTCTATCAAAATGCTTTAAAGTTCCAATGCAGCATTTTTTTTTTTTTATCTCAATATCAAATCATTTCTGGGTAACAAAACCTTACTGTGATTGTTTTGAATTAAATTGTTCAAAAAGAAACAAAAATAGCTTCATAGCAAAGAGCAATTTCTCATGCAAGAATTTAGCTAGGACTGTCTGAGAGTGGTCTGACTGGGAAGGGGAAAACTGAAAACTAGCAGTTACTGGCAGAGAGGTTCGGAACTCTCTTTCTTATTAGTCATTGATGTAACCAGGCAGGCCAAAACTCCATCCCACTACAACAGGCTGACATTTCAGGCAAACAAGCAGCTCTTAAAGTAAAAGGACATTATCATAATTTCATAGTATTATTCCAACCTCATAGTGTGGAAATACATTTTAGCTAATTAGCAGACACTCTTATCCAGAGCAACTTACTGTAGTGAGTTCATACATTTCCTTCATACTGGTCCCCATGGGAATCAAACCCACAACCATGGCATTGCAAGCCACATGCTCTACCAACTAAGCCACACAGGACCCAGAGTATAGAAAACATTTCCATGACATAGACTGACCAGGTGAATCCAGGTGAAAGCTATGATCCCTTATTGATGTCACTTGTTAAATCCACTTCAATCGGGGTAGATGAAGGTGAGGAGACAGGTTAAAGAAGGATTTTAAAGCCTTGAGACAATTGACACATGGATTGTGTATGTGTGCCATTCAGAGGGTGAATGGGCAAGACAAAAGTGCCTTGCACAGTGCAGTCAACTCAATATTAGGAAGGTGTTCTGAATTTTAGGTATACGCAGGAAATCATGTTTTTGACTGCGCTGGGCCTTCAGCAACATGTTGTCATTACTAATAGAGTTAGATTTGTATGGGAGTCACACTTTGTGTCGCTACTGCTTTGGTTCATGACTGTGTGGTGGTCCTTGAGTGGGCGAATGATGCGAAAAGCATTAGCATGCCCTCTAGTGTTAGCACAAGCCTCCCTGCTGGTGTGACTGGCTAGCATAGTGACCAGGCTGTCAAATGACAGCGGATATCCAACCTGACGTATTTAAGTGCCACAGCAAGCAGACCATGGAGAGAGCACATGCCAAAGACAGCCAGGGGAAAAAAAGGGCTGTGTGATGTTGCATCCTAATGGCCCTCATAAAAACCCGGCATATCTGCCATAGATCCTCCATACAGTGCATTATATGGCTTAGCCTATTTGAATATCTCAAATATCTTGTGTGTTTTGTCACATATGCACACACAAATAGGAATGCCGGTGTTAGATCGTACAGTTATACTGATCAAACAGCATTATTTTCAGATATGAATAAGCTGTCTGTCTGTACACAATCCTTTATGTACTTTGGCAGCTTGAATTTAAATTGTATCAATGAATCAACTTAATAAGCATCACACTCTCCATTTCTCCCTGCTTCTCTCCATCCCTCTTTGTCACCCTCTGTTTCTTACCTCTGTAAGTCGTCTCTACCTTGCATCTCTCACGCTCGCTCTCTCATTCCCACCCACATTGACCTAGCATCGATCATCTGCCCTACCCCCTCCTGATATATATCATTTTGGAATGAAACTCTTCAAATACAGTTGATCTGTCTCTCGCAAAGACTGAAATACAGAGGCTGAAGTTCTAAACCATAGTATGGGAAACCATCGAAGTGAGTAGGTAATACTTTTGGAAAATAAAATCCCCAGAGAAGCTTCTGACTGTGGATAAGGGCAAATTGGATTAATAACACTATCTGCTTTATTAAGCTACACTATCATAATGTTTGATTCTGTTCATTTGTGGGTGACCTGGTGTCTTTGTTCCTCAAGTGACTTGTGAGTGGGACCTGAAACAACACTGGCAGACCTGCCTGGCAGTTCAAACTCACTTAGTAATGCCATTGTGCTCCACTCGGCAGAGCAAATGGGTCATCCCACTAAAATGGAGAGAGAAATAAGAGTGTTTGTGAAGAGATACAGAGTTCGTAGTAAAAAAGCCACTTGAAACTACCAGGCTTAAAAAGCTAGCAGAGTACTGATGACAGAATTGTCCAACAAAGGATGGCCTACATAACACAGTTATAACCATGACATAAACAGTCATTAATGACAGCTGATGTCAGAATAAGATCAGTTAGTCGGCAAAAATAATTCTCAGTCAGCAAAACACAAAAAGTCCATAACTATCTAAAAGGAAAGCCAGAAAATAAATCCTCACGACACAGATGAATCCTACAAACTATCATCTGACATTTACAGGTGATAATGCCTGTCCAAACTCGTATCAACCCTTTGTAGCTTTTGCACCTTTCTAAAAGACACTGAAGGGAAACTGCAAAAAATAAGAATTTAGGAGATGAATGCCTATTTTTAAACTGAACCCAAAAGGAAGAAGGAGTAAACAAACAATGACTTGAAATTCTTTAGAAATGTATTCCTTTGTGTGGCATTAATCCACATGCAAAGCAGATTGGTTGTGTTTGGATGACTTGTCCTTCCATGAGAAAGGATTTGCTGAAGATGGGGTTTGAGTCCTATAGGCAGTATGGATAAATAGAGGAGCAGAATGCAGCCAGGCAGACCAGTGAAAAACAGACCGCAGTTCCACTGTAAAGTGAAATTGATCTTGTTGCCAGTCAGATATATCTTGACCATATCCATGTGCTCCATACTGGGCTCCTCCCAATCAACACAGTCTATTGGATTACCAGGCAATTAATTAACTTTAAAAGTTATTGGAACTCCATTGGAAACTCAAATTCTTCCCCATCCAATCTCAGTGTTCCTGACTGAGAAGTGAGCAGCGATATCACTATCATGATATCACGTTTACCATAGGGCCTGCTAACATACAGTAGAGTGCTTTGTAGGAAATCTCATAATATCTGACCTAATCCACAATTCCACAAAAATTATCTTACAGAGCAGAGTGATATCGGAGAGGGCAGTAACAGTGATTCACTGCAGCTTGCTGTATTTCATCTATGGAAAATGTTTTACTGAGGAAGATGAAGGTTAGAAAATCCAATGCTGGTTGGTTTACACATGTACACACTTTAGCAGGACTCTTGAGCATCCAGGCTTTTCATGCTCAATGGAAAAATGATGTACAGTGGCAAGGAAAAGTATGTGAACCCTTTGGAATTACCTGGATTTCTGGTTGGACTTAGATGAAGATCCGATCAAATTTTATGACCAATTTATGCAGAAATGCAGGTAATTCCAATGGGTTCACATACTTTTCCTTGCCACTGTACGCTGCTGCTACTGTTTATGATCTATACTGTTGCCCAGTCACTTTATTCCTAGATATATGTACATACAGTATCTACCTCAATTATCTCGTACCTCTGCACATCGACTCGGTACTGGTACCCCATGCATATAGCCAAGTTATCGTTGCTCATTGTGTATTTATTCCTTGTGTTATTTGTCTACATTTTTCTCTCTGCATAGTTGGGAAGGGCCCTTAAGTAAGCATTTCACTATTAGTCCACACTTGTTGTTTACGAAGCATGTGAGAAATACAATTTGATTTGATTCAAACCCTCAATCAGACCACAGAGAGGACATCACAAAGACCTAATACGCTGTCGTCCCTGCTAGGCCTGCTGAGCCTAACCTAGACAGCTATGATAGACAGGGACACAACCCTGGCCTGTATAGCGGCCAGCATTTAAGGGATAGATATCACTGAAACTATGCTATTATAAAGGCAAGCTGAAATCTCGAGATGTTTCCATTCTGTCCTCTAAACCGTCATGGTAAGTTGCAGCTTTTGTTAAGGCCAGGCTAAAAGTGTGGGCTGCATGAAGAGAGGGGCATCAATATTCTATTACCTTTCTTCTTCTTCAGAATTTCCCTTTTGAGAGAGCGCTTTTGAGAATCCTCTGTTCTCTAGTCGTCCAAATTTCCCTGTCTTCCCGAGAGGCCTGAGATGTCCCACCAGTCTCTCATTCGATGTGCGTTTGTGCAGTATCTTTAAGGGGAAATTCATTTTAAATTCAAAAACAAAAGCTCTGGCATTATTTATAACATGCACTGTCAGAACTCTCTGGTAGGGCTCCTTCTGCATGGGGTTGGGAAATGAATAGGGTTGGAAACGGGAGCCCCGATTCAGTTCCAGGGGAGAAGTCTAGTAGAAGTTATTACATTAATGGAGATAAAAGCAAAAGATTACTAACCTTTTCTTTTCCCACTAGACATTCTGTAGTTTCTTCATACTTGCATTAACATAGAGTACACTGCATGAAAATCCTGGGTAACTTATTGGTGTGCTAACGAATCATCACGGCGTAGGAATGAACCATATTTGGGGCCTTACTGCTCTATTGTGTTTAGCCAGTTAGGCCACCAATGTATTATCAGGAGCAGTAGCATAGCCAGCAGTAGCGTAGCCAGAGATTCATTGGCTTGTGGGCCAGCAGGAATTTGGGTAGGCCAAAAAAATAAAAACAAACACACATTTTGCCATGGGGCAGAGAGGAAAATGTGCCGTTTTATAGCTAATCTCATGCTATTCTACACATTTTGCCATGAGGCTGAGAGAACATGTTGCATTTTTAAAGCTAATTAAAGCTAAAATATACTGTAGGTGCGTTAACTGTGATAAAGGCAATGGATTATGAGCTGTCGTGTTTGCTAAATGAACATATTAAGTAGGCAGTGGCATGGTGCATATAGCCAAAGAAGCACAATTTGCCTCAATTGGTCATATTTGTGGTTTATTGGGGGTGGGGCTTACAATTAGTTATTTTTGGCCACCAATCCCATGAGAGTGAATGTCGTTCCAGTGCACTGCTTGCTATGAATTCTATCTGATGGTGTTTGCATGTTTAGGTAAAAATACAAATAATGTCCCGTTTGGAACACTGACAAGTAGAGAGGGTATTTTGTTTTGCTTGGGTGGGCCTTGTCAGGGTGGGTGGGTAGGTGGGCCTGGCTCCCCAGTGGGTGGGTGGGTAGGTGGGCCTGGCTCCCCAGTGGGTGGGTGGGTAGGTGGGCCTACCCGTGCCTATGCGGCTGTTCAGGAAAGGCTACGCCATCTTTTTTTCATGCCTCAATACAGCACAATCTCACAACCTGACAGTCCGTGTGCAGGCTTTTCACAGACTCACTTCTCTCGCTGAATTAATGTATTCACTTGTTATTATTCAAAGAAACTCAACACTTTATTGCACTTGTTTAAAAGTGCAAGTTTAATGTTGTGAAGCTGATCGCTATAAACCTTTGTTTTTATTCTCTTTTTAAGTTAATCAAATCAAGGATACTTTTCTACCATAGTAAGTGGGTATACAATGCTTGGTGCACTCTGACTGGATCCATGTCAGTGAAACGGTTAACTGTTCTTAGCTCTGTTCGTTAACTCATCTGCTTCTCACTCCCTTCTCCCTTCTCTCCATATGTTGTAAAGGACTGCAGCATATAATGATGAGACCAGTGGGATGGTCATCATTTTTTTTTTTACCTTTGAAAGATTTAGGAGCACTTTCTTTGGACATTATATCTCCACACAAGAGCTCTGGCTCCAGTCTCCTTGCTTGTACTCACATTGTCCACCAACAGCATGGGCGCCATCTGTTCATATGGAAGTAGGAGGCAAACTATGCCAATGCGCCCATAATGTGTGATGGATTAGTGCAATCTGTTAATACAGCAATAAGGCACTCGAGGGGGTGTGTGTTTTGATTATGATGATTGTCGGTTGTGCTCCAATCCCTGAATACCGTCAACATGCACAGCCAGGACAATAATCACGATAACGTACAAGCTCCAGTTCTTTATTGTTTTTATAATAACTTTTCTGTTTTATCTTTTTTTTCACACCTAGTCAATAGTTATTGGCTTTATTTAAAAAAGCTCATGATTGCTTTAAAATGGCAATCTGCAGTTCAATCAATAACACTGTTTTGGTTAAAAGCCGAGGGGTGGGGCCGGAGGAATGTAACCGATTTCATAGACGGAGCCATGGATTCAAGTACTGACCACCAACATTCTAGTTTTAACCATGTTTTGAGGCTATACACTGTCTGTTCACATTTACATTGTTTACCAACATTGGGTTAAACAAGCCTATATTTTGGATTCTGACAGCTGAACTAAGCTCTTGCAGCATTTATAAGTTACATTATTCAATAATTAATCTTACGTGGGAAAGTATTGCATTCTTTTATTCTGCTATCAGTAAGGATACAGTGCCTTGCAAAAGTATTCATCCCCTTATCTTACGTGGGAAAGTATTGCATTCTTTTATTCTGCTATCAGTAAGGATACAGTGCCTTGCAAAAGTATTCATCCCCTTTGGCGTTTTTCCTATTTTGTTGCATTACAACCTGTATGTAATTTATATTGATTTTTTTATTTGGATTTCATGTAATGGACATAAACAAAATAGTCCAAATTGGTGAAGTGAAATGAAAGTGGTGCGTGCATACTGTATATATTCACCCCCTTTGCTATGAAGCCCCTAAATAAGATCTGGTGCAACCAATTACCTTCAGAAGTCACATAATTAGTTAAATAAATTCCACCTGTGTGCAATCTAAGTGTCACATGATCTTTCACATGATCTCAGTATATATACACCTGTTCTGAAAGGCCCCAGTGTCTGTAACACCACTAAGCAAGCGGCACCACCAAGCAAGCGGCACCATGAAGACCTAGGAGTTCTCCAAACAGGTCAGGGACAAAGTCGTGGAGAAGTTGGGTTGGGTTATAAAAAAATATCAGACACTTTGAACATCCCACAGAGCACCATTATTAAAACATTTAAAATATGGCACCACAACAAACCTGCCAAGAGAAGGCCACCCACCAAAACTCACACACCAGGCAAGGAGGACAGTAATCAGAGAGGCAACAAAGACACCAAAGATAACACTGAGGGAGCTGCAAAGCTCCACAGCTGAGAATGGAGTACCTGTCCATAGGACCACTTTAAGCCGTACACTCCACAAAGATGGGCTTTACGGAAGAATGGCCAGAAAAAAGTCATTGCTTAAAGAAAAAAATAAGGAAACACATTTGGTATTCATCAAAAGGCATGTGAGAGACTCCCCAAACATATGGAAGAAGGTACTCTGGTTAGATGAGACTAAAATTGAGTTTTTTGGCCATCAAGGAAAATGCTATGTCTGGCGCAAACCCAACACCTCTCATCACCCCGAGACCACCATCCCCACAGTGAAGCATGGTGGTGGCAGCATCATTCTGTGGGTATGTTTTTCATCGGCAGGGACTGCGGAACTGGTCGGAATTGAAGGAATGATGGATGGTGCTAAATACAGGGAAATTCTTGAGGGAAATCTGTTTGTCTTCAAGAGATTTGAGACTGGGGCAGAGGTTCAAATTCCAGCAGGACAATGACCCTAAGCATACTGCTAAAACAACACTTGAGTGGTTAAAAGGGAAACATTTAAATGTTGAAGAATGGGCAAAAATCCCAGTGGCTAGATGTGCCAAGCTTATAGAGACATACCCCATGAGACTTGCAGCTGTAATTGCTGCAAAGGGTGGCTCTACAAAGTATTGACTTTGGGGGGGAGGATGAATAGTTATGCAAGCTCAAGTTTTCTGTTTTTTTGTCTTTGCGTCTCCAAAGTGGTAGGCATGTTATGTAAATCAAACTATACAAACCCTCCAAAAATATATTTTAATTCCAGGTTGTAAGGCAACAAAATAGGAAAAATGCCAAGGGGGTGAATATTTTCGCAAGCCACTGTAGATAGCACTTACAAGTTTGAACGCTAGTCTCAATGCTGCATTACTTATTTATTGAAACACTGATTATTGGCTTACTGGCACATGCGTCTATGTCTTCATCAGCATCATCATCATCATCACGTCATAATCATCATAACACTCTCATAGACCAGTTTACTCTCCCAAAACGCCTCATTGCATCACAGAGCTCTGCCTCTATTAACATGGATGTACCATGAACCAAAATGAGTTCTAACCACAGTAAATCCCATCAGTGTCATTCAATATCCATTGATCCACACTGTTCAGTGTATGAGGAAACCATTTACAGCACAGACAATGATCTGTGACTTTACGCTACAATATCCAAGCAAAGGAAAATGCAGGTTTACCCATGCAGGTCTGTGTGATCTAGTTGAAGATGCACATCTGCCACACACTTTTCCTCTCTAAAATGGCTGCCTCCATCTGGCTCAATTATCAATCAACCAAGCCATTGTTCCCATCCTCTACAACACGCAGAATAATGAGCAGCACATGCCTTCCACCAATAAACCACCACCTAACCATCCACTTTCCCACCCCCTTTAATGGTAGATCCCGCCCCCTCCATGTCCACAACTAATTGAACCATAAAGTCTCCAGCGAGCTAATGAAAGGGGCCCACCCACACCATGCTCACACACAGGAATGTATCTAACCCTTCTTCAATTACGTCTTAGCTAAGGCCAAAGGCGTAGCTAATGGATTTCAATAAATGAGGCTGGCTGCCCCAGACAATTTGGATGTTGATTTATGTGTGCTGAGCTGTAGAGGGAGAGTGGTTGACGTACAGGAGCACTATAGCAGGAGGATCTGTGAACGTGTCCGTAGGTGTTTCTCCTATAGGAATATCATGCTCTGCAGAGTGTTATGACCACCGGCTCAACCTTTTAGAGGTGATAGGTTTAGGGAAGGATTTACCTTTAAGCTGCTGGCTACATTCCTGGTGTTAAAACACTGATGTTTCCACTCAACATAACAAATCGTAAGAGCATCTGACTGATCTTTAAAGCTGAACAAACACAGCAGAGCCGTAACAAAGGAATTCTGATTATTTTCTTGGATAGGAAAGGATTCATGCTTTGTTCTCACTAGCAAAAAATGCTATATTTACAGTGCAGACTGTTCTCAAGGTCTTCCCTCCAATAGATAAGAATGAACAAGACTACTTATACGATTTATAACAATTGTCAGTGGAGACCAGATAATTACTCTCTCTCTTCCTACAGACCAAAGTGTAACTGTGCACACTATAGGGAACTAAGACTAGCTATACCTGTCATGCTTGTCATATTGCAAAATGCCTCCGACACTTTTTATACACAACAAACTCTAGATAACTCCAGATATCCATTCTTCCTCAATCCTCTGTCTCTTGTCTCATCTTTGCTCTTACTTCATAACATGGTTTTCAATATCTGCTCTCAAGTATTCTACATGCCTCTAATCCCAACACCCTGTAAGCAATCTCTCACATTCTCTCTCTCACACACATTCTCTCTCACATTCTCACTCTCTCTCTCTCTTACATTCTCTCTCCCTCT
Source organism: Oncorhynchus clarkii lewisi (assembly GCF_045791955.1). Taxonomy (NCBI): domain Eukaryota; kingdom Metazoa; phylum Chordata; class Actinopteri; order Salmoniformes; family Salmonidae; genus Oncorhynchus; species Oncorhynchus clarkii. Next base: position 37,083,413 of record NC_092151.1, on the reverse strand, counting down.
CTCGCTCTCGCGCTCTCTCTCTCTCTCTCTCTCTCTCTCTCTCTCTGAAGATGGCGACGTACTGTATGGTTGCCCTCTTGCAAGCTCTGACCCAATTTAAATATTTTGTTATCCTTTTGGTGTTTATCTTTACTGTTTTTGCACAAAATGTGTCCACTATCATTTTTTATGATCAACAATAACCTAAATTCCGGTTTCAACTTCGACTTCTGCCCTGGGCTCTATGTGTACCTTCGACCCAATCTTTGGACTAACCAATAGGAAATGCCGAGGCAGAAGAGTGGGCATCCTGATGAGAATAAGGTTAAGGTATAACCGGCTACCACTTCTCTCTATTCTATTGTTTTGGCCAGTCACTTGATAAAAAGATGGATGACCTCCAATCGTGGATTTGCTACCAACGAGACTCATAACTACAATATTCTCTGTTTTTCTGAAGGATGGCTTTCGTACAAGATAACCCCCATGACTCTCCAACTCGAAAGATTCTCCATTTACCGAACGGACAAGACATTGGATTCAGGGAAATCCAGTGAGGAATGGGGATGTCTCTTCACGAGACACAGGTGGTGTGGTCAGCATGTAAGACACATAATGCCCAACTTCTATCAACACGTCTCCTTTGCCACTAGGGGCGAAAGTGTCCTAGACCACTGTTACTCAACCCACAAGTAAGCATACAATAATTATTATAATAATAATAACACACTACATTACCAAAAGTATGTGGACAACTACTTGTCGAACATCTCATTCCAAAATCATGGGCCGTAATATGGAGTTGGTCCCCCCTTCGCTGTCATAACAGCCTCCACTCTTCTGGGAAGGCGTTCCACTAGATGTTGGAACATTGCTTCAGGGACTCACTTCCATTGAGCCATGTGCAGGCCAGTCAAGTTCTTCCACACCGATCTCGACAAAGCATTTCTGTATGGACCTCTCTTTGTGCAAGGGGGCATTGTCATGCTGAAACAGGAAAAAGCCTTCCCCAAACTGTTGCCACAAAGTTGGAAACAAAGAATCATCTAGAATGTAATTTTATGCTGTAGCATTAGGATTTCCCTTTACTGGAACTAAGGGACCTAGCACAAACCATGAAAAACAGCCGCAGACCATTATTTCTCCTCTACCAAACTTTACAATTGGTACTATGCATTGGGGCAGGTAGCATTCTCCTGGCATCTGCCAATCCCAGCTTTGTTCATTGGACTGCCAAACTGTGAAGCGTGATTCATCACTCCAGATAACGCATTTCCACTGCTCCAGAGTCCAATGGCGGTGAGCTTTACACCACTCCAGCCGAAGCTTGGCATTGCGCATGGTGATCTTTGGCTTGAGTGCGGATGCTCGGCCATGGAAACCCATTTCATGAAGCTCCCAAAGAACAGCTCTTGTGCTGACATTGCTTCCAGAGGCAGTGTGGAACTCGGTAGTGAGTGTTGCAACTGAGGACAGACGATCTTTACACGCTTCAGCACTCGGCGGTCCCGTTCTGTGAGCTTGTGTGACCTACCACTTCTTGTCTGAGCCGTTGTTGCTCCTAGATATTTCCACTTCACAATAACAGCACTTACCGTTGACCGGGGCAGCTCTAGCGGGGCAGAAATTTGACGAACTGGCTTTTTGGAAAGGTGGCATCCTATGCTCTTCTGTATGGCTATGGAGATTGCGTGAGTGTGTACTTGATTTTATACACCTGTCAGCAACGTGTGTGGCTAAAATAGCAGAGTCCACTAATTTGAAGGGCTGTCCACATACTTTTGTATATAGTGTACATGGGACTGAGAGTGCAGTACCCCTTGACTTTTTCCACATTTTGTTACTTTACAGCCTTATTCTAAAATTGATTAAATTGTTTTTATTCCTCATTAATCTACACACAATACCCATAATGAAAAGTAAAAACAGATTTCTAGATTTTTTTGCAAATGTACCAACAGAAAAAGGTGTAAATATCATATTTACATAAGTATTCAGATCCTTTACTCGGTACTTTGTTGAAGCACCTTTGGCAGTGATTACAGCCTCGATTATTCTTGGGTATGATGCTAAAAGCTTGGCACACCTGTCTTTGGGTAGTTTTCCCATTCTTCTCTGCAGATCATCTCAAGCTCTGTCAGGTTGGATGGGGAGGGTTGCTGCACAGCTATTTTTAGGTCGATCCAGAGATGTTCGATCAGGTTCAAGTCCGGGACCTGGCTGGGCCACTCAAGGACATTGAGACTTGTCCCCAAGCAACTCCTGCATTGTCTTGGCTGTGTGCTTAGGATCGTTGTCCTGTTGGAAGGTGAACCTTCTCCCCAGTCTGAAGTCTTGAGTGCTCTGGAGTAGATTTTCATCAAGGATCTTTCTGTACTTTGCGTCGTTCATCTTTCCCTCGATCCTAGTCTCCCAGTCCCTGACGCTGAAAAACATCCCTACAGCATGATGCTGCCACTACCATACTTCACCGTAGGGATGGTGCCAGGTTTCCTCCAGATAAGACACTTGGCATTCAGGCAAAATAGTTCAATCTTGGTTTCATCAGACCAGAGAATCTTGTTTCTTATGGTCTGAGAGTCTTTAGGTGTCTTTTGGCAAACTCCAAGCGGGATTATCATGTGTCTTTTACTGAAGAGTAGCTGGCCACTCTACCATGAAGGCCTGAATGGTGGAGTGCTGCAGAGATGGTTGTCCTTCTGGAAGGTTATCCCATCTCCACAGAGGAACTCTGGAGCTCTGTCAGAGTGACCATTGGGTTCTTGGTCACCTCCCTGATCAAGGCTCTTCTCCCTCGATTGCTCAGTTTGGAAGGGCGTCCAGCTCTAGGAAGATTCTTGGTGGTTCCAAGCTTCTTCCATTTAAGAGTGATGGAGGCCACTGTGTTCTTGGGAACCTTCAGTGCTGCATACATTTTTTGGTACCCTTCCTCAGATATCTGCCTCGGCACATTCCTGCCTCGGAGCTCTACGTTTTTGCTTTGAAATGCACTGTCAACTGTTGGTACTTTAATCAGACAGGTGTGTGCCTTTCCAAATCATGTCCAATCAATAGAATTTAACACAGGTGGACCCCAATCAGAAACAGCTCCGGATGATCAATGGAAACAGGATGCACCTGAGCTCAATTTAGAGTCTCATAGCAAAGGGTCTGAATTTTTATGTAAATAAGGTATTTCTGTTTTTATTTTTCTAATAACCTTTTTTTGCTTTGTCATTATGGGGTATTGTGTATAGCTTGATGAGGAAAAACATTTTTCAATCCATTTTAGATTAAGGCTGTAACCTAACAAAATTTGGAAAAGGGGAAGGGGTCTGAATACTTTCCGAATATACAGCGCTTTTCAAGGGCCCTAAGTCGCTTTACAATTGTAGAAATTAAAAAGAAAAACAGCAAAACAGTAGTCAAAACAAAACATCAGACTAAACAAAACATAAACAAAAGAGAGAGGTAGTCTCAAAGAAGGGAAAGAGTATGATGTATGGGGAGGGAAGGGTTGGGATCTGGATACAAACCAGGGATAGGGTAAGGGGCGTGATTGGGGTTAGGAAATGAACCCGGTTCAGGGTAATGGTATGGTAATGGTTTGATTTAGGTGCAGTTCAGTATGGTGAAGAGAGGAGTGTATTTGGGGAGGGGGAGCTTAAGGGCAGGCCTTGTCAAAGAGGTGGGGCTTTAGGAGGCACTGAAAGATAGTGATGGATAGTGAAGGAGTTCCAGAGCCTAGGAGGTAGTCTGGAAAAGACCATGTCGCCGAAACTATGGAGCTTCAACCTGGGCATGACCTGCTGTGGTGGATCGGAGTGTGCATGTGTATTGGTGGGGGGAAAAAAGGTCTGAGAGGTACATCGGGGCAAGATGGTGAAGGGCTTTGTAGGTCAGAAAGAGGATCTTGTAGTCAACGCGTTGGGAGACAGGGAGCCAGTGCAGTTCACTGTCAGGACCAAGTGTGGGTGAGAAGTTGGGCTGCAGAGTTTTGAACCATCTGGCGCTTATGGAGGGAGCTTGGGTTAACGCTGGAGAGTTGTCGAGTTGCAGTAGTCAAGACGGGAGGAGATGAATGCATGTATGAGGTTTTCAGCGGCAGGACGGGAGAGGGAGGACCTGACTTTGGCAATGTTGCGGTGGTGGAAAAATTATGATTTGTCCAAGATGATGGCAAGATTGCATGCATGAAGGGAGGGAGAAACAGTCGTGTCGTCAATGGGAGGGTGAGGTTGCCAGCTTTGGTGAGGGTGGATTTGGGAAGAGTTCCGTTGTATCACTGTTGAGCTTAAGAAAGTTTTGTTGCATCCATGTTATTATTGCAGAGAGGCAGGATTCAATGTGGGTCATAGGCGGGTTGAGGAGGGATTTGGTGCTGAGGTAGATCTGGGTGTCATCGGCATAGCAGTGGAAGTCAAGGATAAAGTGATGGAGGATCTGACCAAGAGGGAGGATGTAGATAATGAAGAGTAAGGGACCCAACACGAACCAAACTGGAGGGGTTCGGACACGTTGTTGATTAGCAGGTGGGTTTGTAATTGGGAGGCAACAGTATGTTCCAGAGTCTTGGCAAGGAAGGGGTGGTTGGAAATGGGGCAGAAGTTATTGAGGATGGTGGCGTCCAGTTTTATTATGATGGGGGTGACTGCAGCTGTTTTGTAGTTGGAGGGGAGAGTTCCGTGGTCGAGGGAGAGGTTGACAATGTTTGTGATGGAAAGAGAGTAGGCAGGAAGGCAGGCAGGCTTTGATGAGAAGACTGGGGAAAGGACCCAGGGAGCAAGTTGTAGTCTTGGATAACATGATGAGTTTTGAGATATACTGTAGGGAGAGTCAATGGAGACAAATTCGGGGAGCCGGGTTTCAGGTGTGACGGTTGGGAGGTTGACAGGGGGAGGGGCAGCTGAGGGAGATTGATCAGTCAGTAATGAGTTTATTTTGGTGAGCATGTCCTTGAAAAACTGAATAAATTAGTTGCACAGCTCAGTGGAGGGAGTAGAGAAGGTGTCATCATGGGGCTGAAGTAGTTTGCTGACAGTGGAGAAGAGAGTCCGGGAGTTCTTACTGTGGCAGTCATTGTTGTTAGAGAAGTAAGTGGACCTTGCAGCACAGCGGTACACGCTAAGCTAAAGGACAGAGCTACCGCACACATCACAGCCAACCACAATGTTACAACTGAGGAGACGAACGCGTGCAAGAAGTCCCGCTACGACCTCCGCAGAGCTATCAAACAGGCAAAAGGACAATATAGGAACAAGGTGGAATCCTATTACACAAGCTCTGACGCTCGACGCATGTGGCAGGGGCTCCAGTCCATTACGGATTACAAAGGAAGACTTAGCCGTGATTTGCCCAATGATGAATGCTTCTCTACCAGACAAACTCAATGCATTTCATGCACACTTCAACAAAAACAACACCGAGCCATGCAAGAGGGCCTCCACCGTCCCACTGGACTGAGTGATCTCGCTCTCTGAGGTGGATGTGAGTAAGGCTTTAAATCTGGTCAAGAGTAATACCTATGTGAGAATGCTGTTCATTGATTACAGCTCAGCGTTCAACACGATAGTGCCCTCCAAGCTTGTCACCAAACTCGGGACCCTGGGACAGAACACCTCCCTCTGCAACTGGATCCTGGACTTCCTGACAGGCCGGCCCCAGGTGGTGAGAGTGGGCAACAATACCTTTGCCATGCTGACCCTCAACACAGGGCCCCCCAGGGGTGAGTGCTTAGCCCCCTCCTGTACTCCATGTTTACCCATGACTGTGTGGCCATGCACAACTTCAACTCCATCATAAGGTTTGCTGACGACACGACGGTGCTAGGACTGACCACCAACGGCGATGAGACATCCTAAAGGGAGGAGATCAGAGACATGGCAATGTCAGGACAATGCCAGGAAAACAACCTCTCCCTCAACGTTAACAAGACCAAGGAGCTGATCGTGGACTACAGGAAACAGGGGTGCAGGCTTCAAGTTCCTCAGTGTCCACATTATTGAGGTCTTAACATGGTCCTCTCACACCAGAACAGTCGAAAAGAAGGCATGACAGCACCTCTTCTCCATCAGGAGGCTGAAATTATTTGGTATGGTCCCTCAGATCCTCAGGAACATTTACAGCTGCACCATCGAACGCATCCTGACTGGTTGTATCACCGTCTGGTATGGCAACTGCAACGCCCTCGACAGGAAAGCCCTACCATGGGTGGTGCAAACAGCCCAACCCATTACTGGGGGCAAGCTCCCAGCCATCCAGGATGTACATGCCAGGCAGTGTCCGAGAAAGCCTTGAAAAATTGCCAAGACTACAGCCACCCGAGACATGGACAGTTCTCCATGCTCCTGTCCGACATGTGGTACCGTTTCATCAAGGCTCAGACTCCCTGGCCATGTCACTGTTAAAAATGACTATTCTCCCTCTCCCATAGACTATCCACGCTAACTCTATGCCAATCCACAGGACTCTACCAACTCAGACACACACACCTTCACTGTCACTCTTACTCATACGCACACACACGTACTCACATACACACACTCACACACACCCTCACTCACACACTCATTACTGAAGCCACACACTTAAACCCACACGCACACAGCTCGTCAAACCTACGCTGCTGTTCATTGATTGTTGATTGCAATTACCATGAGTATCTACTGTATTTGGGTCATGGGAAGGGTTAGCTAAAATATATTACATGTATATATTACCATTAGTATGCCATTGCCATGCTATGTGGTTGTTGCCATGCTATGTGGTTGTCTTATGTCTCACTTTATGTAGTGTTTGGGTGTCTCTCTTGTTGTGATGTGTGTTTTGTCCTATATTGTATTTATTTATATATTTTTAATCCCCCGTCACCGCAGGAGGCCTTTTGCATTTTGGTGGGCCATCATTGTAAATAAGAATTTGTTCTTAACTGACTTGCCTAGTTAAATAAAGGTTAAATAAAAACAAAAGTATATTACCATAAATATTGATATATTCCTGCTACCCGTCACTTTTCAGCCCTGTTTACATGTATAATGTATTCTACTACCAGTCACTTTGTATGTATAAACCTACCTCAACCCCTCTAGTACCCCTGCATATTGAATAAGGTACTGGTACTGACCTGTATTTACTAGCATTTCTTGTTTCTTCAACTTATTATAGTGTACTTCTTGTGCATTTTTTATAATTCTATGCTATTTTCTGTATTATTATATAGATGTTTTATTCTGTGCATGTGGAGAATAAACTTTAAATGTCTCTCTCTCACACTCACGCACACTTTGCACCCTGGTTTCTCGCTGCCTAGATTTCTAGCACACACTTAGATACTTCCAACCTCTGCTCTCTCCTACTCTCTCTGCTGTCCTTCTCTCTCTCTCCCTCTCTCTCTCTCTCTCTCTGCACTCCCTCTCTCTCTGCACTCCCTCTCTCTCTGCTCTCCCTCTCTCTCTGCTCTCCCTCTCTCTCTGCTCTCCCTCTCTCTCTGCTCTCCCTCTCTCTCTGCTTCCTTTGAGCTATGGATCGTTTGATGTATTTTCAGCACACTGGGCATTTGGTTAGGATTATTATTAATTATTCAGGGCTGTTCTTCTCTACTCTTCTACCTGGTGTGATAGACAGGGGTCCAGCCTCACTCCCTGGGCCTGGTGGTGAATCATACTTTATGTATAATCATACTTCATGTATATTAAATTAATATTTTGGAGGCGTACAGTGGCATCACAGATGCACAGACAAGGTAAAAGTAGGCATGTAATCACTCATACAAAACAAGCAACACAACCTGGTCTCATAAAGTAAATGTAACATAGTAAACATAAATCCAAGACGCTCAAAATAGTTTATGATTCATTTGGCATGGTTACATAAGACAGATGGTTAATTAAGGCAAACATGAAGGTATGGTGATTGGTTGGGTTGGATGGGTAGACATATAAAACAAATGTCTGGCAACCCAAAGGTTGAGAGTTCAAATCTCATCACAGACAACTTTAGCATTATAGCTACTTTGCAACTACTTAGCATGTTAGCTAACCCTTCCCATACCCAAAGGTTGCGAGTTTGAATCTCACCATTAACAACTTTAGCTAATTAGCAACTTGACAACTAACTTTTTAGCTCCATTGCAACTACTTAAACTGTTAGTTAACCCTTCACCTAACCCTCATCTTAATCATTTTAGCTAAACCTTCACCTAACCCTCACCTTAACCATTTTAGCTAATCCTTCACCTAACCCTCACCTTAACCCTTTTAGCTAACCCTTCACCTAACCCTCACCTTAACCCTTTTAGCTAACCCTTCCCTTAACATGAACCCTTTTAGCTAACCCTTCACCTAGCCTTAACCCTTTTAGCTAACCCTTCCCCTAACCCTAACCCTTTTAGCTAACCCTTCCCCTAACCCTTTTAGCTAACCCTTCCCCTAATCTTAACCCTTTTAGCTAACCCTTCCCCTAATCTTAACCCATTTAGCTACCCCTTCCCCTAACCTTAACCGTTTTAGCTAACCCTTCCCCTAACCTTTTTAGCTAAACCTTATCCTACCCTAACCTTAACTCTTTAACCTAACTCCTAAACTTAACTCTAACCTTAACCCTAACCCCTATCCTAGCTAACGTTAGCCACCTCAGCACCAAGCTAGAATTTGTAACATATCATACGTTTAGCAAAATCGTAACATATTGAACATTTTGCAAATTCGTAACATTGTACGTTTTGCAAATTCATAACATATTGAAAGTTTTGCAAATTCTTAAAATATAATAAGAATTGTAATTTGTAGCATATCATGCGAAATGGGTGATGGACATCTACAAATTAATACATAAAATACCATATGAAACATAACATATACTAAATGGAGTGTCTTGGATTAACATACATAATAATACAAAATGCTCTGAGACCAGGTTGTGCTATCAGGTAATACACATGCCCTGCCCAATCCCCAACTCCCCATTGCGTGACTAGATCCAATTTGACTTACAACATGAGCAGTGAACAGTGCAGTGGATAAATACATTTCATGAGCTCTGGTGGTCTCCATCAAAACCGCTTAGCATGACAAGGGTGATTGCTCATGGTGGACAATATTCTTAAAGTTTATGGCAAAGAGAGGGAAAACAAACGTTGCGCAGAACCCCTTTTTTGAGAAATCTGAGAAATTGAACCCTTGGAATGTCACATGAGTAAACTGGAATAACTCTGGCTTTACCTATAAAACAACATGACATGTTAACCGTGCATGTTTTATGTGTTCCAAGTAACTATTATGTAACATTACAAGATAATATAAGCCTATTTAAAAGATCAATGTAAAAAAAAAATACATTGACATGTTAAAGTATGGCACCTAATTGAAAACACATTGAACAAGAAAACTGTAAATCAAGTAGATGTATATACGTCAGTAAATTGGCTCAGTTGGTAGAGGATGGCACCGCCAGGGTCGTGGGTTCGATTCCCAGGGCCACCCATACGTAAAATGCGTGACCTTAAAATGCGTTGGATTAAAGCATCTGCTAAATGGTACATGTTATATTATTACAGTAGTAAACACTGACAGGTCTAAAATTGTTTTCTCCAAATAACCATAAAATACTGTGCAAATGGATCACATTATGTAAAATCATTATGTAAAAGACAAACAAGCAAGCAAACACACAAACAACACATTTGGATCTGATGTAAACGTAGCCCATACATACATACCTCGGATAAAAACGGACTTCATTTTGGAAATAGAATCCAAAAGGCACCCCTTGTGTGCGTGGTAAAATACTCGTTCTCTGATTGAAAAACAAAGACCCCGGTCAAAGAGATGGCAGTGGAAAATCCAGGGCACCGTCCATGAAAACTTTAGCCCAAGGTTTTAACATAGAACGGAGGTGGAGAACGCGGTCTCCTCTTCACGCCGCGCTCAGTCATTTGAGAGATGCGCGGGAAACAAAACCTTTTTTTTTTTTACATTCGAATACAGGCAACCCAAAGGAACGTCTCCAAATGGACCACATAAACGCACGGGTGGCAGCAATCCAAACGGCAATAGGCTACAAAATTAAAACCATCAGCAGTCACAACGCAATCCACGGTTAGGAAAAGGCATATATCCAACCGTCCTTCGTTTAGTTTCCAACGTAGAGTTATCCTAGATGAGTGCACTGCCGGTTGGCTTGTGAGGGTGGGGATCCAAAGATATGCTCTATCAGCATAGAACAAGACAGGGCAGAGGGAGCTGCATGCGCGCGCGGTCGTGTTCTTAGTGAACGTGAGAAGGTAACTGAGGTCATAGTGCTCCTGAACTTCTCTGCACTCTTTGGTCAGAACCCATATCATGGGACAACAACCACATAGAACGGATGATCCCAACAACAAACGACAATGCGCTGTTCAGGCACGTTATGTGATGAACAGCAGAACATATTGTTTCTGATTATTTCGTGATAGGCATTGGCAGTGTGCTCTTGATTTATATCGACCCATATCATTTTAACATAACAAAGAAAATGACAGAAACATGACAGAAAACTAACGTCTTATATGATATTCGTAATAGGTGGTTCGTGGTTGAGATCTCGCTGTCAGACTATTCTAAATTAAGATAGAGACGCCTCCCAGCGGTAGTGTGTGAACACCTCCCCGATTTTATAAGCCTATATTCAATTCCGAACAGCAAATTGTTGTAAAAGGAAAATAGAAACCAATGTCGCTGCTTCATGCAATGTTTGCCACAGAGACGACGAACATATACCTTTCTCTGAATATCGGTGACACACTTCAACAGAGATTGATGTTTGAGCTTTTCCACCTGGGCTCGTGTTTATGCGAATCAGCACCATGGACAGCGCACGTAGCCACCGCACTCTTTCCTCAGACGGGTAAACTAGTAGCCTGGAGTTCAGATGACTGTCAGTTGTAATTACTGGTCATGTTTCCATGATCGATGGTTGTTTTGGCTCCATGTGTTTAATGACCATTGTGTGCGAATAATAGCAGGCCTAACTCATGCAATGCAAATTAACACATTGTCTGCTAGATTGAAAACGATTTTGTTTCGTAGAGAACATATACAGGGGAGTAAACAAAATGTGAAAGGAGAGGCACAACCCCTTTGTATTTTGTATGTACACTTAATTAATCAAATGTGTGTATTCCAGAAAGACAGTGCTGATGTTATAGTAGAATGTTTCAGTGATGGCCCTAGACAACGTACAGCCCAAAGAAAACAAGAGCAGAAATCTGTTAGGATGAGTAATTGGTGGAAAATCTCTGCATGTATTATTTGTATTTATTTAACCAGGCACGTCAGTAAAGAACACATTCTTGTTGACAATGACGGCCTGGGAACAGTTGGTTAACTGCTTTGTTCAGCGGCAGAACGACAGATTTTCACTTTGTCAGCTCGGGGATTCGATCTAGCAAACGTTCAGTTACTGGCCTAACGCTCTAACCACTAGGCTATCAGTCTCTATGTCACGTTTGGCATCTATTCACATGACACAGACATTCTTTATTCCATATTGGCTGGGACTTCTCGCCCCTTCTTATGAGATGTGGCTAATTTGCCTCTCCAAGCTGACAATATGCTGCACCCCACTGCATTGTCTTTCAGCGAGAAAGCCAAACCTCATTAACATCTTGGAATCAGGACAATGTCAAATAGCTTATGTTAAGCTCTTTTTACTCATACTCACATTTCATCATTTAATTGGATTGTCTAACACTTCCTGCTGTCTGCAAGCTGCAAGATGGGGGGGGGGGGGGGGGGGGTGTTAGTATGTAAATGTGGTGACTTCTGTAAAATGCATGTCTAAACCTGCCTACCCTAACAATGTGTGTACAGTACATAAGAACATCTGGCAGACACCAAGCATCTCAATATAATGTGGAAGTAACTCTACATGGTCATATGAAGGACCTCTCTCTTTTCCTCACAGTAGGTCAGTTCAAGGTTGACAATCTGCATATCAACCAATACATTTTAACTGGAGCAATCAGTGTATCAAATTGACTCTCTTGCCATACAGTACAGCTATAACTAGGCTGTAAAGCATTCATTCACACTGCAACTAGACAGCAAGCACAATAAATGTAACATGCTCTGCTGCCTCTTGCAAACAGAAGTTTATATGAAGTAATTATTAGCTTATTATTTGTTTATTAACTGCTCACTCTAGTTTTTGTCTGTACTGTATTTGTCCCATCCCTGTGACACATGGTCCACACTTGTGTTGTGCATTAGTGAACAGCTTTTGCCAGGTCAATTTTTCTGAGGCAGGAATTAATGATGCGGTCATAAATTGGGTATTTTCCCTCATCTGCTTATGGAATTGTCACAACGAAGCCAGCCTTTCTGATATATGATTGTCAGCTATTGTAACATGCACTTATTTACTTACAGACATATAATAAAGAATCATGTCTGGCTGCAGGTATTTATCAAAAGACAAACACTTTATTCACACCTCTTTTAAAATGCATACATTTATGCTGTTGATATTGCTATGTTCAGAAACATGCTAAAAAAAAATATTCCACACTTACTGTATCTTATATCAATGTTCTATGCACTGTCCTTTGATATTAGGCTTACTGTGAGCTTGGAGGCACAGACAGTTCTATATTTTTCTAAATTGGTTGGTTTGTAGTAGAAAAGCTCTGTTTACCGTGTTTGTCTCAGAAAAGTCATATTTTTCAGCAAACTGCATGAAATTACACATTGACACAAGGAAGGTAATATAATTGTTACAAGTTTTGCCCTCAGGCATGCAGACTTCATGGATTTTGACTCAGCTTGTATGTCTAGCTGAGTATTCTCTGCGTCACAAAAACAAGTTTTCTTTATGTACGATCTATCCACAGCATCTCCAGAACTCGACCCGTCTCCCACTCACTCCCAATTATATACGGAGCCTGTGATTGAGCAATGCAAACTACTGTGGGTGTTTCAACCGTTAGGGGAGCGGGTGAAACAGAAAGGGCTTTGTGATTCAGACTTTCTGAAGTGCCTATGACACACTGTTTGTAGTGTTATTCATTCTACTTTCAGAAAGCTTTCCTGGTCTATTTGAAGACATCTCCAAAAACACTTTACATTTCCCCAAGATGCATTGGGGTGCAGCTTCAGCAATACTATCAGGAAATAGGCACAGACATGTACTGTAAGAGAAGGTTCCAAAAACAACATTTTATTTAGAACCACAAATCATCCTACGCTCTTAGGAAAAAAGGGCTTCTGAAAGGTTTCTTTGGCTGTCCCCATTGGAGAAGTCTTTTTTTTTTAACCATGTTGGGTTCCATGTAGAACCCTTTGTGGAAAGGGTTTAACATGGAACCCAAAAACGGTTCGACTAGGAACTAAAAAGGGTTCTACCTGGAAGCAACAAGGATTTTAGATTCTAGATATCACTTTTTTTCTAAGATTGTAGTACCATCTTGCTACTGTTAGAAAGAGCTGTGAGCAGCTGCAGCAAAGGTCTCTAAGGACAAGCAATTTTCTGTACAGTAAACTTGAGCAAGAGCCATATGATGGACCCTCCAGCACCACATTCTAATATTCTTAAGACAGTGTTCGGGAGCAGAAACCCAAAGCTTCTTATCTGGGGATGAAAAAGTCAATAGGAACATGAATTAATAATTCCTAAGCTCATCAGCAGCGCATAGCTCACCAGAGCAGACATTTTGTGTACAGTCATGAATTACTTCTGTGCATACATCAGGCAGGAAAGAACACATTCGTGTTTGACATTGTGGGACTTCCAATATGGGTGGAAGACACTGATGGGCCCATGTCCAAACAGGAGAAAGCTTGCCATCTGCCAATGACAGAGAGTCAAAGATGGTCACATCTGCTCTTTTCACCAGTTTGGCATTAGCATCAGACATCCATGCAGGAGACTCATAGACACAAAACATTCAGCAAAAGGACTGATAACTAGTAGTCAAGTCACAGACTTTTATTATGCAATCCTTCCAGCACCTTATTAGTCATCTATGAGCAATTATACTCTTTAAATATGCTGACAATTCCTTGTGCAGATGCCTGGATTGATCCCCCTCATTGTGGTCCTCTGGAGCTCAGTTTGTAGAGCATGGCATTTGCAATGCCATGGTAGTGGGTTTGATTCCTGGGACCACCCATACATAAAATGTATGACTGTAAGTTACTTTGGATAAAGCATCTGCTAAATGACTCTTATTATGTTATGAACAAAACCTACAGTAGCTCAAGATCCAGAATCATTCATGAAGTGACCGGTAAGAACCTATTTCTGTCTCCAATGGAAGATAAGAAGGAAGAGGGCAATTCCACTGTAACAGATTTGCCCTGAGACTCACATTTTTCACTTAAAACCTCTTACTTCTACCCCCTCCTTTTTCGAAAATTCTGTTAAAAATCACGCAACTTTTCAGCGTCCTGCTACTCATGCCAGGAATATAGTATATGCATATGATTAGTATGTGTGGATAGAAAACACTCTGAAGTTTCTAAAACTGGTTAAATCACGGCTGTGACTATAACAGATTGTGTGTTTCATTGAAAAACGCAAGAAAAACTGCTCTCTGAAAGCTAAAAATAATTTCCATAAGTCACTTCCATGAGTTGTTAAAAGAGGACAGAATTTAATATCGACCTGCATGCAATTCATACAAATTCCACACGATGTCGCCATTGTCGTCATTTTCAATTGAATTAATTGTTGGAAAATCCATCTATCTGGCATCCGTTTCTTCCAGTCTTCACCCGGATGTTGTTAATGTGGACATGGGCAGCCATTGATTTGCAAACGAGGAGCTATTGAATATACATCGCCCTGTAATCATTTTGATAGATTATAAACGTTTACTAATACCTAAAGTTGGATTACAAAAGGATTTCGAAGTGTTTTGTGAAAGTTTATCGTCGACTTTTTTAATTTTAAAAAATTACGCAGCGTTTAAAAACAATGTTTTTTTCTGAATGACACAGCTTCCATACAAAGCTATTTTGGGTATATATGGACCGATTTAAACGAAAAAAAGACCCAATAGTGATGTTTATGGGGCATATAGGAGTGCCAAGAAAGAAGCTCGTCAAAGGTAATGAATGTTTTATATTTTATTTCTGCGTTTTGTGCTGCGTCGGATAAGCAGAGTCTTTGTTTACGTCGCATTCATGCATTTTCAGGTGGTGCATGCTATCAGATAATAGCTTCTCATGCTTTCGCCGAAAAGCATTTTAAAAATCTGACTTGTTGGCTAGGTTCACAACGAGTGTAGCTTTAATTCAATACCCTGCTTGTGAATTTTGATCAAGGTTTGAGTTTAAACGAGTACATTTAGCATTTAGCGTAGCGCATTTGCATTTCCAGGTGCCTACTTGAGACATATGCGTCTCAAGTAGAATCAAGAAGTTAAAATGTATGCCAAACAAAACCCATTGATTTCAAAGTTTAACAAACCAACTCTGTCCACAAAGGACTTCCTTTAACAATTGACACAGACATTTTTACCAAAACACATTTACTGAAAGAACTGTGCAGATGCAAAGTTTGGTAACAGAGTTTTTGTAAAATCTCCCTCCGTTTTTTTATGTGACTACGTTTTCCAAAATCTGTTAAAAATGTTGGAGCGTTGTCCCGAGTTTTTAGTCTTGCTTTGTTCACCAGACAACAGAAAGAGAAAGAAAACCATTATCAGCTGAACATACAGTATGCAAGTGGAAGAGAGGACATTAGCAGGTGACCTAACTGGTTTGTGCTTACTGTGATGCCTGCATTTCTCAAACATAGAGACTCTGAGCTTTCATTTGACACCCAATTTGAGATGTTTCTATGAACTTCTCATGTTGGTGCTCATGGGTCCTTTTACATGGAAATGACCTATTATACAGGAGTGCATTTCTAATTAAACTTCAAATGTAATGAAAAAGGAAGCTCAGAGAGATGCGTCAACCTCAAATTGCCACGTTTATACAGCAGTGGTTCAACATAATTACCCTCGTGAATTATCCTCAGCCACAAAGCAAAATAAAACATTTTGTTCTGATTGCTACTCAAAACGTGTACATGACAATGACAATATGTCAGTGATGTGTTTCCAGTGAGTTCTTTCTACAAGGGCTAGAACAGCCAAGGTTATGTAAAGTTTAGTTACTTCTCAACCCTAATATAGAAGGGACATATGTATGGCTTAGTGGAGGGTTGCAAGGGGAGTGTATATTACCGGAAACTTTCGATGTTTACCAATAAACTACCAGAATGTTGGTATATTTTAAGGATTTTATATAATCAATCACAAGACATCTAGTGGCCCTTTTGGGTACTACAGATTATTACAGGTGTCTGTAACTATCTCTGGCCCTCTGTGTGGCCTTATCACATGTAAAATATGTGGCATAATTCAATAAGATAAAGATTTTAAATAAAAATCTGAATGAGAAAGCTGTAAAACATTACCCTAAATATAAACAATCAACTTAGTGAAATCCCCCTGCAATTTCCCAATTGCAGGGGGATGGTGTTCTCTGACAAGGTACCAGCATATTGCATGACCATATATAATACTGTATGAAGACTTATGACTAATCTCTTCCATTGCTGGCACAGCTAGCACTGCAATGCAGTGACCTAGACCACTGCGCCATCCGGGAGGCCTTGATGAACAATTACATCCTCAGGTTTCTTCTCTGCTGGTGATGCAGATAGAAGACGAATGGGGAGGAAGATGCTTGCTTCTGGATCATTATGTTCATAGATCAACAGCAGCTTAGATTTCACATTTTCAGTCAAGTCTCATCTACCTATTCAAATAGCTGGCTCTTTGGGGTGGTCAAGACCCGAGTTTCTGCAGTTGTAATATATGATGATACAGATGCACAATCAAACTAAATCAAATCATAACTTTGCCTAATTCAAATCTGGGCCACTTAGCTTTGCATTCATGGAATTTGCTCTGTGTGTTATAAATTAATGGGCCTACATTCAATCCACATGACATTTGGTGATAAAATGCATTTCAGCCTTATGATTATAATAAGCTTCAAGTTCCTCGGCGTACACATCACTGACAAACTGAAATGGTCCATCCACACAGACAGTGTGGTGAAGAAGGCCCCAACAGCGCCTCCTCAACCTCAGGAGGCTGAAAAAAATGTATTGGCACCTACAATCCTCACAAACTTTTACAGATGCACAATTGAGAGCATCCTGTGGGGCTGTATCACCGCCTGGTACGGCAACCGCGCCGCCCGCAACCAAGGGCTCCCCAGAGGGTGGTGTGGTTTGCCCAAAGCAAACTACCTGCCCTCCAGGACACCTACAGCACCCGATGTCACAGGAAGGCCAAAAAGATCATCAAGGACAACAACCACTCGAGCCACTGCCTGTTCACCCCGCTATCATCCAGAAGGCGAGGTTAGTACAGGTGCATAAAAGCTGGGACCGAGAGACTGAAAAAAGCTTCTATCTCATGGCCATCAGTCTGTTAAATACTGTTAAATAGCCATCACTAGCACATTAGAGGCTGCTGCCCTATATACATTCACTTGGAATCACTGGCCACTTTAATAATGGAACACTAGTCACTTTAATAATGTTTACATATTTTGCATTACTCATCTCATATGTATATACTGTATTCTATCCAATTCTACTGTATCTTAGTCTATGCCACTCTGACATTGCTCGCCCAAATATGTATATATTCTCAATTCCATTCCTTTACTTTAGATTTGTGTGTATTGTTGAGAAATTGTTAGATATTACTGTTAGATAATACTGCACCGTAAGAGCCAGAAACACAAGCATTTCACTACACCCGCAATAACATCTGCTAAGCACGTATATGTGACAAATACAATTTGATTTGATTTGAAGTAGTCACGTCTCACCACCAATCTGACATTCCTCAGAATTCACACCATCCAAAGCAAGCAGACCTGCAACGACATGTGAAGAAGGGAGAAGGCCACAGACAATAGATCCACCTCTTTGTGCCTTCACCAACCTGTGCCTGAGGCATCCTACACCCCAACACCCCCATATTATTTATGTCATCCTATATCTTGTGTTATATAGGGATGACTGCACCTTGCAAACTGGAACGTGACTGCCGTTGTTTTGCGAACAAGCGGTCTCAAAGGTCTGACAGCTATTGTGAGATCTGGAAATGATGCCGTTCACCCCTCGGTTCTAAGTGTTACATAGAAACACAGTCTTGGTGTTGCTCTCTGTGAAATGGAGCCCAGTGATGTGTAAACAAGCCCCTGTCGTATTAATATTCCACAGGGCGAAAGTCAAGGCTAAGCTCCTGGTGCTAATATACACAACCGGGGGAAAATAGTGTTTGTGGAAGCCAATGTCTGCAGAACACAGAGAATAATGACATTTTAAACCATATAGGAAGAAAAAATATTCTGAACAACAAACAGGTGCCCCTACAGTAAACCACTCACTGCCTGGTAAAGAGCTTATGTGAAACTAACCCCACTGCCTTTATCCAAGACAAATTAGCCAGGCCATTTTAATAACGGCACACATATACATCTCCAAATAATGTGTCAGTGTTCTGTCAGCAGAGTCTGACTGTCTCACCAGCAGCAGCAACTTGTCTGGTGAGAGAGTCTTCATACAGCAGGAACATTTGATCCCATCTGTAATTGATATTCATGTAATCCCTCCTCCAATTCCAGGTGGTTAGACATGCTAAAATCAGTGCAATCCCTTCTGCTCATGCTGTAAAGCCTTCTCCTGCTTTGGCAAATTGATGTGTGTCCCGGAGGGCCTCGGTGCACATTAATCTGCTTAATCCAAATGTAATTGCTGCCTGCTTCATCTCCCCAGAATGCCTCTGACAGGTATACTGAGTGGTGGTTTATCATCACACAGGGCAGTATTTCCTTGTCTGTTCTGTTGTAGAAAAGAAGAGACTCATTGTCATCTTCACACCCTTGCTACTGGTCTGGTAAACATTCAAGGGCATTGCATAAGGCTTACATACATTTATACTACAGAGTGTACTAGGGGTGTTGACTGCTCTGCCTGAAAAATATAAATATAAAAAGGGCAAACACAATGTTCTGTCATTGTGTGCTGAGTATATTTAAAGGCCAAACATTTCTCTCCCTGTTTTTGGAATCTCTCAGAATTATTAATGGCCCAAATTCAGACTTGAGAAGGAGAGCACACCCATTCACCCCTCTTTGCTGACTCTAGCAGAAATGATACAACTCCTAAAGTGCAAAGTTTACTTTTGATAAAGTGGTACTGAAGAAAGCCTTTGTTTTTGTGTTTAATCCTGCTTAAGACCGAGGTTGTCCCATGATCGATTACAGGTCAGCCGATGATGGATGGCATAATGTTTTCAAATGTTTACTTCAAGACAATTTATTCTTCTGAGCTGACCTAGTTGTAGGTCCACATACAATACATGGTGGTGCTGCCAACTTGGCCCTTTTTGTTCCCAATCAAGTTCTCTACTCAACTTTTCATTCATCTCAAGTATAATGTACTTAACAACAAAAAACAACACAAACAATACCCCCCGACAAACCATGTTTTTCTCTCATTGTTTTATCTACTCTGAGTGTACAAAACTCTTTCCATGACATAGACTGACCAGATGAATCCAGGTGAAAGCTATGATCCCTTATTGATGTCATGTGTTAAATCCACTTCAATCAGTGTAGATGAAGGGGAGGAGACAGGTTAAAGAAGGATTTTTAAGCCTTGAGTCAATTGAGACATGGATTGTGTATGAGTGCCATTCAGAGGGTGAATGGGCAAGACAAAATATTGAAGTGCCTTTGAACGGGGTATGGTAGTAGGTGCCAGGCGCACCAGTTTGGGTCAAGAACTGCAATGCTGCTGGGTTTTTCATGCTCAACATTTTCCCATGTGTATCAAGAATGGTCCACCACTCAAAGGACATCCAGACAAATTGACACAACTGTGGGAAGCATTGGAGTCAACATGGGCCAGTATCATGGTAACTCAATATTAGGAAGATGTTCTTAAAATGTTGTACACTTATTAGTCAAATTATTCAAAATCCGAGAATAAAATGTATTAGGAAAACAAGATGAAAACAAGATGAGACTTGTGAACAACAGCAATAAGGAAAGGCCTTGCCAGGCTTAGAGATACACTACAGAATCTGATTGATATGTCTTGATAGTGTGTCTTGGGTTGGGGTTGTGAGATACATGTCACCATTGGCCAGTGCAGCTGGGCTAAGAGTAGAGGACGTATCCTGGCTCCCCGGGCCTCCACACACACAGGAGCTCATTAGAAGTTAATTAATCAAGACTATTGATCTGTTGTAACTTCCCTGTGCTGGTGCCTGGGTGGAGCTCAGGGTTCAAGTTTATCACGGCAGCCTCCACAGGGATGAAAGTCTGTAGGCTCCTTGAGCTGACCTGAAGAGGCTGGGGGGAGTCCGGGTGGCGCCATTTCAACTCTTTACCCCCAGTAACTCCAGCCACCCCATTCTCTCTGTCTCTCACTCACTTGTTTTCTCTCTTTCTCAAGGGAACTACAATAATAACTATGCCAATCCCAAAATACATTTTTATTTGTTTACATATAGGGGGAATAAAGAATCGTTTTTGTGAATACAAAGCAAAAGTAAATTAACAAATGGAGAATAATTGGACTCTATATAAGATAAAGAAATGTGTTTACTTTGTTATTATTGTATGTGATTATGTTCACTACCGGTCACAAGTTTTAGAACACCTACTCATTCAAGGGTTTATCTTTATTTTTTACTATTTTATACATTGTAGAATAATAGTGAAGACACAAAAACTATGAAATAACACATATGGAATCATGCAGTAACCAAAAAAGTGTTAAACAAATCCAAATATAGGTTATATTTGAGATTGGAGGTGTGTTGGGTCATTGTCCTGTTAAAAAAATAAATGATAGTCCCACTAAGCACCAACCAGATGGGATGGCGTATCGCTGCAGAATGTTGTGGTAGCCGTGCTGGTTAATCACAGACAGTTTCACCAGCAAAGCACCCCACACCATAATACCTTCTCCTCCATGCTTTACGGTAGGGAAATAAACATGCAGATATCATGCATTCACCCACACCACATCTCACAAAGACACGGTGATTGGAACCAAAAATCTCCAATTTGGACTCCAGACCAAACAACCAATTTCCACCGGTCTAATATCCATTGCTTGTATTTCTTGGCCTAAGCAAGTCTCTTCTTATTATTGGTGTCCTTTGGTAGTGGTTTCTTTGCAGCAATTCGATCATGAAGCCCTGATATACACAGTCTCCTGTGAAAAGTTGATGTTGAGATGTGTCTGTTACTTGAACTCTGTGAAGCATTTATTTGGGATTTCATTTCTGAGGCTGGTAACTCTAATGAACTTATCCTCTTCAGCAGAGGTAACTCTGGGTCTTCAGTTCCTGTGTCAGTCCTCATGAGAGCCAGTTTCATCATATGGTTTTTGCGACTGCACTAAGGCTAATGTTCTAAAGTGTTATTCTATTTTCTCTTATAAAATGCCTAGCCTCAACTGTCAACCTTTATGTAAAAACAAAAATTATATATTCAGTACCAGTCAAATGTTCGGGCACAACTACTCATTCAAGGATTTTTCTTTATTTTTACTATTTTCTACATAGTAGTATAATAGTGAAGACATCAAAACTATGAAATAACACATATGCAATCAGAAAGTATTCACACTGCTTGACTTTCTCTACATTTTGTTGTGTTACATCCTGAATTTAAAATAGATTACATTCAGATTTGTTTGCCACTGACCTACACACAATAAATGTATAAATGTCACCTTGTCCGAGAGAGATTTACATGGTCACCAAAACATCACACCAGTGTAAGCATACACAAAACACAGCCCTTATCGTCACAATAGCCTTTGCTTTGGCTCCCCCTCCTGTCCAGCTCAGGAGTTCGGCGTCGCCGGACTTCTAGCTGCTGCCGAACCTGCTGCTGGCAAACGCCCTTCACTCATCAACCCCGGACTTGCCTGTCATCATTACACACATCTGGTTCCAATCCCCACTCTATCACTGCATATATACTCCCTCTGTCAGTTGTCATTGTAAATGTTGCTTGTTTTCCTGAGAGGAATCTTGCTTACTATTTCCTGACTACTTTATTATTTTGCACATTGGGTTTCATCCTGCTTTTATATATGGCACTTTAATAAATTCAGTATTTCTAAACCTGCGACTGCCTCCTGCCTACTCCTCTCTACACTTGCGACAGAATGACCGACCCAAGAGAACAGGAAGCAGCAGGACATTCCGACCTCTCCACTATAGGAGCAAAGCTCCTATACCACGACTTGTGACTGGAGCACCTTGGGACTGCCATGGATAAGGTGCTCTGGCACGTACGCCAGCTGCATGCTATGCCACTACCTTCCCAGCTTTCCATGGTCGTTCTAACCACCCCATCACCATCTACATCACCCAGTCCGATCAGCAAAGTCCACCTGCCCCTCCCGGAACGGTTTGACGGCACCCCAGCTCACTGTAGGGGGTTTCCCCTGCAGTGTGAACTCAACCTTGCCCGTCATGCCGGGACGGCCTCCGAGAGGGACAAGGTGGCCTTGGTGATCTCGGTGCTCTGGAGGGGAGGCTCTCTTCTCTCACATCATCTGGCCCTGCGGGATCCCGGATGACATCGTGTCTGACCGTGGTCCTCAGTTCACCTCCGTTGTCTGGAAGGCCTGGAAAACTGGGGGTCACGGTCAACCTCACCTCTGGGTACCGTCCCCAATCAAATGGGCAGGTACAGTGGGGAGAACAAGTATTTGATACACTGCCAATTTTGCAGGTTTCCCTACTTACAAAGCATGTAGAGGTCTGTAATTTTTTTTATAATTTATTCAACTGTGAGAGACGGAATCTAAAACAAGAATCCAGAAAATCACATTGTATGATTTTTAAGTAATTAATTTGCATTTTATTGCATGACATAAGTATTTGGTATATCAGAAAAGCAGAACTTAATATTTGGTACAGAAACCTTTGTTTGCAATTACAGAGATCATACGTTTCCTGTAGTTCTTGACCAGGTTTGCACACACTGCAGCAGGGATTTTGGCCCACTCCTCCATACAGACCTCCAGATCCTTCAGGTTTCGGGGCTGTCGCTGGGCAATACGGACTTTCAGCTCCCTCCAAAGATTTTCCATTGGGTTCAGGTCTGGTGACTGGCTAGGCCACTCCAGGACCTTGAGATGCTTCTTACGGAGCCACTCCTTAGTTGCCCTGGCTGTGTGTTTTGGTTCGTTGTCATGCTGGAAGACCCAGCCACGACCCATCTTCAATGCTCTTACTGAGGGAAGGAGGATGTTGACCAAGATCTCGTGATACATGGCCCCATCCATCCTCCCATCAATACGGTGCAGTCGTCCAGTCCCCTTTGCAGAAAAGCATCCCCAAAGAATGATGTTTCCACCTCCATGCTTCATGGTTGGGATGGTGTTCTTGGGGTTGTACTCATCCTTCTTCCTCCAAATACGGCGAGTGGAGTTTAGACCAAAAAGCTCTATTTTTGTCTCATCAGACCACATGACCTTCTCCCATTCCTCCTCTGGATCATCCAGATGGTCATTGGCAAACTTCAGACGGGCCTGGACATTGATGCCCCACGAGGTGAGATCTTGCATGGAGCCCCAGACCGAGGGTGATTGACCGTCATCTTGAACTTCTTCCATTTTCTAATAATTGCGCCAACAGTTGTTGCCTTCTCACCAAGCTGCTTGCCTATTGTCCTGTAGCCAATTCCAGCCTTGTGCAGGTCTACAATTTTATCCCTTATGTCCTTACTCTCTGGTCTTGGCCATTGTGGAGAGGTTGGAGTCTGTTTGATTGAGTGTGTGGACAGGTGTCTTTTATACAGGTAACGAGTTCAAACAGGTGCAGTTAATACAGGTAATGAGTGGAGAACAGGAGGGCTTCTTAAAGAAAAACTAACAGGTCTGTGAGAGCCAGAATTCCTACTGGTTGGTAGGTGATCAAATACTAAAGTCATGCAATAAAATGCAAATTAGTTACTTAAAAATCATACAATGTGATTTTCTGGATTTTTGTTTTAGATTCCGTCTCTCACAGTTGAGGTGTACCTATGATAAATATTACAGACTTCTACATGCTTTGTAAGTAGGAAAACCTGCAAAATCGTCAGTGTATCAAATACTTGTTCTCCCCACTGTCTAAAGGGTAAATCAGGAACAGGGTAGGTACCTTCTTAGTTACTGCCAGGAACGGCCGGGGGAGTGGGCTGCGTTTCTTCCTTGGGCAAAATACATACAACTCCCTCCGTCACTCCTCCACTAACCTCACACCCTGGCACCGGAGTCAGATCAAGGCTCCTGCGGTGGATGATTGGTTCCGACACTCCGAGGAGGTATGGAACACACAGCGCACACCTGTCTCCAGCGCGTCGTCCTCCGGCAGAAGGAGCAGGCCAATCGTCACTGCAGTGTGGCCTCAGTCTTTCACCCCAGTGACCGGGTATGGCTTTCTACAAAGGACCTGCACCTCCACCTGCCCTGCCGGAAGCTGAGCCCGCGGTTTGTGGGGCCATTCAAAGTCCTGAGGAGAGTCAATGAGGTGACGTACAGATTACAGCTCCCCATCAATTACTTGGACGTCGAGGGGGCCCCAGTGTACTCTGTCCGGCGGCCTGTTGGACTCCCGGCATCGTGGGCGTCTCTTCAGTTCCTGGTCAACTTGGAGGGGTACGGTCCCGAAGAGGAGTACTGGGTTCTGGCGCGTGACGTCCTGGACCGTTCTCGGCAGATGGGGTTTGTACAGTCACACCAGCCTTCGCTTTGGCTCCCCCTTTAGTCAAACTCGGGCATTCGGTGTCGCCGGCCTTCTCGCTGCTGCCAAACCTGCTGCTGGCCCGGCTCTGCACTCATCAACCCCGGACTTGTCTTGTCATTATTACACACACTTGGCTCCAATTCTCGCTCTCACTCTCTCTCTCGCTCTCTCCTTGTTTTCCTGAGTACTTTATTTTGCACCTTGGGTTTCGTCCAGTTTTATTAAATTCAGTAGTTCTAAATCTGCGACTGCCTACCCCTTTCTAAACTTGTGACACTTAATTTAAGTGTTTCTAAAATCCCATATGGGGAAAAAACTATTGGAACCATTTCCCTGTTTGACTGCTAGGTTTTATGAGTATTATGACAGCACCACTGTGGGGCTTTATACTAACCTAATTGACTTAGTTAAAAGACGGAACCCTGTAAAGAATACAAATATTCCACAACATGCATCTGGCTTGTAATAAGGCACTAAAGTAAAACTGCAAAGAAATACAAAGCCTTATGTTTGGGCAAATCCAACACATCACTGAGGATCACTCTTCATATTTTCAAGCATAGTGGTGGCTGCATGATGTTATGGGTATGCTTGTCATTTGCAAGGGAGTTTTTTTTTACGATACAAAAAAATGGAATAGAGCTAAGCACAGGCAACATCTGGTTCAGTCTGCGATCCAACATACAATGGGAGATTAATTCACTTTTCAACAGGACAATAACTTAAAACATAAGGCCAAATATACACTGGAGTTGCTTACCAAGATGGCATTGAATGTTCTTGAGTGGCTTAGTGAAAGTATTGGCTTGAAAATCTAGGGTAAGGATTAAATTGCTGTCTAGCGATGATCAACAACCAACTTGGCAGAGCTTGAATAATTTTTTAAAGAACAATGTTGAAATATTGTACAATCCAGGTGTGCAAAGTTCTTATCACTGGTACATCTTAGCATTGGCGGTAACATATAGGTACAGGGGTATGTCAGAAATATTTTAGCTATTTTCACAAGTGGAATTATGGGTGCAGTAGCTGGTGTGAAAGAGATGGGTTTTGATAAATGAACAAATCAAATCAAAGTATTTGTCATGTGCAAGTAGACTGTGAAATGTTTACTTACAAGCCATTAACCAACAATGCAGTTTTCAGAAAAATAAGTGTTAAGTATGAAATAGATAAGTGAAAAATTTAAATAAATAATTAAAGAGCAGCAGTAAAATAACAATAGCGAGGTCATAAACAGAGGATACCGGTACAGAGTCAATGTGCGGGGGCACCGGTTAGTCGAGGTCATTGAGGTAATATGTACATGTAGGTAGAGTTATTAAAGTGACTATGCATTGATAATTACGGAGAGTAGCAGCAGCGTAGAAGGGGGGTCAATGCAAATACTCTGGGTAGCCATTTGATTGGATGTTCAGGAGTCTTATGGCTTCCAGGTGGAAGCTGTTTAGAAGCCTCTTGGACCTAGACTTGGCGC
Source organism: Oncorhynchus clarkii lewisi (assembly GCF_045791955.1). Classification (NCBI taxonomy): domain Eukaryota; kingdom Metazoa; phylum Chordata; class Actinopteri; order Salmoniformes; family Salmonidae; genus Oncorhynchus; species Oncorhynchus clarkii. Next base: position 37,057,164 of record NC_092151.1, on the reverse strand, counting down.
TAACTTGTTATGCGCCATGTCTTACATTTGTAACTTGTTAGCAAATGTGTAACATCAGCAACTGTAAATAATTTTACTAGCTAGCTATGTAACATAATTGATGAAGGTTGACATTGTTATGATTATGTCTGTGCATGCATTTGAATCTCACAAAAGTATAGGCATGATGCAAGATAGGATTCCAAACAGATGTAAATAACAAGTATTGCATATCTAGCAAGCTAGAAGGCTATGCTTACTAGAAAACAGTGAGGAGAAACAATAATACAACAGTTTACTCTTGTAAATCTCGAAAACTGCAGTTGGTTTTACTATAAAAACAAATATTTTTCCAAAGCATGCCTGATAGACATGGCTGTATGTAGATACTGTCTGATTACGTACCTAGGCTAATTTGTACAGTCTGGTCCCTGTGCAAAGGTTGAGGGTTATGCCATATCTCTTTCTATTAGGCTAGATATTATTGTAAATGTAATCTCTCTGCCTGTGCACATGTACTGTATGCATGTTCAACTAGTCTACTCTAATGTTGATGTTATGCTGGCGCGGTTCAACCTCATGTTCAAACTGTACAATATAGTTGAATCGCTTCGTTTTTTTGTCTTAGAGACGATACCGTGTGTTGCCTGGGATTCTCCCTGGAATGGATTCTAGATACAGAAATAGAATTCCTTTGCCTGTATGTGTAGCAAAAGCTTATCCCGTGAACTGTATCCCTATCGAGCGATTAGACATTATGCCCGATTTCAAGCGGATGACTCATGAGGAGCTGAATGTCAGTTTGATCATGACAACACTCCTCCCACAACTTTACAAGTATTCCCTGAACATGCTGTATGTTTCATTGGAATGGTAATTTCATCATGACCACCTCTCCCATCATCTGCCTATCGCCGGTTCTCTTAGCTACAGATTGTTACACCAGATAATGTGATTTAAGCAAAGATTTTGTGTATACATTACTGGGAGTTACAAGATAAGTACTGTTTAGCACAGCAAATTTGACCAACCTTAGCGATGTCATCTTCATTCTCGATTCTGGAGTACAAGAGTCCCATAAAATGTCTCTGTCCAGTTGCAGTGGGTCAGCTTGCATTTAGAAAATGCTCCGTTATAAAAAAAAAATACTTTTTTAGCTCCATAAAGTAATCCAACAATATGTTGGTCATGTCATCATGACATGCAGCACTTTGGGGTGGACACCAACCTGTCTCGATCAATGAAAGAAGACTTGAAATAGACAAGATGTCGGCAAATCTTTGGGTAAATCACATTATCTGGTGTAACAATCTGAAGCTACAGTTCTCTGCACGTGTGTGTCTCTACATATGAGACACACTCAGACACACTGAACTGTGCTACACCGTTCATACACTTTTTTTGCATGCATGTTAATTTTACCATATATCATTCTTGTTGAATACACAGTTCTCTTGAGTTAGCATTAAATAGAGTACACTCCCCTGTATTATAGTTTTTGAGAAATAAACAAACATTCTTTGGATATCTATGTCTAGTATCTGTTTGATGCTACAGGGCCATGTACAGTTTATATAAATATCTTCTGTGGATCAATAAGGGCAGACAAATTTCAAAGATTGATGGAAAATATCCATATTTATTTGATGGTGGTTCTACATCAGGGCTCTCCAACCCTGTTCCTGGAGAGCTACCATCCTGTAGATTTTCACTCCAACCCTAATCTAGCCCACCTGATTCTAATAATTAGCTGGTTGATAAGATTAACCAGCTTAATTACAACTGAGGTTGGAGCGAAAACCTACAGGAGGGTAGGTATCCAGGAACAGGGTTGGAGATCCCTGTTCTACATGGTCTTATGCTGAGCCAAACTGGCTGCTTTTACACAGGCAGCCCAATTCTGATATTTGTTCTACTAATTGGTCTTAATCACTTTAGATCTTTTTCAGAACTGATCTGATTGTTCAAAAAAACAATTAGTGAAAATAAATGTGAGAATTGGGCTTCCTTTGTAAACACAGCTATAGTCCTTTATCCGGCTTCGATACACTGACAATGGTGTTCAGCATGGTGGGTTGGGGAAGCTGAGACTCTTTGTGCTTATGGCGGTGGGCTTGTCCTGTCTGCGGTGAACGGCCAGCTGGATAAGACTCTGCCAAAAGTGGTGTATGTCTTCTTAACCACCAACTGTTTGGTCCTCTAGCAAAATATTTGCTGGTACTGCACATCTCCTGGAAATACATGGTCGTGGTGTTAGCATTTTACACTTTTTGTGAAAGTGTAGGGCAAAACACCTTTGTTAGTAAAGGTATCAACCGAATGGGACCGGCTAGCGTATTGTTTCGGGATAATGAGGGGATATTGTGAGATGCTTTTGAGAGGAACGATCAGTCAACAAAGTGAATGGGCTGGGGGGCTAAAGAAGGTATAACAAGTCTGAGGAAGGCAGTTCTTACAAAGTATGAATTGTTGTATATGGGAGATTGAGGAGAAATGGCACCTTAATCGCTCTCATACACAACAATGCATTTACTGTCTAAGCACAACCCTGCACAACCAAAAACCCCTTCCTCTTCTCAAATAACTGTCTGTAAACCTCCCCCTGCCCATTGACTTTGACAGGTTATTCTTGTCAATAGTAGCCCTTTGCAGGGCAATTCTGTAGTCTTTGTATTGTGTCTTGAGAATCTGCAGAGAGAAGAATGAGCTGGTTCTGGAGCTAGGGGTTGGAGGCGTATGTTGGTGGAATCAGATTCTGTACCATCTACAACAAAACACAACAATACACAATTGAATCACCCCACAAATGTTATTGATCTGTAACGGTGACTAACCCCATTCCGTACAAATTTGCACAACCGCAGCACTCAAACGAGGCTGCAATGAAAACTAAATGGGGCTGTAGTGACTGTGTTGCATCAAAATCCGGGGTGTGAACTAAGTTTCGATTCAGTGTTGATTGACATGGTAATGGACTAATAGTATTCGAGAAAATATGAAAAAACGGACACCTCTGGCGCGGTGTATCTACGTAACGTTCGGCATGCACTGAGCAACTCACCAGGGGCAGCCCTTCTCTCGCACATTGAAAACAAGAAAGGGGTCAGGGTAAGGGGGATACCTAGTCAATTGTGCAACTGAATGCATACATTTTTTTTGCGTCATCACTGCAAACCACCGTGACTCTCAAAAGCCGCTGTTTACTTCTGAAGATAGCCGCCCTAAAAAACAGATTCAAATTCGACACAAACCTTCAAATAGGTATGCAATGACACATTATATCAACTCTTTATAGTGTTTTATTTACATTTTAGAGGTGATACGTTGGACAGATCGGGTGAAAAAAGCTGTTTCCCCACACGACATATCTCCCCCTTCACTATCACGCAGTAGGTTTCGCTTCCCCACCCTCCATTTAAAAAAATACCCGGCAGAGCTCATTGCCTTCTTCAATCATGCAGAGACGGGCATCATGAAGGTCTCGTCGTGGATTTATCTGGAAAGGGGAGAAATTGTGCTTTACAATGGTATTGATATTTCAGTTGATCTGGAAGTATTACGTTTTTTTGGGCACTAAAATAAGGTCAGTTGTACGGACCAGTGCAATGTACAAAAGTGAGTTAGTTACCGTTATTAGACTGGCTAGCTAAGCATATCTAACATGGACATTTCAATATTGTCAGTTTGCTGTTAGCTAACTAGCGTCACTAAATTGGCAGCAAGATTGCTAGCCAGCTGAGACTGGCTGATAACCAACTAACCAACCAGAGGATTTATACATATTTATCATGTTACATTTCCTCAAATAAAAACAACCAAGACTACAACACAACCATGGCCAAGAAAACAAAAATTGCTTTGTTAAGAAACTAGTTAGCTAGTCATGAACCGCATATAGCTTTAGTCAATGTTTGAACCCCAAACGCACATGTAAACAGACCCTCAATTCAGTTGTGCACTGCAAGTGTGCAAGTGCATGCTCCCATTAGACTCACCACATTCGACGGACAGCATCGCTGTTTCAAACATGTAGAATACATTCTAGCTTCTACCGTCATACGCTCCTTCTCCTGCCTTGACATGATTATAAACCACATTTGTGCTAACTGAGTAACACAGTGTCAAGTTACTTTTCAGGGTGTTCCTAGAAAATCTGAAGTTGCCTTCAACAAGTAAAAAGTAGTCAGGGGTGGTGGGTGCTGCAGCTAGGTGCACCCAGGTAAAATAACATCAGAATCATTGAGGGGGTTCGATTAATCTCATCCGGGCGCCCATGTAGGTGTGTTTAACATCGGCTGAAAGTTGATCATATTCGATTTGGAACCGGGCTGCCTCCCAGATGTGATCCAGGTGCCCACTCTGTCCGACAGCCCAGATGTGATCCAGGTGCCCACTCTGTCCGACAGCCCAGATGTGATCCAGGTGCCCACTCTGTCCGACAGCCCAGATGTGATCCAGGTTCCCACTCTGTCCGACAGCCCAGATGTGATCCAGGTGCCCACTCTGTCCGACAGCCCAGATGTGATCCAGGTTCCCACTCTGTCCGACAGCCCAGATGTGATCCAGGTGCCCACTCTGTCCGACAGCCCAGATGTGATCCAGGTGCCCACTCTGTCCGACAGCCCAGATGTGATCCAGGTGCCCACTCTGTCCGACAGCCCAGATGTGATCCAGGTGCCCACTCTGTCCGACAGCCCAGATGTGATCCAGGTTCCCACTCTGTCCGACAGCCCAGATGTGATCCAGGAGCCCACTCTGTCCGACAGCCCAGATGTGATCCAGGTGCCCACTCTGTCCGACAGCCCAGATGTGATCCAGGTGCCCACTCTGTCCGACAGCCCAGATGTGATCCAGGTGCCCACTCTGTCCGACAGCCCAGATGTGATCCAGGTGCCCACTCTGTCCGACAGCCCAGATGTGATCCAGGTGCCCACTCTGTCCGACAGCCCAGATGTGATCTAGGTGCCCACTCTGTCCGACAGCGAAGTCGTCTCAAAACAAAAGTGACATAATTAAGCATTTCTAGTAATGAGCAGGATTCTGTGTTTTCACGTGCAAAAGTGATTGCTTTTGCTAAAAACATTTTATCTGCCTTCCATCCCCGCTTTCGCCCAACAATGTGACGGGCCATAGAACCAGATTAATCTAACAGCCTCTCTGCTTGCTTAAATTGTGTGCCATGCTGTGCGCAGTCAATAGAAAATGACATTCTTGCTAACTTGGTTAGCTACGTGATTAAATTTGTCTGTTTTTAACAAATCAACTGTTTTAGACTATTGTATTTTAACCAAGCAAGAGAAATAAACAAACAAAATAGTTTTGGAACGAACGCTTCAATACTGTTCATTTAAATGTTCTGTCAAAATCTGTTTTAACTGCAGGGTTTGTACTGTAATGGCTAGAAGTACCGCCTGTATATCTGACGATTGTGGGTTAGCCTCCTGGAGGATACATTTGGAAAATGATTTTGTTTATAGTTTTGACAGCCCCCTACTAACACACATACACTAACACTTAGTTTCATGTATTAGGTGGCTCTTAGGAGCCTTTGGGTTTGTGGAGTGGCAGGCAAGTGGCAGTGAGTGTGGTGGTTTGTACTACTGAGTGCGTCTTGTTAGAACGGAGGAGACACCAGCTCCCATACTCTCAAGGAAGAGGTCAGTGGCCTCATCCGTGAGATGCACGCCATCCCTACAGTACTGTCTAGGGACACAGTGCTTCATGGCAGATTGTGAGAATGCGCCTGTGATGGAGAAATGCAAGCTGGAACTGACATGACATGTCAGAACTGACATGTGGAACTGACAAACGACTTATGCCAATTCAAATGCACGCAGTAAACTTGGTACTTTGCACACTATCAATACTTAAAATGTATGGTCTGTTCCAAATCTGTGCGTTCTCCCTCCTGTTTTCATATTTATACTTCCATTTATAAATGAGGACGCGTGTGCTCTTTGATTGGAGTTGGACAGCTGTGTACAATGCAAACATTATTAAAGTGACCAGTGTTCCATTATTAAAGTGACCAGTGTTCTATGTCTACAGTACATAGGGAAGCAGCCTCTAAGGTGCACGGTTGAGTAACCGGGTGGTAGCCAGCATTACTTAGGACATTTGTAGCTAAAGGTTTGTTGTCAAAGGTTTAGAGCACCTATCCAATTTCAGATTTGTAAACATGTCTGTCGTTTCTCTTAAGCATTTTGTACTCTACTAACTTTGCATTTTGCAGGTGTTTCTCAGCAGTTTGTCGTTTGTATCAGGAGGTAATAATTGCTCTTGACGATCCACAAGGTTATGCAGTTGTTTTGTTCAAGCCCAGCGCCATAAGCCTTTTCAAAGAGCATAATTCATACTCTTCAGAGCGATAATGGACATAACAGTGTCCTGCTATTAAAATGATGCATACCGGTATAAAGTATATATGTCATTTGGCTGTATGTATTTTTAGATATAGGCCTATGGTAAATGTGTATTATTGTTGCGTCACCATCATTGTTGCAAAAACAAAATCAAGTGCAAACATAACTTTAACATTTGATTTTGACAGAGGTAATGAACTGTTCATTGATCAGCACAGCAATTGATAAAACAGGACCATGTTTTTGAGCTTATGTCAATATTACACAGGTAAGCTAACAGTTACAGAAATCAGGAATGTGTCCAACACACCACCACCTCTTGTTATGTTAGACACCTACTGACCCGAAAGTGTTATTATGATACATTTTTTTCAATGACATGTATTGCTAAAATAAAGGTTTAATTAAGGAAATACATGCATGCACCACATTACTACAAGACAAAACAGGTCAATCAAGCCTGGTGGTCTTTTAAGTATAAAAGCAAAGCTTGCTTTTTTATTTAAAAAAGCTTGAAAAGGTAGTGAAATGGGATAATACACTACATGACAAAAGTAGGTGGACACCTGCTCGTCAGACATCTCATTTCAAAATCATGGACATTAATATGGAGTTGGTCCCCCTTTTGCTGCTATAACAGCCTCCACTCTTCTGATAAGGCTTTCTACTAGATGTTGGAACATTGCTGCGGGGACTTGTTTCCATTCAGTCACAAGAGCATTAGTGAGGTAGGCACGGGTGTTGGGCGATTAGGCGTTCCATGTGTCTCTCCTCAGGCCGGTGGCGGCTGGCCCTCCCCAGAAGTCTGAGGAGCGGGAGGTTCCTCTGCGTATTCCGTTCGCTCTATACTGGATTTGAGGCTTCGGGCGAAGGGCCTTCAGTACCTTGTGGAGTGGGAGGAGTACCGTCCAGAGGAGAGACGCTGGGTTCCGGTGGAGGATGTGTTGAGTTTAGTGCTAACTGACCATTATACCAGAAACGAAAGTGGGAGGCCCAGGTGCACAACTGAGCAAGAGGACAAGTACATTAGAGTGTCCAGATTGCGAAACAGACGCCTCACAAGTCCTCAACTGGCAGCTTCATTAAATAGTATCTACAAAACACTAGTCTCAACGTCAACAGTGAAGAGGCGACTCCGGGATGCTGGCCTTCTTGGCAGAGTTTCTCGGTCCAGTGTCTATGTTCTTTTGCCCATCTTAAACTTTTATTTTTATTTACCAGTCGGGGATATGACTTTTTCTTTGCAACTCTGCCTAGAAGCCCAGCATCCCGGAGTCGCCTCTTCACTGTAGACGTTGAGACTGGTGTTTTGCGGGTACTTTTTAGTGAAGTTGCCAGTTGAGGACTTGTGAGGCATCTGTTTCTCAAACTAGACACTCTAATGTACTTGTCATCTTGCTCAGTTGTACACCGGGTCCTCCCACTTTCTTTACTGGTATAATGGTCAGTTAGCACTAAACTCAACGTCGCTAATAGAAATACAAGAGAGGGTACAAATGTGATAAACATTACCAGCCAGCTCCTTATTCTATATTTGCAGCTTAGGTCAGCTATGCTGTGTAACCCCTTGGGAAACCATCCAAAAAATTGTCAAAGACTCCAGTCACCCAAGTCATAGAGTGTTCTCTCTGCTACCACATGGCAAGCGGTACCGGAGCGCCAAGTCAAGGTCCAAAAGGCTCCTTAACAGCTTCTACTCCAAAGCCATTAGACTGCTGAACAATTAATCAAATGGCCATCCGGACTATTTACATTGACACAACCCACCTTTTAATTTACACTGCTGCTACTCACTGTTTATTATCTATGCATAGTCACTTTACCCCAGCCTACATGTACAAATTACTTCGACTAACCTGTACCCCCTGTATATATCCTCGTTACTTTTTAATTTGTACTTTTACTTTATTTTATTTAGTAAATATTTTCTTAACTCTATTTCTTGAACTGCATTTTTGGTTAAGGGCTTGTAAGTAAGCATTTCCCGCTAAGGTCGATTACACCTGGTGTTTTCAGTGCATGTGACAAATAAAAACAGTAGACAAGGTGATCCATTTTCACCTTTGCTATTCTTATTATCCATGGAACCCCCTGGCCCAGGCAATTCGACGATCGGAAATATCACCAATTTCTCTCAAATCTACTGATAATTTTTTTCATTATACGCAGATATACGCAGATGATATAATGCAGATTATGCGCAGATGATATTTTACTCAATACTTTTCTCAATCACTCCCAAACGCATTGAAGATCATTGATAAATTCAGCTTAATCTCAAGTTTAAAAATGCATCTTTCCCTGATGGAGGACTTCATTTTAAATTTCTCTATTTATGGAATCCCAATCGTTTCCCATTTTAAATATTTGGGAGTAGATATATTTCCTTCCTTAGATAAAACCATTGCCAGAAACTTCAACAGAGCGCTCAAATCAATTCAATCTGACTCAGTAGATGGAATAATATCCCAGTTGCTTTAACCAGCAGAATAACTATTGTCAGAATTAATATATTTGCACAGCTGTATTTTTGTAGTTCAATGCTTCCTATGGCTCCCCTTTCTGGCTATTGGGACAAAATTCATTGTGACGTTTAAAAAATGTATATGACAGAGTATCCCGGACAAATGATCACATTTACAAAGAGGGAAAGACAGGAGGACAATCCGTACCAAACTTTAAATTGTATTTCCAGGTACTAGCATTTCGCCCCATCCCAATTTGGTATAGTATAGAAATAAATATGGTATGTCCTATTTGCCAAAACGAAATAAAAAGTTTGTCACAAAAAAAAAGAATAGACCAGACTGTGTAAAAATCCTAAATTAATCAAAGATCCAATTAATCCAGCGAAAGATCTCACTTGTGTCAAGTGTGTATCAAGTGTGAAAACAAGTTTTATAAACAGCAAACAGCTTTCTGACACAGTGTGTGTGTGTGTATGTGTGTATGTGTGTGTGTGTGTGTGTGTGTGTGTGTGTGTGTGTGTGTGTGTGTGTGTGTGTATGTGTGTGCGCACATGCATGAGTGTGTATGTGCTTGTGATTGTGAAACTCTGTTCACCTCATAAACCCTACAGGCAGAGCTTTCGGTGTGCATATCTCATTTCAGTCCCATCATTATCCCGATGACGAACAGCATCTCCCTCTTGCCGGTGCACAGCGGAAAAATGTGACACATTAATTAATCCAAATTGTATGAAATGGATTCTGATTCTGAGCAGCTCATGGAAACAGCTGTCTCAGGATAATATTACTGGATTGGCCTCTGCCTCATCCAGGGTTGATTGCAATGGTCTACCATGGGATGCAGGGTGAGATTATGTAGAATTAACCCAGATTCATAGAACAGTCACACTCTAAAACACTGGGAAAGAAGGCTTTGTTGCCTTACCCTGTAACAGTCCTAGTACATTGTGTCTGACATATGTCTGATGATGCAGTTTTACTATGTCTGCCGGGGAAAGATTGACACCTCAGATAATTACCTGTTCAATTATTTATTTAGGCACCACGAGGCTTTGATAGGGCCCAGCTACATATCCAAACCTTCAACAGCCAGGGGGGGCATTAAAGAGACAAAGTTACTCCTATTCCGCTCTACTTTATGACCCATTTGGTGCTATGGCTCAGCCTAATTGCTATGGAATGGAGTGGAGAATTGCTTTAGTATTGCCTTGTTTGGCTCCAAACAAAATCATTTACAAGTGATAATTCTTCACGCAGTTTAAGTCATTAAGTTGAAGAAAGGCGTGAAGAGAATGTGAAATTGTACCAATCCATTGAACATCTTCACTCTCATCGCCGATTGTCCTGACAGTTTAATAGCCGCTCGACCAATTAGTAATTTATCTCCTCATTATTGCTTTTACGTGATCATTAGTATTAGTTTAATTGTTTATCAGATGTATGGTGTTCTTACTAATCTGGTTTGGGCCATTTCCATCAAGACAATTAGGAAATGTTTGTAGGACACAAAATGATCTGGAGTTTTTGTTTACTCCCATGGTGTTTGTATCTTAAACGCATTAATAGCCATTTTAAACATCCTTTCAAACTGTTTGCCTTCTGCTTTGTTTGTAATAAAGTATATTCAGCACTGGCCAGTGGGTCATTGATTTATAGTCAAGACTTATTCCAACACCTTCCTTTTGCTTGTTGATAGTTTGGACCACAGCTCAACTTGGTCTCATAGACTAGACGTAAAATATTACATTTAAATCCAGGACACTTAAATGAGTATGATATGTTACGTTTGGTATGGTTACATAAGACAGAAGACTACTTAAGGCAAGAATGAAAGTAGGGTGATTGGTTGTGGTGGATGGGTGAGTGTATAATGTGAGCCTCTAGCAATCCAAAGGTTGCGTATTTGAATCTCATCACGGACAACTTTGCAACTACTTAGCATGTTAGCTAACCTTAACCTCAACCCTTTAAACTTAACCCTAACCTCAACCTTAATCCCTGCCCCTAGCCTAGCTAATGTTAGCCACCTAGCCCCCTAGCAAAAGTTTGCTTCAACAAATTGGAATTCGCAACATATGCTAAGTTCCGCAAATTCATAACATATTGTACGAATTGTAATTCGTAGCATATCATACGAATTGTAATTTGTAATATCTCATACGAAATGGTTGATGAACATCCACAAATAAATACATACCATAGGAAATGTAACATTCATACTACTTGGAATGTCCTACGTTGTCTTTACTATATTACGTCTACCCCTTAGTCCAAGATGCACAGCTAACTGCACAATTTCTCTCTGTGAAGCCTGTTCTGTGTTGCACCTCCTGGCTGATTCTGATTCTGTACAGAATGAAGAGTGGAGTTTAATTCCACATCACTTCCCCAATTAATCTTCAGAGGCTTTAATTAGCCTGTCTGTCTCCTGTCAGATTTGTGTGTGCAGTGCTGTTGAACTTGGCTCTGTAGCTGTGTCTTAACTCAGACGGGGCTAATTTGTTTTTAGCAGGAGAGCTGAAAGTTATCTCTGAGCCCTGTCATGTCCGAATCTAGATCAACTCAGATCTGCAGTTGTTGAACATGAATTTATCAGGTTACCTCTCTGCAGTCTCCAGAGAACAACACAAGATCAGAAAGGACAGATAAACTAGGTTCCTCTGTAACCCACACAGTTTCATTGTTCCTTGAGACAGAGAGAGCGAGAGAGCGAGAGAGCGAGAGAGCGAGCGAGATCATGAGCAGATGGGGTTCCCACATTTTTCAGCATGTTTTTACAAAAAGATAGATTTAAAGTTAGATAAACTTGGATTTTTCCACAAGGACATATACAGGATTCCGCTCCAAATCAAAACTCCAGATCAGATCAATTAGCACTGAGGTGTGAAGTGAGAGGTGTCAAAGCTCTTAAGCCCAACAATGGCAGGAGAGTTTCACAGCCACCCCCACCCAAATGCAGAGTCCATGGAAGCCCCCTCCATCTGTGCAGAGGTCATTACAATACAGTACCGCCTGATTTCATCTCTGTTTTGAACTGATATGCAGCCAGGACACTTCAGTTGTAAATTACCTCATTAAGAAACAATATTGTTGCCTTGATCACATCAGAAGATATCCTCCTCGCAATCTCCAAAATACAACAGCCACAGAACAACTTTGTTTGGACGTCGTAAAGGACAATTCGTGGAAACTGAAGAGATATTGCTAGCTAACAACCTCCTTTTCAACGTGGAAAAAAAAGCTGGACAGAGTCTTGCTAGCTACGTTAGCTAGTTAGCTGGGATTTTCTACAAGGAATCTGCCTCCAGAAGAAAGCTTCTCCCAAGTGGGTGTGACACCTGCTTCCATTGCCTGCTCCACTGCTGCTTGGATTCCAACTGGTGATATGTTCACCGTCTGCCCTGGCCAGTCTCTCCCTGTCTGGTACAGGTACCCCCACCACACTCCCCCCTCTCTCCCGAGCTTTCACTCGCCTCCAGCACACACACACTGAGTGACTCTGAACTTACAATGGCTAGCCCCAAGTCGTTATATTTTTTTTCTTGTGCTTTATGCTATTTGCCTCATGACTCTCCTTTCATGCTCTGTTGATTATGAACTTGCTTGTTTACCCAACCATGGGACCGACTTTGCTCGTTCCCACACTCAGGACTCTGACTCTCTATTGGTTACATGGACTCTTGGACTCTCCCATCCTATTCTAACCACCTCTCGTCGACTTTGTATTCATGTTACCTGATGAAATTGCTGTACAATATGATCTTTTTGCCATCTAATGCACATTCAAATGTCATAAATCATTGATTGTATTACTTCTGATGATACCTGGAAATGTCCATGTACACCCTGGCCCATCTACTGTTGCTAGCCTCAATTCTGACTTGTGATCTGACATCTCCTTCACTAATTTCTGCTCTCATAAAAGCCTGGGTTTTCTGCATGTTAATTAACACTAGAAGCTTATTACCTCAATTTTATAAACTGTGGGTTCACGGCTCTTATCCAGATGTGTTGGTCATTACTGAGACGTGGTTAAGAAAAAGTGTTTTGAACACTAATGTTAATCTTTCTGTTTATAACCTTTTTTGGCAAGACAGATCTTCAAAAGGTGGTGGAGTGGCAATCTTTACCAAGGAACACCTTCAATGCTCGGTTGTCTCCACCAAGTCTGTCCCCAAACAATTTGATTTGCTGGTTTTACGCATTAAACCTTCAAATAGCTCTTTGTTGACTATTGCTGGGTGCTATCGTCCAACATCAGCATAGGCCTGTACCCTACCTGCCCTAAGCTCTCTTCTGGCCACTTACTAAGTCTGAATTTGTTAGGTGTCCTACACCGGGACATGCTTAAACCACCTGACCAAGTCCTCAAGCAATGGGACTCCATAAATCTTTTTCAGATTATTACCAATCCCACAAGGCATGACTCCAAACACCCAGAAAAGGCTACTCTCATTGATGTTATCCTCACAAATAATCCTGATAGGTATCAGTCTAGTGTTTTCTGTAATAACCTTAGTGATCACTGTTTTACCACCTGTGTTCGTAATGACTGCTCAGTGAAACTACCTGTCCTGACTTGTCATAGACGCTTGCTAAAAAACTTTAATGAGCAATTCTTCCTTCATGACCTGGCCTCTGTAAATTGGTATAGAATCAGCTTGATCCCCTCTGTCGAAGACGCTTGGACCTTCTTTTTTGATATTTTCAGTGCTATTTTTAACAAACGCCCCCATAAAGAAAATGAGAATTAAAAACAGATTCAGCCCCTGGTTCGACTGTTATCTGACAGAGTTACTCTACCTCAAAAAATGTATTTGTCTCTCGTTCAGGCAAATGAGAAATAAGTGCATTCAGGCTATCCGGAAGGCCAAAGTTAGTTACTTTAAGGAGCAGTTCTCTCTCTGTGGGTCTAACCCCAAGAAGTTCTGGAAAACGGTAAAAGACCTGGAGAATAAACCCTCCTCCTCACAGCTGCCCATGTCACTTAATGTTGATGATATGGTTGTTTTCTGATAAGGAGCACATGGCTGAGCTCTTTAATCACCACTTCATTAAATCAGGATTCCTATTTGACTCCATGCCTGTCCAACATTTCCTCATTTCCCACCTCTTCTAATGCGACTAGCTCTTATTCTACTCCCTCCTTTTTCCCCTACCCCACTATAAAGTTTCTCCCTGCAGGCGGTCACTGAGTCTGAGGTGCTAAAGTAGCTCCTTAAACTTGACCCCAAAAAAACACCTGGGTCAGATGGTTTAGACCCTTTCTTCTTTAAGGTTGCTGCCGTTATCATCTCCAAGCCTATCTCTGACCTTTTTAACAGGGCTCTCCTTTCTGGGGAGGTTCCCATTGCTTGGAAGGCAGCCACGGTGCATCCTTTATTTAAAGGGGGTGATCAAGCTGATCCTTACAGTTATAGGCCAATTTCTATTTTTCCCTGTTTGTCAAAAGTTTTGGAAAAAATTGTCAATAATCATCTGACTGGTTTTCTTGATGTAGTATTCTCTCTAGTATGCAATCTGGTTTCAGCTCAGGTTATGGATGTGTCACTGCAATCTTAAAGATCCTAAATTATGTCAACATTGCCATTGATTCTAAGCAATGTTGTGCTGCTATTTTTATTGACTTGGCCAAAGCTTTTGATACAGTAGACCATTCCATTCTTGTGGGCCGGCTAAGGAGTATTGGTGTGTCTGAGGGTTCTTTGGCCTGGTTTGCTAACTAAATCTCTCAAAGAGTGCAGTGTATAAAATCAGAATATCTGCTGTCTCTGTCACTGCCTGTCACTAGGGAGTACCCCAAGGCTCGATCCTAGGCCCGCGCTCTTCTCAACAACAGCAGGAATCTCTCTCATCCATTTATATGCAGATGATACTGTCTTACACTCAGCTGGCCCCTCCCTGGATTTTGTGTTAAATGCTCTACAACAAAGTGTTCCTAGTCGCCAATAAGCTTTCTCTGCCCTTAACCTTGTTCTGAACACCTCCAAAACAAAGGTAATGTGGTTTGGTAAGAAGAATGCCCCTCTCCCCACAGGTGTGATTACTACCTCTGAGGGTTTAGAGCTTGAGGTAGTGACTTCATACAAGTACTTGGGAGTATGGCTAGACGGTACACTGTCCTTCTCTCAGCACATTTCCCAGCTGCAGGCTAAGGTTAAATCAAGACCTGGTTTCCTCTATCGTAATCGCTCCTTTTTCACCCCAGCTGCCAAACTAACCCTGATTCAGATGACCATCCTACCCATGCTAGAATACAGAGAAGTAATTTATATATCTGCAAGTAAGGGTGCTCTCGAGCGACTAGATGTTCTTTACTATTCGGTCATCAGATTTTCCACCAATGCTCCTTATAGGACACATCACTGCACTCTATTCTCCTCTATAAACTGGTTGTCTGTGTACACCTGTCGCAAGACCCAGTGGTTGATGCTTATTTATAAAACTCTCTTAGGCCTCACTCCCCCCTATTTGAGATACCTATTGCAGCCCTCATCCTCCACATACAACACCCGTTCTGCCATTCACATTCTGTTAAAGGTCCCCAAAGCACACACATCCCTGGGTCGCTCCTCTTTTCAGTTCCCTGCAAGCTAGCGACTGGAACGAGCTGCAGCAAACACTAAAACTGGACAGTTTTATCTCCATCTCTACGTTTAAAGACTCAATCATGGACAATCTTACTGACAGCTGTGGCTGCTTAACGTGATGTATTGTTGTCTCTACCTTCTTGCCCTTTGTGCTGTTGTCTGTGCCCAATAATGTTTGTACCATGTTTTGTGTTGCTACTATGTTGTGCTGCTGCCATGTGTTGCTACCATGTTGTTGTCATGTTGTGTTGCTACCATGTTGTGTTGCTACCATGTTGTTGTCTTAGGTCTCGTTTTATGTAGTGTTGTGGTTTCGCTCTTGTTGTGATATGTGTTTTGTCCTATATTTATATATTTTACTTACTTAATTTTTAATCCCCGCCCCATCCCTGCAGAAGGCCTTTTGCCTTTTGGTAGGCCGTCATCGTAAATAAGATGTTTTTCTTAACTGACTTGCCTAGTTAAATAAAGGTTAAATAAAAACACAACGTAAAAGAGGAAGAGGCGAAGCAAGAGCGTTTATGTAACAGTTTCGCTTCCGTCCCTCTCCCCGCCCCGAACCAGGGACCCTCTGCACACATCAACAACAGCCAACCTCAAAGCATCGTTACCCATCGCGCCACAAAAGCCACGGCCCTTGCAGGGCAAGGGGAACAACTACTTCAAGGTCTCAGAGCAAGTGACGTCCCCGATTGAAACGCTATTAGTGCACACCCCGCTAAGTAGCTAGCCACTTCACACCAGTTACATTTACTCCACCCAAAATCTGTCCAAGAAAATAAGTGAGGAATTTGTGTATTGAGGTCAAGGAGAGTTTCGAATTTGGTCAACAAAAAATGTCATTGATAATTTGCTAAGTTTGGCTTATTTGATCTAATATACGTTGTTTAATGGTTAGGCTGTTACGAATACACTGAAGTGGAAGCATCCTACTTTTTTTTTAAAACTACTTAATATTTGCCCTCTCATTGGCTAGGAAATGAATTTCCATTGATAGTGCATTGACTGCTCTATCTTGTCTATATAATCTTTGCTTGAGATGTGTAGGTCGTAGGCTTCGCCCCAGTCACTCGCTAGCCACACCCATAGTCACTCGGTTTGAGTAAGTAAGGGCAGAAGTAGAGAGGAAACCCTCTATTATGCCTTGTTTTGACTGTTGCTGCTCAGGAGACTTCCACATCCTGTCGGTCACACCCTCTCAGAGATCAGAGATCGGATTGGCTCACATTACAATGCTCTCTAGCTCCCTTCAGCTCTCAGGACACAACATGGTAAATCCTGTGACTTTTGTTTACTACTGAATCCATTAGCTGCTGGGTTTGACTTGACTGCCATCGTGTGGTTGTAATGTATAACACTGTACCAAAGGTTCTTATATCTATACCAAGATCGTCCCACCCTTTCAAATGGGAACAAATGAGTCATCGTGGGCAGAGCCAAGCACGAGCTAGCGAGATCCTATTGGTGCATTCAAGCATATATTTGCATATTTCCGTTAGGGAACGCCTACTCTGTGATGTGTGTGCAATAACTCAATTAGTCGTTGCACTCCTTTGACTTTGGCAAAGGGTAAAGTCTACAAACTTCACTCCACTCTGTTCGTAACAGATTATAGTTTTGGGAACAGAAAATTGTATTGAGATCAAGTGTTTCATGGATTAGAACATTTGCAGAATGTCGGCCAGAATGTCTCGTTTCATCTTCTCCCACTGCCGGGCACTGGGCTTCCTCTCACTACCATATTTTGTAGTGATTGGAAACACCAAGCGGATGCTTCACATTTTACATCCGGTGAAATATCTGTCTCATTGTTCTGTCTGCGACTGTACCATCAAAGACAGTACAGTATGAAGTTAGCCTAAAATTGCTTCTCCCGATGTCATGGCGATGTCGGCTGGCAAAGCTCATGCGTAGAAACACGTCGTTGGGTCTAACAGTCGTCTGCTCCGATATAAAGTGTTCTTTACGAAAATGTGTCAATTTGTCAATCTTCAACTACTTAAGACATTGCCTTGAATATATAACAGGTTGTGCCTTTAGATTGAGAACAAAAAAAATTGGTCACTTCTCTCATTGACTTCTCAAACCCCAAACCCCGGCCTAGTCTGTTTCGCAAGTGTTCCCGGAAGTCTCCCGATATTCCTCCTCAGGGATTAGAAACTCTGTGGTGGCATGGTGCACATGTTTATTTGATTTTTTATTTAACCTTTATTTAACCTACTAGCGGCATTGCTCTCAAAAAGTCACGACATGGTATAATGTTTATATCGTCACAATTCACGTCTAGTTGGACCTCAATGAAGAATATGCTCATGTGAATATTGTGTAGGAGACACAGAGGGAATGCCAGGCCTTCATCTTCACCTTCATTCTGCTCAATAAGCTGTCAGATAAATACATCAGTTCCTCCTTCCTGTCTGACAGTAATCTACTGTAGCCAGAGAAAGGTTACCAGAGATAATTATGTGATAATGCCCTCGAAGCGGGTGTTTGGAGGATATAGTGGGACAGGTGTTGTTTGGCCCGAGACGATGTCGAGGCCCGGCAAACCGGGCCAATATATCTTCCAAACACCAGCTTCGAGGGCATTATCACTTTTATACAATGGGTTTCCAACAAATAATGATTGATATGTTTTCATTAAAAACATTATTTTGATTAATTAATCATACTTTTTCATGCTTCCACAAAATACAGTCCCTGACACAAATCTAGGGTTGTTGGAGACGCGACCCAGTCGTTAAGTCTTTTTGTTCTGTATCACTCGTTGTACAATAAAGAATAAAAGTGTTCCAACACTCCGCTATCTGTATAACACTTTTTTTCTCTCACTGTCATCTGTGTTGTTCTTTGTAATCTACCATAGATGTGTGTGTGTGTGTGTTTACCAACTACAAAGCTAGAGAACATGTTCCACGCTGGCACAGCTGTGATACATGATGCACTGTACACTACAATGTTGTGTAGGAAACACTAGCACATCTGCAAATCATGGAGGGAAACCCATTTCACCCCTCATACATCACTCTGTCGGCCCTGTGTGTCATCCTCATTCTGTCTTAATATCCATCCCCTGAAACCCACCAACTCCCAATCTTCACCGAATACAGATTCAGTATAGAGAAATGATTTGAACCACAGGAGCATGCAATAAATTCTCTGTGGGTGAACTTGCACATTAAATGTCACTCTATGATGGTATCTAACTGAACCTGATTTACATTTCTATGTCCCCATGCACCCCACCGAAGCTATTATAATAAAGCTTTGTAGGTGCATGTGTGGTGCGCTGGTTGGAGTACAATGTTTATTATACAATGCTTGAATGCCATGGAACATTGAGTAATGTTGCACAGCAGTGGAACAATAGCTCTGCATACTGTCTCGACCATCTGCTGCAGTCTGTGCTTGCTTGCCAGAGACAGATTGTGTCTGCCCTGCCTGTTATCACAGCAATGTCTGAAGGCTAGAATCACTTCTGGAATGGAGAGATACCAAGGTCTCTAGACTCTAGAGAGCAACACAAACAGAAATAAAACATCAGATACTATTCAAATCATAGGAAAATATTTGAACTTTGTATCTTTTTCTCCTTCAACACAACTTGGCAAAACATTGGCAATGACTGCTTATATTCCTTTTTAGAAGTGGAGCCATCATATCATGTCCTTTCCAAATTGCATGAATGTCTTAGGTTATGTAAATTTCCGTGTGAGACATCCTATGTTAATTTTGACCTCAAGGGGGCATCATAAGCCACAGATGATAATGTCACGTGCATCCTACCATTGTCACTTTTGCGTGAATGGTTGGGCGAATTATAATTTGCAGTCTCATGGTTTGCACAGTCTATAGACTGCTTTTAATTGTCATAGTTATTGGCTAGCCGGAGCATCCTAAATGCATGTAAAAGAAAGTTCGATGTTCCTAACAGGCTGGACATTTTTGTGGAATGAGCTAACATGTAGGGTCAGAAAATCACGTGTTATGGGAGATTTAATCTATTAACCAACTCAAATCAAATCAAATCAAATGTATTTATATAGCCCTTCGTACATCAGCTGATATCTCAAAGTGCTGTACAGAAACCCAGCCTAAAACCCCAAACAGCAAGCAATGCAGGTGTAGAAGCACGGTGGCTAGGAAAAACTCCCTAGAAAGGCCAAAACCTAGGAAGAAACCTAGAGAGGAACCAGGCTATGTGGGGTGGCCAGTCCTCTTCTGGCTGTGCCGGGTGGAGATTATAACAAAACATGGTCAAGATGTTCAAATGTTCATAAATGACCAGCATGGTCGAATTATAATAAGGCAGAATAGTTGAAACTGGAGCAGCAGCACAGTCAGGTGGACTGGGGACAGCAAGGAGTCATCATGTCAGGTATTCCTGGGGCATGGTCCTATGGCTCAGGTCAGTTGAAACTGGAGCAGCAGCACAGCCAGGTGGACTGGGGACAGCAAGGAGTCATCATGTCATGTAGTCCTGGGGCATGGTCCTAGGGCTCAGGTCCTCCGAGAGAGAGAAAGAGAGAAGGAGAGAATTAGAGAACGCACACTTAGATTCACACAGGACACCGAATAGGACAGGAGAAGTACTCCAGATATAACAAACTGACCCTAGCCCCCCGACACATAAACTACTGCAGCATAAATACTGGAGGCTGAGACAGGAGGGGTCAGGAGACACTGTGGCCCCATCCGAGGACACCCCCAGACAGGGCCAAACAGGAAGGATATAACCCCACCCACTTTGCCAAAGCACAGCCCCCACAACACTAGAGGGATATCTTCAACCACCAACTTACCATCCTGAGACAAGGCTGAGTATAGCCCACAAAGACCTCCGCCACGGCACAACCCAAGGGGGGGGGGCGCCAACCCAGACAGGATGACCACATCAGTGACTCAACCCACTCAGGTGACGCACCCCCTCCAGGGACGGCATGAGAACCAACTAATTGGTTCCATTAACCAGTTGCATAAGCAGGCTTATTTTAACTTTCAAACTTACATAACAATCTCTACTAAGTGGCTAGGCACCTGGCACACACATGTATCAACAAAAGACAACAGGAGGGAAAGACTAGAAACATCTGTGTATGTGTAACTCATTGTTACCTCATTCATTATGCCAACTCCAGATGATCAGGTTGGACACCTCAAGTTGGACACTGAGGTTGGACCCCTCTGTAATGCTTCAGTGCTGTTAATGTAACCGATGTGAAATGGCTAGCTAGTTAGCGGTGGTGCGCACTAATAGCGTTTCAATCGGTGACATCACTCGCTCTGAGACCTTGAAGTAGTTGTTTCTCTTGCTCTGCAAGGGCCGTGGCTTTTGTGGAGCGATGGGTAACGATGCTTCGAGGTTGACTGTTGACTGTTGTCTGTGTGCAGAGGGTCCCTGGTTCGAGGAGAGGGACGGAAGATAAACTGTTACATTAATGTTAATGTATTACAGAATGTTTTTTTCATTCACGGGACAGGTAACATGAATCCTGCAACAGAAAACCAAAAAAAAACATTGCATGCTTTACACATCAATGTGAAAACAACTACATACAGACCTTCATTTGTTCATTTTTCATTTATTGTTCACCTTTTCATTAATTAAACAACTTCTTATGGCTAGCGGAACCCCTCGACAACATTCCGCTGGAAAGGCAGAGCACGAATTTAAAAAATATTTTTTAGAGCTATGTAACTTTCATACATTAACAAGTGCAATACACCAAATGAAACATAAACTTCTTGTTAATCTACCCATTGTGTCCGAATTCAAAAAGGCTTTACAGCGAGAGCACAACATATGATTATGTTAGGTCAGAGCCTAGTCACAAAAACACACAGCCATTTTCCAGCCATAGAGAGGAGTCACAAAAAGCATAAATAGAGATCAAATGAATCACTAACCTTAGATGATCTTCATCAGATGACGCTTATAGGACTTCATGTTACACAATACATGTATGTTTTGTTCGATAAAGTGTATATTTATATCAAAAAATCTCAGTTTACATTGGTGCATTACGTTCAGTAATGTTTTGCTTCCAAAACATCCGGTGATTTTGCAGAGCCACATCAATTTACAGAAATAGTCATCATAAACTTTAATATAAGATACAAGTGTTATGCACAGAATTAGAGATATACTTCTCCTTAATGCAACCGCTGTGTCAGATTTCGGAAAAGATTACGGAAGATTACGGGAAAGGAAAAGGCATTACGGCAAAGGCAAACCATGCAATAATCTGAGTACGGCGTACGGCGCTCAGACAACAAATTAAGCCATACAGATATCCGCCATGTTGGAGTCAACAGAAGTCAGAAATAGCATTATAAATATTATCTTACCTTTGATGATCTTCATCAGAATGCACTCCCAGGAATTCCAGTTCCACAATACATTTTGATTTGTTCGATAAAGTCCATCATTTATGTCCAAATACCTCCTTTTTGTTTGCACGTTTAGCCCAGTAATCCAAATGCTCAATGCGCGATCGCTTAGTTCAGACGAAAAGTCAAAAAAGTTATATTACAGTTCGTAGAAACATGTCAAACGAAGTATAGAATCAATCTTTAGGATGTTTTTATCATAAATCTACAATAATTTTCAAACCGGAGAATTCCTTTGTCTTCAGAAATGCAATGGAACTCAAGCTAACTCTCACGTGAACGCACATGACCAGCTCGTGGCACTCTGACAGACCACAGACTCAATCCCCTCTCATTCCCCCCTCCTTCACAGTAGAAGCATTAAAAAAGGTTCTAAAGACTGTTGACATCTAGTGGAAGCCTTAGGAAGTGCAATTTGACCCCATAAACACTGTATATTCGATAGGCAAAGAGTTGAAAAATTACAAACCTCAGATTTCCCACTTCCTGGTTGGATTTTTCTCAGGTTTTTGCCTGCCATATGAGTTCTGTTATACTCACAGACATCATTCAAACAGTTTTAGAAACTTCAGTGTTGTCTATCCAGATCTACCAATAATATGCATATATTAGCAACTGGAACTGAGTAACAGGCAGTTTACTCTGGGCATGCTTTTCATCCAAACGTGAAAATGCTGCCCCCTATCCCAAACATTAAATAATTTGGTGATACAGTATCTGAACGGCATATTATTTGATAATCTACATTAACATCTGATTTCAGATACACACAGATATGACAGTTGAGGCAACAACAACTGAACTGAAATTATAACTCAACAAAACACTGCTTATCATTTGACAAAGCATGAGCTCCATCTTCTCATCAATACCCTAAAAGATTAGACATTTCCCTTTCTAAAAAAAGTATATTTGCATTAAGATAACATGTTGATAGACCTTCTCTCAAACTATTATCAGCGACAAACATTGCAAAACTCAGGAATAACATGCACAGGACTTTTCTCATTGGCATGATTTATTCCTTAAGCAAATTGGAGAACATCTGAATAAGACTCTGTCATTATATCATACTACCTAAAACACATGGTTTTCAGACACATACGAACACGTGAACAAATCACATGACCAGAGAATCTTGTTTCTCATGGTCTGAAAGTCCTTTTAGGTGCCTTTTGGCAAAGTCCAAGCGTGCTGTCATGTGCCTTTTACTGAGGAGTGGCTTCCTCTTGTTCAGTTTGGCTGGGCAGCCAGCTGGTGGTTCCAAACCTATTCCATTTAATTATGATGGAGGCCACTGTGCCTCGACACAATCCTGTCTCTGAGCTTTAAGGACAATCCCTTCAACCTCATGGCTTGGTTTTTGCTCTGACATGCACTGTCAACTGTTGGACCGTACATAGACAGGTGTGTCTTTCAAAATCATGTCCAATCAATTGAATTCACCACACATGGAATCCAATCAAGTTGTAGAAACATCTCAAGGATGATCAATGGAAACAGGATGTGCCTGAGCTCAATTTCGAGTCTCACAGCAAAGGGTCTGAATACTTATGTAAATAAGGTATTTGTGTATTTTGTATAAATTGGCAAACATGTCTAAAAAACTGTTTTTTGCTTTGCCATTATGGAGTACTGTGTGTAGATTGATGTGAAAAATGTAATCAGTTTTAGAATTTTTGCATTTTATTTTTTAATAACTTTATTTAACCAGGTAGGCCAGTTGAGAACAGGTTCTCATTTACTACTGCGACCTGGCCAAGATAAAGCAAAGTAGTGCAACAAAAACAACGACACAGAGTTACACATGGGATAAACAATCATACAGTCAATAACACAATAGAAAAATTGGTATACAGTGTGTGCAAATGAAGTAAGGAGGTAAGGCATTAAATAGGCCATAGTGGCGAAGTAATTACAATTTAGCAATTAACACTGGAGTGACAGATGAGGATGTGCAAGTAGAAATACCAGTGTGCAAAAAAGAACAGAAAAACAAAAACAAATATGGGATGAGGTAGGTAGTTGGTTAGATAGGCTATTTACAGATGGGCTGTGTACAGCTGCAGCGATCGGTAAGCTGCTCTGACAGCTGACGCTTAAAGTTAGAGAGGGAGATATAAGCCTCCAACTTCAGTGATTTTTGCAATTTGTTCCAGTCATTGGCAGCAGAGAACTGGAAGGAAAGGCGGCCAAAGGAGGTGTTGGCTTTGGGGATGACCAGTGAAATATAGCTGCTGGAGCGCGTGCTACAGGTGGGTGTTGCTATGGTCACCAGTGAGCTGAGATAAGGCGGAGCTTTACCTAGCAAAGACTTATAGATGACCTGGAGCCAGTGGGTTTGGCGACGAATATGTAGCGAGGACCAGCCAATGAGATCATACAGGTCGCAGTGGTGGGTAGTATATGGGGATCTGGTGACAAAACAGATGGCACTGTGATAGACTGCAGCCAATTTGCTGAGTAGTGTTGGAGGCTATTTTGTAAATTACATCGCCGAAGTCAAGGATCGGTAGGATAGTCAGTTTTACAAGGGTATGTTTGGCAGTATGAGTGAAGGAGGCTTTGCTGCAAAATAGGAAGCCGATTCTAGATTTCATTTTGGATTGGAGATGCTTGATGTGACTCTGGAAGGAGAGTTTATAGTCTAGCCAGATACCTAGGTATTTATAGTTGTCAGAACCGTTCAGAGTAGTGATGCTCGTCGGGCAGGTGCGTGCAGCGATCAGTTGAAGAGCATGCATTTTGTTTTACTAGCATTTAAGAGCAGTTGGAGGCCACGGAAGGAGCGTTGTATGGCATTGAAGGTCGTTTGGAGGTTTGTTAACAGTGTCCAAAGAAGGGCCAGATGTATACAGAATGGTGTCGTATGCGTAGAGGTGGATCAAAGAATCACCCGCAGCAAGATCGACATCATTGATAGAAACAGAGAAAAGAGTCAGCCCGAGAATTGAACCCTGTGGCACCCCCATAGAGATTGCCAGAGGTCGGGACAACAGGCCCTTCGATTTGACACACTGAACTCTATCTGAGAAGTAGTTGGTGAACCAGGCGAGGCAGTCATTAGAGAAACCAAGGCTGTTGAGTCTGCCGATAAGAATACAGTGATTGACAGAGTCGAAAGCCTTGGCCAGGTCGATGAAGATGGGGGCACAGTGCTGTCTTTTATTGATGGCGGTTATGATATCGTTTCAGACCTTGAGGGTTGCTGAGGTGCACCCATGACCAGCTCGGAAACTGGATTACACAGCGGAAAAGGTACGGTGGGATTCAAAATTGTGGGTTAGGGTTAATCTCAGACGATATGAAAGAGAGGTTGAACAAACTAGCAATAGGGGTTGCAACAATGGTGGTGGATAATTTTAGGAAGAGATGGTCCAGATTGTCTAGCCCAGCTGATTTGGGCCAGTTGCTGCGGGGGGTGCAGAGCTGTTGGCCAGGGTTGGGGTAGCCAGGTGGAATGCATGGCCAGCCGTAGAGAAATGCTTATTGAAATTCTCGATTATCGTGGATTTAATCAGTGATGACAGTGTTTCCTAGCCTCAGTGCGGCGGGCAGCTGGGAGGAGGTGCTCTTATTCTCCATGGACTTTAGTGTCCCAAAACGTTTTGGAAATAGAATAAGGCTGTAACATAACAAAATGTGGAAAAGGGGTCCGAGAACGCACTGTATCTGATGTAGTATACAATTTTCAGGGACCACTATTAACTTGTGTGCTCTACTTTCAGAACTACTGGCTAAAAATGATACATTTACGTAATTTGGCAGACACTCCTATCCAGAGCAACTTACAGTTGTGAGTGGAAACATTTGTCATACTTGTCCTCCGTAGGAATCAAACCCGCAACCCTGGCGTTGCAAGCGCCATGCTCTACCAACTGAGCCACAGGACCATGTACATACTGTAAGTACCAGAGAATCTCTAAACAGGCAACTCCATTTTGACAAAACTGTTTCTGAACATGAAAGGAAACAAAGACAATGGACACATTAAAGAGGAGCCTAAATAAATCCAGACAAAATCTGTAGTCAAATACAGTTTAATACAACCACTCAATAAGTTATTTACATAAAAAATACCACCAAATACAGTGCCTTGCAAAAGTATTCATACCCTAGGCATTTTTCCTATTTTGTTGCATTACAACCTGTGATCTAAATGGATTTTTATTTGGATTTCATGTAATGGACATATATAAAATAGCATTAAAAAAAACTTGTTTAAAAAAATAAAAAATAATGGAAAAGTGGTGCATGCATATGTATTCACCCCCTTTGCTATAAAGACCCTAAATAAGATCTGGTGCAACCAATTACCTTCAGAAGTAACATAATTTAAATAAAGTCCACCTGTGTGCAAGCTAAGTGTCACATGATCTCAGTATATATATATATATATATATATACATACACATCTGTTTTGAAAGGCTCCAGAGTCTGCAACACCACTAAGCAAGCACCATGAAAACCAAGGAGCTCTCCAAACAGGTCTGGGACAAAGTCGTAGAGAAGTACAGATCAGGGTTGAGTTATAAAAAGATATCCAAAACTTTGAACATCCCACGGAGCACCATTAAATCCATTATAAAAAAATTGAAAGAATATGGCACCACAACAAACCTGCCAAGAGAGGGCCGCCCACCAAAAATCCCAGACCAGGCATTAATCAGAGGCAACAAAGAGACCAAAGATAACACTGAAGGAGCTGCAAAGCTCCACAGCTGAGATTAGAGTATCTGTCCATAGGACCACAAGCCGTACACTCCACGGAGCTGGGCTTTACAGAAGTGTCCAGAAAAGCCATTGCTTGAAGAAAAAAAAAAGAAAACAGGTTTGGTGTTCGCCAAAAGGCATGTGGGAGACTCCCCAAACAAATATAAGGTACTCTGGTTAGATAAGACTAAAATGGAGCTTTTTGGTCATCAAGGAAAACGCTATGTCTGAATCAAACCCAACACCTCTCATCGCCCCGAGAACACCATCCCCACAGTGAAGCATGGTGGTGGCAGCATCATGCTGTGTTTTTTTTCTCCATCAGTAGGAATGGGAAATTGGTTAGAATTGAAGAATGGATGGCGCTAAATACAGGGAAATTCTTAAGGGAAACCTGTTTCAGTCTTCAAGAGATTTGAGACTGGGACATAGGTTCACCTTCCAGCAGGACAATGACCCTAAGCATACCGATAAAGCAACACTTAGTGGTTTAAAGGGAAACATTTAAATGTATTGGAATGGCCTAGTCAAAGCCCAGACCTCAATCCAATTAAGAATCTGTCGTAACTTAAAGATTGCTGTACACCAGCGGAACCCATCCAACTTGAAGGAGCTGGAGCAGTTTTGCCTTGAAGAATGGGCAAAAATCCCAGTGGCTAGATGTGCCAAGCTTATAGAGACATACCCCAAGAGACTTCCAACTCTAATTGCTGCAAAAGGTGGCTCTAAAAAGTATTGACTTTGGGGGGGTGAATAGTTATGCACGATCAAGTGTTACATTTTTTGGTCATATTTCTTGTTTGTTTCACAAGAAAAAAAATGTTGCATCTTCAAAGTGGTAGGCATGTTGTGTAAATCAAATGATACAAACCCACCCCAAAAAATCTATTTTAATTCCAGGTTATAAGGCAACAAAATAGGAAAAATGCCAAGGGGGTGAATACTTTCGCAAGCCACTGTAAGCCACTAAACCATGACAAAAGCAGTGGATAAGGATCATGGTATATAATAAGGACACTTTCAACAGCAATAAATAGAGCAAAAGGAAGGTAGAGGGTCACTTGGCATTAGGATCATATCTCAGTACTAGACACACCTACCTACAGTACATTCTAAAGCCAGAGGGGTAAACCCTAACTTCCACTTACTGGAAGTCAAATTTTCACTTTAGTCTCCCATTGACATCAGTGCATGACTATGTGAAAATTCCAATTAAGTGGCAGTTCGGGTTCCTCCATTGTGACCAGGGCAGGTTCAGTTAAGACACTGGAATGTTTTAAAGGGGCAGAGTGCTGGTGTGCCAGTCAGTCAGCTCAGTCAGTACACAGGCTTGTAGAGGATCTGTCCGTTGAGCAGCCTGCGTTTGAGCTCCTTCCACAACAGGCTGCGCTCCCTCTGGGATCCCTTCATGAAGCCCCTGTTCTCCAGGGCACGGCGAGACAGGTAGGGGATGACCTCGTTGACTGGGCCGTAGGGGACGTACTTGTACACTGGGAATCCAGCCTGGCCTATTCTCAGAGACGGAGAGGGAGTGTGAAACATGTTATGTGACTGGAGAAGCTACAACAACAGGCAATATGTTTCACCCGAGCACAAAAAAACATTAGTTATTTTTGTCTAAACGTTTTAGTTTCTAAACTAATTTTGCAAAACAATAGAAAGCAATATTATATATAACAACCAAATGTGTAAGGAGAACTATGGTATGGTATAAGGTGACTGAGTGAGATCCTGACGTTGTTTGTTTCGCAGTCATCTATAGTTGAGTCTGTGGTATGGAGGCCTAAAGGAGGCTTGCCTTCAAGAACTCTGAAGATTTCTCTCAGAAGATTCCTAACCAAAATGCCAATCAATAAATCTTCATCTCCAATAAACCCATTGACTATACAGCAACAATCTACAGTCCCGTGTTGATATTATTGTACCTAGAGGGAAGCTTATCTGGTCACACATGCCGAGCAGCTGTCCAAAATAGACCTTTTTCTCAGTGGGGGACAGACCCATCTCGTTCATCCTGCCAAAACAACACAGACGGGTTGCAAATATTCAAAAACATAACACTGCTCAATAATAAACATCACCTCACTGACATAAGCATTTATATAATACATTTGCTTTCTATGAAGTTGTGTCACTATTGTTTTGGTGTTTTGTGTAACAACATGTATGTGCGAATTCACTAGCTGATGCACATCCTACCCTAAACGAGTCTAACTGCCTCTTGATTGAATAAAGCCCAGAGGCTGGCCTTACTTTCCCAGGGTGAATTTGACAGTGTCCTCGTTGTGTGACGCCACCATGACATTAGCCTTTCTGTTGTGGTCGATCTCCTCCAACACAAACTCTAAACACCTTCAGAGGATCAGGGAAGAGACAATGAACTTCAGCTAATCCAGTGATCTGATATAATGACTTCATCACATAATGCATATCCCTATTCAAACAAGTAAATACCAAGTTACTAAAGTCACACAGAACACCACTGGGAGTAGGGTGAAGTTGATCTTAGGTCAGTTTAGCATTTTCCACACTAATGGTTAAGGTTAAAATTGGGGGTGGGAAGCTGATCCTAGATCTGTACCTTGGGGCAACTTCACACCGGAGCACATTTATGGGCCTTACTTGTGGTACATTCTATTGGTGGCCTCGTAATCTGGGTTGATGGGGTCCTCATAACCGATTTCCTCCGCTCTGCTCCTCTCCTGGTACATGTAGGCGCCGCGAACCAGCTTGGCCCCAAAGTACCAGCCCTCACGCCGGGACAGCTCCACGTCCACAGACACATTGTCATACGCTTCCTGTAGAAGTCATAATAGGTCACACAATTATATAACGCTATGGTTAACAACACAAATCACCCGAGTGTCCATTACATCTCTTATAAAGGGTAAATGAGGAACACAGTCATGTTATTTTTGTTTAATATGTTCATATCAGATTTATGTGTACACACCTTATCATAAAACTACAAAGATGCAGCATAAACATGGATATAGCAGGTTTAAAAGGTTTATATAGTAGGTTGGTCTTTTATAGGTTAAATATGGAAGGCTTTTATGGGTTAACTATGAAAGGGGTTATGAAATCTGTTTTCCTCTATTCCTAGGGGCATGACAAGTCCATACACAGACAGATGGCCTCCCGACGCTACATAATCTATGAGATTGTACATGTAGTCCCAACAGTCCGGAGCTAGACAAAAATGCAAGGAACATGTTTCCACATGAAGATGAACAACAACCAGAGATGGGAGGGGGGTTGAGGACGGTGTCAAGGACTCACCTTGAGGTAGCACTGGTAGGTATTAAAGATGATGGGCTTCTCTCTGTTGAAGATCCTCTGCATCTCCAGGGTCAGTCTGCTGATGGCCGGCTGAAAGTATGTCTGCTCAGCGTCCACCATCAGCCTCACCCCATTGTCCACTGCATGCTGGGATATGAAAAGCAACAACAGCCTTGTGTTAACCTCCGCTGATAGTCAGCTTTAACCCTAGGTACCTCCTGGGATACAAATGGTGCTTTACTTCAACACAAAAGTGAAGCCATTTGTCTGGATCACTTGAAACATTTCAGTGGTCATGTTATGCCTTCTTTTCTGTTGCTGAGCATTTGGAGGCACTTGGCCACTGCCATCTACTGTTGCCTTTAGTACAGCCATGATAATGTAATATCTAGGGACCAAGCTATTACTTTTATCTATAGAGACTCACTTCAGAGCAAACAGACTCTGGATACAACACGTCATAGAAGTAGACTCTTGCTCCTATTGGAGGAGGGCAATTATAATTCAAACAGAGGGGGCTGAAACCTTTCCCAACAATGACGACATTTCTGAAGTTGCGTTATTCTTTTTTGAAGTTAGTAAATCTGACAAACAAAACTATTGACAAAAGGTTTATTTCCAATAAACTAACGTACGGCCTGGCCTGCTCACTGAGGTTTCTCGTAAAATGTGAGATTAACTGCATCCCATGATCCAATTCATATGTGAACAGCTGGGTCAATATACTGTCGTTAACCAACTGTTGAATTGTAAAACCATGTTTGGCAACAGTGCCCTATACTGAACTCTAGAATCGCCTTACCTTGGCCAGAACATCCACTCTCTGCAGCATCCTCTTCATCTGTTTCTCCTCTTCAACAGTGAACTTCCTCAACAGAGGCTCCAGCTGACCATTCTAGAAGACCAGCGGAAACGCACATTTCATTAAGAGTAAACTTTGACTTGAACTACAAAATGCATTAATGTATGCATGCATATAATGTATGTACACTCTGCATGGATGGATGGACTTGTGCTTCGAGTTTCTGTGTACAAACAAATTCAGGTGGATAGCATTGGCTGCATGTTAAATATTGTAAGGATATGTATGTAAATGTATGTAAATGTGTAATATGTGGCTAGCTCACCTCAACGTTGGGAATGACGAGCAAGTTTGAGATCTTTGTTCTGTCGTTGATCAAGCTATTCCAGTCCAGGAGGTCTATTGTTCTGGAGAACATGATGAAAATGGCAGATTCAAAGTCAAGTCCAGTCCTATACACACATCCTTTCCATTTTATAGTAGATAGACTTTGTGCTCATGATGCATTCCAGGTGAGTTTAACCTCTTACCCTGATGAGCCCAGTTTCTCTCCAGTAAACCAGTTCTCAATGTCGTCTTTATTTCCAACACCCAGCTTAGTCAAACTCTCCTACGGGAAACAACATTTTTTTATAATTTCAATAACTAGCCTAATACTGATGAAACATTAAGGATAGAAGGAATTACTAGCATTTTTTCCCCCACAGGTGTTTTTGTCTCAAAGAAACCATACAGGCTGTCACAGAAATAAAGTCTGTTAGCGCTAGGGAGTCTTTTCAGTAGCTGGGAATCTACTTTTTAAGCTGGGAATCTGCTTGACCTCAGTCACATCTCTACTGTGAGTGTTGCTCCAGGCGATACGCACCTTCAGCTGTTCCAGTTCCAGTTTCTGCTCCAGTGCATCCATGCCAGACTTCCCCTGCTGTG
The DNA here is from genome assembly GCF_045791955.1 of Oncorhynchus clarkii lewisi. NCBI lineage: Eukaryota > Metazoa > Chordata > Actinopteri > Salmoniformes > Salmonidae > Oncorhynchus > Oncorhynchus clarkii. The sequence goes on along the minus strand of NC_092151.1, from coordinate 37,025,651 downwards.
CTGCTAGGAGGTTGAAGAACCTCCTCCATTTCACCAGCACCTCTGAGAACTGGAGCTGGAGAGGGGAGAAGCAGAAAGGGCACCATTTTATACAAATAAATCTGGACTGTCACGATCACTGCCAATGTTAAATCAAGGGCTAAAAAGGGGCGTCTAACAGCCAGTGTCTTACACACCAGAAACTGTGGGCGGCCCAGGGCAGTCATCTTAACGGCAGAAAATCCATCTACAGAGGCCCCCCCTGAGAGGAATAATGAAGATACAACATAATATTTAGTGCAGCAACATAATATTTAGTGCAGAAACAACACCATTGATAAACAGATCATAAGAATCATATTAAGCATGATAGAAGAACATCTGCAATGAGTTTGACCTTTCAAGGATTGTTAGGTTGACCTTTCAAAGACGTTTAGAAAAATAGCATGAATTGATGCAGTCACTGCATTTTTATTGTGTGCTCGCCTGACGCTTTGATGCAGTTTAGGAAGGTCTCCATCTGGGCATCACACTTGGCCTCGTCAGCATAGAAGTAGGTCCTGGCACTGACCACGCCCCCACGACGGTCCCCAAACTGACGGTGGGCCTTGTACTTCTTCTCACGGTGGTCAACGCCTACAGTCAGAAGACAACATGAGACGTCTATCTAGGCGACCAGACTTTCTTCTAGACTAGGGTAGTCACACCGGCCACTGGGAGAAAAGGACAGGAGTAGCCTAGTATCAATAGGAATGACCCACACCACCGTCGGCTAAATCATCTACCGCGGGCCTAATTTGGCACAGATACCTGAAGATCTTTTTCTTTAGAACGTGTGGCAACAGTGACATCAGTCTTAGCATATATCAGCATAAACACATGCATGAGCAGGACTGTGCTTCTTTTCACTGACTCATACGCATACCATCCCATTTTTGGAAATGTGGACAATTCGTCAAAAGAAGTCAAAGAAAATAGATGTTTAGATATCTAGTGCCACTCAGAAAAAATACACGGGGGGAGAGTTGCATACATTTAAGTCCAGGGCCCCAAAACATGCAGCACATGACATGAACCAGGGTTTCAGCTTCTCCCTAACTTAACATGCATATCTGCCCTTTTTAACCCCTCCCCTAGCCTCCAGAGTAAATCCAGATGAAACCACTTGCCTCAACCATGCAAACTCTCATGTCACCTGCTATAAGAGTCCTATATCAACCCTTAAATGACCGCTGGCATAGACCCAGGAGGTTAGCATTCAGACACACGGCTGAAGTAACAGACATTCTGGCAACGTGACCCCCGCTGCTTTCACTCCCCCCACATCCACCAACCAGATTGCTTGATGCACCAGAAATAAATAAATAAAAGTCTGTCAAGTAGTAACATTTACTGTAGTCATGTTCCTGCATTACAAAGTGTTCTCCAGCTGGCACTGCAACAAATTAAGTACACATTAAAAACAAGTCCATCATAAAGTACTGTAAATGACAACTTTTGACATTCCGCCAGCAAATACACACCTGGACTTTCTTTCTCAGCTTCAGACACACAGGAGCTGAAACAGATGAAACATCAAATTAACACTATTAGGTCTAATATCAATGCTGGTCTGCCACCTCCACTATAACAGCAAATGATAACTGTAAATGTGTTCAGGTGTTTAGTACCATATAAGATGTTGGACATCATGTTGAAGTACGTAGATAAGGTGTAAGATGAGGTTTTCAAATGCATTAGGAGTTTGAATTTCATAACTCAAGGTCATGCGCTAAAGATTATCACGTTGTGTGACAGGCTCCCCATGCAGGAGCTGTTAATATCAGTTTGAGCACGGCGTTTGACAACCTATCCAGTGTGTGTGCCAATATGTTGACAGTGCTATAAACGGTACGCTTGGCAGCACAGGGGGCCTAACGTTAGGTAGAAGTACAAATGTCCTGCTATTTGATCCCTTGTGCTGTTGTGGACTTCTGATAACAGAGTGCTGACTGTGAGTCACAAGGGGGGCTGTTTCAAAACCTCAGTGCATCACACATGGCCTAGGTTAATCCAGTCTAGATCCACCACTCTAAAACCCAAGCTTGAATAAAATGAAGGATATTGAGCTCTCATTAGCACATTACTGAATTGATCTCCTTGAGCTATTTTGTTGTCTCAGTGGCTGCGTCGCTCAATGTTATTAGGGCTGGGAATTGCCAGGGACCTCACGATACGATCGCGATACTTTAGGTGCCGATACAATATGTATTGCGATTCTCACAATTCTATATGTATTGCCATTCGATACCGTGATTTGCTGTCCCAAGCATATTGCTCACTATATGTCTGCTGCAGAGGAACAAGAAAGAGCACGAGAAAACAGGTTTTGATCAGTCAGGGAAATGAAAGTGCTGAAAAAATGTTGGCTCACTGAGTTTTGGCGCAAGTAGATCCGACAAGCTTTACCTACAGTAACACATGTTATTTGTATTATTTATTTTTCCACAATCGATACTTGGGAGTCAAATATCTACACTGAGTATACAAAACATTAGGAACACCTTCCTAATATTGAGTTACACCCCCTTTGACCCCAGAAGAGCCTCAATTTGTCAGGGCACCTACTACCAAACCCTGTTCAAAAGGCACTTAAATCTTTTGTCTTGCCCATTCACCCTCTGAAAGGCACATATACACAATCCATGTCTGAATTGTCTCAAGGCTTAAAAATCCTTCTTTAACCTGTCTCCTCCCCTTCATCTACACTGATTTAAGTGGATTTAACAAGTGATATCAATAAGGGATCATAGCTTTCACCTGGATTCACCTGGTTAGTCTATGTCATGGAAAAATGTTTTGTATACTCAGTGTATATAATATTGTCCCCAAAAAATATTGTGATATGTAGCTATCTATTTTTTGCAACATCACTAAATGTTATCTGGGGATAAATAATTGCACATGTTGAACTCTACAATCTCAATGGAAATTTGACATTTGAAACTCAAAGCATGTCCTTTGCCAACGCTAATAAAAATAAAAGGTTGACCGGAACTCTGGTACACTCCCACAATGATTAATTCACAAAAGGTTGATCCTGTACGGACGGACCATCATCACGTTAAGGGGGTGTTAAAGCCTTACTTGTCTGAACAATTCCAGTGAATATGAGTCATCCTTCACCCTGGTACATCCAATTATTAACACGAGAGGAGAGGATGTTTTGCGTTATTCCATCCATGAAGTTTGGCTCTAAAGGTGCAGATTAGTCTCCTCATGTGAAGAGTTCGACAGCAATTATGAGGCAAGGCCAGAATGTTACCAAGTTTGTCTTTGATGGTATCACTAACCCATTCACTGTTATTCCCATCCACCATCCATCACCCCACCCCCTGGCTCACCTTTGACCTGTTGCTGAGACATTGCTATGCAGCAACTCCTTCCCTAATCATTAGTTTACATCAGAAACCAAGGGAGATGGAGGCAGCTGGCTGATGGGTAACCCAAAATACTGAGCCACCTAGTACACAGCCTTCTCTAATCTGTTCCATAACTTGCAATGATTTGTAGACCCCAATACTGTCATATATGGACATTTCCTTATGGTTGAGTTGATAGAGAAAGTAGGATTTTGTTCACAACATGTGTTCTGCAACATGTTTTTAATGACGAAATGCGCGCTATGCATGCATAAATGGTATGCATCACTGAATCTTTCTGTAACACAAAATATAACATTTGTTAACATTGAATGTATTTCTGCTGGACTCAAGCCCCTTCCTCAAATGTACACTTTAATTGGAACCATTCAGTGGGCCCGCTTCAGTATTCCGATTGTTAGTTCAGCTTGAATGTGTGCATAGCCCGTCTAAGAAAATCCCTGACCAAACAGGAGAGGGCTGCTTTCCAAAACACATCACATAACACTCCCTGGGCTTCCTTTGAAAGGCTGCGTCAAGTTACCCAACAAGGCTGGCTTGTTTCAATCCACCTCATGTGACTGCATTCTCAAAGGGACTGGAATAAATGTGCTCCTTCAGCTCAACAAATCTGGCGAGAGGGGTATGTCTGAACTGACCAATAGTGTCTGAGTATTGCTGGGCAACGTCAGATACTGAAAGTGACGCAAGAAAAATGTTTTATGGTGGGACGTTGTAAACACCGGTTTTAATGAATATGAAACACGTGTAAGGCTGTGGGTTTCAAAGGGAGAAAGACAGACATAGCAGGGAGAACTTACAGTAAAATCAGAGAAAAGTACAACATATGGAACTGTATGCCGTAACCTTGCCAAATAGTATTGGATCAGATAGGGTGATTTTGACAATGGCATTTTGCCGTAGGTCAATTGCATAACATGTTTACATAGTAGCCAATGAGGTAGTAATATAGGCATCTCACTCCATAGCACATAGTTATAAATAAATCAATGATTCCTAATCAATAACTAAAATGTTGATGCTTGTGTTTGAAGTGTGGAGCCCTATATCCTTTATTAGAGTTATAGAGGCCGGGTTTGTGAGATATAGACTAGGGATGACAGAGACTACTTACTCCATCTCCTTCTTCTCTGCCTCCTCTTGCGTCAGGTCCTCCTCCACACTGTAATCCAGGACTGACCCCACGCCAAAGGCCTGGTTCTTATGGATCAGAGGCTTGATGGAGTTATGGTCCTCCCCAGCTACAAACTGCCCGTAGAACGTCATCTTCATCAGCCTCTCAAACAGCCGCTTGCCAAACACTTTCTTGCTGAGGTCCATCAACTGAGACAGAGCAAATAATCAACTGAGTTAGACCCACAACTCCCCAGCTCGAGTAGTGTTCCTTAAAATGTGTAGGGCTTTGACGATACCAGTATCGCAATTTTTTTTGGGGGGTCCTTTAAAAACCTGCTGTATGTTAAAATATTGTGAGCTATAGCTTGGAAAATACATAAATGTGACTCTGGATGACAAGATGTTCACAATTACTAACAATTAATCCTAGTAAAAATACCCTGTCTTGGGTCAGTTGGGATCACCACTTTATTTTAAGAATGTTAAATGTCAGAATAATAATAAGATTTATTTCAGCTTTTATTTCTTTCATCACATTCCCAGTGGGTCAGAATTTGACATACACAATTAGTATTTGGTAGCATTGCCTTTAAATTGTTTAACTTGGGTCAAACATTTCAGGTAGCCTTCCACAAGCTTCCCACAATAAGTTGGGTGAATATTGGACCATTCCTCCCTGACAGAGCTGGTGTAACTGAGTCAGGTTTGTAGGCCTCCTTGCTCGCACACGCTTTTTCAGTTCTGCCCACACATTTTCTATAGGATTGAGGTCAGGGCTTTGCGATGGCCACTCCAGTACCTTGACTTTACTGTCCTTAAGCAATTTTGCCACAACTTTGGAAGTATGCTTGGGGTCATTGTCCATTTGGAAAAACCAATTGCGACCAAGCTTTAATTTCCTGACTGATGTCTTGAGATGTTGCTTCAATATATCCACATAATTTCCTACCTCCTCAGGATGCCATCTATTTTGTGAAGTGAACCAGTCCCTCCTGCAGCAAAGCAACATGATGCTGCCACCCCCGTGCTTCACGGTTGGGATGGTGTTCTTCGGCTTGCAAGCCTCCCCCATTTTCCTCCAAACATAACAATGGTCATTATGGCCAAACAGTTCTATTTTTGTTTCATCAGAGCAGAGTACATTTCTCCAAAAAGTACCATCTTTGTCTCCATGTAAAGTTGCAAATCGTAGTCTGGCTTTTTATGGCAGTTTTGGAGCAGTGGCTTCTTCCTTGCTGAGCGGCCTTTCAGGTTATGTCGATATAGGACTCGTTTTACTATGGATATAGATACTTTTGTGCCTGTTTGTACCTCCAGCATCTCCACAAGGTTTTTTGCTGTTGTTCTAGGAGTGATTTGCACTTTTCGCACCAAAGTACGTTCATCTCTAGGAGACAGAACACATCTCCTTCCTAAGCGGTATGGCGGTTGCGTGGTCCCATGGTGTTTATAATTGCATACTATTGTTTGTACTATTGTTTGTTTGTATTGTTTCAGGCATTTGGAAATTGCTCCCAAGGATGAACCAGACTCGTGGAGGTCTACAATTATGATTTTGCGATGCCGATACCGATTATTGGAGGACCAAAAAAGCCGATGCCAATTAAATCGGCTGATTTTTTTTATTTATATGTAGTAATGACAATTACAACAATACTGAATGAACACTTATTTTAACTTAATATAATACATCAATAAAATCAATATATATAGCCTCAAGTAAATAATGAAACATGTTCAATTTGGTTTAAATAATGCAAAAGCAAAGTGTTGGAGAAGAAAGTAAAAGTGCAATATGTGCTATGAAAGAAAGCTAATGTTTCAGTTCCTTGCTCAGAACATGAGAACATATGAAAGCTGGTGGTTCCTTTTAACATGAGTCTTCAATATTCCCAGGTAAGAAGTTTTAGGTTGTAGTTATTATAGGAATTATAGGACTATTTCCCTCTATACCATTTGTATTTCATTAACCTTTGACTATTGGATGTTCTTATAGGCACTATAGTATTGCCAGTGTAACAGTATAGCTTCCGTCCCTCTCCTCGCTCCTCACTGGGCTCGAACCAGCAACACAATGACAACAGCCACCCTCGAAGCAGCGTTACCCATGCAGAGCAAGGGGAACAACTACTAGAAGGCTCAGAGCGAGTGACGTTTGAAATGCTATTAGCGCGCGCTAACTAGCTAGCCATTTCACTTCGGTTACACCAGCCTCATCTCAGGAGTTGATAGGCTTGAAGTCATAAACAGCCCAACGCACAATGAAGAGCTGCTGGCAAAATGCACGAAAATGCTGTTTGAATGAATGTTTACGCGCCTGCTTCTGCCTACCACCGCTCAGTCAGATACTTAGATACTTGTACGCTCAGTCAGATTATATGCAACGCGGGACACGCTAGATAATATCTAGTAATATCATCAACCATGTGTAGTTAACTAGTGATTATGATTGATTGTTTTTTATAAGAGAAGTTTAATGCTAGCTAGCAACTTACCTTGGCTTACTGCATTCGCGTAACAGGCAGTCTCCTTGTGGAGTGCAACGAGAGAGAGTCAGGTCGTTATTGCGTTGGACTAGTTAACTGTACGGTTGCAAGTTTGGATCCCACGAGCTGACAAGGTGAAAATCTGTCGTTCTGCCCCTGAACAAGGCAGTTATCCCACCGTTCCTAGGCCGTAATTGAAAATAAGAATGTGTTCTTAACTGACTTGCCTAGTTAAATAAAGGTATAAAAAAAATATGAAAAAAAAATACAAATAAAAATCGCCGCCCAAAAATACTGATTTCCGATTGTTATGGAAACTTGAAATCTGCCCTAATTAATCGGCCATTCCGATTAATCGGCCGACCTCTAGTATAGAGACACGTTAGTGTGTTTTTGGAGAGCGAGATTCCCAAAATAAAAAAATGCAGCAGCAGTCAACTTCATCACTGGCCCTTCTGCACATATAAGGCTGAACAATATATGGTCAACAACCACATCAAAAGTCAACAACCACTTCAAAGGTCATGCGTCAGTGAGGCACAGAGGTACTATTTCTTTCTTTGTTTTTGGAATATATTTGACGTTCACGTTTTTTGATTTGCCCTGTTTTTTCAGTTACATCAGTGTATTTAATTAAGTTGTATAACTTGTTACTTTACTATTATTCCTCTCTTCCAGAGTTCACAATCATAAAGTGTGGCTTCAGTTGCAGAAATGTGACACACTTTCAATGTTGCTATTGCACAGGAACTATAATCAACAGAACACAGTTTCTGAAGCACCTGACATACCATCAGCATCCAGTGGCCCCTCAAGAGCACCCAGAGGCCCTTAAACAGTCCCCAGGGCAACTGTGCTATGTGGTTTAGTAAAGATGACGTAGAAGTCACCTGAGTCTCTGATCTCTTTACTGGAGCTGGTATAACTTAGTGTACAAAGCACATTCATACATGTCAGTATGCCTATATGGTCTCCATTCTCATGAGGAAAGTAAATAGCATTATAAATCAGGACAGGTAGTAACTGATATATATATATATATATATATATATATATACTCAATTAAATAATATAATTACAAAGTTATAACATTTATCAACACAATTTTACCAGTACATGACATACATAACAAGAATGTTGTTCACTGCAACAATATCAGTAGCTTGTCTCAAATATAGCATGAACCAAAAAGTGTTATGTGCTGGTACCACTTTATATAATATTTCTTACGACGCCTTGCACAAACGTGTGTTCGTATTCAGTGTGTGACTGTCAAACCTCAAATGGACAAAAAAAACACCGGTGGGTGGGGTCAAACGTGGGCCTCCGCCCACAATGAGCCCCACCCAGAACTGCACACTGCAGTCAGGTGTACTTGGCCTCTCTACATCCTTGTATTGCTCGTTATGTAGTCACGTGGGTCGCGCGTAAAGCAAGCTACAATATGTGGTCAGAGCAAGCAATTGAATGAAAGTAGTGAATTTTAGCTTTTTCACTGCGAGACTCCCTGGACCCCTGTTAACATGCCATTTTGTGTTTTTGAATAATGGTTATTTGACAGTCAGAAATGTTAATCACTTGTATCATAGTTCTACTAACCACACCATTTACTACTAACCACAATGTAGCAAAAACAATCTCATCAAAAGAATGTCCCTACCTCCTTGTTCTTGTCAACGAGGAAGTCGAATGTGCAAAGCTTGAAGACCAACAGACTTCTAAGCAGCTCAATGTTATCTTTACTTTTATACGCTTCGTGTGTATTATCAAAGTCGATTGCGATCTTCCGTGTTTGAGCATCGGTGTTATTTTTTGTTTGGCTGATGAGGTCTGCTTGAACAGCTTTCACCACGGTGCACTCAACAAGTTGCTGCTCTTCTTTCCCTCCTTCAACCTCCTTACGTTGCTTGGATGCGACCGTGGACCGAAATCTCCCCTGAGACAAGCATATTCTCTTGATGTTGTCAGAATTTGCCCTGACTAGACCTGGTATTACTTTAGTGTACGACATTAGTTAGCTGTATTTAAAGTCATAAAAAATATTGCGTTAGAGGGCGCGTAGCTATAGCAGTTCTAGTTCGTAGTTCGACTGACAGTTGGTGCGCATGCGCAGTGTTTATAAGGCAAGGACCGCCTACTCTGACGCGTTTAGCATGAACTCGGTGTTATGAGGAACTCCCCCTTCCCACTGTTCGGCAAATAATAAGGCGACAGCATGTCCTTCATAAGAACTACAATCAAATCAAAGGTGACATTTGGGTTGTTGAATTATAAATCTTGAGATGGCGTATAGCTGCAGAATGCTGTGGTAGCCATGTTGGTTAAGTGTGCCTTGAATTCTAAATAAATCACAGGGTCACCAGAAAAGCACCCCCACACATCCCACCTCCTCCTCCATGCTTCACGGTGGGAACCACACATGCGGAGGTCTTCCATTCACCTACTCTGCGTCACAAAGACATGACGGATGGAACCAAAAATCCCACATTTGGACTCTTCAGACCAAAGGACAGATTTCCACCAGTCTAATTTCAATTGCTCGTGTTTCTTGGCCAAAGCCAGTCTGTTCTTCTATCCTTTGGTAGTGGTTTCTTTGCAGTAATTCAACCATGAATGCCTGATTCACCCAGTCTCCTCTGAACAGTTGATGTTGAGATGTGTCTGCAATTATTTGGGCTGCAATCTGACGTGCAGTTAACTATATTGAATTTATCCTCTGCAGCAAAGGTAACTCTGGGATTCCTTTTCTGTGGGGGTCCTCATGAGAGCCAGTTTCATCATAGCGCTTTAATGGTTTTTGTGACTGCACAGGATCCGGACCCTTTAAAAAAAATTATTGGCCTACAATGACATACCCAAATCTAACTGCCTGTAGCTCAGGCAGTGAAGCAAGAATACGCATATTATTGATACCATTTGAAAGGAAACACCTTTAAGTTTGTGGAAATGTGAAATTAATGTAGGATAATATAACACATTAGATCTGGTGAAAGAAAATACAAAGAAAAAAAACAACAGTTTAAAAAAAATGTGTACCATCTTTGAAATGCAAGAGAAAGGCCTTAATGTATTATTCCAGCCCAGGCACAATTTAGATTTTGGCCACTAGATGGCAGGTATGGTGTATGTGCAAAGTTTAGACTGATCCAATGAACCATTACATTTCTGTTCAAAATGTATCAAGACTGCCCAAATGTTCCTAATTGTTTTATTAATAACTTTTCAAGTTTATAACTCTTCAAACAATAGCATGGTATTCTTTCACTGTAATAGCTTTTGTAAATTGGACAATGCAGTTAGATTAACAAGAATTTAAGCTTTTTGCCAAAATCAGATATGTCTATGTCCTGGGAAATGTTCTTGTTACTTACAACCTCATGCTAATCACATTAGCCTACGTTAGCTCAACCGTCACTTGGGGGGAACCATTGATCCCGAAGAAGTTTTAAGCCCCTGATGCGATAGTATAATGCCAGTCTGGATATATATACTACCAGTCAAAAGTTTTGACACACCTACTCATTCAATGGTTTTTCTTTATTTAGACTATTTTCTACATTGTATAATAATATCGAAGACATCAAAACTATGAAATAACACATATGGAATCATGTAGTAACCAAAAAAGTGTTAAAATTAAAGTATGTTTTATATTTGAGATTCTTCAAAGTAGCCACTCTTTGCCTTGATGACAGCTTTGCACACTCTTGGCATTCTTCATACTCGTCGCCAAACCCACTGGCTCCAGGTCATCTACAAGACCCTGCTAGGTAAAGTCCCCCCTTATCTCAGCTCGCTGGTCACCATAGCAGCACCCACCTGTAGCACACGCTCCAGCAGGTATATCTCTCTGGTCACCCCCAAAGCCAATTCCTCATTTGGCCGCCTCTCCTTCCAGTTCTCTGCTGCCAATGACTGGAACAAACTACAAAATCACTGAAACTGGAAACACTTATCTCCCTCACTAGCTTTAAGCACCAGCTGTCAGAGCAGCTCACAGATTACTGCACCTGTACATAGCCCATGTATAATTTAGCCAAAACAACTACCCCATCCCCTACTGTTTTTATTTATTTATTTATTTTATTCCCCATTATTTCTATTTCTACCTTGTACATTCTTCCACTGCAAATCTACCATTCCAGTGTTGTACTTGCCATATTGTATTTACCTCTCCACCATGGCCTTTTTTTGCCTTTACCTCCCTTATCTCACCTCATTTGCTCACATTGTATATAGACTTACTTTTCTACTGTATTAATGACTGTATGTTTTTTTTACTCCATGTGTAACTCTGTGTTGTTGTATGTGTTGAACTGCTTTGTTTTATCTTGGCCAGGTCGCAATTGTAAATGAGAACTTGCCTACCTGGTTAAATAAAGATTAAATAAATACATTAAAAAAATGCTCTCAACCATGAGGTAGTCACCTGGAATGCATTTAAATTAACAGGTGTGCCTTGTTAAAAGTTAATTTGTGGAATTGCTTTCCTTCTTAATGCATTTGAACTAGTCAGTTGTGTTGTGACATGGTAGGGTTGGTTTACAGAAGATAGCCCTATTTGGTGAAAAACCCAGTCCATATTATGGCAAGAACAGCTCAAACAAGCAAAGTGAAACGACAGTCCATCATTACTTTAAGACATGGAGGTCAGTCAATGCGGAAAATTTAAGCCTATTGTTAAGGTGTGCTAGTGTATTTGCCTGGCGGCATCTTCTGTCTGGGGATACAGCAATCGATGAGCTTATCCTACACCTTAATACCGTCTGGGAGCCAGAATTTTACAACCATGCAGTCATAAAGGTTTTATATTCAGCTTCTGTTTGAAAAGATAACCCTTCACCCAAGTCAATACATATGCATACATGGCCTGAATAAATGTCAAACCAGTTATCATACGTCAAATCAAATAAAATGTTATTGGTCATATACACATGGTTAGCAGATGTTAATGCAAGTGTAGCGAAATGCTTGTGCTTCTAGTTCCAACCATGCAGTAATATCTAACAAGTAATCGAACAATTTCACAACAACTACCTTAAACACACACAAGGGTAAAGGAATTAATAAGAATATGTACATATAAATATATGGTTGAGTGATGGCCGAACGGCATAGGCAGGATGCAGTAGATGGTATAGAGTACAGTATATACATATGAGATGAGTAATGTAGGGTATGTAAACATTATATAAAGTGGCATTGTTTAAAATGACTAGTGATACATTTCTTACATCCAATTTTGTATTATTAAAGTGGCTAGAGATTTGAGTCAGTATGTTGGCAGCAGCCACTCAATGTTAATGATGGCTGTTTAACAGTCTGATGACCTTGAGATAGAAGCTGTTTTTCAGTCTCTCGGTCCCAGATTTGATGCACCTGTACTGACTTCGCCTTCTGGATGATAGCGGGGTGAACAGGCAGTGGCTCGGGTTGTTGTTGTCCTTGATGATATTTTTGACGTTCCTGTGACATCGGGTGGTGTAGGTGTCTTGGAGGGCTGGTAGTTTGCCCCCTGTGATGTGTTGTGCAGACCTCACTACCCTCTGGAGAGCCTTGCGGTTGTGGGATGAGCAGTTGCCGTACCAGGCGGTGATACAGCCCGACAGGATGCTCTCGATTGTGCATCTGTAAAAGTTTGTGAGTGTTTTTGGTGACAAGCCAATTTTCTCCAGCCTCCAGAGGTTGAAGAGGCGCTGTTGCGCATTCTTCACTACGCTGTCTGTGTGGGTGGACCATTTCAGGTTGTCAATGATGTGTACGCCGAGGAACTTAAAACTTTCCACCTTCTCCACTACTGTCCCTTCGATATGGATAGGGGGGTGCTCCCTCTGCTGTTTCCTGAAGTCCACGATCCTTTATTTTGTTGACATTGAGTGTGAGGTTGTTTTCCTGACACAACACTCTGAGGGCCCTCACCTCCTCCCTGTAGGCCGTCTCGTCATTGTTGGTAATCAAGCCTACCACTATAGTGTCGTCTGGAAACATGATTTTTGAGTTGGAGGCCCTCATGGCCACACAGTCATGGGTGAACAGGGAGTACAGGAGAGGGCTGAGAACGCACCCTTGTGGGGCCCCAGTGTTGAGGATCAGCGGGGTGGAGATGTTGTTTCCTACCCTCACCACCTGGGGGTGGCCCGTCAGAACGTCCAGGACCGAGACCCAGGGTCTCGAGCTTAATGACGAGTTTGGAGGGCACTATGGTCATGAACAGAATTCTTACATACTGTAGGTATTCCTCTTGTCCAGATGGGTTAGGGCAGTGTGCAGTGAGATTGCGATTGCATTGTCTGTGGACCTATTGGGGCGGTAAGCAAATAGGAGTGGGTCTAGGGTGTCAGGTAGGGTGGAGGCGATATGATCCTTGACTAGTCTCTCAAAGCACTTCATGATGACGGAAGTGAGTGCTATGGGGCGATAGTCGTTTAGCTCAGTTACCTTAGCTTTCTTGGGAACAGGAACAATGGTGGCTCTCTTGAAGCATGTGGGAACAGCAGACTGGGATAGGGATTGATTGAATATGTCCGTAAACACACCAGCCAGCTGGTCGGCGCATGCTCTGAGGACGCTGCTGGACACAGAAAATACATAAAGCATATGCAACAGAACAGAAACATGTCCTTTGTGTCAAGTTCTCTCTCTCAAATTGTTCGGTAACCCTTGATTTGGATAGTCCATCTGTAGAGAGAGAGTGTGTGTGTACTGTGAGGATGTACAGCTTCCTATTGTCAACAACAGAGGGAGCCATTGGCTAAGTGCTAGGTCTGCTCTGTAACTGGTAATGTTTTCTTAGGGTAGTCTGTTTTACTGGGGGTGGGGAGTTTTTTGCAGTCTGTGGTGAGGTTGGTTCTGTGGGGAGGTCCCAGGGATAATTACAACCTCTTCATACCGAATTTGCAAATTGTCATTCAAGTACCGACTTTAGGGTAACAGCCTACCGGTAGGCTACTTCATTTACTACTGTATACCGCCACCCTCTGGATGGGTAACTTTTTGGACAACACAAGAAAAGAGTTGATTTCCTTTTTTGGAAAAAAGTCTGACATATTTCCACTGGAAAGCCCTTGGAGGGATGCTGTTCATAACAACATGGAAACAAGATATGTCTTAGTCATTGTGCTTCTAAGTGTCTTCTGTTGTTGGACTTACAGCCAAGAACTAAATCCCAGCGGCAGAAATGTATGCAAAACTGAGTAAGTCATTGTGTACCTGTTTTAAATAGGTTTTATGCTTGAAATTGATGGACACAACTATTACAGTAGCCTGATTCATGTCTGTAAAGGTAGATAAACAAGCATTCAATTGTTTTAGATATGTTAAAGTTTGAGATTTTCTGAATACCCAAGCCCTTATATTCACAGATAATCTTCCTCAGATCTCTGCTCATTTAGTCTACTGCTACATTGAGTCTTTGTGCCAGTAATTCCCTGCATTTTGAATGCTGTGACAGATTTGCATCTGAATGTGATTAGGATAATGTTCAGTATGTAAATGTCTTCGTCTATTTGTCATGACTGAAATGTGATCATAACATTAGTTTGGATGGAAGGAGTTAAATTATGTTAGTTTCTATAAATCAAATACAGATGATTTCCAGATGAACTAATGTTATTTTTCTCCCTCCCAGATCTGACAGGCTCCAATGTTGTAGTGGCTGGGCACAGCAAGGAGATGAGTGCTTAATACGTGAGTACTCGAAAGCCTGTATTATCCCATTCAACAAACCTGAACCACATCATTGGGAGTAGACTCCCAAACCATTTTTCCTCTTCATTTCTAAAAGCATAATTATTTATTGTGAACTAACTTGCCCAATGGTTTTTCTTCAGCAATTTGTGAGGGTAACTTCACCTGCAAAGAAAATGAAGTTTGTGTGCGACCCCACGAATGCCGCTGTCGTCATGGTTATTTTGGAGCCACTTGTGATATGAGTAAGTTAGTTCCCTGTTCCTTCCTCACAGCAATCCTTAAAGCAGCAATCAGCAGTTGAAACAATAACAAAGTGTCCTCCCTGTCCCTGTTTCAATAAAAGCTCAAATGTATAGACAGAGCTATGGATGCAAGTACTAACCATCCATGATATCAAAATTATAGTTTTAACCATGTTTTGAGGCTATAAAATGTTTGTTAACATTTACTTTGTTTAAAAAACATTGGAGTAAAACAAGCGTATATTTGGGGTTCTGACGGGGTACGACAGTTAATAAACTAAGCTCATGAGGCCTTAGTAAGTTATATTCTTCAAGAATCAATGGGTACATATAATTAATTTATACATAAGGTAAAATGGAAGTAGCAATTGCAGATTGTAATTTTTCCATTGATTTCAAGCATAAATTCCTTTGAAAGGTAGTGTAAGTCTGTTAACACTGCAGTCATTTTCACATACAGCCAGTCCAGGTAGCCTACTTCTTAGAACTAAGTAGTCTACGTCCAGAGAACTTAGTGTACAAATGATCTCTTTGTCTATACATATTTGCCTTACATCCGCTCTGTAGAATGTCCGTTTAAGTTCTGGGGGCCTGACTGCAAGGGTAAGTGTGATTGCCATCCCAACGGGAGGTGCGATGATGTCACTGGGGCCTGCACCTGTAACCCTAATCGCTGGGGGCCAAACTGTGAGAGAGCCTGCGACTGCCAGCAGGGCCAATGCAACCAGGAGACAGGCGCTTGTATGTGCTTCCCAGGCTATTGGGGCCCTCAGTGCTCTAACAACTGTTACTGCAGAGTAAACTCTATGTGTGATGTGGGAACTGGCCAGTGCCACTGCCATTCTGGCTGGTATGGGAGGAACTGCGGTGCCAAGTGTGCCTGCAATGCCTCTCCGTGTGACCAGCTCACCGGTCGCTGCAAGTGTCGAGAGCGTCTGTGGGGTACTCACTGCGAGCACAAGTGCCAGTGTCTCCAAGGACGCTGTAACCCGGCGGATGGATCGTGCACCTGCAAGCCAGGATTCAGAGGGAAGTTGTGCAGGGAGACGTGTCCAGCTGGATTCTACGGACAAAATTGCAGAAACAGGTGTGTGACAGCTGTGTTAGACAAAGCGGACTTACTTGAAACCACTCTGGTAGCCAGAGGTTATTTAGCTGGATAAGACATGCATGGCTTTGCTCTTTGCTCGTTCAGTCTGCTGTACGGTGCCCATTGTGGTAACCATGTGGTGAAGCTGGCAAATCTAATGTGGTTTGCAAACTGTTTTGAGCTGTGAAACACCTAAAGTGTTTGGCCACCTGAAGCTGTTGGCAATAAGACCTCTAGTCACAAGCCAGTTTCTAACCACAAGGGAACTAGCCTTGGCTGAAAGGCTCTGGAAGAGGGAACCAACCATTTGGAAACCCTATTCCAGCATGAATATTACTGTAATGAATTTAGTTAGTCCATGCTATTCATCTTTTGTTACAATATTACTCAGGACTTGGTCTTACTGCTCTTCCAGGTGTGGTCACTGCAAAGGCCAGCAGCCCTGCAAGGTGGCAGAGGGACATTGCATTGCATGTGAAAGCGGTTGGAATGGCACCAGGTGTGACCAGATGTGTGCTCCTGGGTTCTTTGGTGAAAACTGCAAGGACGTTTGCTCATCCTGTAAAGACGGACACTTCTGCAACCGCATCGACGGAAAATGCCCCCACTGCAACCCTGGTTGGATGGGTGATCGGTAGGAATACGATTATGAGCTTCCGATCACATTCGTCATCTCTAATCAAATGTAGATAAGAAAGGCAATTACATCCCGTCTGAGTTTGTGCGTGATCTTCAACCATTTGTCTTCACAGATGTGAGGTCAAGTGCCCAAATGGAACCTATGGAGAGAACTGTGTCAATGACTGCAACAGCTGCTTCAATGGGATATGTCACTTCGCCACAGGAAATTGTCTCTGTAATCCTGGCTTCTCTGGTGCCTAGTGAGTGCAAAGCATTTTACATGCAAATATTTAAAAAGAAAACTAATTGAATGTAACAAATAGAGA
Source organism: Oncorhynchus clarkii lewisi (assembly GCF_045791955.1). Taxonomy (NCBI): domain Eukaryota; kingdom Metazoa; phylum Chordata; class Actinopteri; order Salmoniformes; family Salmonidae; genus Oncorhynchus; species Oncorhynchus clarkii. Next base: position 37,008,680 of record NC_092151.1, on the reverse strand, counting down.
AAGTAATATGGATGGTGTCAAGACCAATTTTGAAAATTTCATCAATTAAATTTCACACTCTTTCCTATGCAGCTGTAATGTGAGCTGTTCAGCAGGTCAGTATGGGCTTAACTGTACCCAGACCTGTTCCTGCCATGACAACAACTGCAACATAGTGACTGGAGCATGCAACCTACGTAAGAACCTTTCCTAAAACAGACTTGTGTAATGTGACGAGGGAAAAAAGTGTCATGTATTATTTTTCCAGAGAGCTTATTGGTAACATATGTATCCGCCATAAAAACACACACGACAGATACAGTGGGGCAAAAAAGTATTTAGTCATCCACCAATTGTGCAAGTTCTCCCACTTAAAAAGATGAGAGAGGCCTGTAATTTTCATCATAGGTACACTTCAACTATGACAGACAAAATGTGAAAAGAAAAATCCAGAAAATCACATTGTAGGATTTTAATGAATTTATTTGCAAATTATAATGGAAAATAAGTATTTGGTCACCTACAAACAAGCAAGATTTCTGGCTCTCACAGACCTGTAACTTTAAGAGGCTCCTCTGTCCTCCACTCGTTACCTGTATTAATGGCACCTGTTTGAACTTGTTATCAGTATAAAAGACACCTGTCCACAACCTCAAACAGTCACACTCCAAACTCCACTATGGCCAAGACCAAAGAGCTGTCAAAGGACACCAGAAACAAAATTGTAGACCTGCACCAGGCTGGGAAGACTGAATCTGCAATAGGTAAGCAGCTTGGTTTGAAGAAATCAACTGTGGGAGCAATTATTAGGAAATGGAAGACAGACAAGACCACTGATAATCTCCCTCGATCTGGGGCTCCACGCAAGATCTCACCCCGTGGGGTCAAAATGATCACAAGAACAGTGAGCAAAAATCCCAGAACCACACGGGGGGACCTAGTGAATGGCCTGCAGAGAGCTGGGACCAAAGTAACAAAGCCTACCATCAGTAACACACTACGCCGCAAGGGACTCAAATCCTGCAGTGCCAGACGTGTCCCCCTGCTTAAGCCAGTACATGTCCAGGCCCGTCTGAAGTTTGTTAGAGAGCATTTGGATGATCCAGAAGAAGATTGGGAGAATGTCATATGGTCAGATGAAACCAAAATATAACTTTTTGGTCAAAACTCAACTTGTCGTGTTTGGAGGACAAAGAATGCTGAGTTGCACCCAAAGAACACCATACCTACTGTGAAGCATGGGGGTGGAAACATCATGCTTTGGGGCTGTATTTCTGCAAATGGACCAGGACTGATCTGTGTAAAAGAAAGAATGAATGGGGCCATGTATCGTGAGATTTTGAGTGAAAACCTCCTTCCATCAGCAAGGGCATTGAAGATGAAACGTGGCTGGGTCTTTCAGCATGACAATGATCCCAAACACACCGCCCGGGCAACGAAGGAGTGGCTTCGTAAGAAGCATTTCAAGATCCTGGAGTGGCCTAACCAGTCTCCAGATCTCAACCCAATAGAAAATCTTTGGAGGGAGTTGAAAGTCTGTGTTGCCCAGCAACAGCCTCAAAACATCACTGCTCTAGAGGAGATCTGCATGGAGGAATGGGCCAAAATACCAGCAACAGTGTGTGAAAACCTTGTGAAGACTTACAGAAAACGTTTGACCTTTGTCATTGCCAACAAATGGTATATAACAAAGTATTGAGATAAACTTTTGTTATTGACCAAATACTTATTTTCCACCATAATTTGCAAATATACTCATTAAAAATCCTACAATGTGATTTTCTGGATTTTTTTTTCTCATTTTGTCTGTCATAGTTGACGTGTACCTATGATGAAAATTACAGGCCTCTCATCTTTTTAAGTGGGAGAACTTGCACAATTGTTGGCTGACTAAATACTTTTTTGCCCCACTGTATTTATTTTTAAAAGGAGTCTATTCTGTGGCAAGTTGGACAGATGTATGACCTCTGCTCTTTGAACAGAGCCTAACCAGAGGATGGGTGTGATGGCAGCAGGTGTGCTGGTCACCTGTCTCCTGCTCCTCTCCTTGCTGTGTTGCTGCTGCGTCTGCAGACAGAACGAGTAAGAATGATTGTTGTTTGTATTGGGGCACAATAAATATATTGTCACATTAGCTGTAGTTAAATTTATACTTCACATCTTCTTTGGTTTCTCTGTTGATTGCATTTAGCCCTGAGAAAAGGTCCAAAAGAAGACTATGTGGAGGGTTCACACGAATCAGCTCTAAACTTCCTCATATCCCACTGAGACGGCAGAAGCTACCCAACGTTGTTGGTAGGTCCTACCTGCACAAACTCAATGAATGTTAACGTACGTTTTCACTGGGTTCTCATGATTGACGATAAACCAGTCCAATACCCAAAGATAGTTCTCTCCTAAATCAAAGTAGCATCCCTTCTCCTTGGTTTTTTGCTTTGCCTGCTCTCTGAATGGCTGTGACAGTGAACTCAGCGTCTATTTAAAACCATACTTAAACAGCGTCCTGCTTGTCCCCTCTTCATCCTCCCGATTTCTCTACATTCCATCGAGGGCCCCTCTAGACCACCGACAGGAAGTGTCAAAAATGATCTTAACCTGCAATTTCTCTCTACTGGAACAGGGGCAGCGGGCTAGAAGGGGGATGTTTGGGCTGGGTGGACTGATGTATGACACAGGAAGTCAGGGGGAAATATAAGGTCCCATGTGTAACACAATTTCTTTGAAGGGACAAATGTAGTGAAGGATTATTGTTGTTAACAAATAAGTTCAAAGCTTTAGCGAATGTAGGCTCTAACTGTTAAGAGGCTAAGTGTTTGCTCGGTTTCTGTTCTCCACAGTGTCCCACCATGACCCTGAGAATACTTTCAACTGTAGTTTCATTGAGCCCCCCTCTGTAGTGGAGCAACCCACCGCCTCCGGGTCATCCAGAGCGTCCTTCTCTTCCGTAGAGACCACAGAGGACGGACATGTCTGTGCTGTGCCTGACGGTGGGTATCCCAGACTAAATCTTCCCTGTCACTCCTGCATGATAAGAAGGCTGCATTAAAAACCCCTCTGTCTGTTCTCTCTGTGACAGTGACACCTGTCTATCCTAGAACCTTCATTTCTGCAGGTGATGGGAATTCGTTAAGGCAAATTATTGTACAAAATATGTGAAGGAAGGTTACATTTTTCACATTGAGCTCCGATAATGATGGGAATGTCATTCCAAAAACAAGAGATCATTTTGGAATGACAGAACATTATGAGGTGATGAGTTGTTGGCTGCACACAACGTTTTGTTTTTGTATGATTCACTGATTTTCTGCAATGACTAGATTTTTGTCAAAACAACTGCTGCATAGTCATATCCGGTGTAAGATCCAGAGGGTGATGTGTAAACTACAGTTCTTGATAGATCATCATTTCACTGATCTGCCCTAAATGCACTGCCTAATCTGCTGCAGTATCATCCAATGAAAGCCCTTGCTTCTAAAGTAAGCATGAACAGGAAAATGTTAATAGTAGGTAATCCAGTACTTAAAACATTCCCAAAGCATTTGTGTTTATTTCCTTAATATCTTTAGAGCTGAAGGGGAGACGGATTCTGATGATCTTTTATTTAATTGAATAAAAATTGACGTTTGAACTTCTCTCGCCCTCTCTCTCGCCCTTTCTCTCGCCCTCTGAGAAGAGAACAAAAAGAAAGGGGACAGAATCAACACAACAGAGACTACAGTACTAGCTGATGATGATGTCTCTGAGGTAGACACATTGCCGGAGGACAGGGATATGACTGAGCAGGCTTCAGTTAACACCAGTGAGCTGCCACTCCAGAAGTCATCAGAGAGTGAGGGCTCCTGCAGTGGCACAGAGTCAGCCACCAGCACCCTCTGCCTCAGGGTCTCTGCCCCTCAGCCACCACAGCAGTCCAGCAAGGAGCCAGAGAACAATGGCGGGTCAAACAATGTCAAATATAATGGAAAGCCTATAGCTGCTGAGAGGATTAAACCACAGCCACCAGACCCCTCCACCAAGCCCAAGCTCTCATGGATCCATGCATCTCCTGGGCCAAATCAGAATCAGATAAGTCAGGAAGAGACTGTGGCTGAGGATAACATTTGTACCAGAAAGAAAGCCAGCAAGCAGCGAGCTCCCAACGCCCCAGAGTCTGCAGGTACAGTTGGGGCCAGCTCCCTAGGTGAGAAGAAGCCTAATAAAAGCAGACCAGGTCTGTTGCAGATAGAGCACATCAATGGGGCAGTGCAGAGTGTCCTGAGGAAAATGGGCAATTTCCGTGTTGATCGGAAAGCTGCAATCCCCAAAGAGTCCCCAGAGAAGAGGCCCAGCTTATCCCTAAACAGGGAGGTTAACCAACCGAACATACACTCTGAGGTAGCCTCTCTCTTAACTGCTCAGCTGAAGGAGAAGACTCAGAGCCTGAACAGGAGCGAGGCCGGCAGCTGTGAAGAGAGCCTGTCTCACCTCCAGGCCCAGAGAAAGAAGCCCACCCCGCCCCAAAAGACCTCGGGCACCCAGCCTGGAGCTGGAAAGGATTTGCTTCCCACATCCGACAGCTCACAGAAGCCTATGCCAGATAGTCCATCTAAAGAAGCCAAATACCAAGAGAAACAAGACTCTAACAACTCTGAAAGCAGCTCAGATAAGGGAGAGCCCAAAAATAAGACCCCAATGAAAAAGCCTCCTCGGAAAAAGAGCAAGGAAGGTAATGTAGACTCAAAAATACAGACTACAGCTCCAAAGGTTGCAGTGATGCCACCAAAGGCTTCAAATTAGCACAGCCAGTCTGGATGTTTCTCAATTCTGGAAAAACAATGACGCACATGTTGTGATGCTTGAAATAATTGATTGGACACATGTTTCATTGTGTTTAGCACCAAATCAAATTAACGATGGAATCTTTTCCCTTGAGTGGATGTTTTTGATCTTGAGAAATGTTATTATACAATGCAGTATTCTTTATATTTGAACTTTTTATATTCCTTCACTTTAGTTATTGTCAAATCAATATATTAGTAAAAGTGCTAAGACAGAATAATTATTTGCCCTCGTTATTTTATTCATTTTCTAATTTGTTCATATCGAATAGACCAAACACCCCAAAATCTGGATTTTGCATCTCCCATATCTAATCAATATTTTAATTTGGAAAGTCGATCCCACTGCCCAGAACTTTGGAGCCACGACTGGGCCTCAGACAAACAAGAGGTGTGGTGTATTGATGGTGGAACAGTCTGGGGTCTGTGTAGAGGGCCCTGTGGCTGTCTGACACATGTGCTACAGTTGTGTGTGTGCAGTTTGTTGGGGGAGAATGATAGACTTTGAGGCAGCTGTAAAGACTACAGAAGATCATATGGTGTTTAATTGAATCCAGACTGTTGGCACCGGTCGTCTTGAATCCATGATGTGACCTGCTTAGACAGGAACATCTCTCCCTTTGCTATCAGGAGTCACAGACAAAGCAAAGACACGTTTAGGAGCAGCAAGGGCTTGAAAATAAGTTATTAAACGTAAATAAGTAACATTGCAAGTAAGTAACATAGTAAGATTTGCAGATCACTTGAAATTATGCAGGAACATGTCCTCACAGACCAGCTGCCTTGTTGTGAACATTAGATCATAATGAACACATTTATAGAGGCTCCAATGGTTGAGTGTACAAACAGGCTTTCAAGGCATGACTGTGTGTATTGCTGCACGCATAGGTGTCTATACATCAGTATTTAATTCTAGAAGTTTTACTGTGGAAAAGGGATCGGGACTAGTGGTGGGAAGGGGACTAGAATTACGTTTTGACTGCCTGTTTAAACATCTCCGTGTAGCTTGATCTGTAACTGAATGCCAGGCCTTGAGAAGCAACCGCCAACTCAATCCTGTCCCAGAATCCTCTTGGGAGACAGTGGTTAGCATAGATACACCCTATGAAAGCATTAACATCTTGTAGCCATTACATCGATGGAAAAACATTTACGACTTGAGGAAAAAAAGCAAATATTTTGTGCTAAGCAAAGCAGAAAACCTAGAGTGATAACACCTAAACATCAGTATGACCTAATTGGAAACCTTGGTCTCAGAAAAACATAAGTTGTTACCTAAATATGGTTTGAATTTGTTGTCTTAATATATTTTTGGAATGCCAAGATGGTACAGGATCATTCACTGAGAATTGTATTTTCTGAAATTTTGTATTAAAAAAATGACTTTGGATATGGGCCATACATGTGTTAGATTCTAAGTTCTGGTACAAATCCAGTTGGACACCAAAGGAAGCTCAGACTAGATTTATTCCATCCAAACTGAATGCTGCAGCTGCATAGCACACAATTTTACATAAGCATATATTTATGCCTTCTGATTAGGAGTCACCTCCTCGTCTATCGAGGATAAACAATCAGTGTTGCTGGGCAATAACTAAGTATGTTCCTCCTATTGGTGTTCCAGAACCTTCATGAGAAGGGATGTGTACATGTGTGTGCGATAAGACTACAGTTGGAGTATTGTTGGGGTGGGCCCCTCTAGCCCCCCTCCCAGAGGTTTCTTCTCTCTTCAAATTTCTCCTCACCTCAATGTTAAACTCCACGTCTCTCACTGCCCTAGTTCCACAGAATCTTGCCTGACCTTACCAGGAACTGAGAGTCAGCTGTGGCTCTTTACCTACTTTCTTAGAAATATGAATATACAACAATAACATATGTGGACATAGACACTTTCTGCACTTCCCTTTGTCCCAGCAACACTCTCCGGCTCTAACATCCTAAACAATAACAAATTATTACTACTAATAAGCAGATTATGCAATTACTAACGGACTGATTATGCAACTAAAAACTGTCTCAAGTCAAATACATGGCTCCAAAAGTACTGTATATAACACCACAAGCAAATGGCAGGACTTTTCTATGGGAATGACTACATGATTGCGAGTGTCTAGTCACTGTGGTATGAAGGGGATGGTGGGAACCTTCTGTGTAGGCAACGCTACACCATGATCTTTTCATTTTCTCTGTTCTCCGAAACAGGAATGGAAAGTACAGACATCATGAAATATCAGAATTGTAAACCAGCACAGGCGACCCAGAACGAACAGACATGATCATAGCCAGGACAAGTGTTATGATGTGACTCATCAAAGAGGGAATTTCCTTTGTATATTGTGTAAGAACTTTCTATCAGTCACATGGTCATATTGGAGCCACTCAAATAAGGGTGTCAATCAATATGTGCCACAATAAACTGGAAAAAGCTGCTATCATCGCCAACATGTAGGCCAAAGCACACGTTATCTCATCTCTGCAAGCAATACCAAAACTGGCTCCATCTTTCCATGCTAACATACTTGTTCTGCTAACAGTCAAGTTCATTGTCTGTCAGGAACACATTCTAGTCTTCTTGAACTCATCATTTATTCTCTGGACACAATCACAACATCCACAATAAAACTGCTCATGATCTCTCTCTACCCCCAGAGATTATACTTGACCAGAATCCGCAATCTGGCTGTATATCATTCCTTTTTGTGTCCATGCAGGTGCTCTGACTACATGTTTATACTATAGAAAAATGGGTCAAAACATCTGGGTTGTACCAATGATTTATATAAACCATGGATTGCTGATGCTATGCATTGGCCATTGAGAGGCTTTGAAGCCACCTGTCGGCCATATTGGCACTCCCCAGTAGAAGCAGTCCTCCATAGGAATGAATGGAATTTGACAGTATTTCAATGCAATGTTTCAAGGACAAAATTACATGTACAAGTATTTCTTTATTGTAGTGGCGACATCAACATTAGTAATCTCAAGATAAATAATACTTTCATTTTTATGTTTAGCTGACTAAATATAATTTAAAAGTATGCATTAAGGTGTCTGTAACTGGGGCGGCAGGTAGCCTAGTGGTTATCACGGTAAGCCAGTAACCAAAATGGTTGCTGGATCAAATCCCTGAGCTGACAAGGTAAAAATATGTTGTTCTACCCCTGAACAAGGCAGTTAACCCACTCTTCCCCGGTAAGGCCATCACTGTAAATACAAATTTGTTCTTAACTGACTTGACTGGTTAAATTTTTTTTTAAATTAAATGTAGAAATTAATAAATATATTTCTATAGCTTCAAAAATATTTTTTACAATGGAGGGGGAGTGCCAAGATGGAGGCACTATTGCATATATAAATCATTGGGTTATACCAACCTTAGATGTGGGATATAAAGCTTTACATAAACAGCACATGGATAAAAATAGATGGATGCTGAATGGACTACAAAAAGAGGGAATTGCTCCATCTGCTGGACACTGTCTTCCTCGAGTTACCTACTATAGCTGGGTAAAAGAAATGCCTGAAACTAATATAAAACGCAACATGTAAAATGTTGGCCCCATGTTTCATGAGCTGAAATAAAATATACCAAAAAACTTGCATACACACCAAAGGCTTCTCAAATTTTGAGCACAAATGTATTTATCCCCCTCCTCTCCCCTGTAACTATTCCCCAGGTCGTTGCTGCAAACGAGAACGTGTTCTCACTCAACTTACCTGGTAAAATAGCGGATAAATAAAATAAATAAAAAATGTACATCCACTGCCAAGATATCTTGATTTTTCAATTTAACTAAGCAAGTCAGTTAAGATCAAATTCTTATTTACAATGACAGCTTACCGGGGAACAGTGGGGTAACATCCTTGTTCAGGGGCAGAATGACAGAATTGTGCCATGTCAGCTCAGGGATTCAATCCAGCAAACCTTCGGTTACAGGCCCAACGCTCTAACCACTAGGCTACCTGCTGCCCCGATAATCCATCCACATGACAGGTGTGGCATATCGAGAAGCTGATTAAACAGCATGGTCATTACACAGGTGCACCTTGTGCTGGGGACTATACAAGGTCACTAAAATATGCAGTTGTGACACACAACACAATGCCACAGATGTGCCACGTTTTGTGGTAGCTGCAATTGGCATGCTGACGGCAGGAATGTTCACCAGAGCTGTTGCCAGAGAATTGAATGTTCATTTCTCTATCATAAGCCGTCTCCGTCATTTTAGAGAATTTGGCAGTACGTCCAACCGGCCTCACAACCGCAGACCGCATGTACCACGCCAGCCAAGGACCTCCACATCCGGCTTCTTCACCTGCGGAATCGTCTGAGACCAGCCACCCGGACAGCTGATGAAACTGAGGAGTATTCCTGTCTATAATAAAGCCCCTTTGTGGGGGAAACTCATTCTGATTGGCTGGGCCTGGCTCCCAAGTGGGTGGGCCCATGCCCTCCCAGGCTTTTTCATGGCTGCACCCCTGCCCAATCATGTGAAATCCATAGATTATGCCCAAATGAATTTATTTACATTGACTGATTTCCTTATATGAACTGTAACTTATTAAAATAATTGAAACAGTTTAGTTTGTATTTTTCTTCAGTATAGATCCCATTACATACTGGTCTTGACGAGAAGAAAAGAAAACTGTTTGGGGATCTCTTCTGCACTACCAATCCCATAAATGTGGAGAAGATTGAGTGTCACCTTATTAACATCCAAAAAGTTGCTTCACAGGCTCTTTCCATTTCCCCTGAAAAACTGAACAACCGGTAGTTGGGGACTGAGGCTGTGTGTTACCCAACAGAGCAGGACCTGGCTGTCACACCTGTGACCATAGATAAATTCTCCCAGTGAGGGAAACCAAAGACAGCAGTGCCTTGTGAGCGAACGGTTACCGACAACCATCTTCTGATATTCTGGTAAATAACCTTTGGGGTTCTCTCATTTTGGCAAATGTCTGTCCTCCGTCCTCTCTCACCAAGAAGTGGCTGAGTGTTTCAATTCAGAAGATGGGCCTTTTATTAAATTATCTCACCTCCTGCCTCCTCTCAACTCCTTTTGAAAAGGTCAAAGTTAAATTGAGAGTGAAAGCGGATGGAAATGCACTTGCTTGAAATGAGACTGTCCTTCTCCACAGAATTGCCTAACTCCTGTGTCCTCTCTTGCCTGTTTGAACAGGTAAAAGATAATCAAGGCGAGACGGCGGAAAGTGTGCACATCCGCTTGTATGAAATGGCTCCTCCAAATGAGACTCAAGTACAGTTGATGATTATCTAGCTACTTATCTGATTCTACAAATCAAAACATGTTTATGTTGAATTTATTAACAGTTTTAAAGTATCAGCATTTACAAATGGTGAGGGAGAGATCAGGCAAATTACATTTACAGGAGAACCTCCACATAAGGCAACTTATGTTTACAGGGGTGAAGCCCAAATAAAATGTGTAAAGTGATCCAAACAAAGAAAAGTTAGTAGGCAAACAGAGTGTCCTAACGAATTGACACATTCCTCGACCACATCGATTTCCGGGTCACAGAGGAGGACTGAGGCAAGAGGATGGTCTTTTTCCCATACGAGAATCTCCCATGGTCCTCCCTTAATCAATAGCCTCCTTCTGGCAAGGAAGCACAGGTATATTCTACCTGAATAGACAAGTGTATCCTACCCCCTTTGAATCAGCTATTATTTTTCCGAAGGAGAAGAGCATGCAGACATTTAAGAACAATATGCTACTTAACCCTTTATTAAATGTATTGCACAACTAGATAAATTTATTTTAGGATTCCACCCTGCAAGTAATTTGCCTGATGCGCAATTGGAGTAATTTCATACAAGCGGATGTGTCCACTTTGTCTTCTCACAGGCTCACCTTGACCTGTTCAAAAGGAGGCTAGAGAGGACACAGAAGTTGAGCAAATCTAATTAGGAATAGGCCTGTGTTTCTTCTAGGACTGACTGAAGGATAAACCCAGTGCTGTTGACCTTTGACCTGTATTGGATTTGCGCTTTCTTTGACTTGTGGATAGGTGCTATTTATGACGTTTGCGTACTTCTCACAGCATCCATTAATAACGCTATTCAATAAGTCCATAGTCATACCTAATGGCAACACAATCAGGTCTCATTACCAGTTATGGGATCCTAATAAATAAAAAAATGGGCCAAATATTACTGCCCCAAAGTCCCAAGTTATTGATGTGCAATGCAAAACAATCTCCACGACAGAACTCCACAGCACTGTACTAAAGTGATTAACTAGACATCTTGTTGCCTTCTACAATGCTAAAATAGTAGATGTGGTGGGGTAACAGTGTGCAATATCTAACAAGAGACAAATGTCAAGTACAGTTGATGGCGAGCTAGCTACTTAACTGATTCTACAAATCAAAGCATGCTTACTTTGAATTTATTAACAGTTTTAAAGTATCAGTACATTTACAAATGGTGAGGGAGAGGAGATCACAGTATACAAGGTCAAGTTGAAACACTTCCATGTTTTGATCAGTCTTTTTTAAACTCCCATGCCATGGAGTTTCTGATAGCGAACAATCAGCTTCGCAGTGACAGGTCAATGCAGGTGATGGTTCACGAAGACCGACTCAGGAATGGAAATTGAAGTGTGGCGTTTGCTTCATTTCTGCCGCAACATAAGGCCACTTCTTTATTCCTCCTCGTTTTGGTATTTGATGTGTTTCCAGAGTTTCTACGAACCAAACACAACATTGAAAGTTGGAGCACACGTATAACGACTCATGCTGTATCCAAACTATGGAGAGAATTTTGCTGAACAAACAAGTTAAAAGGACATAAGCAATCATAAGCAATACCCAATCAAAATGTGCGCACAATACTAGAGTGCTTCAATTCACATACACTGCTGCGCGTATGCCAACTTAATAGTCATGAGAATCTATAACAATATTATTGGCACTGACAGTATTACAGTATTATCAACACTAAATATACATGTCACAATTCCAGAACTAACAAATGTACAAAACATATTTTCGCCCAATGTATCCGCTCAGACACGAGAAACGTACTTTCTAATTTGACGCCACGGTGCCAGTTCAAAACTACTCGGAACTGGGAACCTCCGAATTCTGAGAGTCCAAAACAACTGGGTACTCGGAAAAAAAGGGTGCTCTGACTGGAATTCCAGCTCGGGAACTCGGGCCGCGTTATAAAACTCAGACTTGGAAGACCATTCAAATCGTTTTTTCCGAGTTCCCAGTTGTTTTTTTAAAGTCGGTGATTTTCGAGTTCTGTGTTCCCAGTTGTTTTGAACGCGGCATCATTCCAGCGCGTAAAACACTTTGTTTGATTTGGGCTTTACGCCAACCATTGGCAGTTGTCCTAAGCAATGTCGGGCTAAATGAGGTTACGAGAAGATCTGTCAATAGACTTCAATTGCTCGAATATGGCATCTCCTCCTTGGTCAAATATTCTTTCAAAAAACACTGCTGCGAACATGATGGTAATGGCAAAAGTAGATGTTCTCCTGAAGAGCAAACTGTAGACTCCTTTCGCATGCGACATGTTGGCTGACAGTGATTAGAGAAAGGGGAAATAACGTCAGAATAACGGAAACCGAAGTGTATGATGGGAAATTAAATTGTAAACATCTAGGTCATATCCTTGTGCGCCAAAGGAAATTATAAAACAAAATACTGACGATAAATACATGGTCTTAAAAAAAAAACGTACTTGTCTAACAAATATAAGTACAACAAACTGCGGTGTACCTCAAGATGGAAAGTAGCAAAGATTATGGATATAGTGACAAGATACAATATATCTCCGGCCTAACAATGGGAGTCGTTGTCCACATAGCAGCGCGGCGGGTTGCTTATCCTTTCTTTTGATTGGTGGATACAGCTCATTATTGTAATCTAATTTTAAATATTCAAGAGGGTGACGTCAATCGAGAGAGATGCTATGCTACTAGCTTCATACTATGAATATGCAGAGCCATCTCCGATATTAAGTGTTTTTTCTCAAGTTGCCAGGATGTTACTTATATAAGTACACTCGTAACAACTTAAGCATTACTGAACTTCTATTAGATCAAATAAACCTCATGCAGCAAATAAGTGATGCATTTTTTGTTGTTGGCCAAATTCGACACTCATTGACCTCCATACAAAAACTTGCTTGGTGGGCAAAAAAAAACGCTGCCTGCTGGAAGGAAGCACATTTTCCACTGAGTTGGGCGTCTCTGCGTCTCCACATGTAGTCTAGGTCAAGAGAGAAAGAAAGAGGACTCATCTTTATATCTGTGCCATTATATTTGTGCCACGGTGGAGGTGTCATGATACCCATAAAACCTAGCAGTCAAACAGGGAAATAGTTCCAAACGGTTTTCCACCATTAATTTTTCCTCCAATAGGGAATTATAGACAACAACAAAAAACAAGAAAAATGTGCTTTCTGGTTTGCCTAATATAAGGAATGTGAAATGATTTACACTTTTACTTTTGATATTTAAGTATATTTTAGCAATTACTTTTGATACTTAAGTATATCTAAAACCCAAATACTTTTACTCAAATAGCATTTTACTAGGTGACTTTTACTTGAGTGATTTGGGTACTTTTCCCACAACTGCCTGGCGTGACGTTTTGATAACCATGTAAATCTTTCTCTAGCCGACACCTTTGCGAACAGGTATTGTGTCAATTTAAAACTTGCACAAGACAGTTCACAGAATTGTACATTTAAATAAATGTTGCCAATTTATTAGTTGCTAACATGAGATAGTTAATCCAGAGATTCTTACCTTTGACTCGATTCGGCAGTCTGTCCCGATCACCATGGTATTTGTAGTTCTTTATGATAGCCACGTTAGCAGTTAATTAGCATTTCATTTTTTTGCGTGTAAATACAGGTGAATATATTGATAAGTAACCTTTGAGAGTTTTACACGGTTATCAAAATGTCACACCAGGGTAAGCCTACACAAAACACAGCCCTTAAGTGTTTCTAAAATCCATTATAAAATGAATGGTTGACAGCATTGGCAGCGCCATTGAGGCTACAACCCATAGGAATACCCACTATTTTAAAATGGCAGAAGCATGGTGGAAGCCCTCAATGGCGCTGCCTACGCTAATATTGCCTTTTGGCCACTAGAGGCCTCCATCATTCTCTATAGGTAGGTTTTCCTGTTTGGGAAAAGGCCATATAGTGGAACTGGAAAGAGACCCGGAAATTAATAAGTGGTCGAGGAGTTTGTCAATTCGTTAGTAGGCAAACAGAAGACAGTCCCCCCCTCCTGAATTTCCACCTTTTTGGAAGTATGCTTGAGGTCGTTGTCCATTTAGAAGACCCATTTGCAACCAAGCTTTAACTTCCTGACTGATGTCTTGAGATATTGCTTCAATATATCCACATCTTTTTCCCCTCCTCATGATGCCATTTATTTTGTGAAGTGCACCAGTTCCTCCTGCAGCAAAGCACCCCCACAACATGATGCTGCCACCCACGTGCTTCACGGTTGGGATGGTGTTCTTCAGCTTGCAAGCCTCCCATTTTCCTCCAAACATAACAATGGTCATTATGGCCAAACAGTTCTATTTTTGTTTTATCAGACCAGAGGACATTTCTCTAAAAAGTATAATCTTTGTCCCCATGTGCAGTTGCAAACTGTAATCTGGCTTTTTTTATGCCAGTTTTGGAGCAGTGGCTTCTTCCTTGCTGAGTGGCCTTTCAGGTTATGTTGATATAGGACTTGTTTTACTATGGATATAGATAATTTTGTACCCGTTTCCTCCAGCATCTTCATAAGGTCCTTTGCGGTTGTTCTGGGATTGAATTGCACTTTTCGCATCAAAGTACATTCATCTTTAGGAGACAGAATGCGTCTCCTTCCTGAGCGGTATGACAGCTGCGTGGTCCCATGGTGTTTATACTTGCATACTATTGTTTGCACAGATGAACGTGATACCTTCAGGCGTTTGGAAATTGCTCCCAAGGATGAACCAGACTGGTGGAGGTCTACAATTGTTTTTCTGAAGTCTTGGCTGATTTCTTTTGATATTCCCATGATGTCAAGCAAAGAGGCACTGAGTTTGAAGGTAGGCCTTGTAATACATCCACAGGTACACCTCCAATTGACTCAAATGATGTCAATTAGCCTATCAGAAGCTTCTAAAGCCATGATATCATTTTCTGGAATTTTCCAAGCTGTTTAAAGGCACAGTCAACTTAGTGCATGTAAACTTCTGACCCACTGGAATTGTGATACAGTGAATTATAAGTGAAATAATCTGTCTGTAAACAATTGTTGGGACAATGACTTGTGTCAGGCACACAGTAGATGTCCTAAAACACTTGCCAAGGCTACAGTTTGTTAACAAGACATTTGTGGAGTGGTTGAAAAATGAGTTTTAATGACTCCAACCTAAGTGTATGTACTTCTGACTTCAACTGTATTTTCATTTACTTCTAAATAAGCTGATAAGGAAAAGCTATATGTCAATGATTTTCTCTCCATTTTGTAAATCAAATCACTCGTTGAATTGACTGTCTTCAATTCAAATTGACCCTACCTAACTCATGTAGTTCTATTCAATTAACAACACATAAGCATACATACACAAACAGTAATAGTAACAACAAAATTGACCAATAAACAACTAAATCACTGTATTGAGACCCTGTTGCATACCTGATAAAGCAACGAGGCCTCTCTCCAATGGTCGCTGAAGAGATCAAGTTGGAAGACAGTTGATTCCCCAAACTGAGTCAACCAAGGTAAGTCCAACCAAGGTGTGTGTAAATATCCATTGTCACGTTTCTCTGGTTTAGGGGATATGAGGTTTCTGCAGGAAATGCTACCCAGCAATTCGAGCTCTGGCTGGGCCACTCAAGGACATTCAGAGACTTGTCCCGAAGCCACTCCTGCATTGTCTTGGCTGTGTGCTTAGGTTCATTGTCGTGTTGGAAGGTGAACCTTCGCCCCAGTCTAAGTTCCTGAGCGCTCTGGAGCAGGTTTTCATCAAGCATCTTTTTTTCGCTTTGTCATTGCGGGGTATTGTGTGTAGATTGATGAGTTTTAACTTTTAAAAAAAATATATATTTTAGAGTAACACTGTAACGTAATAAAATGTGGAAAGGGGAAGTGATCTGAATGCATTCCAAATACACTGCATGAAATAGGCGTTGATGAGCCTTTACACATTCATTAAATCAGCCCATGGCCGGCCACGTGCTAAGAAATGCATCAGGTCAATCGCTTGGCCTGACAAATAAAATATTTTTTAGGCAGTATAATAAAATCATGTTTCTATAGGTTTATATCACCCCAATTATACATAGCCTTCTAACGTTTTTCTTAAACCGTCCTTGGTGGTCTACACAATAGCAATCAATCAAAATGTTCACTTCTTTGACTTGGGTTTTGGACTGAAAGTCAGAGGAACCTGTGTTCTGGTTTTGGCAATTGTGTGAACATTTTATTTGCCTCATAAAATATGTGCTCACTAGGAAATGTCATAATCCATGGATCATATCGCCTATATCGCTCTATTGTCATTTGTGAGAAAAATACAAGATTATTACCTTGTTTCATTCAGCTTCAAATCATGGGTGGGTGCTGCTTTGACAAGGTACAGTAAATTACAATGTCTTATTAGAAGGCTCTTTTAAAGTTCTAAACAAGCACAAAATGAGGATGAAATACAGTTTTCACAAGTTTTATACTGTACTAGGGGATTGAATGGAAAATAATGGTTGTTTTTAACTTGTTGTCCTCCTGTAGCACAACCATCAGCCTCCCTTCCCCCGACTTGAACCCGATCTAACATCTCTGGAGAGACCTGAAAATAGCGTTGTAGCAATGCTCCCCATCCAACCTGACAGGGCTTGAGAGGATCTGCAGAGAAGAATGGGAGAAAATCCCCAAACACAGGTGTGCCAAGCTTGTAGTGTCATACCCAAGAAACTCAAGGCTGTAATCGCTGAATAGTTATGTAAATGTTTTATTTATTTTTATACATTTGCAAACATTTCTAAAAACCAGTTTTCTCTTTGTCATTTTGAGCTATTGTGTGTAAGATTGATAAGGGGGGAAAAGCAATTTAATCAATTTTAGAATAAGGCTGTAATGTAACTAAATGTGAAAAAAGTCAAGTACTTTCCGAATACACTGTATATGGATTCTACAGACTCAACTGAGTACTAGTTTTTCCTGTGCAGTGCTATATTTGTACCAAATAGTGTCAGGGACCCCATTTTAAGCTGTTTCACCACAGTAAAAGGTCAGGAACCAGGGGCATAGGCAATTGTCTCAAAGCTTAAAAATCCTTCTTTAACTGGTCACCTCCCCTTCATCTACACTGATTGAAATGGATTTAGGAAGAGACATCAATAAGGGATCATCGTTTTCACCAGGTCAGTCGATGTCATGGAAAGAGCAGATGTCCTTTATGTTTTGTACACTCAGTGTATATTGGCAATAATACAACATTTTATTTGGCAGAGGTCTTTCAGGACACTCAAGGACATATTATATAATAAAATAATGTGCGGGATCTTGCACTTTCCACTTTTTTTATTTTTTATTTTTATTTCACCTTTATTTAACCAGGTAGGCTAGTTGAGAACAAGTTCTCATTTACAACTGCGACCTGGCCAAGATAAAGCATAGCAGTGTGAACAGACAACACAGAGTTACACAGGGAGTAAACAATTAACAAGTCAATAACACAGTAGAAAAAAAGAGAGTCTATATATACATTGTGTGCAAAAGGCATGAGGAGGTAGGCGAATAATTACAATTTTGCAGATTAACACTGGTGTTAACTAGAGATACTGGTGTGCAAAAGAGCAGAAAAGTAAATAAATATAAACAGTATGGGGATGAGGTAGGTAAATTGGGTGGGCTATTTACTGATAGACTATGTACAGCTGCAGCGATCGGTTAGCTGCTCAGATAGCAGATGTTTGAAGTTGGTGAGGGAGATAAAAGTCTCCAACTTCAGCGATTTTTGTAATTCGTTTCAGTCACAGGCAGCAGAGAACTGGATCGAAAGGCGGCCAAATTAGGTATTGGCTTTAGGGATGATCAGTGAGATACACCTGCTGGAGCGCGTGCTACGGGTGGGTGTTGCCATCGTGACCAGTGAACTTTGCACTGAATCCATGTGCATTAAACAATAGCTAGGCTACAACGTGTAGGCTATTCATATTAGCTAGCTAGCTAAGACTCACTAGCCAACTTGTTTAGGAAAAACAAGTAAAATGGCCAAACAAAGCTCCATGTTCTATTTTTTCAAGAAACCGTGTCTGTAGAATTTGCCAAGTAATTTGGTATCAGTGATTTCGCCATGAAGGGCCTCCAGTCTCCTTCTGTACCAATCACTGACTGCCATGATTTAATCCTGGTCCTTAAAGACAGTTTCAGTACATTCAGAGACAATGACCAGAACTACAGTGCTGTTTTTATTCAGCACTTTTAAAAAGCATGAAACACTTATCCACTCCACACACATCATCCTCTCTTCCACCTCTGAGACATGACCATCAGTCCAGTGAAAAAACAAACAAACAGTTATTTGAATTTATGCGTCGTAAGTAATATGCTACAACTGACCTCTGACCAGTGTTATCATATAGCCTAGCTTAAGACTTAACTTTTGAAATATAAGGGACACTACATTATTTATAATAAGGGATAGGCCGACATGGAGAAAATCAGACCTTTCTTACTATATATGAAAATAGGCAAATGTATTTAACAAATGTATTTCCAATCTATGTTAATAGCCTGTCATTTTTAGGAAAGACACTCGGCTTGCATTTTGACTCATGAAGGGATCTCGACTAAAAAGAGGTTTGTGACCACTGTTCTAGTCTATGTAGCAGGGATAATCAACTTCATTCAGCCGAGCGGATGGTAATTACAAATCATTTGTAGACTGAAAATTGACCACAAGAAGCCCAAACAGATATACTATTTTACTAAAACATAATAATTTCAAACCTTGCTTACATTTGTATACGATCACATATACTGTATCTATTATGGGTGGGAATACTTTGGAACAGATTTCCAAAACGTAAATTACTTGGAGTTGACTAGCTGATGTTTTTACATGATTTTATGTACAACCACAAAACTTGGGAGGCCAAATAAAATCACCCGCTGGGCTGTATTCGGACAGATGGTGAACTCTGTTAGGTTAGAATTATTATTGTTATACCAAGGCATTATGTTCTAGTCTCATAGTCTATTACTTATAGGCTTGTGGTTTATTATGTGTAGCTCTATGTCAGTCACATGTTAAATGCAAGAGTCATGGATTTCCATAGGCCTACAAGACTATTTGTTCTGTAATGCAAAATCACATGTTAGATGGTTTGTTGTGTGCAATCGATTACAGTTGGGTATATGGTAGGCTATGCTTTTATGATTATTTAATGAGTGTCCAAATTTTGGCCCACCTTCATTTTTGCTGGCACTGCAATCAATGGATTTCTGGCTATGCCACTGCCAGGAACACTCCATATTATTCAAAGCCCCATGAAATGACACCCTATAACTATTCTATAGACACTACTGAGTACTCCCCACCCCACTTTTACACCAGCACAAATAAGATTTTTTCCTGTACAGTGCTGTATTTGTGCCATATAGTGTCCAGTCAACACATTTTCAGCTGTTTGACCACAGTAAAAGTCCAGCAACACTCCGTATTATTCAGAGCCCCATGAAATGACACCATATCTAGATTCTGTAGACCCTGCCTACTTGAGTACTCCCCACCTCACTTTTATGTCAGCACAAATAATATTTTTTTCTCTATAAACGAATGTCATGCATTTGCATTGGGGGCATTTATTTTACCTTGGAGCATGTTCTAAAACACAAATGCAATGCAAATGTCACTTATATATGAACAAATATGAATCATTATTAATGTTTAAACATACATCATGAATAACTACAGGGCAATGACACTTTTCTACTATTACGCGGGGGACTTTTATTTTGAAATAGTCCGCTATTCCGTGACCCGGATGCACTTATTTTAAGTGTTGCTGATAAAATGCTGACAAATTAATTCGCTCCGAATAATCTTTTGTCGAAATCATAACAACTTAACATTTTACAGCTAAACAATTTCCTAAAATGTAACGTTGGCTGAAAACCTTTACTGAGTGTCCCTTGGATTGTCTTTAAATTCTCACATAAAAGGGTTCGTATTGCTTATTTCTTTACACTGAAAGACAAAGGTTGCGTTAGCTTCCGTTCCTTCCACTCCCCTCCTGGCTGGAGTGAGGGTCTGCAGTCAGCTCTCACCAGCCCTGCTTCAACTAATCAAATCCCTGATGAGCAGGGGGTTGCGGGATTAGTAGCCTATATAATCAGTTGTGTAGAGTAAGGTTGGAGCAAAAGCCTGCATACCCAGTAGTAGCTGCTATTAGCAACGCTGGTGTGTTTACACTACAGCGTTGGTACCTTTTGTATTGGCATTGAGTTGCACAAAAACAGTCCGTAGCGTAGGAAGCCTGGGGCGTTTTAATTTCGGACTCCGTTTATCGTTTAAGAACCAAACGGAGCAACACGAGCGTTTGTATTGAAAAAAAGTAAGGTTAGTCCCTCCCCGTTTCGTTCCGTTTGCTTTCGGAAACGTTTTGCAACAGGTTCGGCGTAATGAATACGCCTCAGAAGTTAAATATAGCGTTACTTACACAAACGTACTGTGCCGGTGGTCATGACGGTTGGTCATTAACACGGGGGAATTTGAGTCAACATGTCTAAAGAAATAACATTTATTAAAGAGTTTCCAAACGTGGTTCTGCTATATACCCACTTCTTCTCCACCTACCTCATATCAAAATAAAAGTCCAGCAGGTGCGCCATATGTTGACAAAAAATGAATAACTTGTGGGGTACTTGTATTTTGACATGAGGTAAGCAGAGGACTTGGGTCTAAAACAGACCCACGTTTGGAAAGTTGTTTAATAATAAGTAGCTTTAGATATTTTGGCTCAAATTCCCTCTGTTTTAAAGGACCAACTGTCCTACCCACCAGCTCAGTAAGTTGAAGTGGAATTTATGGTAAGCACCTCAAGGTCTTAGCACTTTGATTAGGCCTATATTGTGGTGGTCATTGTTGCAAATCATTGTGTGTTTTGTTTCAGAGATGTGAGGGTACCTACAGCTGACTGAAGTGAAGGCCAGCATCTCAACCATGGGGAAGCGGTATTACTGTGACTACTGTGACCGGTCCTTTCAGGACAACATGCACAACAGGAAAAAACACCTGTATGGTGTTCAACACCACAGATCTAAAAAGGCCTGGTTTGACAATTTCAGGGGTAAGTCATTTCATTTCCCAAGAGTTTCATGGTGTGTTTAATCCAACTGAGAACAAAAAAAAACTAACAGCTCAGACTAGGAGAAATCTTTACGTTAGTGATTTTCAGGTCAGGGTAGTCAGAAATCTAGGATGATGGCTGCCTTTCCTTCCAGTTCTCTGCTGCCAATGACTGGAACGAATTGCAAAAATCTCTGAAGCATGAGTCTTATATCTCCCAATCTAACTTTAACCATCAACTGTCTGAGCAGCTTACCCTTCACTGTACCTGTACACAACCAATCTGTAAATGGCACACCCAACTAGCTCATCCACATATTGTTACTTACCCTCTTGCTCTTTTGCACCCCAGTATCTCTACTTGCACATCATCATCTGCACATCTATCACTCCAGTATTAATGCTAAATTGTAATTATTTCGTCTCTATGGCCTATTTATTACCTACCTCCCTACTCGTCTACATTTGCACACACTGAACATAGATTTTTCTATTGTGTTATTGACTGTAATTTGTTTATGTGTAACTCTGTTTTTGTCGCACTGCTTTGCTTTATCTTGGCCAGGTCGCAGTTGTAGATGAGAACTTGTTCTCAATTGGCCTACCTGGTTAAATATCTGAGTTGGATGACCGTAAATAAATAAGTGTTTTCCCAGTCAGATTTTTTTTGGGGTGGGAGTTCCCAGTTGTCTTGAATGCACCATTTGTCCAACATGGTTTGGGGGGTCAAAAAAAACTGCATGGTGTTCTTAAAGGGCCAAACAGTAGTTAAAAGAATAACAAAGCCACTGTTTCCGTAGAAAACTGAGGAATGGGGCTGGAGAAATGTAATCACTCCCAAATGCCTAGACAGAGCTTTGGATGCAAGGACAGGGCCTGACCATCGATAATATCAGAATTATTGTTTTAACCATGTTTTTTAGACTATACAGTGTTTGTTTACATTTACTTTGTTTACAAACATTGGCGTAAAACAAGCATATATTTAGTATTCTGAATACAGTTAAACTAAGCTCATGAGGCATTTATAAGCTGTATTTTTTAAGAACCAGTGGGTACATATCATTAATTTGTAACTCTAAAAATTGATTTACTTTTTTTTTTTAATAATGGAGTCTTGGTATAAGGTGCTCTTTGAAAAAGGGCACTCTATAGACAGGCAGAAAAAAATAAAGAGAATGGTGGTCACCACTTCGTAAACGTTAAATGTAGAAACAATTATTTTCTTGCACTCTTAAAGAATGAATGCAGGCACTTCTTGATTTAAAAAGGCTTTATTTACTTGGCATTTCAGTAGACATATTTTTTTTTTAAATAGCAGGGCCGACATTGTTTTGACTTCAGATCATCAGATCAGGGCTTAAATGTTTGACACAGTAACCAATTAGGAGACATGTAACATGATTAAACAAAAATAACAGCATAAAGAGATGGTTGGGGTTCAATTCAGAATGATGTGATCAAACACATTTCAGTTCGAGTCCTTTTCTAAATGAAATTGCAGTCCATTTTCGTTATGACAGTTCCCAGAGGATACCAATCCTACCCTTACGCTTGTTTACACTGAGCTGCCCTGTGGTCAGAAAACATACCTCAATGCAGGGATGGGGATATGCCACTGTACTCCAAATGTTTACCTTTATCCACACTGCTCCATCGAGAAGATTGAAATACTTACAGCCAGTTTTCCTGGAAAACTGCCCTTATCGTCTTCACGCTAGCTAGCAGTAGCCACAGCAGCCATTATTGAATTGCACATCACGTTGAACAACAAAGGAGATACTTGGCTGACACTGCCATTCCAAAGTGGCTGCTATGGCTCTACTGTACGTTTTCCGTTAGGGTTGGTATCTTCTGGCGACATCTGACAGGTACTTGTCGTAACAGGCTGAGGACAATATGACACCTCTTCTTTCATCACAGATGCAGCAGCCATCCTGTATGATGAACAAACTAAGAAACCCTGCAGGAAATTTCTTCAGACGGGTAAAGACAACAAAGATATATAATGAACATTTTAATGAAAGATCCTTACAACTATCGGTGTGTAATACTTTATTTTGTTTTGTCCTTTGCATCAGGCCAGTGTGTGTTTGGCAACAACTGTAGGTTCTCTCACATGTCAGAGAGGGACATGGAGAACCTAAGAATGCAGATTGAAGGTGAGTTGTTTCCACAAGATGGCACTGTCTGCCATGGACATGGTCCTCATATTGAGAGTGTTAATTTATGGGCAATGCTGTTGTTGTTGTCGCACCTTGCACGATGATAACATTTTTAAGAAGTGCAATTTTCCGTCATTATGGTGGCAAGTACTCTGGTATTTCAATTACGAACACACAATGCCACTCTGTTAATTTAGGTGGTTCAATGAAATCTCTAATAGTAATCATCTTCACTAATTTCACTCAGAATTCAAAGTTCCAAAGGTGATTGTGTTAATGAAATCCATATTAAGAGGTGTAGTCTAATGTCTAGATGAAAGACGGAGCAGAGAGGACCCGGAGCACAGAGCGTCCCCTGAGCGGAGCATAGAGGAGTGGCTCACCAGGAGAGAGAAGAAGAGAGCCGCCCTAAGCAGTGGAAGGTACAGTATGAATCAATGGTCAAAGGCTGTCAGTACTTACATACAGTGCATGTTAATGCTAAAATGTTATTTACGCTTGCATGGAGTCAGATTTGATACAGTTAGTGTGAAAATATACTTTCCCCTTTTCTTAAACTATTTTACTCTATTTACTCTCTACAGTGTTCTGAAAGAGGAAGATGAGGAGGATGAAGATAATCAACCAGAGAATGACATACCGCCACATTTCCTCACCATTCCTGACCTTCCTCCCTCCCTTCTGCCCCCTCCCCCTGGAGGATGGAAAGTCAAAGTCAGAACTGAATGGGGTTGAAGGGGCAGTGCAGTTAATGGCAGTTCCACACTGAGGTCAAAAATAACAACCTGAAATTTGTTAAAATTATGATAATGCCTTTTTCGTGTAAGAGCTGTTTGTAAAAAAGAAAGAAAAAAAAAGAACTGGAATTTCAACCTGTTCAGGTGGGGTGGATTTTTTTTGGTAACTGATCTGATTATTCTGACCTATGACCAGTCATCTTTTATTTGTATACGCATCCTACTTTGAAGGGGTAAGCAGGGTAGGCTCAGAGTCAAGACGATCCTATCCGCCAATCAGGGTTGTGTATGTTAATATATTTACATTTCTATCAACACGCCCACACAATCAGACTGAGCATTTCAATGGCAAAAGGAGCCCCAGGGAAATAAATATTTTCATGAAATAAACACACTCAGTCATTTATTAGACATACAGTGATTTAAAAATGATTAAGACTGCATGGGAGCTTTAAAGCTGGTTCATCATTTTTTGCTCAAAGTTTGATGTGGTGATGCAAGAACGGATCATTAATTGCTATTAGGGCCCAAACTTTTACTTGATAGAAGTGAGTGAATTTGTAACGCATTTTAATTGATTTTCTCCATCACCGACTACATTAAAATTCAGTTGCGTGCATGCAGAGATTTTGTTGAGTAGGTCCTCGTATGTATTCTGAGTTGGAAATGTACAGAATGTGAGGTTCTAATGCTTTTTAAATGATGGCCTCAGGAAAGCAGCAGAACAGGAGTGGCTACCGTGATAGACTCAGCAAAAAAAAAAGAAACGTCCTCTCACTGTCAACTGCTTTTATTTTCAGCAAACTTAACGTGTAAATATTTGTATGAACATAACAAGATTCAACAAATGAGACATAAACAGAACAAGTTTCACAGACATGTGACTAACAGAAATGTAACAGTCAGTATCTGGTGTGGCCACCAGCTGCATTAAGTACTGCAGTGCATCTCCTCATTGACTGCACCAGATTTGCCAGTTCTTGCTGTGGGATGTTACCCCACTCTTCCACCAAGGCACCTGCAAGTTCCCGGACATTTCTGGGGGGAATGGCCCTAGCCCTCACCCTCCGATTCAACAGGTCCCAGACATGCTCAATGGCATTGAGATCTGGGCTCTTTGCTGGCCATGGCATAACACTGACATACCTGTCTTGCAGGAAATCACACACAGAACGAGCAGTATGGCTGGTGGCATTGTCATGCTTTAGGGTCATGTCAGGATGAGCCTGCAGAAAGGGTACCACATGAGAGAGGGGGATGTCTTCCCTGTAAGTTGAGATTGCCTGCAATGACAGCAAGCTCAGTCCGGTGATGCTGTGACACACCGCCCCAGACCATGACGGACCCTCCACCTCCAAATCGATCCCGCTCCAGTGTACATGCCTCGGTGTAACGCTCATTCCTTTGACGATAAACGCGAGTCTGACCATCGCCCCTGGTGAGACAAAACCGCGACTCGTCAGTGAAGAGCCCTTTTTGTCAGTCCTGTTTGGTACAGCGACGGTGGGTTTGTGCCCATAGGCGACGTTGTTGCTGGTGATGTCTGGTAAGGACCTGCCTTACAACAAGCCTACAAGCACTCAGTCCATCCTCTCAGCCTATTGCGGACAGTCTGAGCACTGGTGGAGGGATTGTGCGTTCCTGGTATAACTCGAGCAGTTGTTGCAATCCTATACCTGTCCTGCAGATATGATGTTCAGATGTACCGATCCTGTGCAGGTGTTGTTACACATGGTCTGCCGCTGCGAGGACGATCAGCTGTACGTCCTGTCTTTCTGTAGCTCTGTCTTAGGCGTCTCACAGTACGGGCATTGCAATTTATTGCCCTGGCCACATCTGCAGTCCTCATGCCTCGCAGCATGCCTAAGACATGTTCACGCAGATGAGCAGAGACCCTGGACATCTTTCTTTTGGTGTTTTTCAGAGTCAGTAGAAAGGCCTCTTTAGTGTCCTAATTTTTCATAACTGTGTCTTAAAGACCGTTCCACCAGTGCATGTTCATTAATTGTTTATGGTTCATTGAACAAGCATGGGTAACAGTGTTTAAACCCTTTACAATGAAGATCTGTGAAGTTATTTGGATTTTTACAAATTCTCTTTGAAAGACGGGGTTCTGAAGAAGGGATGTTTCTTTTTTTGCTGAGTTTATTTAAAAAAATACTTTTGTATTTTGTAATTTGCTTCCCTCCACATATTCTATGTGAATGGAAAGTGGTTTGTCCATGTTGGGATGATTTATTTATAATGGATGGCATACTGTTTTACCTCCGATTAAGTTCTGGGTCCGTATTAAGAGAACGAGGATCGGAACCGGAACAAAGAGCTCCACCCTCTCTCTGAGTTACAAGCAAGTCTATTGGCCAAATGTTCCCTCCCCTTATGTTTTTAGAAAGATGAGAAAATTGTGATTTGTCCAAAGCATGGGAACTAATGCTGCTCGTTATCAAACCTTCCCGTATCATGACAGATCTACGATACCATTTATGTTTACGTAGTCTGTCCACGAGTGATTACCTCGCCAAGGATGGCTGGCCACTTTTGTAACAAAATGGTTTTAAATTTCCTATCTTCTGGTAATAAAATAGTGTTTTAACTGGACATATTGTTATTTCCCCTGTTTCACTTGCAAGAACAACTAGGGGATAACAGAACAAGTGGTATTCAGGACATTACTTCAGTGTGTTAATGGAGGCCTGTCCATATGTGCCAGGCAGCTGCGGTCCAGCCCAGATATTGGTAGGATGTCCCATCACCCTGTGACAGGGACCCTTTGCTGGCAGCGTCTGCCTTTCCTGTGACAGTGACACAGATTGAAACCGAAACTGCTACACCCTAAAAGAACATTTTCAATTTGTTTCAGATAGGCTCCCTGAGGGAGATGACAGGACAGCTGGATCCTTCCCTGGTTGGTTGGCCGGCAGTGTGAATAATATTCTGATGATTATTATGACCTCGCATTATGTCTCGCATCTCTGGGCTCTGTGATAAAAACTTGCAAGGCCAATATTGGAGCAGGACTACACTTAATGACTTGTCTCAAAGCCTTTGTGTCTGCGTAACTGCCACCGAGAGCTTTGATATGTGTCACTGGCCCTGAGATTCCCAGGCATACAATAACTTCACATAATCAAGATGGTAATTACCAAAAAGTTATTACATTTTACTGTGGATGACTTGCATCCACACTTGTAGTTTTGCATGTACTCAAACTATTCACCAACATGTACAGTCATTGTACCCAAACACAATTCCAAGTGCAACAGTGTTTAGCTATCACTAGTAACTTCAATGTCATTAATATGCAGCTTGCATTGATTGCTTAATTGTCAGTACACTCTGTGCCCTTTAGCTGCACTGCTCTCCAGTACCACAATAACTGCTCTTTAAGACCTTAACCTCCACAAATGAATAGTTGCAGTACTGAATACTGAGTCAATTCCCTGCTGAAATGTGACACATCAACAAGCTCTCTCTCAACTCAGCAAGAGAGACTTACAAAGCCGAGTCCCAATAGAGCTCTGTTGCACATAGAGGCGGTCTTCCTTGAATCCATGATTAAACAAGTTGCCTGTGTCTTGGAAATATCGCAGTAGGCTATTTTACAACAGTTTGACGTTGAACGTTCTGGCGAGAGTGATTGCGTTTGACATAGGTGTTACTAAAAGCAGCTTGTGTTGTTTTTGTTATTCTTCAGAAGTCCCTACAGATGTTTCGTTATTGACTTGTGCTCTAGGCACCAGGCAGTAGCAGAGGTCCATTCGCTGTGACTGTGAGTCGGTTTGTTTTTCACAATCCAGTCATTCAAGCATCGAATCAGAACTGTATGGGATTAAGGTTAAATGCAGAGTAAACACCAAATCAACACTACCGTTTTTTTACTTTTGATTTGTAACACACACAGTTGTAAGAGAAATGGTTCCTTAGCAGCAAGTCTTCAGCTTGTCTGCTGAAAGCATACGCACCAGGAACAGATGTTGATGTTGATTCAGTTGTTTGAGGAGCAGCACATGCCAGCCAGGTCAAACCTCATTTCACAGATTGGTCATTAATCATTAATGTAATCTTTTCATCTTATATATCCCACTAGTAGATAGCTTGGAATTAGGGTCAACACATGGAATTATCATGGTAAGAATGTAGATCATTATGCAGTTCAAGAAAACAACAACATAAAACAATTGGAAATTAATATTTGGCTGATAAGTATCTAATAAACATTTCACTGCCTTGTTTGGAATTCAAAGGTTGATTGAAAATTAATGGAAAATAAAGGTTGATTAATGTATTATGCCGCAATAATAGTTGGTAAAGACAAAGTGGGATAATGTATCATATATTCGTGGTGTAGGCGGCTGCTTGGTTGGACCCATCATTGGTAGGTAGTCCGAAATGCATGAATGAATCATTATTGAGATTGGGCACATTCTTCTCTCCCCGAGACAAGCACCAAAAGTCTAAACATTTAATTAAGAGACGAGCAACCTTCTGCATCGCCTTTTGGGGAACAAGTCCAAGGCTTTACCCCCAGTTGTTCTCTTGCCTCTCAGTAATTCAGTACCTGCAGGCACTATTCCAAACGTAGATCCTGTTTTAAAACCGTCCAACCATTTCATCTTTCTCTTCAGTGGATGCTCCTTAGAGGAGGAACGGGAGGACCATCCTCCTCAATGAATTTCATAAAAATCAAAATAGTGAAACAAAAAGAAACAACATTTTTAGATAAAACTATACTAAATACAGATTCACTTAACCAAATAATTGATTAAAACACAATGTTCTGCCTCTGCAGCACTCTGTAGGGTAGCACCATGTTTAGCCGGAGGACAGCAAGCTTCTGTCCTCCTCTGGGTACATTGACTTCAATACAAAACCTAGGAGGCTCATGGTTCTCACCCCCCATAGCCTTACACAGTAGTTATGACAGCTTCCTGAGTATGTCCTCCAACCTATCAGAGCTCTTGCAGCATGAACTGACATGTTCTCCACCCAATCAAAGGATTAGAGAATGAATCTAGTACTGAAAGCATTAGTTACAGCTAGCTAGCACTGCAGTGCATAACATGTGGTGAGTAGTTGACTCAAAGAGAGAGAAAGACAATGGTTGAACAGTTTTGAACATTCATTTCCAAAATTAAGGAAACGCAACAGAGAGAGAGAGAGAGATTTGGTTGTGTTTTTTTACTTTCACATTTACTTAGCTAGCAAATACAGCTAAATAGTTTAGCCTACTCAAACACCTGCCTCAAACAGAGAGGGATGATTTGTTAGCTAGCTGGCCATGACTATTCAATACTGGAACTTCCAAGTCAAGGTAAGCTTTTGGTTTTATTCATTTATTGCCACCGGGGCCCACCGGTGTAATGGCTAAACTGCTTATGCAGCTAGCTAGTTTAGCCTACTCAAACACCCGGCTCAAACAAAGGGGCATGCTATGTTAGCTTGCTAGCTATAGCTATCCAACACTGGAACTCTTCCAAGTCAATGTAAGCTTTTGGTTGTATTAATATATTGTAACTGGGGCCGTTGGTGTAGCTGCTTAACTGTTTTCTGACTCTACACTGTACTGCATGATTGTGGCGGGTTTACTAAGTTCTAATAGTTCTAGTTGACTATGAAGTGACAATGATGTAGGCTGTGTGTAGCGGTTAGCGGTCATAATATGAAGGTTTGGCCTGGAAAGGTTTTTCCGCCTGGTCACAGACAGCTAACACGTTGTGCACTGAAGTCCACAAGCGAAGGAAAAAGGAGAGAGGAGGAGAGCACATAAATAGTTGCAAGAAGGAATTATATATACAATGAGTAAAGTGATCATGCTGTTTTTATGTGGCAGCTATGAAAGTGAGCTGTTTGTGTGTGATTAGGGGTGTATTCATTCCGTCGATTCTGTTGAAAACGTTTCTTAACGTTTCATGCTTGTCCAATAGAAACTCAAATTTGCAACTGTTGGACTAATGGTTACACCCCAGATCAGATAGATGCAGGCAAGAGTGTGCAAGGCGGTATTGAATGTGTCACTGTCACCTTGATTACTCAAAATTCTCTTTACCTGTGCACCTACATTGTAAACTTTAAATAATAGGCTAGGTTGTAGCAAACTCATGATCGGTACAGGACATTTTTTTGTGTTTTATAGTAGCCTAAACCTATTGATGTTACATTGAGCTGGGTGAATGGAATATGAATGGCAGTCATCCAATATGCTGTAATATAAATAAGCCCGTGCTCATAAAAAAACGAATCATCCTCCCCCATCTGAAACGGCACCGACCTTTGTTTCTCTTCGAACAAGTATAAATACTTTCAACGGCTTGGCAAATCTCAGGAGAATAACATGTTGTATGAATCTTTAAAACAGAAGTGTTGAGTCTAACTCTATCCACAAAAATATGCTAAACTTAAAATGTGTCTCAGGGATTTCTTTTTTTCATTGCCTGGGAAGTTGTCTAGATGTTTTCAAAGGGATGTCGATATTATTAGATTTTGTAGTCCCCTAGAATATCATTTATTTCGACTCTTCTCTTTGCTAAGATGGTATGTGTTACAGTCTAGGAAGGGTGATAAGGAGTCAGGAAACCAGATATGCAAAATAAAAAAGATGGAAAAGGAATAAAGGCATAGATTACCATCATTCAATTTGAATTAGTTTCTGCATATCTGCACTGCTGAAAGAAAGCCATTATAAACAGCACTGTGGTGTATGGGCACCATTTCCTTTTTTAGATCCATTACATAATTTCACTTTATTGTATACTTTGGCTATTTACCAGCATTCAAAAGTTCCTAATGATCAAGTAAACAATTCATTTCTGTTCTTCTCCCAGGAGACCAAACATACAGTCGTCAATATGATCCAAAGTCTGTCTGAAAGTCTGAATTGTCCTGCCAGTCACATCCATCCCCTTCTGTCTCATCACTTCTGGAGCCCTCCCTTATGGCCATTAGAGTCCTTTGAGAGATCTTTGGCCAGTTAAAGCCAGCAACTAGTGTCTGCCAAAGTCCCCTTAGGGGAATGTTATAGACAGTCTGCCAGACTCGTGTTGTGAGATGGAGGACCTCGAGGGAGAAAGGGAGTGCTTTCCCTGTGTGTGAGTCATAGCCCTGTCACTGTCAGAGGGGTAAAGAGAAGGCATGCCTTGTTTGGAACTAAACTCAGAATTCAGTGAGAGCCTCCATGTTAGAGCCTCTCGGGTCATCAGCTTGTCAAGACACAATATCGTCAAGTAGGATTCTGACACGTAAACAACCAGAGATTTGGGAACCCTTTGGGCAGTAACTGGTGAAACAACAATAAACAAAGTGAAGAATACTGTGTAGGAATTTGAATATTTTTAGCTTAGTTGCTTGGTTTCATAGAAAATTGAGCTGCGTGATCAAATGACAGATTTTATTTGCAATGGGACAGTAACTTATTATTGTCAACTATGTTTCATCTGTTTCCAACGGAACCTTGCCTTTACTGTGGTGTATTGATTTTACACTATTGATTTTACATTCATGGTGATATAATATTAATGCTAGGTTGGCTGTCAGGTTAATATACCACCCATCCATCCTTTGAAAATACATTTTCATACAACAGCATAGCCATATGTTTTACTGCTGATTTATCTTCAGATAATGTCACTTTATCAATCACACTTGAGTATTCACTGTCTTTATAATTTGCATCATGTTAGGAAACAGGGCAGAAAGAAGTTCCTTTCTGTAGTTCAGACCCTAGAGGCTGTGGGTGGGAATTTCATACAGGTTTCCTGGTATTTTGCCATATGAATAATTGATTCATAATTATAGTCACCTAAAACAGAACTTTCAATTCACTCTCCTCTCTGGTATGACTTCTCATGTGATTTAATATGGTAGGCTGAAAAGAAAGTGAAATGGACCAAAAACATTGACATTCCAATTTCCAGTCTGTCTCCTACCCAGTCTGTCTCCTACCAAGTCTGTCTCCTACCCAGTCTGTCTCCTACCCAGTCTGTCTCCTTTTCCATCACTGTATGGTTTACTGAACATTGGGATGTTTCGTAACAGAAGTGGGATGATAAACTGAAAACTATCGACACCGACCATACCGATTACTTATCGCAGGCATTTTGCTGATGTAGTTTATTACAACAAGTAGCCTATACTAGAGAAATGTGAAGTTTGAAATGAAATATGTTTGCTACTATGGGTGGTTGTTAACGGGACCCATACAACCATCAAACCAGTAGTAGTAGTTTAAAGGATTTTTTTTACGGTGGTGCACATTGTTATGAACGTATCGTACTATTTATCGTTATTGCATCAATTCAGGCAGTTTATTGCGATACGGATTTTGTCCATATCACCCAGCGCTATCTCTTAATGATGTCTGCCACTGTTCGGTATAAGAAGTTGTCCTGTCTTCACATGCTGGGATTTGAGTCCCAGGGAACCAGAGCTCCTTACGTCTGTCTGAAGGGAGGACCCCCATCTGTCCTGTTGGGTTTAAACCCTATTGATACAGCCACAACACTAATGGTGTTGTCACAGAAAGCAGCTGGAAGATTCATATTCAAACTTCATTAGAAAGCAGCTACACAATTCGGTATAATTTCCTCATTTCTGTCACATTCTAGTAACTTCCCTGAGTAGATTTTGAGACCATCCTATATGAATGTATATATCACCTATTGGCTCACAACATAACACATGGTTTCCAAACTGTGGGGCGCGCCCGCAAGGGGTGGCGCAAGGGGTCGGCAGGGGTGGCGCGCGGTCCCCCCCCCCACACAAAATCACAATAATATATATATAATATATATATATATATATATATATATATATATATATATATATATATATATATGTATATATTGGGTTTTTTTTGTTCAGGAACTCAGTCCGGCTTTAAACGTACTCTTAAAAGTTGTAATAGTAGAATGCACAAGGTGCAATTTCAAAATTGGGTAGTGCATCATCAGTTCCTCTTGTTATGCTAGTCAATAGCATACCTTAGAGAGCTATTTATAACTTGTCAGAAATGTCCAGGTCAACTAGCCCATGTCAGCTAACGTTTTTTTATTTTGTTTTTTAGCCCATGCATATTGTTGTAATTTTTTTTTGTCACTCAAATAACACATGAAAACATATTAGACATGGCAAAATGTATAGAATTGCAAGTAAATCTGCTTTAAAAACGGCAAAGTTTTCTTTGCACCCCATGACAAAATGTGTAGAATTGCAGGAAATAAGCTTTGAACCTGCAAAATTCTCTCCACCAACAAGAGGGGTGTGAACAGTTTGTGTCATAAACAGTGCTTGTGCCCATAGAAATAGATGTGGCGTGTGAACGCTTGCGTGGCGTGGGAGACTTGTACACACTAGAGCTTAAAACATTACAATACTCATGTATGTTCCCTTAAAAGTTACAGTATCCGTACGGTAGGTATGAAAACAACATTTGACAAGGCTATTACGTTTGTGTTTGTTTATTGGACAACATGCATCCAGACATCATGTTTATAAATGTATATTTGATGTGGTGACGGGTACATATGTGCAATTACAGTGCATAGGATGAGATTACTGATGCTGAAAGAATGCCTTAGAAAGTTCAACCAAAGGCAACAACAGACAGTGCGAGGACACTTGAAGGTTCACATGAGAGGTCATTTCTATACACCATGTCCATACAGTATACAGTATATTGCGTTAGTTTTTATTTGCAAGACATTTGTTTCTGATAAGAAATACATTTGTTTGCAAGTTATGTTTCTATCAAGAATATTCGATCCCTAAAACATGTTATTCTGAAATTATTGATATGTGCATTTCCCCCCGCGTTTGGCACAAAGTATCAGAGCTGCACTATGTTTGACTTGATGAAAATCACAGTCCCATATAGAGAACAAAACTGCTTCATATGACAACACATTGAGGGATATGAAAAAACATCAGATCACTCTCAACAAACTGTACATTAACATATTCTCCTCATTAATGCAATGTAACATCGGTCATATACAATATCATTGCTTTACTATTTTTGTATGTATTGTCTATTACACTGGCTATTTCACATTTGCGCAAATGCATATAATGTCAAATAGTTATTTCTCATATATGAACAGATAACCGAGCAACCTTTTGTCACCCTCATCAAGGTAGACTATTGCAAGCCCTGTTCTTTTTCATTATTTGATATACTATTTTCTGGTATGATACAGACTTGATTCAGCTTGTGATAAAAAGAGCAAGAGAATATATATAGCATTTCTTTAAAATGATAGTTAAATTCTTCATATATGATAAGGAGAAAACATAGATTTCTAAAAAAAGAAATATGACAAAAGATCAAAATGTCAAATTTAAGTACATGGCAATTAGCAGGTTACTAAATGTATTAGAATGATGTTTCAGTAAACCTGGGAATCATACATAAGAACCCCAATAAAAATAAAAAAAGTATATGTTTGCATTCTTGATATCTTGATCTTTGATATAAAGTATCTCTTCTTCCATTAAGAAAATAGAACCATGTAAAAATCTAAACAATAGCTTAATGTTGTTTTTGGTGGACCATGTCAAAAGCCAAACAAAAAATATGTTTAAATGTCCTTTGAAACTGTCTCCACATTCACAGAATAGAATATATTTACACAAAACGTTAATCTACGGTGTACTTTTTTGCAATAATAACTATCATTTGCATAATCATTTCAATAAGTACATCTGACTTTGAAGGTAAACACCACAGAGGAAGTACACAAATCATACTACGTGGTATTATTTACATGTACATGTGCTGTGTGTTTAGAAGGAGAATTGGGGTGAGCCAGCAATCGGAACAGTGACTCAAGAGATAGAGATTGGTAGATGCATCTCAGGTTTGCTGATGATAACTATTATTATCTGTGTCTACGAAATTCCCCAAAGGATATCTCTAAATTCCCCAAATGATATCTCCACATCTCTAAATTCCCCAAATGATATCTCCACATCTCTAAATTCCTTCTCTACAACAGGTAGGATACTTTCTTTAGAAACTGCCGTTGGTACTGCAGAGTTATGTTGTGTATGTACTGTGCATGTTCTTTATGTGCTGTTGAATACAAATGTATGTAGGGGAAAAAATTCCGTTGGCTACGTGCTTTGCAAGGGCAGGCTGTAATGCCACATGATATACACTAGTAATGTCTATATGTTTCAGACAACATGGTTAGCAATAGAGCACAGACACTACAGCTTTACTCATTTATCTCATAGGAAATAGAAGGCTAATAAATTACCTTGTGAATGGTATAGGGCAACATTATGGTGAGTTGAATCAAAGAGATTGTATAATTGCTTAGTATTTGTTCTTTCTTTTTGTGTATGATAGAGTGTGTTTTTGGTGGAAACCTTCAGAACATCTGAAACTAATGGTGAAGGGTAAACAAGACATTTTGTCCCTCAGGTTCCTGGCCTACATCCATTAGTCCAGTTGACAGTTTTGGTATCAGGGTGTTCAGTCTGTGTTTTGGCTCTTAATGGATCTCAGGACAGAATGGTCATTAAATATATGTCTCTGAAAAAAATTACATGTAATTTTGGATCCTATCTATCAGTTCAATTTGTCTATGCTTAGTCACTGGGTTGAGTGTGAAAGGATAACAAAGGAAACAACCCTTCTGGTAGTGGAGGGCAGGGCTTTCTACTTCATACCTCTACGAAGCATCTGGTTAGCTGCAATAAGCATTACGCTGATGATAAATGCAAAGGCGAAGGCACAAATCAGGCTCTTCCGCACACATGTGTGCTTCTGTTGTGTTGGGCTGGCTGTGAAGATAGAGAGAAGGTCAGAGAGAGTTATATACTGTATATATAGATAGAGAGAACGTCAGAGCGAGAAAACGGCAGAGACAGATATGTACAGTTGAAGTCAGAAGTTTACATACACCTTAGACAAATACATTTAAACACCTTTTTTATATTCAAATGCTGACATTTAATCCTAGTAAAAATTCCCTGTTTTAGGTCAGTTATGATCACCACTTTATTTTAAGAATGTGAAATGTCAGAATGATAGTAGAGAGAATGATTCATTTCAATTTTTATTTCTTTCATCACATTATCAGTGGGTCAGAAGTTTACATACACTCAATTATTATTTGGTAGCATTGCCTTTACATTGTTTAACTTGGGTCAAACGATTTGGGTAGCCTTCTACAAGCTTCCCACAATAAGTTGGGTGAATTTTGGCCCATTCCTCCTGACAGAGTGTCACGTTCTGACCTTAGTTCCTTTGTTTTGTCTTTGTTTTAGTATGGTCAGGGCGTGAGTTGGGGTGGGCAGTCTATGTTTGTTTTTCTATGTTGGTTTTTGAGTTTGGCCTGATATGGTTCTCAATCAGAGGCAGGTGTCGTTAGTTGTCTCTAATTGAGAATCATACTTAGGTAGCCTTTTTCCACCTGGGTTTCGTGGGTGTTTGTTTTCAGTCTTTGTGTGTCTGCACCAGACAGAACTGTTTTGGTTGTTTCATTGTTATTCAGTGTTTAGTTTTGATTATTATTAAAAATCATAAACACTTACCACGCTGCACCTTGGTCCTCACCTTCTTCCACCAACGACAGCCGTTTCAGAAACACCCACCACCAAAGGACCAAGCAGTGTGGTGGCAGCAGCAGCAGCGCTATAAGGAGGAATGGACATGGGAGGACATTCTGGACGGCAAGGGTTGCTACACATGGGAGGAGATCCTGGCTGGAAGGGATCGCCTCCCACGGGAACAGGTGGAGGCAGCCAGGAGAGCGGAGGCAGTAGCTAAAGGGAGCCAGCGCTTTGAGGGAACACGGCTGGCAAGGAAGCCCGAGAGGCAGCTGTCAATCGTTGTCCCTGATTGAGAACCATATTTAGGTAGCCTGTTTTCTATTGTGTTTCGTGGGTGATTGTTTTCTGTTTTCTGTTGTGTGTCTGCACCAGCCAGAACTATTTCCGTGTTCATTTAATAAATATGGACACATACCACGCGGCACCTTGGTCCTCACCTTCTTCCACCGACGAC
Source organism: Oncorhynchus clarkii lewisi (assembly GCF_045791955.1). NCBI lineage: Eukaryota > Metazoa > Chordata > Actinopteri > Salmoniformes > Salmonidae > Oncorhynchus > Oncorhynchus clarkii. Next base: position 36,971,647 of record NC_092151.1, on the reverse strand, counting down.
GACCGTTACACAAAGCTGGTGTAACTGAGACAGGTTTGTAGGCCTTCTTGCTCGCACACGCGTTCTGCCCACGTGTTCTGCCCACATTTTCTATAGGATGGAGGTCAGGGCTTTGTGATGGCAACTCCAATACCTTGCCTTTGTTGACCTTAAGCCATTTTGCCACAACTTTGGAAGTATGCTTGGGGTCATTGTCCATTTGGAATATTCATTTGCGACCAAGCTTTAACTGATGTCTTGAGATGTTGCTTCAGTATATCCACATCATTTCCTACCTCATCATGATGCCATCTATTTTGTGAAGGGCACCAGACCCTCTTGCAGCAAAGCACCCCCAACAACATGATTCTGCCACCCCCGTGCTTCACGGTTGGGATGGTGTTCTTCGGCTTGCAAGGCTCCCCCATTTTCCTCCAAACATAACGATGGTCATTATGACCAAACAGTCAAATGGAATTGTACCTGTGAATTTATTTCAAGAACTACCTTCATACTCAGTGCCTCTTTGCTTGACATCATGGGAAAATAAATCAGCCAAGACCTCAGAAAAACAATTGTAGACCTCCACAAGTCTGGTTCATCCTTGGGAGCAATTTCCAAACACCTGAAGGTACCACTTTCAACTGTACAAACAATAGTACGCATGTATAAACACCATGGGACCAAGCAGCCGTAATACTGCTCAGGAAGGAGACGCATTCTGTCTCCTAGAGATGAACATACTTTGGTGTGAAAAGTGCAAATCAATCCCAGAACAACAGCAAAGGACCTTATGAAGATGCTGGACGAAACAGGTACCAAAGCATCTATATCCACAGTAAAACTAGTCCTATATCGAAGAAGCCACTGCTCCAAAACCGCCATAAAAAAGACAGACTATGGTTTGCAACTGCACATAGGGACTACGATCATAACTGTTGGAGAAATGTCCTCTGGTCTGATAAAACAAAAATAGAACTGTTTGGCCATAATGACCATCGTTATGTTTGGAGAAAATCGGGGGAGGCTTGCAAGCCGAAGAACACCATCCACGGGCGTGGCAGCATCATATTGTGGGGGTGCTTCGCTGCAAGAGAGTCTGGTGCCCTTCACAAAATAGATGGCATCATGAGGAGGTAGGATATTATGTGGATGTATTGAAGCAACATCTCAAGATAAGTTAAAGCTTGGTCGCAAATGGATCTTCCAAATGGACAATGACCCCAAGCATACTTCCAGAGTTGAGGAAAAATGGCTTAAGGACAACAAAGGCAAGGTATTGGAGTTGCCATCACAAAGCCCTGACCTAAATCCTATAGAAAATGTGTGGGCAGAACTGAAAGCATGTGCGAGCAAGGAGGCCTACAAACCTGGCTCAGTTACACCAGCTCTGTCAGGAGGAATGGGCCAAAATTCACCCAACTTATTGTGGGTAGCTTGTGGAAGGCTACCTGAAATGTTTGACCCAAGTTTAACAATGTAAAGGCAATGCTACCAAATACTAATTGAGTGTCTGTAGAAACTTCTGACCCACTGGGAATGTGATGAAAGAAATAAAAATTGAAATGAATCATTCTCTCTACTATTATTCTGAGATTTCACATTCTTAAAATAAAGTGGTGATCCTAACTGACCTAAGACAGGGTATTTTTACTAGGATTAAATGTCAGCATTTGTATATAAAAAAAACTGTGTTTAAATGTATTTGGCTAAGGTGTATGTAAACTTCTGACTTTAACTGTAAGAGCAGCACAGCATTTGTTTATGGAAGTTTGTCCTGTCGTTATCAGAGACTAAAAGATCAACACTAACCCTGATCGTTTGGTCAACTGTAAGCCGATCAAAACACAACGAAGGGACAACCTACACCGGTCACACTTATTGATAGTGGTTGAAACCTCTTACTGTCAATGTCCACTTGGCACGCTTGACTGTCCAGGTGGCTCTCTTCGGTCATGATGATGTTCTCAATGTCTTTCATGGTGAGGTGGTCACAGAAGGTGTCATACAGTAGCCTCTTCAGCTCATCCACTGTCAGCTTCGACATGTCACACTGGGGGACACAGTACCAGACACAAACACTTGAGCACAGGTATCTGTCTGCATATCAATGTTTGAGCAAGGTTACACAGAGGAGCATTTCTATGTAAGACAACTGGAGGTGGTGCAAAGGTTTCTATCCCATCCCATCACCGACACAGTTGTGGTGAATACATTTCCATTAATGGATTATGTTATATCAAATTTCACACATTTCATTTAGAAAAACATACATTTTGATTAGCCTGGAGCTTTTTTAGATGTGAATTCTTTGTACTGCTATAACATTTAAAATCATGAACAGCCTCCTGACTATTATGACATCCAATGTAATGATCCATTCATCACAGTGATGAAGAATTTAAACGATAAAGCAACTAATAAAGTGTTTGTTTTAATTGTTTGCACATGGCTCTGGAATAGACTCTCTCTCATGAATAAATTGAATAGAAATTTGAATCTCTGGGGAAAGCTTGCAACGGCAATTAGGAATATAATACGTGATGTCATAACCACAGTGGAATTGCCCTCTCTTTAATGATTATTTAGCTCCTATCATGTTTTTTATGGTAATTTTAATTAGACTGACTGTGGTTTATAATCACAAAAGCTTTGAAAGCCCTCAGGACAATCATCTCACTCCAATGAGGAAATATTAAGCCATAATTAGCTCTGATAAAGAAAGAGGGGAAGGAGGTAGATGAGTGGGCTGATAGCAGATACCTTCCAAAATACTGAGTCAAAGTCCGCCCCATGGAACTTATCAGGCATCCCAGCAGCAATAAGTTTAGGTCCAAGCAGTGCAACAAATTCCTCGAAGTCAACCTGGCCATCACCTGCAGGGATAGGAGTGTGGATATTTAGTCAATATGTCGGTCAGCCAGACACTTTTACACATGTAATGGAGCAAAGGCCTTATCTTGAATGATCTCAGTGAACAGCATTTAAAATTGTGTGTGTTTGTGATTCACCATCCATGTCCAGCCTTTGGATAATGATCTCCAGCTCCACCTCATTGGGCATGTATCCCAGTGACCGCATAGCCACCCCCAACTCCTGCTTTGAGATGTATCCGTTTCCATCTCGGTCAAACACCTTGAAGGCCTCACGGATCTCTGTGGAGAAATGAAGGAACAAAACTCAGATAGGAGGATTGAGACTAGTCTGATGTACTAATGCACTGATAATGGGAAGTTCAGATTTCCCCACCACACAACATAGCTGTCCTGACCTTTCAAACTACCCACAGATAACTGTTAATAAGGCTCAGACTTAGAGTAAGGTGGCTTTAGGTCTATATCTTATTGCAGCTAGTTGGCTGATATTTATATTGCTCAGCTGAATTTGTAGAGCTTTAAATCTCTGAGTGTGTATTTGCATCAAACAGCAGAGAGACAGGAAGTTTTGCATATTTGATGCCAACTGTACCTTTTTCACTTCAAACAGAATACTTTAGCACATGATGAGAGGCTACAAGCCTATTAGCAGTAGCTAGGGGGTTTGGAATAGTTTCCATACCAGATCTTAGAGGAAATAAACAAAATCCTCATCAAAATGGTAAAGGGCTTGATAAGTTTGTTTAGATCAGGTGTGAAATATCCTTGACCTGGAGTTTACCTAGATACAGTACATCACTATTGAGAAATGTGTGCATAAGAAGATCCACAAATAAAGGCTGAGCCTGAGCAGGACAGGGAAACACAACAGATAATAAGGTGAGGGCCTTCCAGAATCAGCTAGTACAAAGTGAGCAAATTATTTTACATTTTATTTTATTTCACCTTTATTTAACCAGGTAGGCCAGTTGAGAACAAGTTCTCATTTACAACTGCAACCTGGCCAAGATAAAGCAAAGCAGTACGACAAAAACAACAACACAGAGTTACACATAAACAAACGTATGGTCAATAACACAATAGAAAAATCTATGTACAGTGTGTGCAAATGTAGAAGAGTAGGGAGGTAGGCAATAAATAGACCGTGGAGGCAAAATAATTACAATTTAGCTGTAAGGGGTGCGTAACTGGTGGCAGGGAAGTCAGACACAGGAGAGCAGAACTAGGTAATAGCAGGAGCAGTTTAATTACAAAACCAACGGCATCAAGAAAATAACAACATGGGTACAAAATCCGACGTGCACCAGTCAACATGTGCACAAGCACTAACAACAAACAATACCACACAAAGACATGGGGGGAACAGAGGGTTAAATACACAACACGTAATGAGGGAATAAAAACCAGGTGTGTGGGAAAACAAGACAAAACAAATGGAAAATGAAAAATGGATTGGCGATGGCTAGAAGACCGGTGACGTCGACCACAGAACACCGCCCGAACAAGGAGAGGAACCAACTTCGGCAAAAGTTGTGACATTAGCATTAACACTGGAATGATAGATGTGCAGATGATGTTGTGCAAGTAGAGATATATACTGGGGTGCAAAAGAGCAAGAGGGTAAGTAACAATATGTGGATGAGGTAGTTAGGTGTGCTATTTACAGATTGGCTGTGTACAGGTACAGTGATCGCTAAGCTGCTCTGACAGCTGATGCTTAAAGTTAGAAAAGTTTTGAGAATGACACAAATATTAATTTCCACAAGGTTTGCTGCTTCAGTGTCTTTAGATATTTTTCACAAGTGTCAAAGGCTTTTATTGACAATTACATGAAGTTGATGCAAAGAGTCAATATTTGCAGTGTTGACCCTTCTTTTTCAAGACCTCTGCAATCCGCCCTGGCATGCTGTCAATTAACTTCTGGGCCACATCCTGACTGATGGCAGCCCATTCTTGCAAAGTCAATGCTTGGAGTTTGTCAGAATTTGTGGGTTTTTGTTTGTCCACCAGCCTCTTGAGGATTGACCACAAGTTCTCAATGGGATTAAGGTCTGGGGACTTTCCTGGCCATGGACCCAAACTATCGATGTTTTGTTCCCCGAGCCACTTAGTTATCACTTTTGCCTCATGGCAAGGTTCTCCATCATGCTGGAAAAGGCATTGTTCGTCACCAAACTGTTCCTAGATGGTTGGGAGTAGTTGCTCCCGGAGGATGTGTTGGTACCATTCTTTATTCATGGCTGTGTTCTTAGGCAAAATTGTGAGTGAGCCCACTCCCTTGGCTGAGAAGCAACCCCACACATGAATGGTCTCAGGATGCTTTACTGTTGGTATGACACAGGACTGATGGTAGCGCTCACCTTGTGAGCTTTTTTCCGGATGCCCCAAACAATCGGAAAGGGGATTCATCAGAGAAAATGACTTTGCCCCAGTCCTCAGCAGTCCAATCCCTGTACCTTTTGCAGAATATCAGTCTGTCCCTGATGTTTTTCCTGGAGAGAAGTGGCTTCTTTGCTGCCCTTCTTGACACCAGGCCATCCTCCAAAAGTCTTCACCTCACTGTGCATGCAGATGCACTCACACCTGCCTGCTGCCATTCCTGCGCAAGCTCTGTACTGGTGGTGCCCCGATCCCGCAGCTGAATCAACTTTAGGAGACGGTCCTGGCGCTCGCTGGACTTTCTTGGGCGCCCTGAAGCCTTCTTCACAACTCTCCTTGAAGTTCTTGATGATCCAATAAATGGTTGGTTTAGGTGCAATCTTACTGGCAGCAATATCCCTGCCTGTGAAGCCCTTTTTTGTGCAAAGCAATGCACATGGTATTCAGTTCATTTGCATGGCAAAGAAGGACTTTGTAATTAATTGCAATTCATCTGATCACTCTTCATAACATTCTGGAGTATATGCCATCACACAAACTGAGACAGCAGACTTTGTGAAAATGAATATTTGTGTCATTCTCAAAACATTTGGCCACGACTGTACATCCAGTTTGCTGAGTAGAGTGTTGGAGGTTATTTTGTAAATGACATCGCCGAAGTCAAGTATGGGTAGGATAGTCAGTTTTATGAGGGTATGTTTGGCATTATGAATGAACGAGGCTTTGTTGTGAAATAGGAAGCAGATTCTAGATTGAATTTTGGATTGGAGATGCTTGATGTGACTCTGGAAGAAAAGTTTACAGTCTAATCAGACACCTAGGTATTTGTAGTTGTCCACATATTCTAGGTCAGAACCGTCCAGAGAAGTGATGCTATTCGGGCAGGAGGGTGCGGGCAGCATTCGGTTGAAGAGCATGCACTTAGTTTTACTAGCATTTCAAAGCAGTTGGAGGCCACGGAAGGAGTGTTGTATGGCATTGAAGCTCGTTTGGAGGTTTGTTAGCACAGTGTCCAAAGAAGGGCCAGATGTATACAGAATGGCGTCGTCTGTGTAGAGGTGGATCAGAGAATCTCCAACAGCAAGAGCGACATCATTGATATATACAGAGAAAAGAATCGTCCCGAGAATTTAACCCCCATAGAGACTGCCAGAGGTCCGGAAAACATGCCCTCCGATTTGACACACTGAACTCTATCTGAGAAGTAGTTGGTGAACCAGGCGAGGCAATTATGCATACATCAAATCAAATCAAATGTATTTATAAAGCCCTTCTTACATCAGCTGATATCTCAAAGTACTGTACAGATACCCAGCCTAAAACCCCAAACAGCAAGCAATGCAGGTATAGAAGTATGGTGTAGAAGGTGTAGAAGCATACATTCATATCAGATTTCAGCACACCAAACTTCAACAATACTGTGCTCAAATGAGGTATACAAATGAAATCAAAACGCTATACTAAATCTGTACACAATCCATGCAAATTGTGCATAGGCTGTTTTCCCTCAACTTGTGCCAATTTAAATCCACATTTGTTGGCAAATAAGCCTTCTAGTGCAAAATAGGTTTTAAATATTGCAGTTACTTAATTTAACAAGACTCAACGGGTTTGAAAACGACTAACTGCAAAGTGGAGCATGTGTTTCGAGGAACTGGATTCTATATTCCCCTGCTGAATGCATAATCCAGGTTATTTAGACAGTAACCCAATTGTATGTTTACTGTGAAACAATGAGCAACTGAGTGGCCATAGGCCATTTATATTTAGTGAGCTGAGACAAAGTCCGAAGGATTTGGCTTGTGGGATCAATCATCAAATACCTCCACAGCATCCACTATAAAACATGCATGGGGTCTGATTTACAATATAGTGAAGTAATTAGACACCACAAACTCAGTTCCATTTGACAGGAGAATGGTAATAGTAATAGTAATAGTAATGCAAACAAATTAGTCGAGACTCCCATTACTTTAGTTGTGATGAATACTTTGAGCACTTGCATTCATGTGTTAACCTTCCGTTAAATGTTTGCAATTGATAAAAGGCATATCAGAACCTATTTTGTGTACTGAGGACTGAAAATAAATGTGTCTGTGTGTCCCTAACCATAGGCAGAGCGCCAACTATTCTGCGGACAGGGTCAGACTGACCTTACTGCTCTGGGACACAACAGCAGGATCAAGACAAATCACACGTTACAATTACAGTGAGTGCTTTTATAGCAAACTGTTATGCTTCCCAGAAAGCACATCAAAGGAAAACTATGATTAATGATTTTTATAATAGTCTATAATAATAATAATGAGTAAGTTGTTTTGATAGCTATTGTTCAGTTTTCACATCCTATGTACGATGGAGATTAATATGCCATTGCCAATGTTATCTTTTTCCGTACACTCTTAGAAAGAAAGGTACTATCTACAACCTAAAACGGTTCTTTGACTGTCCCCATAGGAGAACCCTTTGAAGAACACTTTTTTGGTTCCAGGTGTAAACGGGGTGAAATGGCTAGCTAGTTAGTGGGGTGCGCGCTAATAGCGTTTCAATTGGTTACGTCACTCGCTCCGAGGCCTTTAAGTAGTTGTTTCCCTTGCTCTCCAAGGGCCGTGGATTTCGTGGAGCGATAGGTAACAATGCTTTGAGGGTGTCAGTTGTTGATGTATGCAGAGGGTTGCTGGTTCGAGCCAAGGTAGTGGTGAGGAGAACCATGAAAGCAAACTGTTACACAGGTAGAGCCCTTTTGGGTCTGGGTAGAAGTCTTTTGGGTTCCATGTAAAACCCCTTCACAGAGAATTCTTCATGAAACCCTAAAGAGTTCTACCTGGAACCAAAAAGGGTTCTACCTGGAACCAAAAACAGTTACACCTGAGCCTGAACCCTTTTTGGTTCCAGGTAGAACTCCTTTGGGTTCCATGTAAAACCCTTTCCACAGAGAATTCTACATGAAACCCAAAAAAGTTCTACCTGGAACTAAAAACAGTTCCACCTGGAACCAAAAAGGGTTATTATACCCGTATTATACCCCTCCTGTCTCAGCCTCCAGTATTTGTGCTGCAATAGTTTATGTGTCGGGGGGCTAGGGTCAGTTTGTTATATCTGGAGTACTTCTCCTGTCCTATTCGGTGTCCTGTGTAAATTTAAGTATGCTCTCTATAGTTCTTTCTTTCTCTCTTTCTTTCTCTCTCTCGGAGGACCTGAACCCTAGGACCATGCCTCAGGACTACCTGGCATGATGACTCCTTGCTGTCCCCAGTCCACCTGGCCGTGCTGCTGCTCCAGTTTCAACTGTTCTGCCTTATTATTATTGGACCATGCTGGTCATTTATGAACATTTGAACATCTTGGCCATGTTCTATTATAATCTCCACCCGGCACAGCCAGAAGAGGACTGGCCACCCCACATAGCCTGGTTCCTCTCTAGGTTTCTTCCTAGGTTTTGGCCTTTCTAGGGAGTTTTTCCTAACCACCGTGCTTCTACACCTGCATTGCTTGCTGTTTGGGGTTTTAGGCTGGGTTTCTGTACAGCACTTTGAGATATCAGCTGATGTACAAAGGGCTATATAAATACATTTGATTTGATTTTTGATTTGATTTGATTTATTCTAAGTAGTTTTATGGATTTCTCTACTCTTGGCTGTATAAGGAAGGGTGATACAAATACCAGGGCCTCATTGTAATAAACAGTTTGTGATAATAATGAGGTTTTCACCACATACAATGATAGAGATAGGCGGTTAAAACAATAAAAGGAGTGGCTCAATAGCTTGCGTTGACAGTCCTTTGACAATAAAATCATTGTTTAGTGTGTTCTCTTGGAAGCAGACAGCTAGGCTGATGTTTGTTTATTTTTCATCTCCCTCCTGTGTGGCTCTGTTTGTTGGCTCTGTTTGATCTGCTGTCAGGTTATCACCTTTGTCTTTCCTTCATCATCTCACTGAAAGAGAGATCCCCCCCCCCCCTCCTCCTCCTCCCTCACAAGTCTCACATAACCCTATTTGGGATTTCAAGTCTTTGCATCAGTCAGACTGACATCCCATGAGCTCTAACAGAGAGATGGGGTCACATCGCCCTGGCCATCAGACATCATTCAGCCCTGCTCAATGCCTCACAACAATAATAGCAACCAATGTCCTACTTCCACCTGACCAATGGGTGTGATTGAACAATTGTCTCATAGCTCATATAGTGCCAACTCTTGTTGTCATTTACTGTTGAGATATGATGCCATCAGAATGACAAATGCAACACCCCTTGGAGTGTTGTGGCTCTAGAGACAGTCACCAGTGACTGACTGTTATGTGGGCAGCAATAAATCACTTATTTTTGCTTGTACTTCTTTACTATTTCAGCACAGCCCCACTGATATACACATATGTTCATTGACAAATACTGAATATAAAGGTATGATTTTGCTAGCCAGTGACCTTGGCTCTTTGTCAGATATGATTAGGAATGAGTTATTAATGAGTGAGAGAGGTTGAGGGTCATAGATTCTTGACTAGGACCACCTTCTTGGAAAACGAGTTTGTAATTTTGATTTGTCTTAGTTCTTCATTAAATGTCAAGGGTATGGCCACCGCATTGGTCCTGTTCCAAGAAGAGTTACACTTGAACGCCTTTTAGGTTCCTTGGCATATCCTGATTTAATTTCAAATGTCATTTTTTGCAAAGTTAGTTCCAAAGTTAGCTTAAGCTGTAGAGGTATTGAGTTAAAGTCATGGTCTGTTGCTTCAAGAACGTAAAATGACAAAGTCTAGCTTGCTGCCTGCGCCTGTCAATTTTGTTTCAAAGTCTTTGCACAGCTGCAGATCATTGACTGGAGTTGAAGTCTCATGTCGTCTACAATTATTAATGCTCACAGTACAAGTCTGATCTTTGGAATTGCTGACATTCCTGAGCAGTGACAGCACTATGAATACGCACCAAACCACATTCCATTATTGTAGAATTCATTTACATTCTAAGTCAATTCCTCCATTTCCACCTGGAAGTCACTTGAAAAAAGATTCCAATCTAGATGTGTATTAAAATCTACTCGATCAATCTGCTCTTTAATGAATAGAGCAGAAATAAACCATTTATGGTGTAGCAAGCCCAGAAAGGGGATCTCGACAGGGGTCTGCCTGCGCCGTTCCCCTTGAAAAACAAGATAACCTCTGAGCCTGAGCTCTAGTCTTCCCCAGTGCCTCAGGACCATTGGTTCTCTCTCTGAGAAGGACAGTTTTTTTCTGCTCATCTGTCTCACTCGGCTTGTAGCTCTTGTATGGGCGATATAGCTGTATTCTGCACTGTCCCTAATGCTTTCCCAACCGATGACTAACGACAATGAAACCAAAATGGAAAAAAAATAGCTAGACTGTGTGGAGCCAACTGACTGATAATGGTTTTTATATGGTCGTCAAATATTTAAAAGCCTCTTTGGTTGTGCATACATCTATCAAAGATTAAATTACTTTATTCACAGCCATCTCACTGTATTTGCTGAAGCTGGTGTCAGATATATTTTTTATAGAGACCTCCCACTGTGCACAAGCTGGTTGAATCAACATTTTTCAACATAGTTTGTCAAGTATTGTGACATGTAATCTACGTGAAAAATACATAGGATTTGTAAAAAGTAATCAATTGTTGTTTTTGAGGGTGACATTTCATCATGGCAACCACATTTCAACACAAACATACTTTATATAGAATATGTTTGTTACACCCTGATTTGTTTCACTTGTCCGTGTGCTTGTCTCCACCCCCTCAGGGGTCGCCCATTTTCCCCATTATCCCCTGGGTACTTATACCTGTGTTCTCTGTTTGTCTGTTGCCAGTTTGTTTTGTTTCGTCAAGACTACCAGGCGTTTTACCTCTGTTCCTAATTATTGATTGTTCCTGGTTTTCCCGGTTTTGACCTTTTCTGCCCGCACTGACCCTGAGCCTGCCTGACGTCCTGTACCTTTGCCCCACTACTCTGGATTACCGACTCCTGCCTGCCTTGACCTGTCGTTTGCCTGCCACCGTTGCTGTAATAAACATTGTTACTTCAACACAGTCTGCATTTGGGTCTTACCTGAAACGTGATAATGTTGAATTATTTGTACGTTTAAAATAACATCAGATCTTCAACTTTAAATCCACTATGAAAAAATATTTTAAAAAATAGGCTGGGTGGGCAACACCTTCTCCTGGAGAATTGATCTACAGTGCCTTGCAAAAGTATTCACCCCACTTGGCATTTTTCCTATTTTGTTGCATTTCAACCTGTAATTTAAATGTAGATTTATTTAGATTTCATGTAATGGACATGCACAAAATAGTCAAAATTGGTGAAGTGACATAGAAAAAATAACTTGTTTAAACATTTTTTTTTTCAATTGAAAAGTGGTGCGTGCATATGTATTCACCCAATTTGCTATGAAACCTACCTAAATAAGATCTGGTGCAACCAATTACCTTCAAAAGTCATATAATTAGTTAAATAAAGAGATGATCTGTCACATGATCTCAGTACATACAGTGGGGCAAAAAAGTCTTTAGTCAGCCACCAGTTGTGCAAGTTCTCCCACTTAAAAAGATGAGAGAGGCCTGTAATTTTCATCATAGGTACACTTCAACTTCAACACTTAAAAAAAAAATCCAGAAAATCACATTGTAGGATTTTTCATGAATTTATTTGCAAATTATTGTGGAAAATAAGTATTTGGTCAATAACAAAAGTTTATCTCAATACTTTGTTATATACCCTTTGTTGGCAAAGACAGAGGTCAAACGTTTTCTGTAAGTCTTCACAAGGTTTTCACACACTGTTGCTGGTATTTTGGCCCATTCCTCCATGCAGATCTCCTCTAGAGCAGTGATGGTTTGGGGCTGTTGCTGGGCAACATGGACTTTCAACTCCCTCCAAAGATTTTCTATGGGGTTGAGATCTGGAGACTGGCTAGGCCACTCCAGGACCTTGAAATGCTTCTTACGAAGCCACTCCTTCGTTGCCCGGGCGGTGTGTTTGGGATCATTGTCATGCTGAAAGACCCAGCCCCGTTTCATCTTCAATGCCCTTACTCATGAAAGGAGGTTTTCACTCAAAATCTCAAGATACATGGCCCCATTCATTCTTTCATTCACACGGATCAGTCGTCCTGGTCCCTTTGCAGAAAAACAGCCCCAAAGCATGATGTTTCCACCCCCATGCTTCACAGTAGGTATGATGTTCTTTGGATGCAACTCAGCATTCCTTGCCCTCCAGTTGAGTTTTTACCAAAAAGTTATATTTTGGTTTCATCTGACCATATGACATTCTCCCAATCTTATTCTGGATCATCCAAATGCTCTCTAGCAAACTTCAGACGGGCCTGGACATGCACTGGCTTAAGCAGGGGGACACATCTGGCACTGCAGGATTTGAGACCCTGGCGGCGTAGTGTGTTACTGATGGTAGGCTTTGTTACTTTAGTCCCAGCTCTCTGCAGGTCATTCACTAGGTCCCCCCGTGTGGTTCTGGGATTTTTGCTCACCGTTCTTGTGATCATTTTGACCCCACAGGGTGAGATCTTGCGTGGAGCCCCAGATCGAGGGAGATTATCAGTGGTCTTGTATGTCTTCCATTTCCTAATACTTGCTCCCACAGTTGATTTCTTCAAACCAAGCTGCTTACCTATTACAGATTCAGTCTTCCCAGCCGGGTGCAGGTCTACAATTTTGTTTCTGGTGTCCTTTGACAGCTCTTTGGTCTTGGCCATAGTGGAGTTTCGAGTGTGACTGTTTGAGGTTGTGGACAGGTGTCTTTTATACTGATAACAAGTTCAAACAGGTGCCATTAATACAGGTAACGAGTGGAGGACAGAGGAGCCTCTTAAAGAAGAAGTTACAGGTCTGTGAGAGCCAGAAATCTTGCATGTTTGTAGGTGACCAAATACTTATTTTCCACCATACTTTGCAAATAAATTCATGAAAAATCCTACAATGTGATTTTCTGGATTTTTTCAAATTTTTTCTGTCATAGTTGAAGTGTACCTATGATGAAAATTACAGGCCTCTCTCATCTTTTTAAGTGGGAGAACTTGAACAATTGGTGGCTGACTAAATACGTTTTTGCCCCACTGTATACACCTGTTCTGAAAGGCCCCAGAGCCTGCAACACCACTAAGCAAGGGGCACCACCAAGCAAGCAGCACCATGAAGACCAAGGAGCACTCCAAACAGGTCAGGGACAAAGTTGCGGAGAATTACAGCTCAGACCATCCCACGGAGCACCATTATTAAAAAATTTAAAAAATATGTCACCACAACAAACCTGCCAAGAGAAGGCCACCCACCAAAACTCACGGACCAGGCAAGGAGGGTATTAATTAGAGAGGCAACAAAGAGACCAAAGATAAAACTGATGGAGCTGCAAAGCTCCACAGCTGAGATTGGAGTATCTGTCCATAGGACCACTTTAAGCCGTACACTCTACAGAGCTGGGCTTTACGGAAGAGTGGCCAGAAAAAAAAGCCATTGCTTAAAGAAAAAAATAAGCAAACACGTTTGGTGTTCACCAAAAGGCATGTGGGAGTCTCCCCAAACATATGGAAGAAGGTACTCTGGTTAGATGAGACTAAAAGGGCTTTTTTGGCCATCAAGGAAAACGCTATGTCTAGCGCAAACCCAACACCTCTCATCACCCCGAGAACACCATCCCCAAGGTGAAGCATGGTGGTGGTAGCATCATGCTGTGGGGGTGTTTTTATCGACAGGGACTGGGAAACTAGTCAGAATTGAAGGAATGATGGATGGCACTAAATACAGGGAAATTCTTGAGGGAAACCTGTTTCAGTCTTCAAGAGATTTGAGACTTGGACAGAGGTTCACCTTCCAGCAGGACAATGACCCTAAGCATATTGCTATAACAACATTTGAGTGTTTTAAGGGGAAACATTTAAATGTCTTGGAATGGCTTAGTCAAAGCCCAGACTTCAATCCAATTGAGAATCTGTGGTGTGACTTAAAGATTGCTGTACATCAGCGGAACCCATCCTACTTGAAGGAGCTGGAGCAGTTTTGCCTTGAAGAATGGGCAAAAATCCCAGTGGCTAAATGTGCCAAGCATATAGAGACACACCCCAAGAGACTTGCAGCTGTAATTGCTGCGGGCTGAATAGTTATGCACACTCAAGTTTTCTGTTTTTTTGTCTTATTTCTTGTTTGTTTCACAATAAATAAATAAAAAATGCTTCATCAAAGTCGTAGGCATGTTGTGTAAATCAAATGATACAAACCCCCCAAAAAATCTATTTTAATTCCATGTTGTAAGGCAAAAAAATAGGAAAAATGCCAAGGGGGTGAATACTTTCACAAGCCACTATATCTACAGCTACCATTTAGTCTCCCATCCAGGGTTTTATCCAAGAACAGCCTTGCTTATTTGTCACTGTCTATTACCAATGTGCTATTGTGAGAATAATTGTTGAGCGATCTCCACCCCAAATAAATAGATTCACTGTTGCTATCAAAGTCATTCCAAAGGGTAGGTTTAACGTAATAAATTAAATGTGACCGACCATACTTTCTCACTCATACAGTATATCATCAATGATGCTGTTTAGGCCTATATAGCAATTGCAGTCATCCACAGCTATTCAGCTAAATTCAACCCAGAATTCACAAAAAAAATAGACAAAAAATAGGCCTAGGGTTTCAAGCTCTGGTTGATTTCAGATTAAAATAAAAGTTAAAGAATGGGATTAAGCCAGTGACTCAGATGGAACTATCCAAGCAGTAGATACATCTCCTTTAAATGTTGATATTTGGTTGAGTTATCAACCAAACACAATTCAATCCTACTTTTGTAATACAGTAAATAGCCTAAAGTTAAGGCTATCTTGCAAACTAATTTAACATTCAACCTTAAAATGAGTAACACATCCATGGCCACATTTTGAGGTTACTGTAACTTAAAATGTCTTACGTAATCTTATAAAGCGTGTGAGTAAGGGCCTTAATACAGCTGTGTGCATGTTTAAGACAGCATGCATTGGTCATCACAGCTCTGGAGAGATTTTCACAATTGCTGTAATAATCTGCCCAGAATCTTGAACGGCATTGATCACATGTAATCTCAACTGCAATCCAGGTCATTTGGTTCTGATATCAGTGATAACAGAATCTGTTGTATAATCAAACAAAATAGCTGACATTGTTTTCCCATTTGAACTTTACTGTGCTTTTAATTTGTTGAAAGTGCAGTGATTGACATTTGGGTTACAACTAACCTAAAAACCAGACATTGTTTTTCCATTGGAATTTGGTTGTGCTTTTAGATAGTGACAACACATTGGTAATTCAACTAACTTTTGGCTGTCTTTCTGAGTGGGTGAATATAGGTTGTAATCTCATTGAATAACGTCTCAACCAAATATTACCCAATTATCAATGTTGAAATGACGTGGTGTGCCCAGTGGGCTGCTCATCCATTTCATGAGATTTCTCTATCATTCAACAGGTTTTTCTTTTTATGATAATACAGCTGAAATCGCACTGTGACATTGGTTCTGCATTCAGTGAGGCTGCATCTAAGAGAGAGAGAGAAGAGCCCTCCTCTTCAAATAGCTTACTGTAAGCCTAGAGCGCGTCAACAAATGATCACAATCTCCATTCCATCTTTGTTATGACTAATCCCGGGTTATCTCGTCAGGTTTACAGATACTACAAGAGACTGAGCTTCTTCTGATGTGCCATGGGAATTGCAGTACAAGCTGTCTGCTGAGATATAGCAGAGCTGAGCTCTTCACAGTGGTGGTGAGGTAAGGTGAGGAAACCACCTCATAGTTCGCAGTATTCTGGGACCCTGCAAATGAGAGGAAAAGCCTCAATGGTACTAATTTAAACTGCTGGTGAGTCCATTGGGACACTACTGCTTACCATATGTCAACATTTGGCATAGGATTCCTCATTCTGGGAATTACCCAGCTACATACAGTAAGTGATCAGGGTAACAGTGTTTGATGAGAACAGCACTATATACTACAGTGTTATAGTTTGTTCAAACAATGCCATGCCATTTTGTTCTATAGCACTTAGAAAAGCTTGTAAATCGTGCTCAATATAATGCTGATTATTCTTTCTATTACAGATGGAAGATCTTAATTTGATCACTCTTTTGTTGCTGAGAGTTTTCCTGCAGATGAGCTTCGTTATTTACATAAATTCACTAACACATGGTTATAGTAACAGTTTCACACTTTTCATGTAGCCTCATTTTGACCAGTTAATAGTTTAACCACCGATCAAGCAACATTATGGACTAAACATTCAAATCCTGTTGCTGCAGGATTATTTTGCTGTGACAATACTGGTCAAATTAAGATCCTACACCTGTATGTATGCATTCTATTATATCCTGATTAGAGTCCAGTGTGTTTCAACTGTGTGTTTGGTACTGTGTGGGAATCAGCTGATGGGGGACTAGAGGTTTGTGGGTCTCTGTCAAATGTTAACATTGTATCAAATATAATAGTAGATTAATCGATTTGCAGGTTTACAGATAGTAGAGACGGAAGCCTCCCTCTCCTTTATATGAGGTGCTTACTGCAACCTCTTCCCATTTGTAACCATGCATGAAGATAGCTTTTGCATACAAAGTGGAAAGTGATCTGAGCCCTACTCCAATGCCTGCTGTCTGGGGGATTCTCTGACATGCTGTGATCTATAAATAAGGTTTGCAGGCTCCGTCAGTTGTGCGTTGACAAACAGGAAGAGGGGTGGGGAGAGACCGAGACCTGGGTCCTCATTCTAAGGAAGTCAGTGCTGTGTGGGCGAACCACCAGTCTTATCTAGCTCGGCAGACATGTTCAAGTGCCACAACTGACAGTTAAAAACACTTTCCTGACTATGCAATAGTTGTCGAGGTACACTTGAATTAACTGTGCAGCCTGATTATTTTGAGGAGTTGACTCTTGTTTGTAGGGACTAGGGATTGGGGAGAATAATAAAAAAGTGCCATTCCCTATTCCCGTTTGTTTTCACTGATGTTGAATATAGTAGCACCTCCCCACTACATATTTAAAAATGTATTTTCATTTTTAAATGCATTATTTTGGTAAATGTTTTTTTGTCATATAACAACTATAATAATTGTAACTTTGGTGAGAAAATGTAAATGTCACAATTATCATATTAACACATTGCTGTGTTATCTTCAAGGAGCACGCAGGTTTTCATATTGGAACTTGCACAGTGCAGTATTACAGTGTAATCAGTCACAGCAGCCAGCCAGCCACCCAGCCAAAAACACAAGCCAATTATTTCAGGAAAAAAAGACAATTGGCTCCTGTGCAAATTTTATCAAGCCTTTCCCCTCATAATCAACCTGTCCTTTTTCCACCCCCCTGTCTGAATTTGGACAGCTCACTGTGCCTGTTACATTGGATGATCCTCAATGAGTAAACAGCAGTCAAATGGCTTCCTCAATAAGTTAATGATTTGCTGCAGAGCTCTGCCTGCTGCACTGTCCTTTGGCTGGCACTCCACCTGCAACATATGGCATCTTGGGCATTTTTGTTTTGATCTAATTCTATGAGTTGGGCCCCGTCATGGTTGGTCTTTTGATTAGAGTCTCAGTCCCCCAACAGCTAGTTTTTTCTCCATGCCAAATAAGTTGCTCAAAGCAACGATGGAATTTTAGGGCGAGACAGCTCGGCCAGATCTGGGGCCAGGGCGACCAACTAACAGCAGAAATAGGAATTTCATTATTCTTTGTGAAAGACTCAGCCATATCTGATCTGACTGTCATCTCTATTTTACTTCTTGTTGACTTTGCTCCAAAAACACTAGCCTTTAAACAGATTTTGATTGGGGTGTTACAACAACAAAATCTCCACTCTTAACTTTCATAAAATGTATGAAAACACATTCTATTTCATGCAGGGCCTCGTTTGTGCCCGAGGCCATCCGCATGGTTAATAGGAACAGTAAGGAAGTCGGATGGACTATTCTAGAGATAGTTTAGCCCTACAATTAATTAAGAACTGTGAATACCATTCACTTTAAGTTTCTTAAATTGCACTATGCACCCTGAACTGGTGCCTTAATAAGTGTCTCTATTTATTTTTTACACTGTCAGTGTGTGTTTGTCCTGTCTGAAGCACCATGTCAGCCCGGAAGGAATTGCCCCTTGGGGAATAATAAAGTTGTGTTGTGTTGTATTGTATGTGTATCTCATCATTGCTAGAACCACCAAACTGCCCTTTCAGACAGGAAGAATGCTACTACAGTGCCCCCTTGAACTTTGCAACCTTTTGCCACATTTCAGGCTTCAAACATAAAGATATAAAACTGTATTTTTTTGTGAAGAATCAACAACAAGTGGGACACAATCATGAAGTGGAACAACATTTATTGGATATTTCAAACTTTTTTAACAAATCAAAAACTGAAAAATTGGGCGTGCAAAATTGTTCAGCCCCTTTACTTTCAGTGCAGCAACTCTCTCCAGAAGTTCAGTGAGGATCTCTGAATGATCCAATGTTGACCTAAATGACTAATGATGATAAATACAATCCACCTGTGTGTAATCAAGTCTCCGTATAAATGCACCTGCACTGTGATAGTCTCAGAGGTCCGTTAAAAGCGCAGAGAGCATCATGAAGAACAAGGAACACACCAGGCAGGTCCGAGATACTGTTGTGAAGAAGTTTAAAGCCGGATTTTGATACAAAAATATTTCCCAAGCTTTAAACATCCCAAGGAGCACTGTGCAAGCGATAATATTGAAATGGAAGGAGTATCAGACCACTGCAAATCTACCAAGACCTGGCCGTCCCTCTAAACTTTCAGCTCATACATGGAGAAGACTGATCAGAGATGCAGCCAAGAGGCCCATGATCACTCTGGATGAACTGCAGAGATCTACAGCTGAGGTGGGAGACTCTGTCCATAGGACAACAATCAGTTGTATATTGCACAAATCTGGCCTTTATGGAAGAGTGGCAAGAAGAAAGCCATTTCTTAAAGATATCCATAAAAAGTGTTGTTTAAAGTTTGCCACAAGCCACCTGGTAGACACACCAAACATGTGGAAGAAGGTGCTCTGGTCAGATGAAACCAAAATTGAACTTTTTGGCAACAATGCAAAACGTTGATGTTTGGCGTGAAAGCAACACAGCTCATCACCCTGAACACACCATCCCCACTGTCAAACATGGTGGTGGCAGCATCATGGTTTGGGCCTGCTTTTCTTCAGCAGGGACAGGGAAGATGGTTAAAATTGATGGGAAGATGGATGGAGCCAAATACAGGACCATTCTGGAAGAAAACCTGATGGAGTCTGCAAAAGACCTGAGACTGGGACGGAGATTTGTCTTCCAACAAGACAATGATCCAAAACATAAAGCAAAATCTACAATGGAATGGTTCAAAAATAAACATATCCAGGTGTTAGAATGGCCAAGTCAAAGTCCAGAGCTGAATCCAATCGAGAATCTGTGGAAAGAACTGAAAACTGCTGTTCACAAATGCTCTCCATCCAACCTCACTGAGCTCGAGCTGTTTTGCAAGGAGGAATGGGAAAACATTTCAGTCTCTCGATGTGCAAAACTGATAGAGACATACCCCAAGCGACTTACAGCTGTAATCGCAGCAAAAGGTGGCGCTACAAAGTATTAACTTAAGGGGGCTGAATAATTTTGCACGCCCAATTTTTCAGTTTTTGATTTGTTAAAAAAGTTTGAAATATCCAATAAATGTCGTTCCACTTCATGATTGTGTCCCACTTGTTGTTGATTCTTCACAAAAAATACAGTTTTATATCTTTATCTTTGAAGCCTGAAATGTGGCAAAAGGTCGCAAAGTTCAAGGGGGCCGAATACTTTCGCAAGGCACTGTATATTCAGGCAGAGTTTTGTTTTTTACCCAATGCCAGACAGAGGATCTCTTAAATGATCCCTCTGCTGAGATGCAGCTGGACATCAAAGGCCAGGGAGATTTTGTTACCATGTGAACTTTAGAATCTGTCTTTTTAAAATGAAAACATCCCCTATGAATTTAACTACACAGCCCATTCTTCCTGGAGTAGTAAATTAAAAAAGGCCCGAATTGTGATATATGATTAATCTCGTAACCCAGGACCAAATCTACTGTGGAAGACTAGGTTCTATATTACCCAAACCCATAGGTTCTCTATGGTTTGCAACCTCTGTCAACAAAACTAACTTGAACCAGAACAATATTGCATCAATGTCAATCAATCCCTAACTAAAGATTTGTATTATACTGTTGATTGTTTTAATATCTATGTATTTAGTTCACAATCTCCACCATGAGCCACTTGTTTTCAGAATTCACCATGCAGCTTTTTTCATTATCATCTGGTGCTTCCAGGTAGCATTCACTCCTCCCTGCCCCATGTCACATTCTGCTGTCAATCATCAATGACCTTCAGAAAAGCAGCCAATGTCATGAATATATTCACTTCTTATTGGCTGCTGTGAGTCACACACATCATCATCAGCAGTCATCACAGATTGTGAGTTCCAATGCCATACCATGCAACACATACGGACTGAAAGGCATAATGTCCTCTACTTCAGGGTCACGTCACGCTGGATTGTTCTTTTCTTAAAGTGTGAAAAAGTTAATAATTGCCAATTGTTTTTTTTCTTCCATTTGAATTGTAAGTACTTTGTTCTCTATGATTCAGATCTGGAAAAGACAGACGTACACAGGTTATATTCTGGAGTGTCGGCTCGTCTTTGCTACTTTATGTTCTCTCAGGAAATGCCGGTGGAATTATTTGTTTTTTATCCTGCTACACAGTTACACTTGGTGATATCATCTGTCTCCTCATCTGTCTTACTCTATATGTCCCTTCCCTGCAGCACCAATGCATTCCTTATAAGTCATAACTTTAATTGAATTACCTCAGAAACGTTATTAGAGTAGGCAGATAGATACACTCTGTGGATGCTGGGTGGCCTCCAAAGGAAATACTGTAACTTGGAGTGAGAAATAGACAGGGGCTTCAATAAATAATGTATTTATCTGATTAATGGAGTTAATTGAGGGATTGCTGTTGAAATATATAATATCTGTAACATACACATGCTTACTCACAGGCAGTCTGAATCAATAATGTTTTGCAAGATACAGAAGATTGATCAAATCATTAATATTGAGTGAGAGCTATTCCATTTACTGCTAGACATAACAAAGATTTGGAAGATGTGGGTCCAACAAGTTTTCTGTGAAACAGGAGTGTATGGAGTCACTATAACTATCATTATGTGGGTGTTCTTGAATTGCGGTGGCATTTGGGTCCTTTGCCTTTGCAACCATGAAGAACACATTAAAATGACAAATAGTTACACATCATTTAGAGTTGCAAAGTTTTGGGAAACTTCCAGTAAATTTCCGGAATTTTTCGAGAATTTTTCCATGTGAAGTTAAGCCCGGGAATTTAGCTTAAATTCATCAAAAAAGTTAGCTTATAACAGTGAACCTTTTTTGTGGGATACACGTCTAGGTCTTATGATATATTTTGGTTAAACTATCCCCAATTCAATGGAATTGCAACTCTCTGCATGTGCAGTGCACTCTTACATCACATGTGCAGTGCACTCTTCCATCACATATACAGCTGATTCTCAGGTGTACATGGACGAGACATTTGAGAACATTTCACTGCAGCTAATGTAGAAGGTAAACCTGTGTACATTTGCAAATATTGTGCCAAATCATATGTGAAGAATGCAACAAAGATGCAGCATCATCTGGCCAAGTGCATAAAGTTCCCTCAGCGCTCACAACAAGCAACCTCTGACAAAGTCCCTCTACCTCTATTCGAGGTGAAAATGATGAATCAGACACCTTATCGATAGCAACAGCTCATGGTCCTCCTGGAATCAGAAGTTTTTTTTACTCAATGGAGTAACGTAGTCAGAGAAATGCTGATGAATGTCTTGCTCGAACTGTGTATGCAACTGGTTCACCGCTGATGCTCACATGCAATGCGTATTGGAAGAGATTTCTGAATGTCCTTCACTCAGCATACACCCCTCCAACCAAACATGCTTTATCTACTAATTTGCTGGATGCAGAGTTCAACAGAGTTCAAGTGAAGGTCAAGCAAATCATAGCGAAAGCAGACTGTATTGCTGTCATCGCTAATTAACTACATCATCTCCACCCCTCAACTAGTGTTCTACAAAAGCACAGACACAAGGGACAACAGACACACTGGTCTCTACATTGCACATGAGCTGAAGGCAGTCATCAATGACCTTGGACCATAGAAGCTATTTGCACTGGTGACAGACAATGCTGCGAACATGAAGGCTGCTTGGTCTAAAGTGGAGGAGTCGTACCCTCACATCACACCCATTGGCTGTGCTGCTCATGCATTGAATATGCTCCTTAAGGACATCATGGCACTGAAAACAATGGATACACTCTACAAGAGAGCAAATGAAATGGTTAGGTATGTGAAGGGTCAAGTTTTTTTATTTATTTTTTATTTATCCGTTATTTTACCAGGTAAGTTGACTGAGAACACGTTCTAATTTGCAGCAACGACCTGGGGAATAGCTACAGGGGAGAGGAGGGGGATGAATGAGCCAATTGTAAACTGGGGATTATTAGGTGACCGTGATGGTTTGATGGCCAGATTGGGAATTTAGTTATAGCAGCAATCTACCTCACCAAGCAAAGTGAGAAGAATAAGAGCACCACATTGAAGCTGCCCAGCAACACCCGTTGGGGTGGTATTGTCATCATGTTTGACAGTCTCCTGGAGGGGAAGGAGTCTCTCCAAGAAATGGCTATATCACAGTCTGCCGATATGGACAGCCCCACCAAGAGGATCCTCCTGGATGATGTATTTTGAGAGAGAGTGGTAAGCAGCCTGAAACTCCTGAAACTTATAGCAGTAGCCATTGCACTGTTTGAGGGAGACAATGCCATCCTGTCTGATGTTAAGACTCTGCTTGCAGATGTAAGAGAATAAATCCCTACTGCCCTGCCCACTTCAATGTTGCTCCAAGCAGAGGAAACTGCAGTTCTGAAATACATCAAAAAGCGTGAAGACTTCTGTCTGGAGCCCATACACGCCGCAGCAGACATGTTGGACCAAGTATGCTGGCAAGAGCATCCTGTCTGGTGTAGAGATCAACAAGGCCTATGGTGTCATCACTACCATTTCTCGCCACCTTGGCCTGGATGAGGGCAAGGTTCTTGGCAGTCTGGTGAAGTACACTTCCAAGCAAGGACTTTGGGATGTTTTACATCTACTTATGATAAGGTAAAAGGTTTATGTTTCTGTCTCCATATGATATGCTAAATATATCCAATGCAAAAAAACATCTACATTTAAATGGTATTAATATTAATTTGCATATATTTCCATTAATTCCCATATATTCCTGTTAATTCCCAAGGAAAGTTTCCACCTCTGAATATTCCCCAAAATGTGCAACCCTACATATCATACATTATTTTATTTGTTATATTGAACGGTGTGTCAATGATAAAACATCATACAAGTTCTTTATATTGCAAAACATTATGTTTATGCATTGTTTAAGGTACTTAGGCTAAGCTAATTGGCTTCTTCCAGTTGTGACATGTTTTGGGGGTTTAGAGATATTTATTATTTTGAATGCTAGAAAGTGAACAAAAGTATGTAATATATTGTATAGAGCAATAAAAACAAAGAAGGCTATTAAAAGTTGTATGTCATTGGTGTTAACGCCTTAAAATTCACTCATTACAAAGATACACAAGGACCATTCAAGCAAATTTCAAACAAATATTGTCTAGCAATATTCAAGGCATACTTTCCAAGCCTGTAAGCCTTGGAATAAATAATAGTTCATCATGGTACTCATTCAGATTGGCATGCCTACCGGAAAAAAATATTTAGAAAGGGGTATTCTAAAGGGTTCTTCGGGTGTCCCCATTGAAGAACCCTTTTTTCTTCCAGGTAGAACTCTTTTGAGTTCCATGTAGGGATCTCTAAAATGGTTCTACCTGGAACCTTCAAACGGTTTCTCTGACCTATGGGGACAGCCAAAGAACCGTTTTAGGTTCTAGGTAGAACCTTTTGTTTTATAAATTGTTTTATAATTTTTATTTAACCTTTATTTGACTAGGCAAGCCAGTTAAGAACAAATTCTTATTTACAATGACTGACTACCACGGCAAAACCCGGACGACGCTGGGCCAACTGTGCTCGCCCTATGGGACTCACAATCAAGGCCAATTGTGATAAAGCCTGGAAACGAACCAGGGTTTGTAGCACTGAGATGCAGTTCCTTAGACCGCTGTGCACACATTCTCTTTGGTTTAAATTTCTTTGTAGATGGTAGAACTACATCAAAACAGACTATTAACAACAATTACAAAAATGTTGTGCTAACTGATGTCTCCCAACCATAAGTAAAATGTATCCACGTAAGTCGCTTTGGATAAAAACGTTTGGTAAATGGCATATGTTTATACCGCAATTTTAACAGCTGGGAACATGTACGTTGTCTCTGAACAAGTGAATGAGTCAAGACAAGTATGATAGAACATACTAGGGCAATCTGCGTGCATTTAAAGTTGTAATTGCTGCTCTTGTGTGAGACCATTGTGATGTGCTAACATTTAGCCCCGTAGCCGTGGGGCGCTCTCCGGGGCGCTCTCCAGGGTGCTGAACGGTTGAGATCGAGTGACTCATTGCACCGTTAAGGCAAGGGTCATTTTCTTGACCTGGCTGTATCGATCCTCCTCATGCAGAATGGATTTAGGCAAGACATGAAACAATAGATATAATAATCATGACTCACCTTCCACCTCATCCTCGGGCAGGTTAATGGGGGTCCGGTATGATAGGATATCTGGAATAGTGCAATTTCCCTTGTACATGAACCTTGTGGTTCGCACTGGCATTCGCACTGGCATTTCTGCGAGGGAAAATCTGTGTCTCGATCTTCATATAGCTCACTGTAGTTTGCTAACCGAAACTTTGCTATAGTCCACTTTGGAGAACAACATTTTGCAACCGGAAAAAAAGATCTCTGTTCAGGTTCTGTCACTTGACCGTTACTGTTTTTTGGTGTAGCCTGTGGAGAAAACAGTGTCGGAATCGAAGCTCGCGAAGTCCCGGAAAAAGTGGCAGGTGTCTCTGCTTTTGTCTTCAATGCATGTAATGCCTATACATGAAGAGTGCCTGTGTAGACTATATGTCACATCAACTTTGCATTACAATTACCGAAGGACACAAGTAGGCCTACTAGATATATTGCTGAAACTTTATTTTTGGTCGTAATTCTATCTATTTTATTGTCTCAAATAAACATAGCAAATATCTTTGTTACATCAAAACCAACTATTTTAATCCGCACATTGCAAGATATTTTGTTCCGCATATATGGGAATAAAATAATGATACAAAAATATAAACTACAGCGAGATATATATAAAAAAACGTGTCAACTACAAATCCAATTCGAGAGCAGTTTAAGTAAGAAGACTTCTATTTTCTGTTTGATAGGATTAACATGAACATATATCTTTTTTGTTTAAATCCTACAGGTCGTTGTTTTGTACAAGGTATGTATTGCCTTCCGTCTCCTCACACTTTCCTTTTCCGTTTCCTTTATCTTCACTTCTGGAGACCAGTCGATAAAACTGTAAGTAGCCTAACTAATAGCCCCCAAAAGCTTCTACCGGAAGCCTATTGAAGAGATGTTCGTCTGTAACGTTCTCATTGAAAATAAAACAAGACAAAAAAAAAACGAAATAACATCAAAACTAAGAACTAGAGTAGTCAAAATATTCAACTGTCAAGGGATTTCCTGGGCGACCCACTGCGTCTTCAGATGGATCTTTGAGGTTGATCCTCCTCGAGCCGTCTGCTCTGCACACTGCGGTCTCATTTTGTTTTTCTCAGTCCTAGCTCCCCAAGCTTTTCTTTCCCCTCCAGTGATGACACCTCCTCCACCTCCCATTTCTAGGTAGACTAAATTATCTAATTGAACACAAAAGTGTCTCTCAAGGTTGACATTGATGACTGACTCGTTTTACTAGTGATGCTTGAACATGATGGTCACTGTATCTTATCTTACGGCAAGTATGTCGAATGAATAGATGGACAGTGTAATAGCCTACCCATGGAGATAGAGACATGATGTCGTTTTATATAAGAATATAGTTTTATTTCTAAAGATTTGTATATGATAACACAAATGTGCAAGGGCTGATCCCGAGTTGCAAGAGGTGAACTTCAGTTTGATTTTATTGGAGGACACCTGCTGTGGTAGGAAGGTCAAAGCCGCGCACCGTAATTCAATTTCAGCACCAGGGATAGCGCATTCTAACGTTCAGACACTTACCGCACTGCCTCTGCTGCATGTCAGTCTGAAATCGAAGAAACCAAATGACCCTACCATTTCCTTTTGAAGTTCTTCAATCTGTTTTCAATGAAGCATAATTTAACAAATAATGCATCACTCAAGTCTGTATCTTTATGCGCTGCTTGTTTGTTGGCAATGTGATAGGATTCTTTACATAGTTGAATGGGAATCCTGTGGTGAGGCCTCTCTATGGTTTCTTTGGCTGTTTTAGTGCTGGTTTGGCTGACAGGTCTATTCCCCTCTGGATGCTGGGGGATTGTCTCTCTCTGCTGCACCTGCGCCCCTCCCTGAGCCTCTGTCTGGGCACTGCATGGGCTCTGACAGCAGTAGGCTTTATGAAAGCTGAATAACAGGCCCCTCTCATTCCAAACCCCTTCACAGTACAATGGATATATGATGGCTCAGACCCTGAGTCATCCTCTCAAACCAAGAAAGACAGGCACAGCTTTTTAGAAGAAGAACAAAACAGTAGGCTACTAGAAATGTCCATAGGAACCCACCTGTTGACCTTAACATCAACATGTGTGCAGTTCATATACTGAACAACAGGTAGCTAGCATTTCTTTGCTGAGATCACCATTCCACAGTTAGTGAGACTATTTCCCCCCACACTGCACAGTACGTGTCTTGTTTACAAAGGCATCCTTGCATATATGGTGAAGGAGTATGTCACCTTTAAATATGTATAGATTTTTAATGTCCTGCTAGCCCTGCTAGTATAACATATAAAATAACCTGTTGTTTCTTCAATGTGTGGGCACTGCACTGCATGAGTTTGTTTGTGTCTTTGTCTCTGTGCGTGTAAACGTGCACGTGTGAGAGAGCAGGTTTAGGGCAAAAGGTGCTCCTCAACAGTGTACACATTCTTTGTCCACAAGCGGTATTAAAAGGTCAGACATCTATCTATACAGCGTTTGACGTCCAGACTGCTTTCAGCCAACAGCCAGCATGGGTTCCTCTTTTGTTCTTGTCAAATCTTTAATGGTCTCAGACCATTTTTATAGACCCAGGGGTGACAGGGTCTGTCGATATTAACACATTTCTTTCCTTTGTTTCTTTGCTTGTACTGCACAGGTGAAAAATAACGATTTGTCCCTCTTTGTAACAGTAAACCAATGAAGTAAGATCCCCTAACTTGTCAGTATCAATTTCATTACTGTCATAACTTCTTCAATAGTGTGATGGAGGTCACAGTGAAATGATGTTGGAGTCACATTAAAAAGACAGACAAAATCCCATTAAAACAAACCTTTTTTGCTACTTATTTGTTTGTTTTATGGCTGTTTCAGAGAGAACATATGTTATATAAATCATTCTCCACTGGGGGCAAACCTACATTAAGAGATTTCAGACTTTATGCCTCGGCAGGGCAAAATAAGTAGAAAGGTTCTTAGTCGATCCACGAGACGAGGGATTGGATTTGATGGCTTGAAATGTTGTTGGTCTTTTGCCTAAAGCTATCAACCTCTCAAATGTCTGCACTCAGTGTTACAGATGCACTGTAGCTCCTCCTGGAAATGCTAGATAACACAGGGGAAAAGATTCCTCGTTCTCGACTAAAAAAGTTTGAACATGCGTTAAGATGTCTCATTTATTACATAAGATCATGCACAACACACAATAAAATTATAAGAATTCTTAGGTAGAATGTATTGGTTGTAAGTGCGTTATTCTACTGTTCAGCACACACACATTGTCGATGACAAGATTTATGTCAGTTGTTACCAACAAATGCTCTGGTGTGAATAACAATGGTCTACATCTATTTGAGAAATAAATACATGTGGAAATGAGCCTCTGTTGTTCTGGTAAATAGCCCATCGGTGGAGGTTGAAGAAATTCCTGTAAAATACCTTTTTGATGAGATGTTGTTGAAAACAGAAAATCAAACAATTATGATCTGTAAAACAAACAAACTAGAACAGATTTTCCTTCCATGAAAAATACAATCTGTAAAACTAACAGAGCAGAAAGAAGACCCCCAAAATCTCATCAATGGGACCTGCATTGCTACAGTTTACCATGGGCGATTCTATTGGCAATTTTGATTGTTTCTGTAATTGACTGGAGGACCCTCAATTCCAGAGTATACACTTCTCTGACAGCATGCATGTGATCAGAATGAAATCTTGCCCATTATCCAAGTAACACACTCTCAACTTCCAAGGCTTATCTATGGCAGTACATGAGTTGGTCTGCCAGTAGTCTCACAACGCTGTCATAGAAGTAACACAAATGACCACAGTACTCTAAAAACACTGCCATAGAAGTAACATAAATGACCAAAAACAGCTGTGTTTGATGTCATTTGTTGACTGGCAAAACTACCCATTTATGTTGTAACATAATCCTAATCTCCAAGTGGTTTTAATTGAGAAGATTTAATGGGCCAATCAGCAGTTGAAACAATAACAAAGTGATATTTAGGTTATACAGTGTTTGTTCACATTTACATTGTTTAGAGACATTGGAGTAAAACAAGTGTACATTTTGGGGTTCTGATAGGATACAACAGTTAAAACTCTTAGATGTAAAGTCCCCTGTTTTTGGGGACTTGTGTGATTCTGGTACCGTTTCCGATCAACATTTGCACTTATAAATCAATCTGTGGACACAGTAGATCGAAATGGCTGGCATTAAGCGATGGCCCTGGTTCCCACAGATACAATAGTATATTGTCTGAGCCTGTCTGAGCCTGTAGGATGTGAAATCCTAAATCACTTGAAGCTGGGAGGTCCCTCCTACCATTTAATTCGATATTCAGACTGCCCATCAACTCCTGGCTGTATCCTATGTCATAGCCATTGACAAAGCAGTGGTTTCATCACTGTAGGACATTCAGTGATCGATTTCTAAACACAAAACACGTACTGATTAAAATGAGATGAAAGGCGAGTTCCTAACGAGTTCAAGAAGCCAAGCTAGAGCTCTGTGAGACTTTAACAGCGATGGGGGAAGACGTATGATCAAGAGAGACCATTAGAAAATATGCACATTTTCTCTAACACTAAATATACAGTACAAATATGTACAGTATTTTCCAGTTATAAGGAAGGTGAAATCTTATACTTAGTCATTTTATAATGATTATACTATATTTAGAAAGCTTATAAGTAATTTCAAGCCGTATTCATACATTGAATAGGAAATACATCATATAAAATATTTCATATTTTTATCGTATTTGTGTCCTTGATCTTGTGTCAGACTAACTATTTTTATGGCCCTCTCATGATAAATAATTACATACACCACCAGTCAAAGGTTTGGACACACCTACTCTTTCAATGGTTTTTCTTTATTTGTACTATTTTCTAGATTGTAGAATGATAGTGAAGACATCAAAACTATGAAATAACAAATATGGAATCATACACCACACACCAAAAAAACGTGAAACAAATCAAAATGTATTTTAGATTTTAGATTCTTCAAAGTAGCCATCCTTTGCCTTGATTACAGCTTTGTACACTCTTGGCATGCTCTCATCCAGCTTCACCTGGAATGCTTTTTCAACAGTCTTGAAGGAGTTCCCACATATGCTGAGCACTTGTTGGCTGTTTTTACTTCCCTCTGAGGTCCAACTCAAACCAAACCATCTCAATTGGGTTAAGGTTGGGTGATTGTGAAGGCCAGGTCATCTGACGCAGCACTCCATTACTCTCCTTCTTGGTAGAATAGCCCTTACACAGCCTGGAGGTGTGTTGGGTCACTGTCCTGTTGAAAAACAAATGATAGTCCTACTAAATGCAAGCCAGATGGGATGGCGTATCGCTGCAGAATGCTGTGGTAGCCATGTTGGTTAAGTGTGCCTTGAATTTGAAATAAATCACAGACAGTGTCACCAGCAAAGCACCCCCACACCATCACACCTCCTCCTCTATGCTTCACGGTGGGAACCACACATGCAGAGATCCGTTCACCTACTCTGCGTCTCACAAAGTCACGGCGGTTGGAACCAAAAATCTCAAATTTGGACTCATCAGACCAAAGGACAGATTTCCACCGATCTAATTTCCATTGCGCGTGTTTCTTGGCCCAAGAAAGTCTGTTTTTCTTATTGGTGTCCTTTGGTATTGGTTTCTTTGCAGCAATTCAATCATCAATTTCCGAGGCTGGTAACTCTCATGAACTTATCCTCTGCAGCAGAGGTAACTTTGGGTCTTCATTTCCTGTGTCGAGAGCCAGTTTCATCATAGCGCTTGATGGTTTTTGCGAATGCACTTGAAGAAACTTTCAAAGTTGACATTTTCCGGATTGACTGACCTTTATGTCTTAAAGTAATGATGGACTGTCGTTTCTCTTTGCTCATATGAGCTGTTCTTGCCATAATATGGACTTGGTATTTTACTAAATAGGGCTATCTTCTGTATACCACCCCTACCTTGTCACAATGCAACTGGCTCAAACGCATTAACTTTTAACAAGGCACACCTGTTAACTAAAATGTTTTCCGGATTACTACCTCATGAAGCTGGTTGAGATAATGCCAAAAGTGTGCAAAGCTATATATATTTTTTTGTTTTACCTTTATTTAATTAGGCAAGTCAAATTCTTATTTTCAGTGACGGCATACCATCAAGGCAAAGGGTGACTACTTTGAATAATCTCAAATATAAAGTATATTTTGTTAAACACTGTTTTGATTACTACATGATTCCATATGTGTTATTTTATAGTTTGGATGTCTTCACTATTATTCTACTATGTAGAAAATAGTAAAAATACAGAAAAAACCCTGAATGAGTAGGTGTGTGCAAACTTTTGACTGGTACTGTAGATTACATTTTCGACTGCATTTAGTTACATTTAACTAGTTTTAAATTAAGCTCATGAGGCATTTATAAGTTATGTTCTTCAAAGATCAATGGGTGCATACCAAAATCGATGTAGTAACTGCTGATTGCCCCATTAAGAGACTTTGGTATTTTGTTATTTTATTTGCTTTGGTTTTTATTTATCCCTCAGTCTGGAATAAAGTATTAGGAACCTGAGAGCAGATCCTCTGAATGGATGCTTCCAATATGAATTCCTGTCTATGGGGCTATAATCGTAATATTGCGGTGGGGTTGACACAAATGAATTTCCTCCTGATGATGATTTGAACTCATTTTCCTTAGATTGATGATAGCATTAAGCAGCAGAATTAACATTCGGTAAATGAAAAGCTATGATTTCCATTACTATTGTCCCGCTTTACACAGGGAATTCTAACTCTAACTCTGTTGTTGCCTGTGTGAATGTTGTGATCATCACCAGTTTAATCACCACTTTAAGCGCCTAACCAACAGGATGTCTTGCTCTAATACTGCCAGGAAAGAATGCCAGGGGTGTTGTGTTACTTCTGCCATGGCACACTGCATTAAATCTGCCAAACGTCACCAAACAATAACATTTTGGGGTGACAAGGTGTTTCACCCGCAGTCATTGTCAAGTTGTCTGTTTTAGGTACAAATACTTTTTTTGCCAGGAACATAGACCTCTCAATACTGCTTAATGTAGTTTGTGGACAACATCCTGTTGACGTCACTAACTCTGTGTTTGTATCAAGCTGACATCTTACTTAATATTCTCTGTATGCTCTTGACTTGCCTAGAGTGCTTGAGAGTAATGAGGCACAATGATTTTTCGCATATAATTGTATATATTTAGGATTTTATTTATTTATACTTTGAAATCATTGTATTTGGTCCAACCTCCAAGTGTACTATTACCAAACCTTTCTTCCTAAAAATAACTAATGATATTTACACAGCATAGCAATGAGCCTCTTTGACAACTCAGATATGCAGTGAAAATGAAATCCAGAGCTTTCAGGTCAATTCTGAAAAACCAAAGAATCAACAGCAAGAGCGTTTTTATGTATTTTTCTTGCACATTCAGTTTATTCTTTAGTGTGGGAGAGTATGGGGAGAGGGACCAGTTGTCGCTGTGTAGGTTGTCACAGTGCTCATAAATAACAAATCTTGAGGGTGCTGTCAGCTTCGGAAAACTTTTGAGATAGGGACAACTTTCTGCTTTTAGTGACCAAGGAAATGTTTTTCATTGTTGTTGTTGTTGTTGTTGTTTATGTCATTACTGTTAAACTGTCAATAAATCACACAGGCAGTCAGTTTAAACCACTGTATCAATTCTCATGCTGAGCCATGAGTATAGAGAATCTTCAGAAATATTTTGCATACGCATTAGCTGTACATCCCACAGAGGCCATCAGTCAAATGCACAAAAGTTCCCCTGCTTTGACACCAAGATTACTCAGAATAAGCTAACATGTTCATGAAGTGAAAGTGACATAAGTTCCTTATGTCTTCTTTGGAGAAGTTTTTCATGTGGAGTTCTGCACCAGTCAGACAGTCAGGAAAAAAATGGACCACATGACACAAGTAAAAAAAAAAAAAACAGATTATGTAAGAAAGAGCCTTGAGGTTTTTCTGTAGTTCTTTTAGATTGCTTCCCAGTTGAGAGATGCTCCTCTGAATAAAAATACTTCCTTTCCAAAGTTATTTTCCTATTCCCTTTTTCTGCAAAGTATTCGACATCCAAGCAGAAGAAATGGTATAAGGATGAGCCTGCGGTGGTTTGGCAGAGTGCTTCTTTTCCAGCACAGATGTGACATGCCTCATCAGGCTCCCAAGTTATAGAGCTGATTTGTAGGAGCTGAATCAATATCAGAGACAGACGCTTTAACACCAACTCCCTTTCTTGACAATCTTCCACTTCTCAAAGAAGTTTCTCTTGGTGGAATAAAATCATTAAAACACTCAAACAGACCCTCGGCTTGAATATAAGACAGTTCGTCTTTCATCAAACGATGCTCCTCTTGAACACAACTTCAGCACAACTGCAGCCCTAAGCACAACGCAATGGGTGTCATAAGCAATAATGACAGAGCAGTGTCACAGTTTGTGGTGATGAATGCTGCAGCAGCAGAGCCTTGGGAGTCAGCCCCCAGATGAGCCTGTCATTGTTAGCTTGACTATGGTGGAATATTGACAGCATTATAGGCCTATATTCTCTAAACTATACTACCCACTGTATGTCAACTTCCCTGCTCTCCCTTTGACAGCATGAGGTACAGTAGGCATATTGATGGACGGTTCCCATCAAATGAAGATGATGGATCAAACTAATTCATGTACATGTTGACTTCAGATTATGCACTTGAAGGCCCAATTAAAACCAGTTTATTCAGAGGAGAGTTTGTCGGTGGGTAAAGGTGGAGAGCAGCCAATATGTTGATCCATCCTCTGCAGCTGTTCCCTTCACTTTAGAGAGGCACTCCAGATCACATATACCACTGAATAACAAATATTGTTTGCTGGGAATCATGTCAAGAAAGGATGAAAATAAACAGTCAAAGTGTTCTTTTCCAAACCCTGTTTACTTGAGTCTCTGTGGGAGATCTGAGTTATGCTTGCTATCTGTTGTTAAAGGATGTACATGGACGTTACAAGTTATGAGGGTCTAACTGAGGCATTCTCAAGAGTCACCAAGTGAGTGAGTGGGCACTGTATATTACTGAAGGTGTGAGACTGACCTTATTTTCTTCCACAGCTATTGCCAGGGCCATACGGGACTGCAGCCAGGACAACTTTCTCTCTGATCTGATTACCCAGCATTAACTGTGACTGTAACTCAATCAGAGCTTGGGCCCAATGTTTGCCTGGAATACATAAACCTTTTCTACCCCTTTAGTAAAGATTGCCTATGACATTAACACATCTGTTGAGGCGGCTCTCACTGCAGGGAATAGTCTTCATTTTCATTTCCCCTCATTTACATGTGGATTTCAGCACCACAACCATGCTGAGATGTAAATGTAATTAGTGTGAAGGAAAACAAACAAATACTCATTGAGTAGTTAACCCAGAACGTTATTATTATTTACACTATTCAGCCATATGCTGCGTCAAGTATGATCAACTGGATACTGGATTGTTGGAATAATTTGTTGATGGTTGGTTGATATTTTCTTTTCTTAAAGAGAGAGAGGGAGTGAAGGCTTACTGCTGTTGCAGTTTTATCTAGGTGATTTGCAAGATTGAGTTGGACAACTAAAAAGTGGCCAAATGACATTCATGTCTCAACCTTAAGTCTGCTCTCAGAGCCAACTGTTGTTCAATTACAAGATGTCGATAGAAATTACTCCCTAAATCCATCAGTGTAAGAGGTATTAAAAACCAAATATTGCTTTTCTGTTCTCATAACAAATGAGACGGACCTCTCATTACATGTTTAATCTCTCAATATTGGCTTACATTTCTGTAGATCAACATAGCATTGGATAGGTGTTCATTCAATTCCAGTACAACAGTGAGATGACCTAAAAATACTGCATGTGTTTTTATTCTGTTTAAGTATAAGCCGTGCCTTGACGATACACTTCCTGGACTGTGTCACTGTGTCTGATCACAGAGCTTTATCCTTTTCCTGCTATGCATAAACTCAGGTAGAGAGGGAGATGTGGAGGGAGGGAGAGAGAGAGTAAGGGAGAGAACACCACTGTAGTGCAGAAGAGCCAAGGTCATTCAGATTGAGACATTACATCAGCCTCCAGGGACAGACTTGCATTAAAGATGCACTATGCAGAACTTGCTCTGCCATTTCCTGGTTGCAAAAATTTGAATAGGTCGTCTAATTTCAGTTTATATGATAAAATGAGCAAGTGTAGAGAATCATTGTACCATCTAAACTACTGTGAAATATATTTTCCATAAGCAAAAATATTGTATATTCAGCTTTTTGAAGCTGGTGCACAAAATTGAAAGATGAAAAAACTAAACTTAAGAACGGGAAGCATAAAAATAGTGCAAATAGAACAGATCTTAGACTTGCTTTAATTGAGAATGACAGATCTATAATAAAGATTTCTATGTGAATTTGGTCAGGTCGCCTAAAAGAGTTACATATTGCAGCTTTAAATAACAGTTAATAATTTTAACCTGGCAGCTATGACTTAGAGCTCTATTTGACTGCTTAATTGCTGGATGAGTGTCATGCCCTGACCTTAGATATCTCTCTTTTCTATATATTTTGGTTAGGTCAGGGTGTGACTAGGGTGGGTACTCTAGTGTTGTATGTCTAGGGTTTTGTATGTCTAGGGTTTTGTATGTCTAGGGTTGTTGTAATCTAGGGGTTTTGTATTTCTATGTTGGCCTGATATGGTTCCCAATCAGAGACAGCTGTTTATCGTTGTCTCTGATTGGGGATCATATTTAGGCAGCCCTGTTTCCCACTTTCTGCTGTGAGATCTTGTCTATGTATAGTTGCCTGTCAGCACTCGTTTGTATAGCTTCACGTTTCGTTTTGTTAGTTTGTTCAGTGTTTCATTCTATAAATGAATAAGAATTTACGCACAGCTCGCTGCTCCTTGGTCCGATCCTTATAACGAACGTGACCGAAGATCCCACCAACAAAGGACCAAGCAGCGTGCCCAGGAGGAGGAAGTATCCTGAACTTGGGAAGAGATCCTGCATGGGAAGGGATCCTGGACTTGGGAGGAAATCCTGGCAGGACAGGATCGCCTTCCTTGGCGGGAGTCGCCTAGGAGCATGAGAGGACAGCAATGTCGTCGACGGAAGCCCGAGAGGCAGCCCCAAGAAAATTCTTTAGGGGGGCACACGGGTTGGTCGGCCAAGCCGAGGGGTGAGTCAGAGACTGTCGATTAGTTATTGGACAAATTGGAGGAGAGTGAACGGAGGGGAGAGTTAGAAACCTTCGAGGAACTGTTGGACAAATTGGAGGAGAGTGAAGATAGAGAGCTGTTGGTTTGGCGTAGTATGCATGGCATTCGCCCTGAGGAGCGTGTTTGCCGTCCGATGCCACCTGAGTCAGTTCCCCGCACTTGCCCTGAGATGCGTGTCCCCAGCCCAGTACCACCAGTGCCGGCACCACGCATCAGACCTCCAGTGCCCCTCCACAGTCCAGTACATCCTGTGCCTCCTCCCCACATTCGCCCTGAGGTGCGTGTCATCAGCCCGGTACCATCAGTACCGGTGCCACACATCAGGCCTCCAGTGCGCCTCCACAGTCCAGAGCTTCCGGCGACAGTTCCCAGTCCAGAGCTTCCGTCGACGGTCCACAGTCCGGAACCTCCGGCAACGGTCCACAGTCCGGAACCTCCGGCAACGGTCCACAGTCCGGAACCTCCGGCAACGGTCCACAGTCCGGAACCTCCGGCGACGGTCCCCGGTCCGGAACCTCCAGCGACGGTCCCTCGGTCCGGAACCTCCAGCGACGGTCCCTCGGTCCGGAACCTCCAGCGACGGTCCCTCAGTCCGGAACCTCCAGCGACGGTCCCTTGGTCCGGAACCTCCAGCGACGGTCCCCGGTCCGGAACCTCCAGCGACGGTCCCCGGTCCGGGCTCTCTGGCGACGATCCCCGGTCCGGGGTTGTCGCTGATGATTCGTGGTCCGCATCCACAAAAGCGGAGGGATCAGCGTAAGGAGGGGGGACTGCGTCCAGAACCAGAGCCGCCACCGAAGGTAGAAGCCGGGAGTCCGCACCTTTGGGGGGGAGTACTGTAATGCCCTGACCTTAGATATCTCTGTTTTCTATATATTTTGGTTAGGTCAGGGTGTGACTAGGGTGGGTACTCTAGTGTTGTATGTCTAGGGTTTTGTATGTCTGCGCCTTGGTCCGATCCTTATAACGAACGTGACAATGAGGGAAATTAGTTTTGCCTTAATATGGGGAAATAGGGCTCTCTCTCACACACACACACACACACACACTTACTGGACTTGTACAATAAAAGGTAGTATATATTACTATATAATAATTTAATACTATTACTATACTATGCTATACACAGTACCAGTCAAACGTATAGACACACCTACTCATTCCAGGGTTTTTCTTAATTTGTACTATTTTCTACATTGTAGAAAGTAGCCACCCTTTGCCTTGATGACAGCTTTGCACACGCTTGGCATTCTCTCAGCCAGCTTCATCAGGTAGTCACCTGGAATGTATTTAAATTAACAGGTGTGCCTTGTTAAAAGTTAATTTGTGGAATTTCTTTCCTTCTTAATGCGTTTGAGCCAACCAGTTGTGTTGTGACAAGGTAGGAGTTCTATACAGAAGATAGCACTAGATTATTGCAAGAACAGCTCAAATAAGCAAAGAGAAATGACAGTCCATCATTACTTTAAGACATGAAGGTCAGTCAATGCTGTCGTGACTTGACTTTAACATCAATCTGAAGACTGCTATTTATCCAATTAAAACCTCTCTGGGATATGTGGGACAGTAGCGTCCCACTTGGCCAAAAGCCAGATAAAATGCATAGCGCCAAATTCAAATAAATTCCTATAAAAATCTAACTTTCATGAAATCACACATGTAAGATACCAAATTAAAGCTACACGTGTTGTGAATCCAGCCAACATGTCAGATTTCAAAAAGGCTTTTCGGCGTAATCAAACAATGCTATTATCTGAGCATAGCACCATAGTAAACAAAAGTGAGAAAACATTTCAACCCTGCAGGTGCAACACAAAACGCAGAAATAAAAATATAAATCATGCCTTACCTTTGACGAGCTTCTTCTGTTGGCACTCCAATATGTCCCATAAACATCACAAATGATCCTTTTCTTCGATTAATTCCGTCCATATATATCCAAAATGTCCATTTATTTGGCGCGTTTGATCCAGAAAAACACCGGTTCCAACTTGCGCAACGTGACGACAAAATATCACAAAAGTTACCTGTAAACTTTGCCAAAACATTTCAAACTACTTTTGTAATACAACTTTAGGTAAGGTAAATAATCGATAAAATTGAAGACGGGATGATCTGTGTTCAATACAGGAAGAAAACAAACTCAAGCATGCTTTCTGGTCTTGCGCCTCTATCAAACAGTACACATGAAGTGACACTCATTCAAGATGGCCGTACTTCTTCATTACACAAAGGAATAATCTCAACCAATTTCTAAAGACTGGTGACACCCAGTGGAAGCGGTAGGAAATGCAAGCAAGTCCCTTAGAAATCCGGATTCCCAATGAAACCTCATTGAAAAGATGGTGACTTCAAAAAAACAAATCTGAATGGTTTGTCCTCTGGGTTTCGCCTGCTACATAAGTTCTGTTATACTCAGAGACATGATTCAAACAGTTTTAGAAACTTCAGAGTGTTTTCTATCCAAATATACTAATAACATGCATATATTAGCAATGGGGCCTGAGTAGCAGCCAGTTTACCTTATTCATCCAAGCTACTCAATACTGCCCCCCAGTCCAAAAGAAGTTCAAGCATTTATTACTCGACATAAAAAATACATACTATGGCATATCTTATCTTCTGGGGATGAGTAGCAGGCAGTTGAAATTGGGCATGCTTTTCAATTAAATGCTGCCCCCTATCCTCGAGAAGTTTTAACTAACTATGTTTAATTGTTACGCGATTAAATTAATAATGTAACAATTAATTCATAAGTATCTGGGGCACCACGAGAGCGGTTCTTTAAAGAGTTATCATCTCCCGAATTAAACTCTAAAAGGGCATTACCTATCACATCTATAAACAGTCAACTTATTAATCATAACCTCGTATCATATGACCATTCTGAACAGTCGTAACCTCCTTGGATCTGCAAAAACCAGAGCCTTACTTATGATTCACTACTACACAAATGTGTTTAATTATTTATTTACAAGATAATTAAATGGGAACACAAGATAAACATACACACTCTGCACTAGCTATTGACTGTAATACACTGAAAACAGGTCCCTAGCGGAATGACAACAGTATTGATGCTTTTTAAAGGAGCGATGGAGAGGGAGAGAGAGGTACAGAGACACTTAACATTGGTACATTCAGAAACCACTCTCATCTACCACATACTTTGAACACGAACTGCTGCCCACTGAGTAAGAAATCATGAATGTTTTTACGTGAAATGCCTGGGTTTGCTGGGGGTCTCTTGGTGAACAGGGCAGCCTTGGAAAGGGGGTTGGGCCTTTTCGTGGCACACTTGTAAGGTTCTAATTGAACAAAATGGTTACAACAAGTTTTCTACTGTTATCCTTCTTTGTAGTTGTCTGGTAGCCGGGGACTTGTTGTGTAGTACTGAACCGAACTACAGAGTTGACTTTCCTTCCATTCACTCTTGAAGAGGCTTCTTTAAAGATAGGCTAGCCAAACGTATCGATGGTTTGAGCAGAGTAACAGGATGATCCTACTTAAATGTTGCTTTCAAACAGCTAATCAGCCGTATCAATGATTGTCTGGGAGGTGAGTTTATTGTCTCCACCTTGTGTTGAGATTCAAAATTCAAACCACTTTAAACGTGCAGCTGCAGCCTCACTCTTTTCTGGTCTAATGTGTTTTTTTTCTTAACCAATTATGTATATGCTCAAAAGGGGCTCCCTAACTACTCACTGTGCAAAGTTAGGTTAAAAAAATAATCTTCTAGCTTCTCAAATCACATCTCTCTCTCTTAACAAAAACACGTTCATAATTTGTCATATTACATGCACAACACAGAGTATGGAAACTTCATATATGTAGTGTCTATACTTTCCAAGTTACAGTATTTCCTTTATAACATTTTTAATAAAATCACAAAATGACAAACAAAATGACATTAGTGTTCCATTTATCACCTCTGACCATTCCTCACGATTTAAGTCAGAAATATTGTTCCAGTATTTGCTTATGAACGGGTTAGAGTTTCAGCGGGAAAAAGTTTGCTTTGGTGAATCTTGAGAGCGCAGATCTGAATCTTCTCCCTTTACAACAGGCCGGTTGTTAACCCGCCTAGTTCTTTCCTTCCCGCTCTAGGGTGAGAGGGGGTCTGATTGAAGTTATTCATTGTATACCTGATTTGACCCATTTGTATTCTCGTGGACAGTCAAGACAGTCAAGAAGTTGCAGCCTATACAAATTCTTCACATCTCAACATCAACTGTTCAGAGGAGACTGCATGAATCAGGCCTTCATGGTTGAATTGCTGCAAAGAAAACACTACTAAAGGACACCAATAATAAGAAGAGACTTGATTGGGCAAAGAAACACGAGCAATGGACATTAGACCAGTGGAAATCTGTCCTTTGGTCTGATGAGTCCAAATTTGAGATATTTGGTTCTAACTGCCGTGTCTTTGTGAGATGCAGAGTAGGTGAACGGATGATGTCCGCATGTGTGGTTTGTACTGTGAAGCATGGGGGAGGTGTGATGGTGTGGGGGTCCTTTATTGGTGACACTGTCTGTGATTTATTTAGAATTCAAGGCACACTTAATCAGCATGGCTACCACAGCATTTGTCAGCGATACACCATCCCATCTGGTTTGCACTTAGTGGGACTATCATTTGTTTTTAACAGGACATTGGCCCAACACACCTCCAGGCTGTGTACGGGCTATTTCACCAAGAAGGGGAGCGATGGAGTGCTGCATCAGATGACCTGGCCTCCACAATCACCCGACCTCAACCAAATTGAGATGGTTTGGGATGAGTTGGACCTCAGAGTGAAGGAAAAGTAGCCAACAATAGCTCAAAATATGTGGGAACTCCAGAATGCGAAGCTGCCATCAATGCGAAGGGTGGCTACTTTGAAGAATCTAAAATCTAAAATATATTTTGATTTGTTTAATAACACTTTTTTGGTTACTACATGATTCCATATGTGTTATCTCATAGTTTTGATGTCTTCACTACAATGTACACTACCGTTCAAAAGTTTGGGGTCACTTCAAGATGTCCTTGTTTTAGAAAGAAAATATAATTTTTTGTCCATTAAAATAATATCAAATTGATCAGAAATACAGTGTAGACATTGCAAATGTTGTAAATGACTATTGTTATCATTTTAAAAGGTAAATTGATCATTAGAAAACCTTTTTGCAATTATGTTTGCACAGCTGAAAACTGATGTTCTGATTAAAGAATCAATAAATCTGACCTTCTTTAGACTAATTGAGTGTCTGGAGCATCAGCATTTGTGGGTTCGATTTCAGGCTCAAAATGGCCAGAAACAAATAACTTTCTTCTGAAACTAGTCAGTCTATTCTTGTTCTGAGAAATTAAGGCCATTCCATGCGAGAAATTGCCAAGAAACTGAAGCTCTTGTACAATGCTGTGTACTACTCCCTTCACAGAACAGTGCAAACTGGCTCTAATCAGAATAGAAAGAGGAGTGGGAGGCCCCAGTGCACAACTGAGCAGGAGGACAAGTACATTAGAGTGTCCAGTTTGAGAAATAGACTCCTCACAAGTCCTCAACTGGCAGCTTCATGAAATTGTACCCGCAAATACTCCAGGATGCTGGCCTTCTAGGCAGAGTTCCTCTGTCCAGTGTCTGTGTTCTTTTGCCCATCTTAATCTTTATTTTTTATTGGCCAGTCTGAGATGTGGCTTTTTCTTTGCAACTCTGCCTAGAAGGCCAGCGTCCCGTAGTCGCCTCTTCACTGTTGACGTTGAGACTGGTGTTTTGCGGGTACTATTTAATGAAGCTAACATAATTGCAAAAGGATTTTATAATGATCAATTAGCATTTTAAAATGATGAACTTGGATTAGCTAACACAACGTGCCATTGGAACACAGGAGTGATGGTTGCTGATAATGGGCCTCTGTACGCCTATGTAGATATTCCATTAAAAAACAGCCTTTTCCAGCTACAATAGTCATTTACAACATTAACAATGTCTACACTGTATTTCTGATCAATTTGATGTTATTTTATGTTGTTTTCCATCAAAAACAAGGACATTTCTAAGTGACCCCAAACTTTTGAACAGTAATAACAATATTTAATTTGTAGAGCGTATATCCCGCACTCAATGCAGTATTGGACCCACAAATTGGTTCCCATGATTGAGTCAAAACTT
Organism: Oncorhynchus clarkii lewisi; assembly: GCF_045791955.1. Classification (NCBI taxonomy): domain Eukaryota; kingdom Metazoa; phylum Chordata; class Actinopteri; order Salmoniformes; family Salmonidae; genus Oncorhynchus; species Oncorhynchus clarkii. The sequence continues at coordinate 36,929,220 of NC_092151.1, read as the reverse complement.
ATCAATAACTGATCAGCGGTCATAACAAGAAAATTCACTGTGTGTTTGAACTTTTGACTGGTACTGTACATATATATACGGGACAGTACCTGGCTGTATTGCAAAGTGTTGGTTTGTATTATTTAGATTAATAGCGACAGGAAGTTGATGTGTGATATTCCGAATGTTAGCACACATAATGAGACTGGAATTACATTAATATTTAATCAACTAGGTGATGATGGGAAGTACAGCATGAGTTGTGTGTATCCAATGTCAAACAGATCGTTACCTTGAATTTGACAGAAGATATTTGTCTCACTGTCTGTGGCAGACAGGTATAAACACTGCAACCTAATCCGTAACCCAGGGTTCCCCAACTGGCGGATTGCGGGCTGTATTTGGCCCACAGGTGGTTTTATTTGCCCTCACAAGTTTTCTGAGCAAAAAAATAAACATTTTTTTATTTTTTTATTGTTGGACATAAAAGACTGTTAAACCACAGGAAATCAGCTCCAACGCATAATAGAGAGACATTTGATCCTATACAAACGTAAGCAAGGTTTGAATTGATTATGTTTTAGTCAAACATTGTATCTGTTTGGGCACCATCGGTCAATTTGCAGTCAACAAATTATTTGCAAGCATGTTCCAGCCCCCCGACCATCCACTCAAGAAAAAAATGGCCCGCGGCTCAATCTAGTTGATGATCCCTGCCCTAACCCTTCTCTTTTATTAGTGCAAAACACGACAAAATATGATTTGTGTACCTGTGCCTGTGTGGTTTTATATGTTGCTTGAAAAACTCCAAACATGCCTTCTCTATCTGTGTTCTACAGAGTAGAGCATCTAGCAGTGTAGCCTGTTTTTCTGTTTGTGAAGGGCACACAGACACTCTGTATCCAATTAGGTTACCTTCTGGAGCTTTCCACTACGCTCACTGGGAAAGTCAAAACAGCATAGATACATAAATTACACAGTCCTTTTCTGCTGCGCTCCTGGCACTTGCCAGCAATGCACAGCCATCAGAAATGTCTTCGACAGTGCAATGGAGTGTTCAGTCTATTCAAAACAATGACCTTCTAGATTCAAAACACTAATACACTTGAATGTCAGCTAATAATTCACGCCGTTTATTTGCAGGATGGACCAACATGAGTATAGTGGACTACATTTTAAGCAATATTATCACTACTGTTTTTCGATTTTGGCATGATGACTTTCACAGACTAGTCTGGGATGAATTATTAAAGTCTAGCATCAGTGGGTGAAACTCAGGGTAAAATCCATTGACTGGTGCAGCCAGAAGACAAGCATGTCTTGTTTGTGCTGTTTCAATGATCTAAGTATTTTGTCACAGATCTTAGACACAAGATAGTGTCTTTACCATCAATGCAACTTAGATAATTAACGAAAATGTATCATCAATGAGGTGGTGTAGAATGCTCCAAGTTAATGAGCAGGTTTGTAAATCTTTGAAGAACAACAGAAGACTTTCAATTGAGATTCCCGATGAAGACCGGTCATTATCCTATGAGGAGAAATGATAACTGAGGATAAGCAAGCACAAGTTATTCTTTTCACCACACTCTCATTTGGAAATTAAGGAAGGAAATTGTCAGTTCAAGATGACCTAGAAATGTTTAAAAAGTTACATATGTTCAAAAATGTCATTATTGCATGTATGTTTGGACCTATCAGCATTATAATTCAAATACATTTCACACTTATCATGCGTAGTCATTATGAGTCTGTGAACAATATAGTAATGACCCATTCAGTTGTTTTACTTTTTGATGGTTAAATCTTGTGACAATGGTCCTTGATAATACCTTTAGCAGAGCCTGACAATCTGATTGAAATCTGATTGGGATGTAAAAATTACCATGAGTAATAAACCAAAGGGCAAAACTTGATTAATTCCAAATTATTCAGAAAGACAGTGGAGTGCCTCTGGTGAACAAGCCATCGTGAACTGAAATTGTTCAATGTAGGCTTATAGCAGGTGTTAAAATATTCATGTTTTTTTTTAAGGCAATCAAAAAGTGTTCCATTATTTCCTGAGGTGACAGGAGCTGCCACACCGAGAGGCATCTCTATTACTGTGACTGCTAATAGGGCAGTCTCCTCTTTGACATGCCAATGGGGCCATAGAATGACAAGCGTTGGCATTTGTGACAAAGAGGAAAAATTATTTTGGAGAGAAGCAAAAAGACAGGAAGGGAAGAATGAAAGAATGAAAACAGGACAGATGAAGATATGTCACTTCCTTCCAGTCTGACCGACATAAGGGAAAATGACACCTCAAGGGCATCCTTGTGGGTTTCTTTGTAAAAGTGCTGTTACTTGTCAACAAATCTCATCCAAACAATTATATTTCCACACAATTGGTTTTCAAACGTTAGTCCCCTCTCTGCAGTCTCATGCAGTGACTCATACTGGTAAGATTCCATGGTGACTAGTAGTAATTCCAGGTAAAGGCTCTCAGTCAGGTCAGTGTTATAGTTCTATTATTACAGTACAGTTATTCAGTACAGTGTGTCTCCAGCGGTTTCTACTATTATTCATTCACTGGGAGAAGAAACAGGACACTCCACTCTTCCACACTTTTGCGTTCTGACATGACTATTTTTCACCATCAGCAAGGATGACTGATGCAGAGTTGAATGTGCGTGGTATGAGTGTTTGAGTTCCCACTTAAAATGGCCACCTTATCTGGTTTGACTCATCCTGAAATCCATTGTCTATCAAATGGATTTGCATGATAAACAGGCTTTGGCACCAGCTTATGTTTCAGCATAAGTATTGATTTTCATTCTGCAGACCCTCTGTGTGAAGAAAGAGATGATACGCCTGGTTTTACATTAGTTTGAGATGCACAATCTGTCACTGAGCATTATCCTAGGGTGGAGCATAATCACAGGATAGCTGGCTACAGTGCCTTGCAAAAGTATTCACTCCCCTTGGTGTTTTTCCTATTTTGTTGCATTACAACCTGTAATTTAAATGGATTTTTATTTGGATTTCATGCAATGGACATACACAAAATAGTCCAAATTGGTGAAGTGAAATGAAAAAAAAAAATGTTTCAAAAAATTTAACAAATAAAATAAAAAAGGAAAAGTGGTGAGTGCGTATGTATTCACCCCCTTTGCTATGAAGCCCCTTAATATGATCTGGTGCAACCAATTACCTTCAGAAGTCACATAATTAGTTAAATAAAGTCCATCTGTGTACAATCAAAGTGTCACATGATCTGTCACATGATCTCAGTATATATACACCTGTTCTGAAATGCCCCAGAGTCTGCAACACCACTAAGCAAGGGGCACCATGAAGACCAAGGAGCTCTCCAAACAGGTCAGGGACAAAGTTGTGGAGAAGTACAGATCAGGGTTGGGTTATTAAAAAATATCCAGAACTTTGAACATCCCACGGAGCACCATTATTAAAAAATTGAAAGAATATGGCACCACAACAAACCTGCCAAGAGAGGCCCATCAAAACTCACGGACCAGGCAAGGAGGGCATTAATCAGAGAGGCAACAAAGAGACCAAAGATAACCTCGAAGGAGCTGCAAAGCTCCACAGCTGAGATTGGAATATCTGTCCATAGGACCACTTTAAGCCAAACACTCCACAGAGCTCGGCTTTGAGGAAGAGTGGCCAGAAAAAAAAGCCATTGCTTAAAGAAGAAACATGTGAACACGTTTAGTGTTTGCCAAAAGGCGTGTGGGAGACTCCCCAAACATATGGAAGAAGGTATTCTGGTCAGATGAGACTAAAATTGAGCTTTTTGGCCATCAAGGAAAACGCTATGTCTGGCGCAAACCCAACACCTCTCATCACCAAGAGAACACCATCACCGCAGTGAAGCATGGTGGTGGCAGCATCATGCTGTGGGGGTGTTTTTCATCGGCAGGGACTGGGAAACTGGTCAGAATTGAAGGGATGATGGATGGCGCTAAATACAGGGACATTCTTGAGGGAAACCTGTTTCAGTCTTCCAGAGATTTGAGACTAGGACGGAGGTTCACCTTCCAGCAGGACAATGACCCTAAGCATACTGCTAAAGCAACACTTGAGTGGTTTAAGGGGAAACAATTAAATGGCCTAGTCAAAGCCCAGACCTCAATCCAATTGAGAATCTGTGGCATGACAAAGATTTCTGTACACCAGCAGAACTCATCCATCTTGAAGGAGCTGGAGCAGTTTTGCCTTGAAGAATGGGCAAAAATCCCAGTGGCTAGATGTGCCAAGCTTATAGAGACATAGCCCAAGAGACTTGCAGCTGTAATCAATGCAAAAGGTTCCTCTCCAATGTATTGACTTTGGGGGGGGTGAATAGTTACGCACGGTCAAGTTTTCAGTTTTTTTTTGTATTATTACTTGTTTGTTTCACAATAAAAAATATTTTGCATCTTCAAAGTGGTAGGCATGTTGTGTAAATCAAATGATACAAACACCCCAAAAAAATCTATTTTAATTCCAGGTTGTAAAGGCAACAAAATAGAAAAATGCCAAGGGGGGCTGAATACTTTCGTAAGCCACTATATATCAAATCTGCCGTATTCCTGTTTCATTTCAACCCTACTTACATACACTTCATCAACCCAGGAAGATGTATCCTCATGCCAGTACAATACTTGGAAAACATTCCTATTTTATCTCTTTTTATAAGCTCATTTTTTTGACAATTGCTTTTTCATTCTGTTGCATCCTACATTACAAGCTGTTATCTTCATTGCTCCGTTTATCAGCTCAGAGTTGTTTTTTTCAGTGGGTGGTAGATTTGTTTTTTGTTATGATATTCTTATTCACTTCTAAGGAACTCTTGCAGTCCTTTCAACCTCGACAGCTGGTTTACACACTGACCAACTCATCAACCATTAGCCTGGGTTCCTGTCATGCACTGAAGGATTGTCCCTGTTCCTATAAAATAATGTGTTAAGCCCTATTTAAACCACATGAGTGATTTTATTAATTATATCCTGACAATAGAATGATAGTAATGTTCGACTGTAATCTCTTGGAAAAAAACCAAGCTATTATCACAGACAAAACAGTCTGTCGTTAGGTCCCGTTGTCATTGAGCTCACACCTAATCAACTTTGCTGTTTGCTCAAGGTGCGTAAAGATACAATCCGTCCTATCCATCAGCCAGAAGTCAAGTAATAGTGTCATCCTCTTGCATGTCCTTCATGTCACCACGTGAGAATTACCATTTACATTAATTTGCTGACGGTGAAGAGGCATCCTTCCTACTAGCCCCTCTTACCAGAGGAGGGCCAGGCTCAGGCAGAGTAACAGAATTACTGGAGACCCAGACTGCACTTCGCCTTGAGCGTAGGGCAAACAGCCCAGTCACTGCCTGCACTCTGCAGCACAGATACACACACAGACAGGCATACACACATAGAGGCACACATACAGTACAAATGCATATGAGCACACACACACATTCATGAATAATCTCTTTTGAACGGGCACACGGGAACTTCATAAAGGTTGAAGAGTTGGTGGCTTCAGCTGGGAATACCAAAAGAATACTAATAGGCCCCTTAGCTTACATAGTTTGAGAGCAACCTGAATAAGGGATGGGAGGGTCAGTAGCCATAGGAGAGGCCATAAGGGAAACTCCAATAATGTTTTGTGATGGCATTTGAATCATGTCACGCTCCTCACTTCACACTCCCAATTGCAATTAGGTCTTATTCATTTACTATTCATTCAGTTCTCTCCTATATCTCCTCAGCATGCATTATTCAGAGGTCAGTAAAACTGTCTAATGATGCCACAATAGCCTCCTCGTGTACACATGGGACTGATGGGAAGCTATCTGCATTCCCATCATCAGCCACACTGACTGCTCTCTCATTGTCTTTAAATCTAAAAAGTAGCATGGACCTCCTTTCAGTTAGGCAAATGACCTTGGACACAGTTCCATTGAACTATTCACACACATTGATTCCCACATGCTGTTAGCCTGGTTCAGTCAATTAAGTCAAGTGGGTGTATCAGCTATATGACGGCTCATCTCTTCACATTCACAGATCATGCCAAGGCAACAGCATGTGCCAAGAGGTGGTGGCGAAATGTAACTCTTAAATGACCTGTTGCTGCAGCAGATGCCAGGCTTTGTCAGTAACATAAACGCAGGGAAATAACATGGCTTCCGGATTAGACATTCAACATGGATGTTCATGACTAATGGCTGTGTAATGAATGTGTTCCTCCATCCTGTGAGGACAGATAAAAGGCCAACAGAGACAGATAGAGCTTCCAGTGTTAAAGTGTTGTACATATAAAAATATGTCTGAACGCTTTAAAGTAAAACACAGGCACATCTGTATTTACCTCAATCTGGACATTATCTTCTTTATTTTCATGAAATTGTCTTACCATCTCTTCTGTAAAGTGAGGTTGTTGAAACAGGAAATGAGAATAAATAAATGGTTCTGGTTTCTCTAATGTGGTTGACAAGATGGTTTCACACACATACTGTATGATGATATGTCAAGACATGGCTATGTGGATGACACTCAACTACTCTTCTCCTTCCCTCCTTCAGACACCCAGGTGGCGACATGCATCTCTGCGTGCCTGGCAGATATCTCAGCTTGGATGTCAGCCCACCACCTCAATCTCAACCTAGACAAGACAGAGCTGCTCTTACTACCAGGGAAGGCCTGCCCGATCCAAGACCTCTCCATCACGGTTGACAACTCCACAGTGTCCCCCTCCCAGAGTGCAAAGAACGTGTGACCCTGGGCAACACCCTGTCGTTCTCTGCAAACATCAAAGCAGTGACTCGCTCCTGCAGGTTCATGCTCTACAACATCCGTAGAGTACGACCCTAACTCACACAGGAAGCAGCACAGGTTCTAATCCAGGCACTTGTCATCTCCCGTCTGGACTACTACAACTTGTTGTTGGCTTGTGCCATCAAACACCTGCAACTTATCCATAACTCTGCTTCGCGCCTGGTGTTGAACCTTCCCAAGTTCTTCAATGTCACGTTGCTCGTGCGCACATTCCACTGGCTTCCAGTCGAAGCTCTCATCCACTACAGTACCATGGTTCTTGTCTATGGAGCAGCAAGAGAAACTGCCCATCCCTACCTTCAGGCTATGTTCAAACCCTACACCTCTAGTTTCTTGGCCCTCCCACCCCTACGGGAGGGCAGCTCCCGCTTAGCCCAGACTTAGCTTTTCTCTGTTCTGGCACCCCAATGGTGGAACCAGTTTCCCCCTGAAGCTAAAACAGCAGAGTCCCTGCCCATCTTCCCGAAAACATCTGAAACCCTTTATAGAGTATCTTAAATAATCCCACAGCACCCCACCCCCTCGCATCCCCTCTTCACCCCTCCCCACCTGAAAAGTAAAAGTATTTTGTGAACTAACATTCTCATTTGTCTTTTTCCCCCTTACTGGCACTGACTTTTCTGATAGTTACTTTATTGAGGGAAAATATATTTACTATCACTGAGATATGTGGTTGTCTAACCTAGCTATCTGAACTAACTGTAAGTTGCTCTGGATAAGAGTGGGATCTCCGCCATCATGTTGTCTGCAAGGCCCACGCGGCAGTTGCATACCGCAGTTTCACGGAGCCCCCGGCGAGTGTCACGCTGGTCATGAAAGTGCACATGCTATCCCTCTGCTTTGTCTCTCCATCAAGAATGCATGCCTGGTACAGGCAGCCTGGACATGAAAACTTCCTGACAGGTGGAAAAGAGCTCTAAGGGGACCCTTCATGTTCAATGGCCAGCCCCTCATGGAAGACTAGTCTCGTCGGGGCACTTGGAGAGTCTGCCTGGAATAAGAAACATGTTCCTGCATCTCTACCATTCTCTCTCCCTATCTCCCTCAATCTCTCTGAGCATTTCACCCTCAAGCCTGACAGGCTTTATGGAATACATTCCACATTCAGACACTCGTCTGGTGCTGCCAGATTACCCTCAAGGTAACACCGTCCTGTTTCACATGGTATTTACCTGATATTTCACATAAATTACTTGGCAACCATGGTTACTTTGCCTTAAAAATATATACAATACATTTGTAAACCATAGAATTAGGAATTTGAAATAAT